>NC_083319.1:112002547-112660772 GCF_963455315.2 Globicephala melas | reverse complement strand
TAAAGTAATATTTCCCACGGTTTGCATGGCACACGGAGGGTCTCTCATCTTATATTCACACCGAGCATGTCCATCTTTACAGAAGAATGTATGAATTCTGGTTTTCACTTCCCTCAATCTGTAGTCAGAACGTTCAGATTATGCTGCATTGAATATAATGCTCAGAAAGGATGTTCCATTTGTGTCCTGATCTGAATAGCTCCTGGAACCTCCAAGGAGTTCCACAGAAATCTCTTCACGGGTCTGTCGTCTCTTACTGTTCAAACCTTGGGCTTTGATTTTTCCATGTGGGTTCTCCTGGGTGTGATTTTGGAAGCCAGATGACCTTAGGGTTGTAAGATGCCACCAGACAGGGGGTGCAGGGCACCCAGCAGCTTCAGAGACAGGAAGAGGTGGGAGCTGCCTGGAGGTGTCTTCTGTGTCTGCTTGTCTTCGGGCTCTTTCATTCAACCTTGGGTGTGAGGTTCATCCCTATTTCTGTGGTGCATAGTTGTGGGTGATTCCCTGTCTTTGCTGTGTGCCGGTCATTTTAAACCTCCCCTCCGCCCCTTCTTTGGTTTCATCATCAAATCCTATCGATGTGATCTTCAAGTAGATCTAAAACCTGCGCCCCCTGCCCTCTCCGCACACACCACCCAGGCCCCGGCCATCCTGCCTGGATGTTGCATGGTCCTTGGGGAGTGTCCTCACTTCCATCCCCGCTCCCCTCCTATCCTGTCTGCTCAGGCAGCCAGCATGGCCTTTCAAAGAGACATCAGGCCTTTCAAAGTACATCAGGATGATGCCCCATCTCCCCCCCGCCCCCAGGAGTGCTGGCCACTCTCAGCCTCCTGCAAGTCCCTCTGGGAATCATTCTCAGCTGAGAATGTGTCCACCCATGGTCACAAAGCACCTGGCTTCGGCCTGATACTGCCCCCCCCATCACGCGCTCCCAGTCTCTCAGGAGTCAAGCTCCACCTGCTTCTCCACGTGGGCACCTGTTATTTTTCCTTCTTAATCTGGCAGATTCCTACTCAGCCATTTCTCAGAGACACCGCCTTCCCTGACGCCCCGTCTACACTGAATAGGTCGTTTACATGGACAGTGATGGGCACGCCCCACGTTAAACAACGATTCGTCGTCTCACTAGGCTGCGGCATCACTGGGCCGTGTCTGGTTTGCTTACTGCATCTCAGCATCTGGTACAGTGCCCGGCAGGCAGCCCGCGCCCCCAACCCCAAATATTTTTGGAATGAACAACTGATTAAAGTTTCAGGGACATCACAGCGTGTACCAGAAAATGTACTCAGGGGACTTCCCTTTAAACCTTTATGATCTGAAGCTTTGCAGCTGAAAATGGGTAGATTGGGCATCAGGAATTCTGAGCACCGTGCAGCTCAGTCGGTGCCTGAAGGCAACAATCCCCTTCGTGAGCTGCTCTGCCCAAAGCATTCTCGAGAAGCACAGCCCCTGAATTAGAAGCAGCGAGAACGCAATGCCGGAGTCCCAGCCTGGATCTGGAACGCTGATTCCATCCACACACGCTGCAGCCACAGGCAACAACACCCATCCCAGCCCCTGGCTGCCTGCCCACCACTGTAGCAAATATACAATTTATTAAGAAAACGTGCAGTGAATAAAATGACCTACGAAGCTGACCAAACTCTGAGTTGACAATGGCTTTTTAGGCCACAAGAGGGAGCTGTTTAAATTCCTGTTAAACATGAAGAAAAAAATTGAAAGAGAAGAAATTGGCAATCATAAGGTTGGCCAGATGGACACCTATTTATATGATGTTGACTCCGGAATTCCAAGTATTTTTTAAGCTACAAAAATTCCAATTCTTTTTGTCTGCAAAGTAATTTGCATTTTAAATAGTGTTATGAAAGGCAGAGAATTGTTTTTCCCTTAAAATCTAATTTTAAGTCTAATTTAACTAGTGCGAGGAAGTGTAAGTATTCAGCGAACGGACAAAGAGATGAAAATTCCTTTTGAAATGAATCTTTTTTTTCTAAATCCTTTTCCTCTAAAACAGCCTCAGGGACGAAGTAAGCTTTCTTTAAAAAGTTACTGTTTCGAGACTCACAGACATAGAGAACAGACTTGTGGTTGCCAAGGGGGAGGGGGTTGGGGGAGGGATGGAGTGGGAGTTTGGGGTTAGCAGATGCAAACTAGTACATATAGGATGGATAAACAACAAGGTCCTACTGGAGAGCACAGGGAACTCTATTCAATACCCTGGGGTAAACCATAATGGAAAAGAATATGAAAAAGAATGTGTATATATGTATAAGGGAATCACTTTGCTGTACACCTAAAACTAACACAACATTGTAAATCAACTATACTTCATTAAAAAAAGTTACTGTTTCTTTCACTAATTAGCCTATAAGATTTCAAATATCTAAATATCGGTGCCAATCATCAGATTTTTAAAAGAAATGTATAGCCTATGGCTTGAGAATTCATTAAGAACACTGAGTCTAACCGCAGATGTGTTTACCTACCACGAGTTAATTTATAGTAGCTCCGCCTGCCAGCCCTCCTGGTCACCCCGAGGACATGGTTGAGCTGAAAGGGCCTGACCCAGCGGCAGAAGGAGGCTTTTCTGAGAAGCTAGTGAGAGGGCACACGGGGGCTTTGATGCAGTCAAATGACCCGTGCGGATAACACATGGGGAGTGTCATGCGGTCCAGGCTCTGTGCTGGGAACGTCACATGGGCCAGCCTGTCTGTCCTGCACAGCGACGTGTGGAAGCCACGGTTATGTTTCAGTTTGGGGATGGGAAAACTGAGGCTCAGAGAGAAAGCCCGAGTGTCTTGTCTTGTATTGAGTCAGGGAGCCACGATTTGAAACCCCCTCCAGGGGGAGGCCCTTGAATGGAATTCTATTCAACTGGCCAGTCTGAGTGTGGTTAAGATCACTGGGCCCTGGGTAATGTGCTTCTTCCTTATAACGGGCCAAGGATGTCCATTGTTACCCTATTGAGAACACCAGGATTTGGCCAAGATTCTCTTCTTCCCCTAAAATGTTTTGCCCTAAGAGGGAGAGAGGAAAGCTTTTATAGTGTCTCAAGGGCAGCTATTTCTGGGGTGACTGTCAGCAAATAGTAAACGTGGTAAAGATGCTGGTTTTCTGCTGACTCACCTGGGTGATGTCAAGCCTTGTGGGAACACAGACAAATTCATCTGAATCATGATGAACACACACCATTTCATGTTCGAGAGAGGTCATCGAAAATGCTCTAAGCACACTTTGAAAAATTCCTACACTTTTCCTGTAGTTGTCTAGAGCCTGAGCATGTGTTCTGAGTAAACACTCAGACATGTGCTGTGAGCAGACACAGAAAGATCATCTTCCTGGCTCGGGGTGGGAATGGTGGTGAGGGAGGGGGAAAGACCTCTTGCTACTGTCTACTGTCTGCCTGCATTTTCTCCTGACCCTGCTCTCATCCCTACTCCTAGCTGGCCTCCTTTAAGTACTTGGAGAACATTGCTGGCTTTTCTTATCAGAGTACCTAGGAGAAAATGGCATTCCTGAATATAAAAATAAATGACCCATTTCTTATCCTTTCTTTTTTTAAAACGTCTCCTCACATCTTTACTCAAGTTTTTATGAACCAGGCACAGAGTTTGAATGAATTTTAAGAAGGACTGACAATCACAGTGCCTTGGGATGCCTGTCTTCTGTTGTTAATGCAGGGTCAAGCCCGCTTGCCTTTTCGTTCCAGCGGTTGACCAAAGTCCAGCATCAGGACTGGGACATGATTCTGCCCTTAGTAGCATGTATTCTAATATGGCAGCATATTTGAAAAGGTTCTCTGGAATTAGACAGGCTGAGGCTCAACCCTCAGGTATCCCTTCCCCACAGGGTCGCCCATTTAAGCATAGGCTGTTCAGACTTCCCTGGTGGTCCAGTGGTTAAGACTCTGTGCTTCCAATGCAGGTTCGATCCCTGGTGGGGGAACTAAGATCCCACATGCCATGTGGCACAGCCAAAAAAATTAAAAAAAAAAAAATAGAGGCTGTTCAATCGAACTTGAATTTTGGATAAACAACAAATAATTCTTTTCGTAAAAGTATATCCCAAGTATTACAAGGGAGATACTTGCACTTAAAATAATTCGTTGTTCGTCTGAAATTCACATTGAACTGGGTGTCTTGTGTGTGCATTTGCCAAGTCTGGCAGCCCTTCTCCCTGCCTCTCACCGATCCTGGAGCTTCGTGGTTGAGGACAGGCCCTGGAACCAGAGCGCTGGGATGCCTTGCCAGCTGTGTGGACTTCAGCAAACTACTTGGCTTCTCTGTGCTTAGTTTTCCTATCTGTAAAATGGGGCCAATAATAGAATCCCCGACCTCAGAGTTCTGTTGTCAGGATGAAACGAACTAATACATCAAAGCACTTAGTAATCGAGGTGCTACTCAACAAATGTTAGCTCTTATTATTCCTATGACTTTTAGAGATGGTCGAAAACGTGGACAGGACCAACTCCTCGAAGTACTGAGGTCACTGTTAAGAGAACTAGACAAGATAGTGTGTTGAAAGCACTTGGCACCAAAACATTTAAACTTCTTTTGTGAAGGTTTCTATGTCATCAGAACCCTATCTTTCCTCTCTTTTAAAGGATCCTAGAGGTCTGAAGACACAGCCTTTGTCCTGTAACCACTGAGGGTAGATCTCTCGTGTGTGGATGACTATATATGCATCTGGTTAAGCTTATACACTTCTCAGGGATTCTGAGTCCAGGGACAGTAAGTGTTGGCTTAGTTCAGCCACTCAGTGGTACATGGGAAAGTGGTACCCAGTCCTTGGGTGATGCCTTGAGAGCTTGTGGGGCGTGCAGGGTAGCCCCTGGCCGTCTATGGGCCACTGACTGGTCACATCCCAGTGTGCCCCCTGCCACCCCACTCTCTAGAAAGCTCTCCCGGACTCCCAGGTGATGGGGGGAGGGGGCAGGAGCACGGCAGCTGGCTCAGCGATCCCCAGAGGCACCTTCGGGAGTTAATGGCTCCTCCCAGCAGGCTCATTCACCCCCAAGGACAGACTTGAGTACAAGGGGGAATGGTGATCCATGTAGAGCCCCAGACATGTCAGAGGGACTGTTGAATATAAATTCAAGCTCTGACCATTTTTATTATCTATTAACAGCTGAGATACTGAGGGTCTGTGAACACTGGAATCTGCAGCTCCTGAGCGCTATGTGTCTTCAATATGGATGAGGCTCTCATCCTATCATCAATTTTTCTAACTTGGAAGTCACTGAAAACAGGACAAAAAGAAACAGACTCTTCTTTCCATCTATCATTTACTCTAAAGATGGCTCGGCGGGGCGGTCAGACTGGAACCCTCCTGCGCTCCTATTTCCAGGAAAGGCCAGAGAGGGGAAAAGACAGCCGAGCACCTCATGTTTGGACTCCGCTTTGTCTAGAGAGGAAGCAAGACGGGGATGAAGGTCAAGCCCAAACATGAAAGCACCTGCCCCTCAGACCCTGAGAGAGCCCCAAGGTGAGAGCCGGAAGACGCTGGACCCAGGATAAGGCATGGATCTAACACACCTGACACCATCAGTCAGTTTACAGGCAAGGAAACCAGAGCCCTGGGCAGGCTGGTGACTTCCACAAGGCCGTGGGTCCGGGTAGTGACGGATCTGGAGCTAGGACCCTGTCCCCTCGTCTCCCTGGCTGCTGTCGATTTTGTAAGATGACTGTTGCTACTCTCACAGGTGCCAGCTGATATCCGCTAAGCACTTGCACCTGTCGGTAGGGAGGGAGGACACAGCCCCGAGGAGCTGGGTGTCACCCCAGGAAGTGGAAATGGTTGGGACTGCACTTCAAATGCCCAAACATTTTAGGAGTCAGGGTGTGCAGCGTGTATGAGTGTGCACGTATGGGGGATGGGCGTCCAGGAGGACCTTGGGACCGGGAGCGTTTCAGTGGCCACCATACAAGGTTACAAAAAGCCTAAGATGTGATTCCTGCCCATCTAGTATTTATAAACCACCTGAGGGCGAGCCATGACTCACTCTGTTATAGGCAACCAGCTCACCTGGTGTTTTAGAAGCGCAAGTGTAGCCCACTTTTCTGATCCTTGGGAGAACCAGCTTCTGTGAGTCCCTCCAGTGAGGAACACTCTTTTGTCTCACGAGGCGGGCATGTGTGGCTCCTAAGGAGACCAGGAGTCTTAAACATATAGCCTCCTATTTAATAGAAGATAAAACACCAGTGGCCTGGGCTTCCCTGGTGGCGCAGTGGTTGAGAGTCCGCCTGCCGATGCAGGGGACACGGGTTCGTGACCCGGTTCGGGAAGATCCCACATGCCGCGGAGCGGCTGGGCCCGTGAGCCATGGCCGCTGAGCCTGCGCGTCCGGAGCCTGTGCTCCGCAACGGGAGGGGCCACAACAGTGAGAGGCCCGCGTACTGCAAAAAAACCCCAAACAAACCAAAAAAAAAAAAAAAACACAAAACACCAGTGGCCTACACTTTTTTACCAGTTTAAAATTTTCATCCAGAAATTGCTGTCATAATGCTTTTACCAGGAACATGCTGCAAAGTATTTTTTCCAGTGGCATTAGAGTCACAATTCTCAGTTTTTCTTTTCCTGACAATTTTCAGATGTCTGCCCTTTTCTCTCTCTCTCCACGGCCAAGCAGTTATTTTGTAATAGGACCCTTTGGTGTCACCTTAATAATAGTCGAAGATGCCATGCTGGGTGCTGTTTCCCAGAGATGAGAAAGACACAGCTTTCCCTGATGGAGCAGATGACCCAGTGGGGGCAGGAGAGCAGCAGAGGGGAAGGGGAGGAGGGGGTGGGACCGGGTGTGAACAGTGCCCTAAGAGAGGTTCCAAACATGCCACGTGAACTGGAGATTAAGTCCACTTTGGGGCAGCCTTGAGGGAAGAAAGGGAGGAATTAGGAAAGATGGTGTGTAAAAAAAGGCACAGAAATTGGTCCTTGAAGCATGAAGAGGCAGGATGTTCCAAGGCTGAGAAGTGTAGAAGAATCAGGGAAGAATGAACAGCCCAGTTTGGCTGAAAAGTAGGTTATTTTAGGGAGCTGGTGGACATAAGACCGAGAAAATGCTCTGAGAGAATTTTGTTTGAGGAGGAGTTTGGGTGTCAGTCGATGGGCAATGGGGAAGCCTTGACCATGGCTCGGCAGAGGAGCCATAGGTCAAATAACGACTGTGGTTTTCCTACCGGGCACTTTTGTTAGAAAGAAACAAACTGCAAACCTGCTGGTTGCCCCAGAGATCGTGTTCACACCGAGGATCCCTCAGCTGTGCTGCTGAACTGGCGGCACCGTATCTCCTGCACTTTCATTTATTTTTTAATTTTTATTTTAAAAATTAAAAAAATTGAAGTATAGTTGACTTATAATGTTGTATCCATTTCAGGTGTACAGCAAAGTGACTCCGTTATACATACACACACACATATATATATATATATTCTTTTTCAGATTCTTTTCCATGATAGATTATTATACGATATTGAAGGGACTTCTCTGGCGGTCCTGTTTGCGCTTCCATTGCAGGGGCACTGGTTTGATCCCTGGCCGGGGAACTAAGATCCCGCAAGCTGAGCTGCCAATCAATCAATCAATCAATTGAATATAGTTCTCTGTGCTATGCAGTAGGACCTTGTTCATCTATTTTATATGGAGTAGTGTGTATATGTTAATCCCAAACTCCTGTTTTATTCCTACCCCTTTCCCCTTTGGTGACCATAAATTTGTTTTCTACGTCTATGAGTCTGTTTCTGTTTTATAAATCAGTTCATTTGTATCATTTTCTTAGATTCCACATATAAGTGATATAAGTGATATGGTATTTGTCTTTGACTTGCTTCACTTAGTATGATAATCTCTAGGACCATCCGTATTGCTGTAAATGGCATTATTTCCTTCTTCTTTTATGGCTGCACTTTCTACATGAATATTGTTGTATCGGTGGTATGAGGGCTGTAAAGCACTACTTAGAGAATCATCAGAAGAAGACAGGCAGCAACGTGGATGCATCTCACAGGAAGTGTGCTAAGTGACGGAAGCCGGAGTCAAAAGATGACACACTGTGTGAACCCATTTACACGACATTCTGAAAAAGCCAGGACAGCAGAGGTAGAGACCAGACCAGTGGTCCCCAGGGCTTGGGGTGGGGAGAGGGTCTGACGTCAAAGGGTCAACATGAAGGAATTCCTTGGGGTGATGGAGTCATGCTGTTTCCTGCCTGTGGTGGTTAGAAGAATCTCTGCGTAAGTTATATAGCTCAGAGAACTGGATGTGGACATTTTACTGTAGGTACATTGAAAACATAAATAAATATGAAAAAGCAGGTTAATTCTGTTCAGTTTTCTGGAAATAATATTTTTACTTATCCAATTTTTCAAGAACTGGTAAATTCTTTGTAATACATATGGCAAGTCTGCATGTAAAAATTAATGTAAAAATAATCATATAGCACTATATAATTATATATTATTTAATATATATTTAATCAGAATTAATTATCTAACTATGGCTATCAGAAAAAACTTGCTATACATTCTCAAATGTTTGGGAACTTTATTAAAGATTGCGCTGGCCCTCAGGTATTAAACAGATGACACCTATGAGAGTATATTGGTTTTTTTTATATTTAAAGAATTTTTTTTTACAAATTCTTCTTCCAATCTT
The DNA here is from genome assembly GCF_963455315.2 of Globicephala melas. Classification (NCBI taxonomy): domain Eukaryota; kingdom Metazoa; phylum Chordata; class Mammalia; order Artiodactyla; family Delphinidae; genus Globicephala; species Globicephala melas. Next base: position 112,652,123 of record NC_083319.1, on the reverse strand, counting down.
GTTTATGTTAGAAATTTGCATAATAATCTTTTTGATTATAATCATATTAAATGTAAATCTCAGATCAGATTGGATCTCATAGATTTTGACTTAGTGGTGACTTAAATCAAGTTTGTTTGTGAAGTCTGGTTGTTATAAATACTTTTCTCTCAGTAGAGGATCTCTATACTAGCTGGCCATGTTTTCAAAGTACAGCTACTGCAGCATATACTCCAAATCAAAGGTTCAACCCACGTTATCAGTGCGTGGAGGACGGGAGTAAAGGGCTTTGCTGTTTATTACAGCTCAGGATCAGAAGGGGGCTGACCCTGTTACAGATTAGAAGTTCCAAAATGATTTCCTTCTTTTTCCTTCGAAGGCTCTTTCCAGTTACCCTAACTTCACTCTGTGTCTTTGACTAAAATAGCGGTTGGCATTAAAATAACACATTGCCTTTTTTTTTTTACATCTTTACTGGAATATAATTGCTTTAAAATGGTGTGTTAGTTTCTGCTTTATAACAAAGTGAATCAGTTATACATATACATATATCTGCATATCTCTTCCCCCTTGTGTCTCCCTCCCTCCCACTCTCCCTATCCCACCCCTCTAGGTGGTCACAAAGCACCGAGCTGATCTCCCTGTGCTATGCGGCTGCTTCCCACTAGCTATCTATTTTACGTTTGGTAGTGTATATATGCCCATGCCACGCTCTCACTTTGTCACAGCTTACCCTTCCTCCTCCCCATATCCTCAAGTCCATTCTCTAGTAAGTCTGTGTCTTTATTCTCGTCTTACTCCTAGGTTCTTCATGACATTTTTTTTTTTAGATTCCATATATATGTGCTAGCATACGGTATTTGTCTTTCTCTTTCTGACTTACTTCACTCTGTATTGACAGACTCTAGGTCCATCCACTTCACTACAAATAACTCAAATTCATTTCTTTTTATGGCTGAGTAATATTCCATTGTATATATGTGCCACATCTTCTTTATCCATTCATCCGATGATGGACGCTTAGGTTGCTTCCATCTCCTGGCTATTGTAAATAGAGCTGCAATGAACATTTTCGTACATGACTCTTTTTGAATTATGGTTTTCTCAGGGTATATGACCAGTAGTGGGATTGCTGGGTTGTATGGTAGTTCTATTTGTAGTTTTTTTAAGGAACCTCCATACTGTTCTCCATAGTAGCTGTACCAATTCACATTCCCATCAGCAGTGCAAGAGTGTTCCCTTTTCTCCACACCCTCTCCAGCATTTATTGTTTCTAGATTTTTTGATGATGGCCATTCTGACTGGTGTGAGATGATATCTCATTGTAGTTTTGATTTGCATTTCTCTAATGATTAGTGATGTTGAGCATTCTTTCATGTGTTTGTTGGCAATCTGTATATCTTCTTTGGAGAAATGTCTATTTAGGTCTTCTGCCCATTATTGGATTGGGTTGTCTGTTTATTTTGTTATTGAGCAGCATGAGCTGCTTGTAAATTTTGGAGATTAATCCTTTGTCAGTTGCTTCATTTGCAAATATTTTCTCCCATTCAGAGGGTCGTCTTTTGGTCTTGTTTATGGTTTCCTTTGCTGTGCAAAAGCTTTGAAGTTTCATTAGGTCCCATGTGTTTATTTTTGTTTTTATTTCCATTTCTCTAGGAGGTGGGCCAAAAAGGATCTTGCTGTGATTTATGTCATAGAGTGTTCTGTCTGTGTTTTCCTCTAAGAGTTTGATAGTGTCTGGCCTTACATTTAGGTCTTTAATCCATTTTGAGCTTATTTTTGTGTATGGTGTTAGGGAGTGTTCTAATCTCATACTTTTACATGTACCTGTCCAGTTTTCCCGGCACCACTTATTGAAGAGGCTGTCTTTTCTCCACTGTATATTCTTGCCTCCTTTATCAAAGATAAGGTGACCATATGTGCATGGGTTTATCTCTGGGCTTTCTATCCTGTTCCATTGATCTATCTTTCTGTTTTTGTGCCAGTACCACACTGTCTTGATTACTGTAGCTTTTTAGTATAGTCTTAAGTCAGGGAGCCTGATTCCTCCAGCTCCGTTTTTCGTTCTCAAGATTGCTTTGGCTAGTCAGGGTCTTTTGTGTTTCCATACAAATTGTGAAATTTTTTGTTCTAGTTCTGTGAAAAATGCCAGTGGTACTTTGATAGGGATTGCATTGAATCTGTAGATTGCTTTGGGTAGTATAGTCATTTTCACAATGTGGATTCTTCCAATCCAAGAACATGGTATATCTCTCCATCTATTTGTATCATCTTTAATTTCTTTCATCAGTGTCCTATAGTTTTCTGCATACAGGTCTTTTGTCTCCTTAGGTAGGTTTATTCCTAGATACTTTATTCTTTTTGTTGCAATGGTAAATGGGAGTGTTTTCTTAATTTCACTTTCAGATTTTTCATCATTAGTGTATAGGAATGCCAGAGATTTCTGTGCATTAATTTTGTATCCTGCTACTTTACCAAATTCATTGATTAGCTCTAGTAGTTTTCTGGTAGCATGACAATGGAGACACGACGACCCAAAACCTATGGGATGCAGCAAAAGCAGTTCTAACAGGGAAGTTTAGAGCAATACAATCCTACCTTAAGAAACAGGAAACATCTCAAATAAACAACCTAACCTTGCACCTAAAGCAATTAGAGAAAGAAGAACAAAAAACCCCCAAAGTTAGCAGAAGGAAAGAAATCATAAAGATCAGAGCAGAAATAAATGAAAAAGAAATGAAGGAAACGATAGCAAAGATCAATAAAACTAAAAGCTGGTTCTTTGAGAAGATAAACAAAATTGATAAACCATTAGCCAGACTCATCAAGAAAAAAAGGGAGAAGACTCAAATCAATAGAATTAGAAATGAAAAAGGAGAAGTAACAACTGACACTGCAGAAATACAAAGGATCATGAGAGATTACTACAAGTAACTCTATGCCAATAAAATGGACAACCTGGAAGAAATGGACAAATTCTTAGAAATGCACAACCTGTCGAGACTGAATCAGGAAGAAACAGAAAATATAAACAGACCAATCACAAGCACTGAAATTGAAACTGTGATTAAAAATCTTCCAACAAACAAAAGCCCAGGACCAGATGGCTTCACAGGCGAATTCTATCAAACATTTAGAGAAGAGCTAACACCCATCCTTCTCAAAGTCTTCCAAAATATAGCAGAGAGAGGAACACTCCCAAACTCATTCTACGAGGCCACCATCACCCTGATACCAAAACCAGACAAGGATGTCACAAAGAAAGAAAACTACAGGCCAATATCACTGATGAACATAGATGCAAAAATCCTCAACAAAATACTAGCAAACACAATCCAACAGCACATTAAAAGGATCATACACTATGATCAAGTGAGGTTTATTCCAGGAATGCAAAGATTCTTCAATATACGCAAATCAACGTGATACACCATATTAAAAAATTGAAGGAGAAAAACCATATGATCATCTCAATAGATGCAGAGAAAGCTTTCGACAAAATTCAACACCATTTATGATAAAAACCCTGCAGAAAGTAGGCAGAGAGGGAACACTCCTCAACATAATAAAGGCCATATATGACAAACCCACAGCCAACATTGTCCTCAATGGTGAAAAACTGAAAGCATTTCCACTAAGATCAGGAACAAGACAAGGTTGCCCACTCTCACCACTCTTATTCAACATAGTTTTGGAAGTTTTAGCCACAGCAATCAGAGAAGAAAAGGAAATAAAAGGAATCCAAATCGGAAAAGAAGAAGTAAAGCTGTCACTGTTTGCAGATGACATGATACTATACACATTGCCTTTTGACTTAAACCTGTGTTTACTTTGTAGAATAACAGGCTCCAGGATCTGAGTGCCGTGATCCTCAAAGCCACCATGATCGCAGCCTGCATGTTTACAGGGGTGGTGCTTCCCGCCAGAGAGAGGGAACCAACCAAATCCAACTTCTCTGAGAGCCACGGGTCTGCAGCCACAAACCACATAAAGTCCGGTGGCATGGGATGGAGTGAACAATTTGGGTGTCCACTGACGTTTTTATTTTTGTTCTCATGAATGACTGTCACTGAGGATAAAAGGAAATTATATGTTGTGAGGGCTATTTTTTAAATCAGTAAAAGTAGATTGTCAAGATTTTAACATCCTTAAATGTTCCAGGGCACTGCCTTGATCAGATGCAATTTAACATCTTCCCTTGTAAGTTTCACTGGGTTGGCCAAAAAGTTCATTCCGGTTTTTCCGTAACATCTTACGGAAAATCCCGAACGAACTTTTTTGGCCAGCCCCATATTTCTAAGGCACAGTTCCTATCTCTGCCCCACTGTCACTGGGCAGAGCTCTCCCCAAGCTTTCACTGTGTTCTGGCTGCCCTTGCTTTCACCCCTTCATCTACACCGCTGCAGAGCTCACTGACAAGCAGGTGTATTTAAAATTCTTGAGTGGATCCTTTCTGTTCTCAGGATAAAATCCAGAATCCTCAACAGGACTGAAAAGGCCGGCATGGTCTGGCCCTTGCACACTCTGGCAGCTACCCTCCTACTGCTTCGCCATGGTTTTCCTTCCTTAGAGCCTCGGCTCAAGCTCCCTCTGCCTGGAATGCTCTCTCTGGACCCTTCTTCCCCACCCAGGTCTCCGATCCCTGTGTGAGCATCCATTCCCAGAGGCACCCTCCCTGAACTCCCTCTTGGTATAAACATCTTCCATTTCCCCTTAGTAGCACCTGTCAAAATTGTAGTTGAGCAATTACTTATGAAATTATTTGTTGATTGTCTTCTCTGATGGAATTGGCCCCTGTGCTTCCAGGGAACATTTCTGGCTTGTGTTCTTGTGTTTCTCCGATGCCCAGTCAAGTGCCTTGTTCATAACACTTGTGCAATGAACATTTGTTGAGCAAATAATTGAAAATCCAAGGCAACCATAAGCTGGCTATCGAATGAGTCGAGTGGTGAAACGGGAAGGAGTACAGATTGATTCCAGCCTGCGAATCCATGGGTCTCAAATCTCCCTGTGCACAGGGTTACCTCGGGAGCTTCCCGAACAAGCAGCTTCCCTGACTCCACTCTCAGAAACACTGATGTCATACATTTGGGGCAGCGGCCAGGAGTCCGCACGTGTAATGTGCATCCTGGGTGACGTGATGCAGGTGTTCGAGGATAGTCTTCGAGAAGCGCTGCTGTGAGCTGAGCTGCACGTAAAACCAGCCCAAAGTTATAACAAGTGCATTTGTGGAAGAGATTTGGACATGGTGATCAGATTCAACTAGCTACCTTGGAAACAGGCTTGCAACCTTAACAAAAGCTAAAAAAGAAACCGCTTATAATCAAGTAGTCATTAAGACGTGGAAATAATTGGAAAGTTATTCATTACAAAATTGGGCTAGAATTCTGCATCTGAACAATAAACAAGACAAGGGGCCTGATGTGGTTCAAAGTAAACCAATGTCGATGCATATAATAGAAGGTGTCAGTTATGATGACAAAAGGCTGATGTTTCCAAATTAATCCTTTACAGAAAACCCAAGTCCTTTCCTCCCCTAACCCCCAACAGCATGAGTAGCAGAGCTGTACACAGTTCTCCTGGGCATCTGTCAGTTTCATGTTTCCTGTCACTTCTGGCACATACATCTTTTGGGGGCAGGGTGGCGGTGGTTTTATACATCTTCTAGTGTGATTACCCAATTTCACCGAATTTCACACCAGGTGACAGTGACTCAGAATCACTGTGAAGAGAAAAACACCCAGAAGCAAAAGATTACTGTTTTCGCCCTTTAAGTTTGTTCCATGTGGGGCAAAACCCAAGGCTGATTGGACTTTCCGGGCTTTTGTTTCAAAGGGGTTACAATGTGAAGCGCAGACCAAGGGACCATCTGCTTCTGAAGGTCTGCTTCTTCATTACGTGTTTTGTTAGAGGTGCCAGAAATGCATTTTCTCTCATGCATTTGTGAGAACTTTTTACATTGTAGCCATCTGGGCAAATTACCACCCGATTTAAATTAAGCATCCTTAAAGAGATCAATTCACGGTCTCTGAGCTAAATTCCATGCAGCAATTAATGCCTGAGAGATTTCTCAAGAGCTCCTGGCTTTGTCAGTGCTGAGTACTAACGATCCTATTCCAGGACTCAGCATACAATCTGCATTACAGAGCCTGCTGTCTGCAGGTTGGGTTAGAGTCTGTTAGAAGAACATGAATGACATAAAGGACATGTTTGGATTGTTATTGGGAATATCTCTGCTCTGTAATACACTTGCATTTGAGGCTTTGGATTCGGAGATAACACATTTGTTTAGAAAATCTTTGCTAATCTTTTGGACTTCTCTATCAATGCCCCTGTAGAACAGTAACTTTTTTTGGTGGAAAGATGGTGAAAATAGCCTTTGCGTTTCATTGAGTCTTTTCAATACCAGGATCTCTTTCATTTAGTTGGACGCCTGCCTTGAAATGAAGTTGTCACTGGACATGATCAACTGCTATCCTCAAAGTGTCCAGGTGTCAATTTATCCATAATGATCCTTCATTTAACAGCTGTGTTTTGGTATTAACGACAGTGTGAAAGTCATTGGCGGAAAAATCTGGCAGGACCTGGTGTTCACCTGGGAAAGATCCAGGCCTAGGAAGATAAATTTCCCGTGTACTTTGCCGCTGAGACCAAACTGTGTCATCCCCAGGGCCATGGCTGCCCTCTGGAATCCTGAGTCCTTCCCATTTGAGAGAGAGATCAAAAGCTGGGCAAAGGTGGTGGAGGGAGTAAGCATGGTTCTCGCACACTACAGGACCTATATCCGGCACAGGTGTGAGACCCTTACCAAAAACCAGCCTCCTGTGGGTGGACCTGCTTAAGAAACTCGGGTCTTGGAGAGTGAAAGACATCGGGATTGCTTGGATGAGTTTTGCCAGCAGGGAGCTGTCCAGGGTGCTGATCCTGTAGACCTGAACCTCCGTAGTCCTTTTGCTGCCCTGCTTGCCCAGCACTCGACAATTGGTCAGAAAGGAGGCAATGCCTACTGCCTGAACCAAGTTCTGTCCTGTTGGCCTGGTCTGACCGAGGCTGACCTGGCCTGGCCTAACCTCTGCCCTGTCTGACCTGTGCCTGTTGGAGCTGGGACACCGTCCACTGTGACAGCTACTCTAGTTTTTTTTGGTTTTTTTGCGGTACGCGGGCCTCTCACTGTTGTGGCCTCTCCCGTTGCGGAGCACAGGCTCCGGACGCGCAGGCCCAGCGGCCATGGCTCACGGGCCCAGCCGCTCCACGGCATATGGGGTCTTCCCGGACCGGGGCACGAACCCGTGTCCCCTGCATCGGCAGGCAGACTCTCAACCACTGCGCCACCAGGGAAGCCCTGCTACCCTAGTTTTGCCCTAAATCAATGGCTCCCAAACCTGGCTCTGACCAGAATCATGAATATTATGAATCAGAGTGTCTGGGAGCGGGTCTAGGAATCTGAGGGTCACAGTCCCGGAATAACTTCTTGGTTCCTTTACCATGTTTCCTTTCAGTATTGGGTCTAATTCCTCTTGTCTATCTCTTTCACTGAATGGAAAGTAAGTTGTAGTATCTAAACTTTTCAGAGGGGTTATTGAGGAAAAGTGTGTTGAAAAACCCATGCCCTATGGGTTTGGAGTCTGAGGTTCCTCAGAAGATTAAAAATAAAACTACCATATGATCCATCAATCCTACTTTTGGGTATTTATCCAAAAGAATTGAAAGCAGAATTCTGAAGGGATCTTAGCACTCCCATGTTCCTTGCAGCCTTATTTACAATAGCCAAGCTATGAAAACAACTTAAATGTCCATCAAGGATGAATGAATAAAGAAAATGTGGGAACTTCCCTGGTAGTCCAGTGGCCAGGACTCCGCGCTCCCAATGCAGGGGGCCTGGGTTCGACCCCTGGTCAGGGAACTAGATCCTGCATGCCACAACTAAGAGCCCGCATGATGCAACTAAGAGCCTGCAAGCCACAGCTAAAGATCCTGCATGTGGCAACGAAGATCCCGTGTGCTGCAACTAAGTCCTGGCACAGCCAAAGAGAGAAATAAATAATTTTTAAAAATTATTAAAAAAAGAAAATGTGGTATTTAGACACACAACTGAATATTATTCAGCCTTATAAAACAGGAAATTCTGACATGTGCTACACTGTGGATGAACCTTGAGGACATGATGCTAAGTGCAATAAACCAGTTCCAAAAAGACAAGTGCTGTATGATTCCACTTATATGAGGGATTTAATGTGGTCAATCTCAAAGAAACAGAAGGCAGGATGGAGGTTGCCAGGGATAGTGGGAACGGCATGGGGAGTTGCTGTTTAACGGGTACAGAGTTTCAGTTTTGCAAGAGGGAAAAGTTCTGGAGGTCTGCAGTACAACAATGTGACTACAGTTAGCACCACTGAACATTGAAATATGGTTAAGATAGTGACTTTTATTTTACATGTTTTGCAATATTTAAAAAAATTAAAAAGAAACCACCCCATACTCTGGCAAATACTATATTTTGGGACAATTCAGTTCAAGGTAGAAATGAACAAACTGATAACTACATCCATGTATTTGCTAGACTCTAGTTACCTCGGATTTCACAGGATTGCCACATTTTATTTCTCTCTCACGGCCCAGATTTTATTTAACACTTCTGCTCATGGTATCTGGGTTTGAGTGTGGCTGCTTTATAGAAAAGGAGGTTCTTGAAATGATTTTTTATCCATATCTGTATCAGACCTTAGGGAATACTAGAGGACTCTTTTCTCTGGGTCACATTTCGAATTAAATTGGTTTAGGGACTTCCCTGGTGGTGCAGTGGTTAGGAATCCGCCAGCCAATGCAGGGGACACGGGTTCAAGCCCTGGTCTGGGAAGATCCCATGTGCCACGGAGCAACTGAGCCGGTATGCCACAACGACTGAGCCTGTGCTCTAGAGCCCACGAGCCACAACTACTGAGCCCGCGTGCCACAGCTACTGAAGCATGCGTGCCTAGAGCCTGTGCTCCACAAAAAAAGAAGCCACCATAATGAGAAGCCTGCGCCCAGCAATGAAGACCCAACGAAGCCAAAAATAAACAAATAAATTTATTTTTTAAAAATTGGCTTAAATTTTGTTGATATTATTTGGTTTCACTGAAACATATTTAATTCCCAGTCTAAGTGCTGGAAATCTGTAGAATTGAAAGAGTTTTAGCAGCAGAAAGTAAAGTTCACTGGGTCACTATTAACCACCAATGTTTGACATGTAAGCGAATGCAACGGAAAAAACTATTTTAGCAATAACTGCTCAAAAAACCAATCTAACTTTCCCTTTGGAGTGTCTGGGGAAATCCACATATTCCTGACTAGATCTGACCCCTTTTTCCCCACTAAGCCTGCCTCACAAGGCATATAAACCTTTGGTTTGGCTTTGCTACTGCTCAGAGCTATTGGATAAATAGCTTCCGGGGAAATAGCCTGAGTGATCCCATCTCTAAGATGAAGAGAAAACCGAGTTCTCTGTACATCTACCCAGAACTTGTGACAACGTCAGGCTTTTGTTCAAGGACAACCAGAGGATGCTGGTAGAGGAACCAGCCTGGAGGAAAATACACGTTCTAAACTCAGGTGGACCAGGACAGGTGGCCACCAGCTGAAACATCAAGAGAGAAGGCACGTCCAACTCCCAAACTTCCCAGAGCCACGTATGTCCTTGCCAAAGCTGGTCAGCTCTAGCTGCTCCTTACTCAGGCCTATTCAAACCCTGTGTGCCCAAGTCCAGAGCTGTGATTCCTACTTTCCTTTCCTTGTTTCCAAGCTCGGCTGGGTCCTTCAACTGCTTGGCATATATTTATGGCTGTCTGGACACGTGTTTCTGTCAAGGAAAGGGAGGACTGCTTACCTATCGCCCCTGTCCTGGGGAACGTCGTTCCGACTTGAGTTAAAGTTTTCTCACTAAATACAGATGTAACTTGGAAATACGGAATGACAGAATCTGGGATCACTCTGGGAGGTTTATTTCTGTCTTAACCTCAGATGTCAGCATCACAGAATATTTCATCATTAGCCAGCTCTGACTCCATTCTCCACCCCTCTTAGGATGTATGTTTAACGGGTGGCAAGTGATTATTTTCTATTCACATCAAGTCCTTCCTGTTTCTCTCCTGGACTGGTGAGATTATGAAAGAATGAGATGAGGTGAGGGGCTTTGTACTGCACTCCTGTCTCTCTTGTTTTCCAAGGATTTCTTGTAAATCTTTCTTGGGTATCTTAAAGACAACGGTTTTATCTCCCTTATCTACTGATTGTTGATTATCTAAAATTGGCTCCATATTGGGGTAAACCTAGGGGTGTCACCCTTCTAGATCATGATTTAACAAGGACTGTTAAACAGGTGAAATCCACTTGACTGGAATGGAAATTTCCCCCGCACCTCTCCTGAGTTTGTGGCTGAACTAATAGTAAAATTGGCACAAAGATTAACAGGAGAAAAAGCAACAAATTTTAATTCATGTGCATGGAGGTCCCATAGAAATGGGACCTAAGAAGTGGCCAAAGCAGGCAGCTTTAGTGCTTTTAAGCAAAGAAACACATTTGTGAGGAAATGACATGACAGAAGAAAGCAACCTAGGTTTTGGAAGCTCAATTCGTGAAGAATCTAAACAGATTTTAGGCTGGGGGTAGCCAATTAAAGAATTCACAGGGTTTTTTGATACAGGCTTCTTGCCCCAAATCCCTTATCTCTGGCAATAAGGGCATCCTTCTACCTCCAGATGCAGGGGTACACCTTTCACAGGGGAGGTTTATTTCCTGCTTTCAGGGAGATGGACAGGAGGCTCAGAGCATCCCTCTTGTGTTGACTGTTTCTTAAGTAACCTTAATTCAAAATAATCAATATATCATTGATGCAAATTTGGGGACCGCCTGCCCGGAGCCCCAATAGTAGACTACACACAAAATGAAATTCATAAGAGGTTCCTAGAGTCTTAGTAAAAATCTCTATTACCTCCACAGACTTGAGCAAAAATATTTACTGTCTTCTGAAATAATGTGGTTTTTTTTTTTTTCATAAAAAGAATACAGGCCCTCCCAGGTAGAAAACTGGAGAAATACTTAAACGTACTAAGTGCAAAGAAGTAAAGAAAAGTAAGTAATATTTTCTTACAATAATAGGTGCTATGATTAAGTGCCTTTCTATGTGTCAAGTACTGTGTTAAGTGCTTTACAATCACAATCTTCTTTATATTTACAATCATCTTGAGAATCAGTATTATTATCCTAGGTTTACAGATGAGGAAACTGAGCCTTAGAGGTTAAGTGACTTGCCTAAGGTCACACAGCCTGTGTGCTGCAGAAAGAAGATTTTAAATCCATGTTGGTTTTGCTCCAAAACCCAGATTCTTAACCAGGAAGCTAGTTTTTAAGTTTATAATTTTATGTTGTGAGAATTTCTCCATGCAGGGGAGCAAAGTGTGCCACCCCAAAATGATCTCTGGCACGAGGATTGAATTAGGCTGATTAGTTTTAAGAAACAGAAGACTCGGGAAGTTTTTCTTCTTACCTCCCTCTGAATGGCCTAAAAGAATTTAGCTACAGGGCCTGTTTCTGGAATAGAACCATCACCAGAAATATCTGCAAAGAACGTGGGCCGGTTGTGGTAGGGGAACTCGGCAGGGCCCAGAGAGAAGAATCCTCTCTGTCGCTGTCTGGCCCAGCAGACATTTGTTTACCAAACATTTGCTTTTCTGTCTCCATGTGAATTGCCTTCCTCCCCTTTGTGGTCCAAACCACCACCCCCAGCATCCTTTTTTGTCTTTAGCTAAAGATGGTATTTAAGTGAGGGTTTGGGCCATTTTGACGAGTGACTCAGTTTTCCTGGGTCTCTCCCATGTATACATGTTATTAAACTTTTGTGTGATTTTCTCCTGTTTGTCTGTCTCATGTCAACTTAATTTGCAGAAGAACCTAGAGGAAAATGTCTTCTTCCCCGATGCTGTAATCAGAACAGTCTGGCACAAAGATAGACATATATCAATGCAACAGGTTAGAAAATCCAGAGATAAATCCACACACCTATGGTCAATTAATCTATGACAAAGGAGGCAAGAATATACAATGGAGAAAAGACAGTCTCTTCAGTAAGTGGCGCTGGGAAAACTGGACAGTTACATGTAAAAGTATGAAATTAGAACATTATCTAACGCCATACCCAAAAATAAACTAAAATGGATTAAAGACCTAAATATAAGACCGGATACTATAAAACTCTTGGAGGAAAACATAGGCAGACACTCTGTGACATATATCACAGCAATATCTTTTTGGGCCCACCTCCTAGAGTGATGAAAATAAAAACAAAAATAAACAAAAAGGACCTAATTAAACTTAAAAACTTTTGCACAGCAAAGGAAACCATAAACAAAACAAAAAGACAACCCACGGAATGGGAGAAAATATTTGCAAACAAAGCGACCGACAAGGGATTAATCTCCAAAATACACAAACAGCTCCTGGAGCTCAAGAATAAACAACAAACAACCCAATCAAAAAATGGGCAGAAGACCTAAATAGACATTTCTCCAAAGAAGATATATAGATGGCCAAGAGGCACATGAAAAGATGCTCAACATCACTAATTATTAGAGAAATGCAGATCAAAACTACAATGAGGTATCACCTCACACCAGTCAGGATGGCCAGCATTAAAAAGTCTACAAATAACAGGTGTGGAGAAAAAGGAACCCTCTAAGACTGCTGGTGGGAATGTAAAGTGGTGCAGCCACTATGGAAAATAGTATGGAGGTTCCTTAAGAAACTAAAAACAGAGTTACCATATGATCCAGCAATCCCACTCCTGGGCATATATCTGGAGAAAACCTAATTTGAAAAGATACGTGCACCCCAGTGTTCACTGCAGCACTATTCACAATAACCAAGACATGGAAGCAACCTAAATGTCCAGCGACAGAGGAATGGATAAAGAAGATGTGGTATACACACACACACACACACACACACACACACACACACATATATACAATGGGATATTACTCAGCCATAAAAAAGAATGAAATAATGCCATTTGCAGCAACATGGATGGACCTAGAGATTATCATACTAAGTGAAGTCAGACAGAGAAAGATAAATATCACATGATACCCCTTATATGTGGAATTTTAAAAAAGGATACAAGTGAATTTATTTACAAAACAGAAACAGACTCAGGCTTCAAAAACAAACTTATGGTTACCAAAGGGGAAGGCGGGGGTGGGGAAGGGATAAGTTAGGAGTCTGGGATTGACATGTACACACTACAATATATAAAATAGATAATCAACAAGGACCTACTGTAGAGCACAGGGAACTCTACTATTATTAGGATATTATTGAGGATATTCTGTAATATCCTAAATGGGAAAAGAATCTGGAAAAGAATCGATATATGTATATGTACACCTGAATCACTTTGCTGTACGCCTGAAACTAACACAACATTGTAAATCAACTACAGGCCAATATAAAGTAAACATTTTTTTTAAATTAAAAGCAAATAAAGTGAGAGGTCACATTCTGTTTTGTCTCAGTCATCTTTGACTGTTAGGGGGTTGCGGTTGAGCTGATCCAAGCTTTGGGTAAAGCTGGGCTCTGCCCTCTGTGAGGGACGTGGTCCCACCTCCTGGCTCTCCTGTCCAGGCTCTGCAGGACTCTTCCCCTCTCCGCGGAACTGACCCCCTGGCTGCTCTCACAGCTGCCCTTCTTGGGTGGCTCTCGCCCATTCTTTCCCCATGGCCCTACTTCTGATTTTCGCTGACATCAGCCTTTGCAAGTTTACACCCCTTGGTGTATTGAGATTCTTTCCTTCAGCAACAGAGCTTTACTGCTTGTTATGTGCCCTGTACTGTTCTAGGATCTGGGAAAAGAGCAGCAGACAGAGCAGCAAAAACCCCTGCTTCGTGGGCCTTAGGTTCTCATGGACACAGAGGGGAAGCCACAGTGAAACGAACACGCAGCACTTTAGGCAGAGACGGAGCCGTGAGAAAAGAAAGCCACGAAGGGTGGCGGGAGGTGAAGGGAGAGATTTACAGTGTTAAATGCAGCGACTGGGGAGTCTGAGAAGCCTGAGAAGATGATATTTGGGGGAGGACTTGAAGCCTCCCTTACCGTTGGAGGGAGCACACCGCGTGCTCCAGGAGAAGGACTTTCCAGGCTGAGGGACCAGCCAGCACCAAGGCCCTAGGCAAGATGTGCTGACACCTTCAGGAACAGGAAGCGAGGCGGCAGTGGGTCAGGGAAGTCGTGTTTTGGGAGGGTTTGTGTGTCTGTGGGGAGCAGAAGAAAGGGCACCTGAAGGACACCCGCCTTGGACAGCTGGTGTGACTGAAAAACAAACCTCTCTTGTGCTGAGCCTTGAGGACTCGGGGTGGATTTGTTTAAACAGTGATTAGCCTGCCCTAACTAATCGAGGAGGACCCCACCGGCAAGATAATTACTAGAAGCCTCTTGAGGGATAATCCTCTCTTTTTTTTTTGAGGAAACTCAAAAAGACGTAAAGGACAGAGTAACATAAAGTCATTTAAAAATAAGTAAGAGGGACTAGAGGAAAAAACCAAGGAGGAGAGTAAAATGGTGCAGATGCGGGATCCAGAGGACTGGGTAACTGGAGTGGAATAGAGCAGTGGCGTAGGAATGGAGAAGGGATAGACGGAGTGAATTCACGGCTGTTTATAAAAAGAGAAAGGACGAAGGGGAGCAGCTGATGGTGTAAGTGAGTCAAAGATATCAGCAGTGTCTAGGCTGGAGTTCGCAACAAAGGTGGTGCTGGCAGTGGTAGCGGGGTACACGCGGTAAAAGGGCATACAGTCCTCTTTTTGGTTAAACTCCACGGACGTTATTTAAAAACCTCCGACAATACTGGACATGCTGACTCTATCTTCATTCTCTTTTGAATCCACTCTTTTCCGTTTTCTTTTTTTTTTTGGCCGTGCCACGCGGCATATGGGATCTCAGTTCCCCCACCAGGGATCGAACCCTTGACCCCGGCAGTGGAAGCGCAGAGTCTTAACAACTGGACCGCCAGGGAAGTCCCTGTTTAACCCTCCAATTCTCGGCGTCCTTCGAAGATTCTTCTTTCCCTGACTCCCATTTAACTGTGGATGTTTTCCCAGGTGTAGACATTAGTCCTTTTTTTTTATTACTCCACACTAAAGGTTGGCAATTGTTTCTGTAAACGGCCAGACGGTAAATATTTTAGGCTTTGTGGACATACGGTCTCTACTGTAACAATTCAACCTTGCTGCTGTCGAGATTTGATCCGAGAGTCCAAGTTTGCCGAGCCCAGACTTAACACTGTGCTCTTGGTGACGTACCAGCTCCCTTCCACGTGACAATGGCTCCCACACGTACTGTATTTTTTTAGGACAGACTATCTCCTCAACTCCACAATCCTGTGCACTACTTCTTACTGGACACCTGCATCTAGAAACCCGCATTCCCAGTTTGGAGCTCACGTATCCCTTCCACCCTGAACAGTACCACACGTACACCCTTTTGGCTGAGCTCGGAGCCCTGTGAACCCCTCTCCCCAAGCAGCCACGTGGAGACAGGTAGGCCGTCTGTCATCTCCTCTGCTTAACTCAGCCACGTCCCCTTTGAACTCACTGCTACTCGTCATCCTCGCTCCCCTTCTGCTATCCCCCAATCTGCTGCCAGAGGCATCTTTCTACCACACGATACGGTTAAGTTCCTTCCGTGGTTCAGAATTTTACTGAAGCCTCAGAATGAAACCCAAACTCCTCAGCGCGGCCCGCAAGCCCTTCACCATCCAGCCCCTGATACTTCCGGAGCCTCGCTTTGTGTTGCCATCTGGCTGCCCAGGCAGTGAAATGGGGCAGATCTCAGATCTCTCAGTCACCCTGGTGCTCTCGCCGCCGGGTCTTTGCACACGCTGCATCCTGTGCCGGGAACACCTCCTCCAGGTGCCAATGCCCCTCCCTGATTAGCACCCGCTCACCTGCACCCGGAGGGGCAGGATCAAGGAGGTGACCTCTGGCGGACAGAGCTGTCCAGGGTATAAAATCCTCTGCCTGCTCCTGTCGAGAATTTCAAAATTCTCGGCGTGTGGTGAATGTACCTTCCGTTTCCTATGGACTACAACTGACTTTCCAAGAAAATGCTGTCGTCATTATAAGTCTAATTTATTTCATTGCCCCAATAACAACACGCTTTTCCACGACTGCATCTGAATGTGGGGAAAGAGGCGAGAAGGGCTGGCACCTGGCCAGGAGACTTGGTCACAACATAGAACTACAGCGTCTAGTAAAACATGATAAACTGACAGACTTGAAAAGAGAAAACGAAGAGAAATCAACTTCACTATGCGTCTTCTCCTCAACTAATAGGACATTATAGAATTTTTAAAGAATGGGAAACACTGGAAACACAGAAGCATCGCAACTGTGATTAAATTATATGTTGTACAGTATTGGATCGAGATGCGGAAAACATGCCTGTATGTCAAATGACAAATGGCCCGCTCCGTGGCTGTCAGAGGTGAAGTGCGTCTTATAAATCAGGAATGAAGAGGCCCTGCCTCAAGGCAGTTGGTAGACCTATGAAGTGGGGATCTCCGGGCTGGGCTTCTCATCTCTTCTCTACATACACACTTCCCCCAAAGCTTGTGGGTTTAAAACGCCTTAATAGTTAATATTCCAATGACTCCCAAACGAATACCTGTTGACATAACTTTTTCACTGGGCTGTAGACAAGGATACCCAGCTGTCTACTTAACATGTCCACTTGGCTAAGGAACGCGCCTTTCAAACTCCCCACAGAATCTCCGATTTCCCCCAGCCCATCCCATTTCAGCAGATGGCACTGCCGTTCAGCCAATTACTCCAGCCCCAAACCAGGGAGGGATCCTTGGTTTCCTTCCTTCCCTCACTCCCCGCAATCAATCCATCATCAAGTTCTATGAGTTCTACTTTCAAAATACATCTCACATCTGTACGACCATTAACAGCTGCTTAGATGTTTGCACCCAACTATGAGCTGCTGCCATGTTTTCACTCTTGTCCCTGCAACGCAGCTTCTACAGAGCTCTACGGAGTGGAGAGATCTTTTCAAAGTGTAAGTCAGACCGTGGCCCTCCCTCTGCTACTTAAAGCTCTCCTGACCATGGTGGCCTGGGGGAGTCACAGCAGCCCTGCCCGCCTCTGCGACTGCATCTCCTGCCTCTGCCCCCTCTGGCTCTCCTGCCTCGTGGGTCACACCAGGCAATGTCCAGTCTGGGGTTTCTGTACTAGCCGTTTCCCTCCCTCACATCTTCAAGTGTTTGCATATTATGATTTAGGTCTGATTCTTATTACTTAGGTCTTGGCTCAAATGGTGCCTGCTCAGAAAGGCCTTTCCTGACCAACCTAAGTAATTCCAATCGTATCTTTCTTTGTTTTCTTCAAGATATTTACCACGAATTGAAATCATGTGTTCATTTATTTGTTTTTTTTTTTTAAAGATTTTGTTGTTGTTGATGTGGACCATTTTTAAAGTCTTTATTGAATTTGTTACAATAGTGCTTCTGTTTTATGTTTTGGTTTTTTGGCTGCGAGGCATGTGGGATCTTAGCTCCCGAACCAGGGATCGAACCCACACCCTCTGCATTGGAAGGCGAAATCTTAACTGCTGGACCACCAAGGAAGTCCCCCATTTATTTGTTTTATGCCTAACAATCCCCACTGAATTGTGAGCTCCAGAGGGTGAGTTCTCTGTCATTCACCGTTTATACCCAGAGCCTGGAGTAGTGCCTGACTCATGGTGGGAGCTCATCAAAACTAGTTGTTCAATAAATGAATGAATGAATGCTCTGCCCACTCTGAGCATGACCTTTGTACTAGGGCCTGGCTCTTTAGGCTGATGGAAGGAAAGAGACATTTTGTCATCTGTACCTCCATGGGAGGGGCAGGTGGGTAGTGTGGAAAAGGCAGACCTGTGTTTTGAGATGTGTCTCTCTACAATGGGTGACCTTGCACAAGCCTCCCAGCCTTTCTGCCCTCAGTTTTCTAACCTATGCAATGGTAATAAATATACAGGCTGCTAGAGTTTTTCAGGAACATTTATAGAATTCAAGCCCAGCTGATATTTGTAGAACTTCTATGTGTAATTTATGAGTAAACAGCATATAATGATAGCAAAGAATATATGCAAGTATAGCTATAAATACATATATATTATTGCTCAGAAGAATGGTTAGTTCCTTTTGGGTTACCTTTCTAGCACGAAGCAGAGTCCTTAACAGCCTTATTTAATTGATGTTAACTGGTAATAATAGGGTAAATTTACAGAATTCACATTTAAAAAAAATGACCTCCTCTTAGAGTGTTGACCCTGGGAGTTTTAAGAAGAACCAACAAGCTTGCTATTCAAGAAGCCCCTGCCAACTGTGACTCACAAACAGATCAAGGAGGAAGGGGTTGAGGGACCCCTTTAATCCCTCAAATGTCGGTCAATCAACGGAACCCTCCAAATGAAGGCCGTTTCCACTTGGAGGCCTGTTGTACGTTTATCATCTCTTTCTCTCCCTCTTCTCTCAGAAGCGCTAATGAAATGTATTTCTCCCCCTTTTCTTTCAGGAAAGCCTGTGAGAAGCTTTTAAGATCAGTTTATCCTGCTCCAGATTTTGAGGTTATTTTTCGGCCTTTGGTCGGTAGGGTGGATCACAAAATTAGAATTTAGAGTCGGAAGGGATTTGATACCATGTAGTTCAAACTACTTTGTACATCTTTCTCATAGATTAAAAAAAATTGTGCTGTCAATTATTATTATTACTTTTTGGCGGTACGCGGGCCTCTCACCATTGCGGCCTCTCCTGCTGCGGAGCACAGGCTCGGGACGCGCAGGCTCAGCGGCCATGGCTCACGGGCCCAGCCGCTCCGCGGCATGTGGGATCTTCCCGGACCGGGGCACGAACCCGCGTCCCCTGCATCGGCAGGTGGACCCCCAACCACTGTGCCACCAGGGAAGTCCTGTGCTGTCCATTTTTAATACTGTTTTCAAGTCTTTGAAAGAAAGAATTTTGCTTTTCATAATTATAGGCCAGAACCACCAGCATTCCAGGCTGTGCACTCTTTCAGGGTGGTATGGTTTCATTTGTTTTATAAGCCCAGTGTCTGGCATGGCTCCCACAAGAAATGCTTGAAGAATGAATCATTCCTAATATGTCACTTTGCTAACTAGACAAGATTGTCAACATTTAATTGCTTACATTCGAAAAGATACATGCACCCCAATGTTCACGGCAGCACTATTTACAATAGCCAAGACATGGAAACAACCTATCATCTGTCTGACATGGACAGACAACAATCTGTCCACCAACAGAGGAATGGGTAAAGAAGATGTGGTACATATATACAATGGAATACTACTCAGCCACAGAAAAGAATGAAATAATGCCATTTGCAGCAACATGGGGGGACCTAGAGATTATCGTACTAAGTGAAGCAAGTCAGACAGAGAAACACAAATATCATATGATATCACTTATATGTGGAATCTAAGACAGTGATACAAATGAACTTATTTATAAAACAGAAACGGACTCACAGACTTAGAAAACAAACTTATGGTTACCAAAGTGGGGGGAGGTGAGGGATAAGTTAGGAGTTTGGGATTAACATATACACACTACTACATATAAAACAGATAATCAACAAGGACCTACTGTACAGCACAGGGAACTCTACTCAACACTCTGTAATAACTTATATGGGAAAAGAATCTGAAAAAGGAAACATGTATATGTATAACTAAATCACTTTGCTGTACACCTGAAACTAACACAACATTGTAAATCAACTATACTCCAATATAAAGAAATTAAGAAAACATTTAATTGCTTACAACAAAATAAAAGGATAAAGGCATGGATAACCTAAAATAACAGGTAATTCAAGAATGATTTTATCAGATTTAGGAAATGAGTGAGAGGCCCCCCAAATAAGTCTAAACTTTTTCACAGAATTTCCTGTTTTCCACACTAGGTTACTAACTGAATATTTCCGTCGGTGATGGATGCTTAATTGTGCGGTAGGAACATAAAAGCCCTGAATTCCTCAGACAATTCACAGAGCAGAAAATCGATCTTAGGACCAACACGAGAAATCAGTGTCCATAATGATGACCGTCTCACTGACTTCACCCTCCACAGAACTCAGCTGGGATGGCGCTGTCACGTGGCCACATTCTACACGTGCAGACCTCTGTTACACGGCTCCACATGTTGCACCATATGCGTCTATAAAGCCACCGGATCATTCGTGATGAAACCTACAGCACAGAGAGGTTCAGTAACCAGCACAAGGCCAAACAGCTAGTTAGGCGGCAAAGCCAGAACTCTCGGCAAGGTCAGGCCCTCCTCACTCTGCCTCAGTGGTTCTGCCCGACAAGTCGCAGAGCTGAAGGGATTTGAAGGTGGCTTAATCGTATGACTTTGTGCCATGGATGAGGACCCTGGGGCCAGAGAGACGGGGACACGGCCCTCAGGCACACACAGCTGGTGTGTGGCAGCCTCCTGACCATGGACTTTCATGCCTCCTGGAATTGAACGGGGTCAGAGCTAAGGAAGTGGAAGTGCAGGTCCCAGAAATGATGTGGGAAAACACCCCCTACTTTGTTTCCTGACGTACGAGCAGCAAAGGAGTCACAGCATATGTGCATTTTAGAAATCTCTCTCTAGCACAGCTGGAGGATGGATTTGAGAGGATCCAATCGCGAGGAATGACAAGGGCAGTTCTTCAGACAGCAGTGGTAATGGGGATGCTGCGGAGAAAGGTTAACATGTTGCTTTAGCAAGTGCAGGGGACAGGTGGCGGCTGGCGGACCTGGGATCAGGCTCCTGCGTCCTCCCGGCTGTGCACAGCGGCATCACAGCTGTGGCTTATTGAATGCTGCGTCCTCCCAGGTGCACGGGGCACTCTGACAAGCCGGCTCACGGCTACAGCTTTAGGGCTCGGCGTACTGCCGGGCACACAGGAAGCCCTCACATACTGTTCAGTGGATTAAATGAATATTTCACTCGTCTGACATGGCTGGGGAGAGAGGCAGTCTGTGAATGGAGAGTTAAATCTTTAGTGTTAAAGCTTTATCTTTATGGGACGATAGTTAAAAATACAGTATTCGGGGGCTTCCCTGATGGCGCAGTGGTTGAGAGTCCGCCTGCCGATGCAGGGGACGCGGGTTCGTGCCCCGGTCTGGGAAGATCCCACATGCCGTGGAGAGGCTGGGCCTGTAAGCCATGGCCGCTGAGCCTGCGCGTCCGGAGCCTGTGCTCCGCAACGGGAGAGGCCACAGCAGTGAGAGGCCCGCGTACCGCCAAAAAAAAAAAAAAAAAAATACAGTATTCAAAGTCAGCGTCTTATAAACGGCACATTGACCGTTCCATTTTCTTTTCCTAGATGATTGTCACATATCCAGGTGTTCGGGTGCTCCATTTTCTTGTGTTGTCAGATCCTTCAGAGCAGCAAAATGCTGCATTTGTCAGATAAACCAAGATAAAGCTACTCCAGTAAGCCTGCTGCCAACCTCCCACTTAAGAATGGGAGGTCTTATGATTCCAACAGCCTTGGAAGGAAGAGACATAAAGAAATGTTTTTGAAGCCTGCAGACTTAAGGCTCATTTTAAGAATAATTCTAAGGAGCAGAGATGTCAAACATTTAGGTTTGATAGACAGTCTTCAGCAATTCTGGGCAATTCAAAAGAGGTACAGAGGAAAAACTGGTTCTTGCTCTCAGATGCAATATTAATAGATTCTTATCTGAAATATATTTTTCGCTATTATATAATCTGTGGCCTGAAAACAGACTGAATGATGCTGGCAAGAGTAATTTACAAGATGAAAACAAGGGAAAGGACAAGAAATATTGATCAAAGAGACAATGTTACAAATAAAAGGCTTTTCCTGAATTAAGAAAAAAAGATGGCATTTGAACTGAACAACCAACCAATAACTTGGACAGTTAGCAAACCTCTTAATTTCCACTGCATTAGATACTTAAATTGATCTTGGGAAAGTGTTTTTTGCTCAGGCATTTATGGTAATTTAATTGTTCCTTATTATATGCTCAACAGTATCTTAGAAATTGTAGCTATTACAGAAAATTCATTTTATCTCTTCAACTTGGGCCAAGAACAGGTTTATTTTATTTTTTGAAACATTAAAGAGAAAGAGCAGTAAGAGTAACATAAATGTGTTGTAAGTAACAGCAGGTGTCACCACAACGTCTATAAATAAGGGCTGGAGAGGGTGTAGGAAGAAATCCTAGTGCACTGCTGGTGGGAATGGAAATTGGTGCAGTCACTGCGGAGAACAGCATGGAGGTCGCTCAAAAAAACCCCACAAAAACCTGAGCTACCACAGAATCCTACAATTCCACTCCTGGGTATACATCCAAAAAAGACAAAAACACTACTCAAAAAGACACGTGCACCCCAATGATCACAGCAGCATTATTTACAAGAGCCAAGACATGGCAGCAATGAAATATTACTCAGCCATAAATAAAGAAGAATGAAATAATGCCATTTGCAGCAACATGGATGGGCCTGGAGGGGATTATGTTAAGTGAAGTAAGTCAGACAAAGATAAATACTGTATGATATCACTTACACGTGGAATCTAAAAATACAACAAACTGGTGAATATAACAAAAAAAAAGCAGACTCACAGATACAGAGAATGAACTAGCAGTTACCAGTGGAGAGAAGGAGAAGGGCAATGTAGGGGAGGGAATTAAGAGTATAGACTATTGGGTGTAAGATGGGCTCAAGGATGTATTATACAACACAGGGAATATTTTGTAATAACTGTAAATATAAAGTTACCTTTAAAAATGGTATAAAAATAAAAAATTAAAAGTCAGCGCTTCCGAAAAAAAAAAAAAATTAACAGTAGAGCTAAAGGTGAACCAGAAGAAGGGAAGCAAGGGTAGGGTTAGGAAATCTATTGCACGTCCCTGACGCCATGCAGGACTGACTGCACCTACCCCATCTCAGACTGAAGGTTCCAGTCTGATGTTTAAAGACCCTGAAGGGAGAAATTTGCCCTGTTTCTACAGTGTTTTCAATGATTGCACGAGCCAGTGAGGGGTTATCTGAGTAAAGCAGAGGGTAACCTCAGGTTTCTCTCACTCCCTCCCTGCCTTAGTCTGTTCGGGCTGCTGTAACAGACCACCACAGACGGGGTGGCTTAGAAACAACAGGAGTCTATTGCTCACAGTCTGGAGGCTGGAAGTGCAAGGCCGAGGTGCCGGCAGATTTGTACCAGCCTTCCTGTGACTGCTGATCCCATCCATGAGTGCGCCACTCACGGCCCCCGAAAGGCTCCACTGACAAATGCCGCCACATTAGGGATTAGGCTTCCACACATGGATTTTTTTTTTTTTTTTTTTCACTGTGCAGGCCTCTCACTGTCGTGGCCTCTCCCGTTGCAAAGCACAGGCTCCAGACGCACAGGCTCAGCGGCCATGGCTCACGGCCCCAGCTGTTCCGCGGCATGTGGGAGCTTCCCGGACCAGGGCACGAACCCGTGTCCCCTGCATCGGCAGGCGGAGACTCAACCACTGCGCCACCAGGGAAGCCCCCACATATGGATTTTGAGGAGACAAACATCCAGGCTATGGCACTCCCATGATGAAGAAGGGCGTGCATGAGTCTGTGTGTGTGAGTGTGAGTGTGTGTGTGTCTGAGAGTACATGTGTGTTTTTAACTTAGACCAATGCTCCTGTCCATTAATGAGAGTAATTGAGGGATGACTGAATTATGATTAAAATTCTACACTGCAGAGTTACCATTAACAAAGTCTGAAATCATAACCAGGACTTGGAATTCTCTAGCGTGAATACATTAAAACTGCCTTCATGGGTGAGGATGCATGGATGTCTTTTATAGGAACGATCACTGGCAACTGCTATGGGCTTGATGCCATTCTGTGCAATTAATGTGTATCCTACTTAATTCTTACAAGAGCCCTAATGCAGTTGGTATCACCTGCCCGCTACAGATTAAAAACAAAAAAACAAAAAAACAACTGCAGCAAAGATCAGTTATTAATAACCTTCTGAGACATATTGTGAGTAAAGCCAGGTATGAACCTGGATAAATTGGCTTTAGAGTTCTTAGATTCTGAACCAGTGTACTGTCTACCCCCCCAGAACGTTTCTATGAATTAAACCAAGGGCACTCTAGAGACAACTAGAGCACAAGAAAGGCGTGATGGTTATTTGGTCACTCTCCCAGGATCCAGATTTAAGTCTTTAGCCAGCTAGAGGGCGGCTCGCTGACTTTGAGCGTCTTCATAGAACTGACGGCCCGGGGAAGCTTCCAGGGTTTACTAAGCAGAGGGGAGAGCCGCCTCTGTTTCTTTCCTGGTGATGGGCTTTACCACGTATTATGATCCTAGGACCACCGTGGAGGAATGAAACATCATCAAAACGGCTATTTATATCTTTGTTCTTAGTTGAGAAAGTGCATTTTATAATGTGCAAGATTTGGTTGACTTTGCTAACCCAGCTGTGAAGTTTAAAATATGATCATTATATCATTTTTTTATGTCGTAGCTCACATGTGGAAAGCAATTTTCCAGTTTTCAGTTCTGAAAAACAGTATATTTCATCCATCATTTAGATACTTTGGTGCTTTTTCCCCCTCCTGTGTTCTTAAAGTCCGCTTTTTGAGACTGCTCCTGAATGGAGGTAACTCATGCTTATAAACATCATTTGAATCGAGAGCATCACACATGTGAAGTCATGTCTTGGGGACCAGGTAATCACGTGTGTTCAGGTGAGCCCCTGACAGGGAGCGCAGGCTTCCTGCAGCAGCGCTGCTCCCAAGGCTATTTGATCGCACAGAGCTGCTTTATTTCTGGCCCAGGATAACTGATCATGAAAATATCCAATGTAAGATAATAGTTCGTAATGAAAAGATTTAAATAGTAAAGTTTGAGTCTCTGGATCCTAGCTGTGATGAGGTCTCTACCTCGTGTTTCGTAGTAGTTCTTATAAGGAAACGTCTTATTTTTAAAGTGGATCCAGAATATGGGTATATCCTGTTTAAAATACAGATGCTCTTATACCCAGACAAAACTACAATTCAAAAAGATACATGCACCCCAGTGTTCACAGCAGCACTATTTACAATAGCCAAGACTTGGAAACAACCTAAATGTGCATCAACAGATGAATGGATAAAGATGTGGTCCATATATACAATGGAATATTACACAGCCATAAAAAAGAATGAGATATTGCCATTTGCAGCAACATGGATGGACCTGGAGATTATCCTACTAAGTGAAGTAAGCCAGACAGAGAAAGATGAATACCATGTGATATCACGTATAGTGTGGAATCTAAAACATGGCACAAATGGACTTACAAAACAGAAATGGACTCAAAGACACAGAGAACAGACTTGTGGTTGCCAAGGAGGGGGAAGGGAAGGAGAGGGAAGGACTGGGTATTTGGGGTTAGTAGATGCAAAACTATTATATACAGGATGGATAAACAACAAGGTCCTGCTGCAGAGCACAGGAGACTATATTCAATATCCTGGGATAAACCATAACAGAAAAGAATCTAAAAGAGAATGTATCTATGTGTATAACTGAGTCACTTTGCTGTACAGCAGAAATTAGCACAACACTGTAAAATCAACCATACTTCAATAAAAAAATAAAATACAGATGCCCTATTTGTAAGCCATTTTCTTGTTCTGACATTGAAAGGCACTTGCAAAAATTACAATCTTCTTATCTTTTACGGTCAGTGAAAGGGGTTTTCAATTAGTTAATAAAATATTCTGGTGAATATTTACTCCAAGTTTTAAGTGTGGTTTAACGTTTTTAACGAACAATCACTGATAGTTCCACAGTCTATATTCTGTTGAAGGAACACTTATTTCTGTTTTCTGATGTTCCCTTCGACGTGGAGAAAGAGCCACTCAGTATAGAACTGGCTTCTCCCCAGCCTCTCATTCACTCTCCCCGGGAGAGAAGGATTTCATCTGTTTCATGCGCTTAGGCAGAGACGCTGGACACCTGTAACCCCTCCCTCCACTTGCCTGCTTCGGGGACAGCCAACAGTCCCCTCAGCTACTCCACGCTGTCAGGTGCAGGGCCGCCTAATTCCTTCTAGGGTTTGGTCCTAGGACGTCCATTTGCTGCAGATGTAATCTGTCCACCAGCCGAGGCTTGATCAGTAAGACCTGAGAGATTGTGTCTTACTGACTCTTTTGTCTTGTTTCCCAATTGGATCAGGACTCACTGTGGAGGGGAGTCCCGAGCATCTCTGCGCCAGTGGCCCGAGCCTCATGACGTGAGCCAGGGCAAGCCACCACGTGGGGTGTGGTGTCTGGCGTGGCAGTGCCATCAGTGCTGGGGATTCTGTGCTAAGTGCAGACGCTCTCTGTGGGGAGCTGGGCAGCTCTGGGCTGCTCTGTCCACAGGCAGGGAGCTGCTTCTAAACTGTGACCCTGTTTCTCTAGAGGCAGAGGTGGCTCCCTAGGGCTGAAGCTGAGGTGTTGGCCTTCAGCAAATCCGAGGGGTCCCAGAGGGCAGAGCGAGGAGGGTGCAGTGTTTATGCTAAGCGGGCAAGGCTGAGGCCGGTGTTGATTTCAGGGAGGGGTTCTCCCCTATGGTCTTCAGCGATTAGGGAGCAAACAATATTTGCCTTTTGAAAACAGACGCACCTGGTTTTTGCAGGGGCTCGAGAGCACTGGTGAGATCCCACCTGTACCCACGTGCCAGGCTAGGTAGGCAGCATGGGGCGGTTGCCTCAGTGCCTATTCTGTCCTTGGGTTGTTCCAGCCCAGGGCAGGTACGGCCCATCCTGAACTCGTGTGGTTTGTCCATTGCCAGAGGAGCCCCACACCAAGGGCATATACGGTTCGATTCCGCTCATCTGATGCTCCAGAACCAGGCATGACTAATTTATGATGATAGACATCAGAATATTTGGTCTCTTCAGGGGGTCACCGACTGAATCGGAGCTCAGAGGGGGGCCTCTGGGTGCAGGGAAGTTTAACACCTTGATCTCGGTATTGGTTACTCAGCCATATACATGATAAAAATTCATTGATGTGCCTACTTAAAAGCTGTGCACTTTATTATATTCCTATTTTAAAAGAAAGCATCTCTCTGAACATGGATCACACAGAGGACTTAACAGTGCAAACAACTTAGCTGCACGTTCTTTGCATCTGCCCCGTCGGCCCCTTAATTCTCACAGGCTACACAGCCTGTTGTGGGAAAGACCCTGTCAGATCTATAACAGCTGACTGTTTCCAAGTTTACTTTTATTTTAAAATTTTTTTTAAATTTTTAATGATTTTGTAAAATTGTAGTTAATTTACAATGCTGTGTTAGTTTCAGGTGTATAGCAAAGTGAATATACATATATATACACATATATGTATATATATGTACTCATTTTCAGAGTCAATCATAGGCTATTACAAGATATTGAATATAGTTCCCTGTGCTATACAGTAGGTCCTTGTTGTTTATCTATTGTATGTATTGTAGTCTGTATATGTTAATCCCAAACTCCTAATTTATCTCTCCACTGAGATTTTTAAAAATTATTTATTTTTTTAACATCTTTATTGGAGTATAATTGCTTTATAATGGTGTGTTAGTTTCTGCCTTATAACAAAGTGAGTCAGCTATACATATACGTATATCCCCATATCCCCTCCTTCTTGCGTCTCCCTCTCACCCTCCCTAACCAACCCCTCTGGGTGGTCACAAAGCACCGAGCTGATCTCCCTGTGCTATGCGGCTGCTTCCCACTTGCTATCTATTTTACATTTGGTAGTGTATATAATGTCAATGCTACACTCTCACTTCATCCCAGCTTCCCCTTGCCCCCTCCCCGTGTCCTCAAGTCCATTCTCTACGTCTGCGTCTTTACTCCTGTCCTGCCCCTAGGTTCTTCAGAACCATTTTTTTTTTCGATTCCATATATATGTGTTACCATACGGTATTTGTTGTTCTCTTTCTGACTTACTTCACTCTGTATGACAGACTCTAGGTCTATCCACCTCACTACAAATAACTCAATTTCATTCCTTTTTATGGCTGAGTAATATTCCATTGTATATATGTGCCACATCTTCTTTATCCAGTCATCTGTCGATGGACACTTACGTTACTTCCATGTCCTGGCTATTGTAAATAGAGCTGCAATGAACATTGTGGTACATGACACTTTTTGAATTATGGTTTTCTCAGGGTATATGCCCAGTAGCGGGATTGCTGGGTCATATGGTAGTTCTATTTGTAGTTTTTTAAGGAACCTCCATACTGTTCTCCATAGTGACTGTATCAATTTACATTCCCACCAGCAGTGCAAGAGGGTTCCCTTTTCTCCACACCCTCTCCAGCATTTATGGTTTGCAGATTTTTTGATGATGGACATTCTGACTGGTGTGAGATGATACCTCATTGTGGTTTTGATTTGCATTTCTCTAATGATTAGTGATGTTGAGCATTCTTTCACGTGTTTGTTGGCAATCTGTACATCTTCTTTGGAGAAATGTCTATTTAGGTCTTCTGCCCATTTTTGGATTGGGTTGTTTGTTTTTTTGTTATTGAGCTGCATGAGCTGCTTGTAAATTTTGGAGATTAATCCTTTGTCAGTTGCTTCATTTGCAAATATTTTCTCCCATTCGGAGGGTTGTCTTTTGGTCTTGTTTATGGTTTCCTTTGCTGTGCAAAAGCTTTTAAGTTTCATTAGGTCCCATTTGTTTATTTTTGTTTTTATTTCCATTTCTCTAGGAGGTGGATCAAAAGGACCTTGCTGTGATTTATGTCATAGAGTGTCCTGCCTATGTTTTCCTCTAAGAGTTTGATAGTGTCTGGCCTTCCTTTAGGTCTCTAATCCATTTTGAGTTTATTTTTGTGTATGGTGTTCGGGAGTGTTTCAATTTCATGCTTTTACGTGTAGCTGTCCACTTTTCCCAGCACCGCTTACTGAAGAGGCTGTCCTTTGAGATTACTTTTAAATTCCCATTTATTTATTTTACACTTGATGCCTTCCTAGTGCCTCCTGGCTGCTCTGGAGACTCACCAGGTATAAGTGGTGAAAGGCAGAGGCTCACGGGTGTGAGTGATGACCTGGTGTGTTTCTCCGTGTCCACCACACCACCTGGTGAATCCGAGGCTAGTGGTCCATCCTTCCTCTGGCAGGATGGGTCCCAACCTAGGTCTATTTCTGTACCAGATATAAAATATATGTGCTGTATTTCAAATTCCTGCACATGTACAACAATCATCTAAACCAGAGGTTGGCAAACCTTTTCTACAGAGGACCAGAGAGTCAATTTTTTGTTTGTGAGCCATATGATCTCAACTGTGCATGAAGACAGACAGACGGATGAGATGGTAATCAGGCAACAGCAAGTGTGTGGATGAATGACCAATCAGAAATCAAGGTTTAGATTCTGGGCTTTTCCAAGCTAGCTGTGTGACTCTGAGCCACTTACTTAACCTCTCTGGATGAGGCTTCACGTAGGACTCATTCCAAGGTATCTACATTTCAAGAGGACACCTAAAGAAGGCAACATTATAACTCAATTTTCAGTGGAGTCAAACGGCACACAGATGAAGGAGTTCATAAGAGCATCTCAGATCAAGTCATGTCAGTATCCTCACCTCGTTTCTTATGATGCCCATGTGACCATAGCCACACCGAGTGATGTGAAGGGTTCTGTCAATCACATCCCAACTTTTGAAGCCAATAACAGGCTAGAGAGAGTTTTCAGGCCAAGGAGTAAGATTATTTCTTAATCTCATTTAAAATACTGTCCAGTCAAAGGATGTAAATATACATTTCCTTCCCCTCAGTGCTTCCAAGCTTTACTCAAGAATTAAATACTTGCACACGAAAATATGTTCAACATCGTTAGTCATCAGAGAAATGCAAATTAAAACCACAATGAGATCTCACCTCACACCTGTCAGAATGACTATTATCAAAAAGAACACAAGTAACAAATGTTGGAGAGGGTATGGAAAAAAGGGAACCCTCCTGCACTGTTGGTGGGAGTATACATTGGTGCAGCCACTGTGGAAAACAGTATGGAGTTTCCTCAAAAAACTAAAAATCGAACTACCATATGACCCAGCAATTCCATTCCTGGGTATATGTCTGAAAAAAACCAGAAACACTTAATCGAAAAGATACATGTACCCCAATGTTCATAGCAGCGTTATTTGTAATTGCCAAGATATGAAAGCAACCCAAGTGCCCATCAACAGACAAATGGATAAAGAAGATATGGTGTATATAAACAATAGAATATCACTCAGCCATAAAAAAGTGTGAAATTTTGCCATTTTCAACAACATGAATGGACTTGGAGGGCATTATGCTAAGTGAAATAAGTCAGAGAAAAACAAATACTGTGTGATATCACTTATATGTGGAATCTAAAAAATACAACCAACTAGTCAATATAACAAAAAAGAAACAGACGCAGGTATAGAAAACTAGTGATTGTCAGTGGGGAGAGGGAAGCGGGGAGGGGCAAGCTGGTGGTAGAGGATTAAGAGACACAAACTATTATGTATAAAATAAATAAGCTACGAGGATATATTGTACAGTCCAGGGACTATAGCCAATATTTTATAATAACTGTAAATGGAGTATAATCTTTAAAAATTGTGAATCACTATATTGTACACCTGAAACTTATATAATATTGTACATCAACTATATTTCAATTAAAGAAATCCCCCCAAATAAAATTAAGAATTAGCAAACACTCATTTGTTCCATGTTTATATAAAGGAATGGGCAGGCAATTGTTAGAACCATGGCCTTACTGCCTTTAGATTTTACTAATTAAACCAGAATTCACAAAAAATGTCCGCCACATCATGCCGCCCCAGGGGCTGCATGTGAACAGCCCATAGTAACTGCTCTCTTCTTGGGCCCCTTTCCTTTCAGAGCAGGTGAAATGTAGCACAGGTACTCAGGCAAAAGGAAGGAGAAAATGGTGCTTCTGTTGCGAACGTTACCTATTCTTCCCCTGTGGCAACAAATACTTTAAGAGGAAATGACTACGACATCATCCTTCTATTTAAAAGAAACGTGTACCGGTTTTTCTCAGTGCAGCCGTGGCCAGTCTGGGCATCGCAGTGTCGCGAGGGTCTCCACGGCGGGTGCGATGTGGGGAGTTTAGCGGCAGGAGGGTGGTGACCGTCCACGGGGCTTCCTTCATGCTTTCACGTAGGGCCGGCCCTGCAGGACACACATGTTCCTTATTTGCAGATTCAAAGGGCATCTTGTTGGAAACAAATTCCGCACCTTGTTCTCCTCCAAACTATTTACACATGAGGAGGGATCATGGTCCATTGGCCAGTTAGCTATCCTTCATTGCCTGGAGGCAGCGGCCTGTGCTCCGGGCTGGGAGCAAGGCCCTTTCACGACCTGACCCTCCTCGACATTTTTTTTTTTTAATTTAATTTATTTTTTATACAGCACGTTCTTATTAGTTATCCGTTTTATACATATTAATGTATATATGTCAATCCCAATCTCCCAATTCATCCCACCACCACCACCCTCCCCCCGCTTTCCCCCCTTGGTGTCCATACGTTTGTTCTCTACACCTGTGTCTCTATTTCTGCCCTGCAAACCGGTTCATCTGTACCATTTTAAAACTTTTAAAATGTTCTTTTTCTCCACGTGCATCTTGACCTGCAGACGTTCCCAATGGACTCTTGCCCCACGCGCCAATGATGTCCAGTCTGAGTGCCTTTGCACGGGTTCTGCCTTCTTAGATACCCTTGCCCTGGTTCTCTCCTAAGTAAGCACCCCGTCTGCTCAGAGAGCACCGCCTTTGGCGAAGCTCTCTGGCCAGAGACGGGCATTTTCTCCCCACTGCGTGAGGATGGCTGCCGAGGGGCAAATGCTCCTCGGGCATCAGGCTCCCACTAGACTTTAGTGCCCCAACAAGGTCTGTCCTCTTCTTGTGCCTGGCCGAGTGGAGAATTTAATAAATGTGCTGGAACGAACGAATGACCATTTTATACAAGAGAAGATAGTTTAGATTTCTAACATTCTGCTTTCATCACATTAAATTACAAATAGGAGTTATTTTTATTTTACTCATGGTTTTTACTTTTAAAATTTTATTTTTATTGAGGTGTAATCGACATATAACATTATATTAGTTTCAGGTGTATGACACAGTGATTTGCTATCTGTATATATTGCTAAACGGTCACCACAGTAAGTTATCATCCATCAGCATCCACAGTTATAATATTTTTTTTCTTGTGATGAGAACTTTTACAGTCTACTCTCAGCAACTCTCAAATATGCAACACAGTATTATTAACTGTAGTCACATGCTGTACTTCCCAGGACTTAGTTATTGTATAACTGCAAGTGCGTCCCTTTTGACCCCCTTCACCCCCTTCTGCACTGCCCATGCCCCTCCCAACCTCTGGCAACCACCGATCTGTTCTCTGTACGAACAGGAGTCGTGAGAGGTCAGAGCCTGAGTCTCACTCTTCTTTGCCTTTCTGTGCTCACATAGCGCACGGTGGCGACACTTAACACATATTTGGTGGTTGAAGGGAGGGGCAAGTGGTCGAGCAGGTGATGTGGTGAAACCTCCACTCATCCCCTCACACCACAAAGGAAACAGAGGAAGCTGTGGGCACCTCAGGCCCACAGATGCAGGTCTGATGAGGTGACAGAAAGGCTAGAGCCATCGCTGCAGAGCTGGCCTGGGTGAGCAGAATAAACATGCCCTCGTGAAGCCCTCAGGACGTTCGGTCATTTATTGAACAAATATCTATAGAACCACAATTCCTAATCTGAAACTCGTGAGGCCAGACGTGTTTCAGAATTCAGATTTCTTTCAGATTTTAGGACAGTAATATACCACATAGCATGTAAAAATGGGGTCTAGGGCAACACTGTGGAATAAAGCACCTTAACGTTTCTCCAGAAAAGCGTCTTTGCATTTACACCACTTGTGGGATAAACTAAAACAGGCTCATGCAACTCAGGTCACGTTTTGACTTTGAAAGCATTCAGGTCAGGTCAGGCTTTGCTGCCAACTGTGTTACCAAACACTTCCTGTTTTCAGAGCTGTTTGGGTTTTCCAACTGTGGATGAGGGATTGCAGAACTATGTCCATGATCCTCTGAAACAAACTTTCTCCAGAAGAAGAAACTTAGAAAAGAAGTCAACACACACACTCGATCAGTGATTCCCAGTGTGGTTTTACCAAACAAAAGCCATCTCAAAGGATCTTATTAAAATTGGAAGAAAAAATGAATTTAACTGTACTTTTTATTAAAAGATAAACCTTGACATCGCATGTATTAGTCTTAACCAATGGCAAAGTAGATCTGATAAGCAGGATAGAGGGTTTCTAAACCCAAAACAGCTGTTCCTTGCAATCTTCACTGTGGGGGAAGTTGCGGCAGGGGTCGGGGGGGTGGGGGCAGTGAAGGAACAAGTGGCAGTGGCTAAAATTAGAGGCCGCTCTGCCCCAGGGCCTGGTGATCAAATTTGTACGGTACCTGCAAGGGCTCCAGAATCATCACTTTCTCCCGTTATTTAATGCCGGACATTCCTTTATCTGTGCAGCATGCATTTCTTCACAGCCCTCCCGCCGCCCCCCGCCCAAAAAAAAGTGGACACAAGGAGCTCTGCCCCGTGTGAAGGTGCAGAACCAAATCCCCTCCACTGCGTTTCAGGCTCATTGCCTGTCCAGATGGCGTCTGCAGTTTTACCACGAGGTGAAACCCTCTTTAAAAGCTGTCCAGAAAAATACATAATATTCCCCCGGTTGTTCCGGTTCCTGAATGTCTTTAAACTGCTCACCTCCATCCCCAACTCCCCTGGCTTTTGCGGGGAAACCGAGATTCTTCGCACCCTACCAAGGCGACCTGCTAGAGGTTCAGAGAGAGGAGGGGCCTGGAACCCGCGCCCGATTGCTGCGCTCACCGGGAACAGGCGTGTCTGCCCCTCTGACTGGAGCCCGGTGCTGTGTCCCCACCCTCCCCGGCCTGGGGCCCCCTGCTCACTCCGTGGAGCCAGCCTCAGGGTCCTTCTGCCTTTAATCTCTGCTTTGATCACTATGGACTCACTAACAAAGAGACCTTCAGGCTTGGCCTGGAGAAAATCTGGGACCTTCCACGGAGACAGCATTTTCGTCCTTGTACCGCCTGTACACAATCGTCAGCCTCTCTTCCGAGCTTCCTCGTAGGACCAGGCATGGCTGGTCCCCTTGCTTCTGTTCCTGTGGGGTCATGCTCATTGCTCATGTCCCAGTGGGGTTACCTGGGCCAAGGCGAGAGAAGGACCCTCCCCTGCTCTCTCTTAGAAGGGGCAACAGGGAACAGGGATCTGCCAGCTGTGTCTAAACACTCAGATAAGGATGCTCAGCACACAGCCCCACCCCTGAGCCTTCTACCTGCCCCGCACTTACAACAGTGGGCATGAGGCTCGTTTTAGGAAAAAGGAAATGGCCATCTGGGTTCACAGTGCTGGGGCAGAGGGCAGAGGGCAGAGGGCAGAGGGGGGGCGCAGAGAGGGGAACTTTACGATTGAAGCATGATCTCCAATTAAAGGATGAAGAACTTCGCCCTCGCACAGAGGGACGTCAGGGTCAAGCAGGTGGGAGAAGGGCCTGCATGGGGCTGGATGATGCGGATGGAACTGAATGATGCGGATGGAACTGAAGATGTTCATCTGCGTGAGGCTGGCCCCCAGGAGCCTGCATCTCTGCGGGGTCCCGGCAGAGGTCAGCTGCGGAAACAAGCTCAGGCTTTAACCCTTTCCCAGATGGTGTCAGCGTGTATTAAATCCGGACACCATGACTCTCAGGCCTCTTGGCAGCAGAGACATTCGAACATGGCCGTTTGGGAGAAACAGGAGACGGTCACAGATGGAGCCCGTGCTGAGCTGAGCACCTTGCAGGATTCCTCACAACTCCCATCTCTGAGATGAATGCCCCCCCCTGACGCCAGGGTCACCGAGGCCTGGAGGCTCAGTGCTTGTCCGAGGCTGCAGGGCTGCTAGGAGGTGGCGGCTCAGCCCTGCCACAGTGGCGGTGGTGCAGGGGGTTCTGGACCAGCCTCTCCCCTCCTCCTGCACGAGCCAAAGGGGACAGGAGGCGGCCGCCGGGGGGAGCCGGGAGCACAGTCTGAGTGCCCTTAGCCTGTGTCCACGACAGCCTGATAATAAAATCATGTAGATCAGCAATGATTGAAACTTAAGACCCCCCTGCAGAGTGGGTGGAGACGCACAGGCAACGCAGACCCCTTCTTTGAGGTTTTGTCCATCACCACCGGCTGAGCCATCTGTTTTCCAGAAAAAAAAACAGAGCTGGGGCCGCGGTGGACCCTGGAGGTGCTCGTGAACTCTGACCTCATTTTCCTTTGACTTCTTAAGTCTGAGAGCGTAAACAGCTGGACAAGAGGAACAGGGGCCCCCAGGGAGGACACAGAGCAGTGAGCAGAGGAAGGGGAGCAGAGGTGAGAGCAGAGGCCTCCAGCGGGGAGGTCTGGGGCTCCCACCCTCCTTTGATGTAGACGATCACGCTTCCTCCATTTTATGCAAAATGCTGTAACACTGGAGTTTCAGCGGCCTCTTTCAGATAAGACTGCTGCCCCAAAGCCCTTTAGGAATGGAAATTCTGGGGAAACTGAGGACCAGCAGAAACTCAGTAGAGCAGGTTCTATCAAGGCAGCTGGCTGACCTGAGCTGGGGACCCTTCTGCGGCCTGAGGGTGGGAGATGGCTCTGCTCTGGGCGAGGGAAGTGATGGAAACCCTCTGGGAAGGAAATCAAGTTATTGGCCTGATTCTGCTCAAGACGAGAAAACCCGTTCCTTCGTCTTCGTTCTCCCCAAGTTATATACATTTCACAAAGGCGGTCTACTCAGGTGTTCCTCACACAATTTTCATAATTTGAGACTGCAATTCTCTTTTGAAGGATCAATGGGTAGCTGATAGGCACTCACCTGGGTCACACGTCCTGTCCGAGGTCCGCCTCGCCCTGTGACGGACAGCAAAGCAGGAGGTGAAGGTGCACGAGCTTTGGCATCCACAGCCTTGGGCTTCGACCTGGGCTCTTCTCCTGTGTCTGCCGTCACTTTCAAAGCTCTCGGGGGCTCACTGCCTTCATTTCTTGCATGGACATAAAACCTACCTTGCAGAGCGTGATGAAGCTGAAACAAGGTGGCGAGAAGTGCCAGGGTGCTCAGTAAGCAGGAAGCACTGTTGCCGGGGAACAGGTCTCTGCCAGAAGCAGCGCTCACAGATGGAACAATGACTGGAGGTTGACGGGGCGCTGTCAGCCTGGAGCTGGACAAAGGGAACAGGGCACGGCTATTCCGAAAACCATTTACCTTTGATGCATCCTCCCTCAGGCCGACTGACCTTGCTCGTTACCTCCACCCCGGCGAATATGGGGATTAGTCTGTCTTTCTCAGCCATTGCTGGTGGCTTGTCTGAAAGGGACTGTGGCCCAGAGCATTCTGAGTGGTCTGGGACTAAGTGTGTCCAGGGAATTCAGCTACAGTGAGAGGTATCCCCCGCTCCCCCAACTTGATTATCTATAAGGAGGATCCTTCAGAGGCTTTCCCCCTTCCTGTTCATTGCTTACTTTGAGTCTTTCTCTCCATCTGTACTCTGTAAGCTTAGCAGGATCAAATGAAGTTTCTCCCCTGACATCTCAAGACTGCAGTGAGATTGTGTCTCTGATGCTACACAGCACATCGCAGCCTCCATGGGCACCAGGACGTTCCATTCTCTCAGACCCAACTTTCTCGCCTCTGTAACACCCGGGAGAAAAATAAAGCCATGCAGGGTGTTCTCACCGATCCTTTCAATGCCTTCCTTTCAACGTTTCCTTCTTGGCAGTGTGACCTCTGCTCTCGGCTCTGGGACCCTCAGGGTTCGACGACCATTGTTCCAACCAAACTGACACCCTCCCAGCGCTTCAGGTATTGAAAGGTACCTGGCTTGTGCTCACTTCAGTTGGAAGAAATACTAGCTCCATCATGCCCTTTCATCTCAATGGTCAGTAAGCAAACAAATAAAGCCTGGAATGCTGTCTTCATCACTGCTTGCTTGCTTCCTACCATCAAACGCTGGGGCTGGAACCTCTGTTCCATACACTTGAGACACCCTGAGAACTGCAGTCATGACCATGGAACAAGCCTCCCCCATCACTGGATTGCTAAGCAGGTACAGCCCAAATAAACTGGTTTTAAGTTTGTATCAGCCCTTCAAGCCCATGTTCCATAGGTAATTTACACACCAAAATGACAGGCAGTACCTGTTACATCATCTTCAAAAGCACCCAAATTCCTCGTGTGGATGGGAGTAGATATGAGTTACCACCATGTGTGGCAACTTACCTTAAGCTGAAGGGAGCCGGGGGACCTGGCCCTGTGACCGGACGCTGGTATCCTTTCTTGAGCATCGTCCTTGGAAGAGCCTTGTGGAGAAACACAGTTGAGTCACTGGTTTAGCGAGCTTTAATATTTTGAAATTTCGTGAAACTCTTTAGATTATATTACATAAGTATTTATGTTACATTAAACATTGACTTATTTGAACTATTATTTAAAATAAAATATTACAGGATCAATATTATTTAAACATATATTAAAAATAAATATTAACATAAATATGATATGTACCTATATTTGCTGCAAAACTTAAATTCTTTTTTCTGTTGGGGAAGTCCTTTTTGAAAATGAGCAGAAGCAGGTACCAACAAATAAAAAATATTATTTAAAATAAACAAATGATTTAAATGGTGCATGCTGAAGTGTGAGGGAGCCTGAAAAAATGCACCCTCCCTTCTCAGACCAAGTCCTGAAACGACAGAGGAATGTGAGGAAGAGTAAGGCAGGCGGGAGCTCCAAACATCAGCTGGTCTGTCTGTGAAGAGTGGGCTTCGGAACCCCGAACCCACAGGGACAGACCGGCCACGCAGCCTGACCTGCCTCCGAACCTTCCTGCAGGGGGCGCTGCTGAGCCCGAGCTCTCTGGAGGGGGGTGGGCGCTGGAGGTCCAGGGCCTCGGAAGTGCCTGGGCTCCACCACAGACCAGGGGTCCCCTCTGTTCTCCACTTAGGAGGAAGCTTCAGAACTGGGGAAAAAGCCACGCCAGCCCGCAGCGATTAACTCCTGAACTTAAGATTTCCATTTATGACGGTTCATTTATTTATTCCGTCATTATTTATCTGTTCCCTTTAATCCTCTGGTTCCTTTACGAGATGAAATGGTATGTGAAGTTCATCAGATTCTATTTTCAGACTGCCTGGGTTTAAATCCTGGCTCCACTGCTTACTAGCCACGACGTGGGGCAAGTAACATTTCTAAGCCTCAGTTTTCTGTAAAGTGTTTACCTGTTATGATAATACATGAAAAGCATCGTGAAGTTCTTGGTGCACAGTGAGTGCTCAGTAAGGTCACTGATGGTGTTGCTCAAGTTGTTTGTTTCTAGTCTTCCTGGTACCCTCATGAACACACACAGAGCAGTGCGTCTCAAACGTCAAAGCTCGGACAGCTCACGGTTAGTCTACCTGGAGTGGGGCTAGAGCATCTGTGTGTCTACCACTCCCTAGGGGATGCTGACCTGCTGGTTTAGGCACTGCACTTGGAGGTGTGGGACCTGCACGCCTTACACAAGGTGCTGGATAAGGTAGACCCTTCTTAGTTTTCTCTTCTTCAGCTAAAACAAAATTCTTTAATAGAATCAGCAGTCTCTGTCTAATGCTGCTGTCCTCAATATTTTAAAGGGTCAATCCATACCTAACTAGGTGGTAAAAGGCTTTGGGATGGGTTGGACTCAGGTCTGCCCCTAACGTTTGCAGGGTTCAAGGCAAGATTTCAGTTGGAGGCCCATGTGCTCAATGTCCAAAGAGTTAAAAGGTTATAATCAAACAAACGAGCTTAAATAGAATCTGTGCTACTCCCAACAAGCACGTGGAAAGATGCTCAACATCACTGTTCATTAGGAAAATGCAAATCAAAACCACAGTGGGATACCACCCCATACCCACTAGGAAGGTGCTGTCAAAAAACAAAAACAAAACAAACCCCCAGAAAACAGCAAGTGCTGGGGAGGATGTGGCGACACAGGCACCACCGCACACTGCTGGTAGGAGTACGAAGCGGTGCAGCTGCTGTGGAAAACAGCAGGGTGGCGCCTTAAAAAGAAATTAAAAACAGAGTCATCTGCCGCCGCTGCGCCTTTCACCTCTTCGGGGGCAGGGGCCCGGGCCAGGTTTTACACATCTGCAAGCAGACCGTTCCGGAGCTCTGCCAGCCGACCCCATGGCGTCCTCTCCCATGTGCCTCTGGGGGCTCACTAGGAAACAAGGTGTGTCGTCCTCAGCTACGTGGGAGTCCTCTCTCAGGAGGAGCTGCGGGAGCAACATCTTTCCTCACGCCAACGAGTTCGACAAGATATGGCTTCACAATCTCTGGATCAAGACATTTTATTAAAAGGTAAAACTGAAATTGAAGAGCTAAAATCCCTGGACGAAGAAATTTCTGAAGCCTTCGCCAGCACAGGCTTCACCCGGCACTCTTAGCCCGTGTTCAGCCCCACAAACCCCGACAGTTCCGCAGAGGACCGCTTGGCCCACCTGGGGAGAAGGCGTCGCAGGAGCCGAGGGCGCCTCTGCGCGGGGCCTTGCAGACGCCCCTCCGCCGGATGCTAAAGCTCTTCAGCCTGGTAGACAGACCCCCGTGAGGACTCCGCGGCGCAAAGCCGCGGCAGACAGTTCAGGAAAGGAAGTGAAGGGACCGCTGCAGGCAAGCAGAGCTGCAGGGAGCACACACGCCAGGGGCGTACGAGGCACGTCGGGAATGTACACTGGAGACCGCAGTTCACGCCAGCGGCCGGAATAAGACGTTGGTGCCTCCGATTTTGCTACGATCAATACTCTCGGGGTTGACAAGGTGAGCTCAGGAGCCTTGCAGCGCATCGCTGCAGTTTGGTGCAACTCTCCCGGAGGACCACGCCGCCGAGTGCATCAGGCAGCAGGGTGGCTAGGGCACTGCCTTTAATCTCCTTTAACCTGGAGTCCGCGGAGGAAGACGAGCAGTGCCCCGCGGCGCCACGGGGGACAGCAACGACATCCACGTCCAGCCCAGGGGCGGCTCCACGTTCGCCAGCCCCGCTGAGGCTCCGACGCCCGCGAGGGCGCCCTGGCCGGCCGAGGGCTTCCCCGTGTCGCCGTCCAGCAGCCAGAGCTGGCGCACCTAGAGCCCACCGGTGGGCATCCCCGGATCCCGAGTCCTGGCAGCAGGTCGCAGTGGACCCGAAGAAATCGAGAACTTGGACAGCAACGGGACCGGAGAGAAGAGCGAGCAAATCCTCCACCTTGGACCTCGCGCACGTGGAGAAGCAGGGGTTCCTGAGGGCGCGGAGGCGGCGGCCAGGAAGACTGGCCCCGAGGGGTCGGCCGGCCAGACAGCCGGCCCCACGACATCTCTGTCCACGGAACTTGCTGAAAAAGAAGCAGAAGAGGCCGCGTCCGAAGCTGCCGAACGGGAGCAGAGCCCCCGGTGGAGCCCCCAGCAGCCCCGCCGGGCGGGCGGAGAGCAGGTGGCCCGCGGGCGGGGCCCTGTCCGGTGGCCACGACAAAGCTGGCCCGCCGCCCGAGGGCAAGTCCCTCCCGCTCGGCGGAGGGGCAGCTGCCGTTGCCATCCTGGAGGTGGCAGTTGGGGTGGCACTGGCTCTGAGAAGGAAGTAGATTTTTCGGAGAGAGAAGACAAAAAGGCGTAAGGTTTTAGTCGTGTCGACCGGACTGGAGCGACCAGGAGCTGGCTGGACATCCCTTGGACACTCCGGGGTCAGGAGGACTTGGGTCCGCAGGGCAGGGGGCCGACCCACGTGTTAGGGCTTGAGCTGGAGGCTGCGCGCAGTGGTCTGATTGGAGGCCCCGGGCCTGGGCGCCTGTGCCCTGTAGGGTGCACAGCCTCCGCCCACCAGCCCCGTAGCGCCTTCCCCAGTGGTGACAGCCCCACCCCACGTGTCTCCCCGTGTTGCCAAACGTCCCCCGGGGACAACGTCGTCCCGTGAGAGCCACAGTCTCAGAGCGAGAGGGTCCCCGTGAGGGGGCCTGGGGGGCAGACCCCAGGCAGGAGGGCGTGGCTGTGGGCCCCTCGGCTGCTGGCGCGCTCCTGCCTGGGGTCTCTCAGCTCCTCTGTTCTTCCCACCCTCAGTCCCGCAGCCCAGGTGCTCTGCCGGGTCTCAGCCACCTCGCCCCAGGGTGCCCCGAGGCCCTGTGGAGAGGGCTCTCCCAATGCTTCCCGCAGTTCCCCTTGTAAAGATGCTGCCTTTAGTCTTTAAACGTACAAGACGGAAGAGACCCGGGGCCCCTGCCCGTGACCGCGGGGCAAGTTTGTCTCCGCGTTTGGAAGCTGGAGGGTGGCTTAGCTGGCCTATCGAGGTTGCTCGCAGCCCTTTTGTCTGTGGGCACCCTTGAGCCGACGGGGACTCGCCAGCCGGCAGCGTCTCTCTTGCTGGGCATCGCTGTCCGTGACCTGGACTAGGGTGATTCGCAGGTTCTGGCCTCAGCCTTCTTCCCAGTCAGGCCGCTCCTCGGCGGTCTCTTGCCAGGTGATAACGGTTTCCACACGTGGGCTTATAGGCCAGTGAATCATCTCTCATTCAGTACACGAAGCCTCCTAAACATCATTGAAGTAAAAAGCAGGAAAGAGAGGCTGCCCTTGAGGTTCTCTAGCTTGGCTTTCAGAATTCCATAACCGAAGCTTACACTGAGCTCATCACAGCCCAAATGCCAGAGTGACAAACCATGATGATCACGGTCAGCATGTGCCCGTGGAGACTCAGCGTAGCCTCATCCACTGACCGCATGCCTCACGGGGGAGAGCATCTCTTCATGCCTGAGGTCAGTGTCACTGACGGGACACATGTGCTTGAGACAGGTCATCTCAGATTATCCTAGTAAATGTAACAGGTTACTTTTTAAACCCTGAAATTTGTAATAAAATTACTTTACCTATCCCGATCACCAAAAAACAACAACAACAAAAAAAACCAGAATGATCATATAATTCAGCAGTTCTGCTTCTGAGTATATACCCAAAAGAATTGAAAGCACAGTCTTGAAGAGATATTTGTACACCCGTGTTTATAGCAGCATCATTTACAATGGCCAAAAGGTGAAAGCAACCTAAGTGTCCGTGGATGGATGAATGGGATAGAAGAATGGATAAACAAAACGTGGTCTCTACATACAAAGGAATATTATCTGGCCTTAAAAAAGAAAGAAACCTTGTCACATGCTGCAAAAAGGATGAACCTTGTGGACATGATGCAAATTGAAATAAGCCAGCCACAATAAAACAAATACTGTATGAGTCCACTTACCTAAGTAAGTCAAATTCATAAGAACAGGAAGAATGGTGCTGGAGGAGGGTAAGGGGGTATTGTTTAATGGTGGCAGGGTTTTAGTCTTGCCAGATGAAAACATTCTAAAGATCTGTTGTATTCAATACAACAACGTGAATGTAAATCAACATAAATGTCCATCGACAGAAAAATGGATGAAGATGATGTGGTACATATATACAATGGAATATTGCTCAGCCATAAAAAGGTTGAAAGAATGCCATTTGCAGCAACATGGATTGACCTAGAGATGATCATACTGAGTGAAGTAAGTCAAACAGAGAAAGCAAACATATGTTATCACTTATCCGTGGAATGTAAAAAAAAATGATACAAGTGAACTTACTTACAAAACAGAAACAGACTCACAGACAAAGAAAACAAACTTGTGGTTACCAAAGGGGTGGGCATGGGGGAAGGGATAAAGTCAAACCCACGCTCTTTCCTCTGGGACATGTTTTCTGGTGTGAAGTTCGGGAGAATATCCGATCATGAGGTACTGTCCCGTCATCCAACAGGCTTATCCTCTCCTTGGTGAGACATGCATCCAAGTACGTTAGGTTATGAAGAGCACAGATGAAGGATGTTTAGTTGCACCAAGTATAGGCTGGACATTTCGCCCGCAAACTCTGCTGGCCACACAGCACGGTTTTCGCTGCCCAGCAGGGACCTAGCACCTGCAGCCTGGGGCCAAGTCCAGCTGTTCTCCCTTGCTTACCTCCCTCCCAGGGCTGCCCTCTTGTTATAGAGGCAGAGGTGAGTCATCGCACAGGGAGAGCCTGGATCATAAAGCTGAAAGTATGTTCTATCTGGCCCTTGACAGAGAAAGTTTACCAATCCCTGCTGTAGAGCATAAAAAAAAAAATGAACCAACATCACAAAAGAACACATGACGAATGAGTACATGGCAGAACAAGCCATTTGCTGTAATGAATGTTTCTAGCTTAGCTATTTACAAGAAGAATAAAATGCTTTAGTTCTTAGAAAGCACCTTATTTCCACTGCATGCTGTTCAAATTATAAATAAATACATATTTTAAGACTGGGGCAAAAACATATAGGTTCTGGATTGGTTGATTGATGGATTGATTCATTTCTTGCTATTTTAAGTGGTGAGTTTTGTTGAAAAGTTAACACCAAAAAACAAAGAGAGCTTTAGCATCCCTCACTCCAAACAGGTCTAGCTGTGATCAAACTGTCAGCCAAACGCAACACAAAGTAGGATATTCAC
This sequence comes from Globicephala melas, assembly GCF_963455315.2. NCBI lineage: Eukaryota > Metazoa > Chordata > Mammalia > Artiodactyla > Delphinidae > Globicephala > Globicephala melas. The sequence continues at coordinate 112,608,492 of NC_083319.1, read as the reverse complement.
CCCAATAGCTGTAGTTCTCATCTCTTTTACATGCAGGGGATGGATGTTTCACGGATAGACCGCGTTCTCCTGGCTCTTTGTAAATAACGCCCTTCACCACCTGAATACTGCATTCTTCAGCCTGGTAACTGGTTTTCAAATATTTCATGTCATGATTAGCTTGAGTGGAAAAACAGGAAGTAAGGCAGCAGGGTAACACAGCGGCAGTGGCTTGGGGAGCCTGGAGTTCTCATCTCCACTGTGCAGTTCCCTGGCCAAACCAGTTGTTTAATCTCTCTGCCCTCATTTCCTGCAACCCGACTTTGGAGACACACAGTGCGTGTGCAGAGGGGGAGGGCCTCCAAACCGCAGTACTCCCTACCTTCCCTCTGAAATCCTGCGGTATGTACCTCCCTGCGGCCTGGGGATGCTTAACTGCAGAGTGAACCCAGCTGAGTTAATTATTTCAGCATCTCTTTAGAGCCCGTTCTACAGCCTAGCAGCCACTTCCTGGCTATAAAGGGAGGCATTCGAGGGGTTTGGCTGGGGGTGAAAGGAAAGAGGGAGGCCAGTGTGTGTTGAGAACTCAAATCTCCACCTGGTACAAGTCTCTCGTTCCCAGGAAGAACCTTCAGTCCGATCTGCAAAGGTTGCTCTGCCCAGATGACCAAGCAGAGCTTGGCCCGACCGTCCGGATCACCCAGTATAGCCTTTCTAATCAAACTTATAGCAGACATGACCGGGCAGCTGGAGGCCCAGTGCCTTCCCCTGAGCTGTCTGCTCCACTGAGGGTCTGGAGGCTTCGTTCCCTGAAGTCTGGGCCACCCTCTCGATACCCGCCTTCGGAAGTGCTGTGGTCGCTGTTCTTCACAGCATCAGTCTGGGCTCTGGGCTTTCCCTCCACCGTTGTTTCCTAAGCCCCTAGGTTGTTTCTAGTCCTGCCTTTTTCTCAGGCACAAGGGAAACTGGCCTCATTGGCTGGTCCCTGTGGAATCCCGTGGTGTTTTAGTTTTCTCCCAGGAAACCTCTTCGTAAGGCAGAACGTAGTCTGCTCTCCACAGGGGATTATTTGGGAGTTGTTAGCGGAATGTTTTGCGGTTCTTATCTATCAGATACTTTATTGATTGCTTTTGTTATCTGTTGCTGAGAGGGGTGTATAAAATTTCTATGAGACTATGGATTTGTCAGTTTCTCTTTGTAAACCTGTCAATCTTTGCTTTGAAAAATTTGAACCTACGTCTTAGAGGTACACAGGTCCAGGATTCCATCTTCCTGGTGAAATTTTCCTTTCTAATCATTATGTTATTAATCTCTTCTTTTCTATTAATTTTTTTTTTTTAGTCTAAAAGTCTATGTTGTTTAACATTTGCTTGGTATAGCTAGTTTTTTCTCCTTAGGTTTAATTCACTTTGTTTTTGCCGCTATGAGACCACTGTGGTGGCCACAGCAGAGTCCTGAGTGCTCTGCAGTGAGATCAGGTGTGGACCTTGAAGGATCAGGAGACTCCCAACGGGGAAACTGAGTCAGAGTGAGAGAGCAGTGCTCTGGAGATGGCATCAGGCAGCTTCAGCCGAGGCACCCAGGTGGGCAGCATACCACTGAACAGCTGAGCAGAGGGACGGGGACCCTGCGCTCCGGGGGAGGGGTGGGAGGCACAGGCACAGAGGCGCAGCGCCCAACCCCCTTGCCAGGAGGGAGAGGGCTGCTTCCCCTGCAGTCTTGCCTCCAAGAGGTCAGGGATGCCTTGCCCAGGTGATGACACAGGAACGGCAGTTGCCACTTCCTGTGAGCGTTCAAATCTTGACCAACGCGCCATGTGGTTCCCAGCAGCCCACGGTAACTCAGAGGTGGTTTCTGGTCACCTCTTTCATTGCTCTGGAAGAGTGCGACCCTTAGTGCCTCATCCTCAAGAAACGGGCCCAGAAGGAGTCAAGGAAGGAAACGAGAGGGATCTCCTCCGGGAACTTGATCATCACATCCTTGATCAGATGACCCAGCCTGGGTGTCCAAGACAGTCCCTGCCCCTGTCCTTGTGCTCTGTCTGTCCTGAGCACCAGCGGTACCTGCAGCCTTTAGCTTGGCTGATTTCGTGGAGAAGCCTAGTGTATCTTTCTCCATCAGTTTGTCCTTGACCATTCTGGGTTCATATGTTTCTAACTTGTGTCTTTTAGCATATAGCTGATTAAAAAAATCCATATAAAAAGTTCTGACTTCGGACTGCTTCATTTATCCATCATGTCCATATACGACACTGCTGCATCTGGTTTTAGTTGTGCTACTACTGTGTTTTCATTTTCCCACTCCTTTTTCTTTTGGGCAGCTTCTTCCTGCTTCTTTCCTGACTTCTCTTTATTCTTTCTTTTCCCTATTAAGTTCTGATTTTGTACATTCTATTTTTTATGGTACCCTTTAAATTTTTAACATGCATAATTGACATATCAAAGTCCAAAGTGATGTCTCTACCATTCTTGAAAACTTATGATGTTTTAATTCTACTTTCCCTGTGCTGTTTTTCACATTTTTCGTGCCCAGCATTTTAGGTGCATCTCCTTTTAACTGTCTTTTCCATTTTTTTTTTTTTAAAGAAAATCCTTACTCTCATTTACTTTATGTTCACCACCTTCCTCACTCACTTCCCTTCCCCTCATTCCTTCCTTCTTGGTTCGGTTTTCTTTGTCTTTCAATTCTTTCTGTAAGGATCTGTTGTTCTTTGACTTTGTTTCTCTGAAAAGGTTTATTACGCACTCTGACTCTTGAATGCTGTCTCATCTGGGTCCAGAGCATTAGGACTTTGGAGATATCATGCATGTTGCTGATGGCAACTGTCACACCTTTGCAGGTGATCTGGTTTTTTGCTTTGCTTTGTTACTTTTAAGGTTTTCTCTTGATCCATGATGTGCTGTCGTTTCACTTCCGTTTGTCTTTTATTTACTTATACTGTACTTAGAGAGCCCTTTAACTCTGAGGACTTATGTCTTTCCTCAATTTGGAGACCTTTTTCTTCTGAAACTCAAAATTAAAAAGAGCTCTCTCTCTCTCTCCGTGTACATGTATATATATATATCTTTTAAGTTCCATACTCTATTAAACTTTTTCATACCTTTTATAACTTCATTGTTTTGTGCTGAATTCTCGTTAATTTCTGTAAGTCTATCTGAGTCATTTAAGCTCTCCATTGATGTCAGCAATTATACTTTTACAAATCAAGCATTAAATAAACGTTAACTGTTACGGTCCCTCAGGAACTTTAGACATACTAATTGCACAGCCTCTCTGGCTGCTCTAAGGGGCTTGGCTTCTGGAGGTGTCAGTTTTCACATGGTCTCATATGCGGACTCTTCCTTACAGCAGACTGCTTCTGTGCGAGGTTTGTGATGTTTTAATGTTTGGCCCATTTTTAGATAGGTTTCTTTTTTATGTGGGAAACTCAAATGCTTTCGGTTTATTGAGCAATTTGAGGTTTGTTTCTGTTGGATCTGCTCGAATTCTCACAAATTTGTCTTTTTTTCTAACCATCTTTACTGGTGTATAATTGCTTTACAATGCTGTATCACAAACCTTTACATTGGTTTTTTAACTGTGGAATCGAGACCTGCCCATGGTACAAGACTGCAGATTTTTACAGCACACGTTCTGTGCTCTGTGTACACACATATATGCCACACACATACGTGTGCGTGTCTCCCAGATTCAAGATTTTGTGGGATATAGAGCCATTTATTCTCTATGTCTACATAGTAGATTTTTTTTTTTTTTTTTTGCAGTACGCTGGCCTCTCACTGTTGTGGCCTCTCCCGTTGCGGAGCACAGGCTCTGGACGCGCGGGCTCAGCGGCCATGGCTCACGGGCCCAGTTGCTCCGCGGCACGTGGGATCCTCCCAGACCGGGGCACGAACCCATGTCCCCTGCAACAGCAGGCGGACTCTCAACCACTGCACCACCAGGGAAGCCCTACATAGTAGATTTTTAGTTTGCAACCAATTATTCAATATTTGGCCTTGCCTCATAGCACAAACAAAATCCAAAAAACTCCCCAAACTTAAGGGAAAACTCATTTTATTTGTCCTGAGGATGGTAATGAATTGGCCATCAAAAAATAAAAATAGATTGGAGCTAAACCCTTTTAAATCTACCGCACCACACTGGCCTCACACTGAGGAGACTGGTTCAAGATGGCGGAGTAGAAGGACGTGCTCTCACTCCCTCTTGCGAGAGCACTGGAATTACAACTAACTGCTTAGCCGTCATCGACAGGAAGACACTGGGACTCACCAAGGAGGATACCCCACATCCAAAGACAAAGGAGAAGCCACACTGAGAGGGTAGGAGGGGCACAATCACAATAGAATCAAACCCCATAACTGCTGCCTGGGTGACTCATAGACTGGAGAACACTTATACCACAGAAGTCCACCCACTGGAGTGAAGGTTCTGAGCTCCATGTCAGGCTTCCCAACCCGGAGGCCCGGCAACGGGAGGAGGAATTCCTAGAGAAACAGACTTTGAAGGCTAGTGGGATTTGACTGCAGGACTTTGACAGGACTGGGAGAAACAGAGACTCCACTCTTGGAGGGCACACACAAAGTAGTGTGCATGTCGGGACCCAGGGGAAGGACCAGTGACCCCAAAGGAGACTGAACCAGACATACCTGCTAGTGTTGGAGAGTCTCCTGCAGAGGGAGGGGGTGGTGGTGGCTGTGTCTCACTGTGAGGACAAGGACACTGGCAGCAGAAGTTCTGGGAAGTACTCCTTGGCAAGAGCCCTCCCAGAGTCCGCCATTAGCCCCACCAAAGAGCCCAGGTAGGCTCCAGTGTTGGGTCGCCTCAGGCCAAACAACCAACAGGGAGGGAACCCAGCCCCACCCATCAGCAGACAAGTGGATTAAAGTTTTACTGAGCTCTGCCCACCAGAGCAACACCCACCTCTACCTACCACCAGTCCCACCCACCAGGAAGCTTGCACAAGCCTCTTACATAGCCTCACCCACCAGAGGGCAGACAGCAGAAGCAAGAAGAACTACAACCCTACAGCCTGTGGAACAAAAACCACATTCACAGAAAGATAGACAAGATGAAAAGGCAGAGGGCTATGTACCAGATGAAGGAACAAGATAAAATCCCAGAAAAACAACTAAATGAGTAGAGATAGGCAACCTTCCAGAAAAGGAATTCAGAATAATGACAGTGAAGATGAGGCAGGACCTCGGAAAAAGAATGGAGGCAAAGATTGAGAAGATGCAAGAAATGTTTAACAAACATTTAGAAGAATTAAAGAACAAACAGAGATGAACAATACAATAACTGAAATGAAAACTAAACTAGAATGAATCAATAGCAGAATAACTGAGGCAGAAGAACGGACACGTGACCTGGAAGACAGAATGGTGGAATTCACTGCTATGGAACAGAATAAAGAAAAAACAATCAAAAGAAATGAAGACAGCCTAAGAGACCTCTGGGACAACATTAAATACACCAAAATTCGCATTATAGGGGTCCCAGAAGGAGAAGAGAGAGAGAAAGGACCAGAGAAAATATTTGAAGAGATTATAGTTGAAAACGTCCCTAACAAGGGAAAGGAAATAGCCACCCAAGCCACAGAGTCCCACACAGGATAAACCCAAGGAGAAACACATTGAGACACATACTAATCAAACTGGCAAAAATTAAAGACAAAGAAAAATTATTGAAAGCAGCAAGTGAAAAATGACAAATAATATACAAGGGAACTCCCATAAGGTTAAGAGCTGATTTCTCAGCTGAAACTCTACAAGCCAGAAGGGAGTGGCAAGACATACTTAAAGTGATGAAAAAGAAGAACCTACAGCCAAGATTACTCTACTCAGCAAGGATCTCATTCAGATTCAATAGAAAAATCAAAAGCTTTACAGACAAGCAAAAGCTAAGAGGATTCAGCACCACCAAACCAGCTCTAAAACAAATGCTAAAGGAACTTCTCTAATTGGAAACACAAGAGAAGAAAAGGACCTACAAAAACAAACCCAAAACAATAATAAAATGGTAATAGGAACATACTTATCGATAATTACCTTAAACCTGAATGGATTAAACGCTACAACCAAAAGACACAGGCTCGCTGAATGGATACAAAAACAAGACCCATATATATGCTGTCTACAAGAGACCCACTTCAGACCTAGGGACACATATAGACTGAAAGTTAGGGGATGGAAAAAGATATTCCATGTAAATGGAAATCCAAAGAAAGCCAGAGTAGCAATACTCATATCAGATAAAATAGACTTTAAAATAAAGAATGCTACAAGTGACAAGGAAGGACACTAAATAATGATCAAGGGATCAATCCAAGAAGATATAACAATTATAAACATATATGCACCCAACATAGGAGCACCTTAATACATAAAGCAATTGTTAACAGCTATAAAAGAGGAAACTGACAGTAACACAATAGTGGGGGACTTTAACACCTCACTTTCACCAATAGACAGATCATCCAGACAGAAAATTAAAAAGGAAACACAAGCTTTAAATAACACAACAGACCAGATAGGTTTAACTGATATTTATAGGACATTCCATCCAAAAACAGCAGATTACACTTTCTTCTCAAGTGCGCATGGAACATTCTCCAGGACAGATCACATCTTCGGTCACAAATCAAGCCTCAGTAAATTTAAGAAAATTGAAATCATATCAAGCATCTTTTCGGACCACAACGCTATGAGATTAGGTATCATTTACAGGGAAAAAATGTAAAAAACACAAACACACAGAGGCTAAACAATACGTTACTAAATAACCAAGAGATCACTGAAGAAATCAAAGAGGAAATCAAAAAATACCTAGAGACAAATGACAATGAAAACACGACGATTCAAAACCTACGGGATGCTGCAAAAACAGTTCTAAGAGGGAAGTTTATAGCAATACAAACCTACCTCAAGAAACAAGAAACATCTCAAATAAACAATCTAACCTTACACCTAAAGGAAAGAGAGAAAGAAGAACAAACAACACCGAAAGTTCGTAGAAGGAAAGAAACCATAAAGATCAGAGCAGAAATAAATGAAACAAAAACAAAGAAAACAATAGCAAAGATCAATAAAACTAAAAGCTGGTTCTTTGAGAAGATAAATAAAATTGATAAACCATTAGCCAGACTCATCAAGAAAAAGAGGGAGAAGACTCAAATCAATAAAATTAGAAGTGAAAAAGGAGAAGTTACAACAGACACCACAGAAATACAAAGCATCCTAAGAGACTACTATAAGCAACTCTATGCCAATAAAATGAACAACCTGGAAGAAATGGACAAATTCTTAGAAAGGTATAACCTTCCAAGACTGAACTAGGAAGAAATAGAAAATATGAACAGACCAATCATAAGTAATGAAAGTGATTAAAAATATTCCAACAAACAAAAGTCCAGGAACAGATGGCTTCACAGGTGAATTCTATCAAACATTTAGAGAAGAGCTAATACCCATCCTTCTCAAACTCTTCCAAAAAATTGCCGAGGAAGGAACACACCCAAACTCATTCTATGATGCTACCATCACCCTAATACCAAAACCAGAAAAAGATACTACAAAAAAAGAAAACTACAGACCAGTATCACTGATGAATATAGATGCAAAAATTCTCAAGAAAATACTAGCAAACAGAATCCAACCACACATTTAAAGGATCATATACCATGATCAAGTGGGATTTATCCCAGGGATGCAAGGATTCTTCAATATACGCAAATCAATCAATGTGATACACCATATTAACAAATTGAAGGAGAAAAACCATATGATCATTTCAATAGATGCAGAGATAGCTTTTGACAAAATTCAACACCCATTTATGATAAAAACTCTCCAGAAAGGGGGCATAGAGGGAACCTGCCTCGACATAATGAAGGCCATATACGACAAACCCACAGCAAACATCATTCTCAATGGTGAAAAACTGAAAGCATTTCCTCTAAGATCAGGAACAATACAAGGATGTCCACTCTCGCCACTATTTTTCAACATAGTTTTGGAAGTCCTAGCCACAACAATCAGAATAGAAAAAGAAATAAAAGGAATACAAATTGGAAAAGAAGCACTAAAACTGTCACTGTTTGCAGATGACATGATACTATATGTAGAGAATCCTAAAGATGCCACCAGAAAACTACTAGAGCTAATCAATGAATTTGGTAAAGTTGCAGGATATAAAATTAATGCACAGAAATCTCTTGTATTCCTATACACTAATGATGAGAAATCTGAAAGAGAAATTAAAGAAACACTCCCATTTACCACTGCAAGAAAAAGAATAAAATACCTAGGAATAAAACTACCTAGGGAGACAAAAGACCTGTATGCAGAAAACTATAAGACTCCGATGAAGGAAATTAAAGATGATACAAACAGATGGAGAGATATACCATGTTCTTGCATTGGAAGAATCAATATTGTGAAAATGACTATACTACCCAAAGCAATCTACAGATTCAATGCAATCCCTATCAAATTACCAATGGCATTTATACAGGACTCGAACAAAAAATCTTAAAATTTGTATGGAGACACAATAGACCCCGAATAGCCAAAGCAGTCTTGAGGGGAAAAAACGGAGCTGGAGGAATCCGACTCCCTGGCTTCAGACTATACTACAAAGCTACAGTAATCAAGACAATATGGTACTGGCACAAAAACAGAAATATAGATCAATGGAACAGGATAGAAAGCCCAGAGATAAGCCCATGCACCGATGGTCAACTAATCTATGACAACGGAGGCAAGAATATACAATAGATAAAAGACAGCCTCTTCAATAAGTGCTGGGAAAACTGGACAGCTACATGTAAAAGAATGAAATTAGAATACTCCCTAAAACCATACACAAAAATAAACTCAAAATAGATTAGAAAACTAAATGTAAGACTGGACACTATAAAACTCTTAGAGGAAAACATAAGAAGAATACTCTTTGACATAAATCACAGCAAGATCTTTTTTGATCCATCTCCTAGAGAAATGGAAATAAAAACAAAAATAAACAAATGGGACCTAATGAAACTTAAAATCTTTTGCACAGCAAAGGGAACTACAAATAAGATGAAAAGGCAACCCTCAGAAGGGGAGAAAATATCTGCAAACGAATCAACGGACAAAGGATTAATCTCAAAATATATAAACAGCTCATGCAGCTCAATATTAAAAAAACAAACAAACAACCCAATCCCAAAATGGGCAGAAGACCTAAATAGACATTTCTCCAAAGAAGACATACAGATGGTCAAGAGGCACATGAAAGGATGCTCAACATCACTAATTATTAGAGAAATGCAAATCAAAACTACAATGAGGTATCATCTCACACCAGTTAGAATGGGCATCATCAGAAAATCTACAAACAACAAATGCTGGAGAGGGTGTGGAGAAAAGGGAACCTTCTCGCACTGTTGGTGGGAATGTAAATTGATACACCCACTATGGAGAACAGTATGGACGTTCCTTATAAAACTAAAAATAGAATGACCATATGATCCAGCAATCCCACTACTGGGCATATACCCAGAGAAAATCATAATTCAAAAAGACACATTCACGCCAATGTTCATTGCAGCACTATTTACAATAGCCAGGACATGGAAGCAACCTAAATGCCCATTGACAGACTAATGGATGAAGAAAATGTGGTACATATATACAACGGAATATTATTCAGCCATAAAAAGGAATGAAATTAGGTCATTTGTAGAGACATGGACGGATCTAGAGACTGTCATACAGAGTGAAGTAAATCAGAAAGAGAAAAACAAATATCGTATGTTAACGCATATATGTGGAACCTAGAAAAATGGTACAGATGAACTGGTTTGCAGGGCAGGAAACAGAAAAGTAGAGGACTATAATATTGACATCAAGGGGGAAACATGGCGGTGTGGTGGTGGTGGGATGAATTGGGAGATTGGGATTGACATATATACAGTAATATGTATAAAATAGATAACTAATAAGAACCTGCTGTTAAAAAAAAAAAGATATCTGGGAGTTCCCTGGTGGCCTAGTGGTTAGAATTCCAGGCTTTCACTGCCATGGCCCGGGTTTCATACACAGTCAGAGAACTGAGACCCTGCAAGCTGTACAGCTCGACCAAAGAAGAAGAAAAAAAAGATATCTGCACTCCCATGTTTATTGCAGCATTATCCACAATAGCCAAGACATGGAAGCAACCTAAATGACCCTCAGTGGATGAATGGACAATGATACCATGATATACATATAGGAATGGAATATTATTCAGCCACGAAAAAGAAGGAAATCCTGCCATTTGCAACAACATGGACAGACCTGAGGGTATTATGCTAAGTGAAATAAGTCAGAGAGAGAAAGAAAAACACTGTATAATCTCACTTATATGTGAGAATCTAAAAAAGGTGAACTTGTAGAAACAGAGTAGAATGGTAGATACCAGGAGCTGGGGGTAGAGGAATTGGAGAGATGTTGGTCAAAGGTTATAAACTCGCAATTAAAAGATGAGTAAGTTCTGGAGATCTAATGCTCAGCCTTGTGATTATAGTCAACAACACTGCATATATACTTTCAAAGTTGCCAAGAGAGTAGACCTTAAATGTTCTCACCACAAAAAAGAAGTGATGTGACGTGGTAGAGGTGTTAGCTAAAGCTATGGTGGTAATCATGTTGCAACATATAAAAGTATCAAATCAACAAATTGTATACCTTAAACTAGCACAATGTTATATCTCACTTATACGTCAATAACAAATATATTTTGAAAAATTTCCATGCATTCATTCAAATATTATATATAATAAGAATACAAATGTATGCTAAGATATTTGTATTAATATTAATGGGGCTTGACTGTACATATTATTTTTTTAATTTTTATTTTATATTGGAGTAGAGTTGATTAACAATGTTGTGTTAGTTTCAGGTATACAGCAAAGTGATTCAGTTATACATATACATGTATCTTCTTTTTCAAATTCTTTTCCCATTCAGGTTATTACAGAGTACTTACTGAGCAGAGCTTCTCATGCTACACAGTAGGTCCTTGTTGGTTATCTATTTTAAATATAGCAGTGTTGTACATATCAAAAATAAAAACATAAAAGCAAAAATAAACAAATGAGACTTGATCAAACTTACAAACTTTTGCACAGCAAAGGAAACCATAAACAAAATTAAAAGACAACCTACAGAATGGGAGAAAATATTTGCAAATAATGCAAGTGACAAGCGCTTAATTTTCAAAATAAACACACAGCTCATACAACTTAAGAACAACAACAAAAACAATCCAATCAAAAAATGGGCAGAAGACCTAAGAAGACATTTCTCCAAAGAAGACATACAGATGGCCAACAGGCACATGAAAAGATGCTCAACATTGCGAACCATTAGAGAAAGGCAAATTAAAACTACAATGAGGGGGACTTGCCTGGTGGCGCAGTGGTTAAGAATCGCCTGCCGATGCAGGGCACACAGGTTCAAGCCCCGGTCCGGGAAGATCCTACATGCCGCAGAGCAACTAAGTTTGTGTGCCACGACTACTGAGCCTGCACTCTAGAGCCCATGAGCCACAACTACTGAGCCCATGTGCCACAACTACTGAAGCCTGTATGCCTAGAGCCCGTGCTCCGCAACAAGAGAAGCCACCACAATGAGAAGCCCACGCACTGCAACGAAGAGTAGTCCCTGCTCACCGCAACTAGAGAAAGCCTGCGTGCAGCGATGAAGACCCAACGCAGTCAAAAATAAGTAAATAAATAAATAAATAAATTTATTTAAAAAAACCCAAAACTGCAATGAGGTACTACCTCACACCAGTCAGAACGGCCATCCTTAAAAAGTCTACAACTAACAAATGTTGGAGGGGGTGTAGAGAAAAGGGAACCCTCCTACACTGTTGGTGAGAATGTAAACTGGTGCAGCCACTATGGAGAACAGTATGGAGGTTCCTCAAAAAACTAAAAATAGAGTGGCCTTATGATCCAGCAATCCCACTCCTGGGCATATATCCAGAGAAAACTATAATTCAATGATACACACACCCCTATATGCATAACAGCACAATTCACAATAGCCAAGACATGGATGCAACCTAAGTGTTCATCGACAGAGGAATGGATAAAGAAGATGTGGTACATACATACAATGGAATACTACTCAGCCATAAAAAAGAATGTAATAATGCCATTTACAGCAACACGGATGGACCTAGAGATGATCATACTAAGTGAAGTAAGTCAGAAAGAGAAAGACAAATACGATGTGATATCACTTATATGTGGAATCTAAAATATGACACAAATTAACTTATCTATGAAACAGAAACAGACTCACAAACATAGAAAACAGACTTGTGGTTGTCAAGGAGAAGGGGGGCGGGGGGAGGGGTGGGCTGGGAGTTTGGGGTTAGCAGATGCAAACTAGTATATATAGAATGGTAGCACAGGGAACTATATTCACTATCCTGGGATAAGCCATAATGGAAAAGAATACAAAAAAGAATATATAGAACTGAGTCATTTTGCTGTACAGCAGAAATTAACACAATATTGTAAATCAACCATACTTCAGTAAAATAAATAAACTTTAAAAATACTGAAATGGGGGCTTCCCTGGTGGCACGGTGGTTGAGAGCCCACCTGCCGAGGCAGGGGACACGGGTTCGTGCCCCGGTCCGGGAAGATCCCACATGCCGCGGAGCGGCTGGGCCCGTGAGCCTGTGCTCCGCAACGGGAGAGGCCACAACAGTGAGAGGCCCGCGTACCGAAAAAAAAAAAAAACTGAAATGACTAATGGCACCTGGGTTTGAATCACTGCACTACTTTTCCTAGTTATTCTTCCTCTCCAACTTGGTCTCAGCTCTTTGTTCCCCAACAGGGATTTGCTGGTGTCCATCTCCCCAGATCTTGCTTTCAGAAATCATTCCCCTCACTTCACAGAAAGTCACTCGATTACTTATTTGGGTTGGCTGGAAGCTCATCCCTCTGTATCCTGCTACCTAAGGGCTAGGCACCATTAAATGTTCTGAAGTGGCCTTTGGTGGTGTTCATTCTTAATCATTCATGTGTGAACAGAACATGGAAAACTGGAAATTAAATATCTAGGGATTGAAGAGTAAATTTAAAAATTGCCAAGGGACAAGACCTGTTTCTCCATGAAATATACCTGTTATATAATGATTATTAAATGTTAGTACAATGCCAGGATTGCTTTTTTGCCTTTTTCAACAGGTTAGTGGAAAACACAAAGCTTTTCGGTTAATAAACAAAATTTGCAAAATCATAACACCTGAAAATATTGGGTTGGCCAAAAATTTTGTTCGGGTTTTTCTGTAAGATGTTACGGAAAAACCCAAACTTTTTAGCCAACCAATAGATTTTAAAACTCACATTTACTTTTTAGGTTAAAGTTTATAAAATATATTCAACCATTAAGTCAACCATTTATATATTATTTTGCATCAAAGTTCACAATATATGTTCAAAACCAGATATACTGGTTCTTCAATTACACAAAAACATTTATCCAACACTTCACCTGAAAGAAGAATTACTATATGGGGCTTTTGTGTAAACCTCAAGGAACTGGATTTCAAACCTCAGAAACACAAAGGAGATTTTTTTTGAGAAACATTTAATTACACTGGGAAAAAAAAGAGAGCGTTGGAAGATCATGAAATGGGTATCATTTCATGAGACCAGATTGAAAACTGGCTTCTTCCTTCTTTCACAAACCGTCCATGTAGCCCTGGTGCTTGTGATTGACACTGGCATCACTGATGTGCCGAATCACTTTTAAAATATTTACCCAAACATTTTGGGTACCTTATATAAAATCTGAGTCAGTCAAGCAATGCAATCCCATTCATACTTCCTTATTAGACGTTACTGAATGCTAGGTGCTGTAGGGCGACAGAGAAGTTTAGGGTAATGCCCCAGAGCACGGGAAACTGCTGATCCGGCCAAAGAGAGAAGGCCACGCCTGCAGCAGTGCAGGAGCTCACCACATACTTGTTGAGAGCATGCATCCTCCACGCATGCACGTGACTCACGTGGAGCAGACGTTCATTGAAAAGGAAAAGCCACTTGGTGCAGGGCTTTGCAGGATGGGGAGGACAGAACAGCTAGGGAAGACCCTGGAACACCTAGCAAGTCAGTGAGAATGGACAGAGGAAAAGGAAAGGAAAGGAACACAGTGACCAGGTACTTATAACATTCCAGACTCCATCCATGCATCGTCTCACTAGGTCCTCACGTCATCCTATCAAGTGAATAATACTCTGCCTGCGTTTCAGAAGAGGATATTGGGGTGCGGACTCAGATTCCCACGGCTGTGCTTTTCGCATGACACATCTCCTCTGTGAAAGCCTCAAAGGGGGGTAGTGCTTCGATGAGTGGCGTCCTCACTTGATAAATGGTGAGACAGGAGCGCAGGAATTCAAACCCATTTTCAAAACTGAAACGGCCAATTTGGGTCATGATCAGCTCATTCTGTCTGCCAAGCAGCACACTCTCCTCATGTCTAAATCCTTCTCATATTTAATAAATGTCCTTGTGTTTGGCCCTTTGTTAACTTGACTTATGAGGTTTTTATTTCCTCGTGACAGTTATCTCCAAAGTGATGAATTAACAATCCAGTCAGCATGGGTCTGTGGCTGAGTAATTAGAGAAATGTGGTTCTTGCTAAAACCCTCACCGGCCTGTGAGTTCCTGGAGAGAGAGTTGTTCCACCAAATCAAATGCTCAAGTCAGCGCTGGCGTTAATGCAAGGGCAGAATGGCTTTGAGAAATTAGTTAGGACCATAGATGTTTGCTTAGCTCACGTGTGTACCTCTTCATTGGCTTAAATTATACAGAGATGGGTAGACATCTGAGGCTCAAAGATGACACAGAGATTTACAGAACATAGATTCACTGGAAGACGGGTTTCTGAGGTCCCTTCCTCGCTCCCTTAATCTTAACCTTTTCCGTTTCATTTCAGGCCCTCTTACGACTCCCACTGTAGGGGCCAAAGATCTCTTATGGGACTTCAGCTCATACATGGCGTTACATTTCTTTCCTTTTAAGGATGTCTCTTCTTTGAGACCTGCAAACATTCATCTTCTTCCGTATTACCAGCAGCAGCGTGTTGCATTTAATCCATGATTGTATTTTGTATCTTCAGAGCTCACAAACTTTTAACTACAATGGTTTTTTTAAAAATAAATGTATTTATTCCTGCGTTGGGTCTTCCTTGCTGTGCACAGGCTTTCTCTAGTTGCGGTGAGCGGGAACTACTCTTCGTTGCGGTGCACGAGCTTCTCATTGCAGTGGCTTCTCTTGTTGTGGATCATGGGCTCTAGGCGCACGGGCTTCAGTAGTTGTGGCACACGGGCTCAGTAGTTGTGGCTCGTGGGCTCTAGAGCACAGGCTCAGTAGTTGTGGCGCACGGGCTTAGTTGCTCTGTAGCACGTGGGATCTTCCCAGACCAGGGCTTGAACTCGTGTCCCCTGCATTGGCAGGCAGATTCCCAACCACTGTGCCACCAGGGAAGTCCCAACTACAATGTTTAAACTCACCAGAATGCTGTAGCATAAAAACATTTCTTGTCTAAGAATCCTTTGAGGTGATATTTTTAAAGCAGAATATTACTAATTTCATTGCAAAAGAAAAGAAAATTTGGTTGCCAGCTTATTACTGTAAAAAAAATTGTGTGCAGAATGAAGAAAGTGAAAAAAAAAAACCCAACCCTGACATCTGATATTCTTCTATAATTTTTTATGCAAATGACAAAATCGTACACATAAATGGGGTCATATTTTCTTTAATTTACATATATTTTTTCAATAATCTGTCACAGACATCTTTCTGTAGCAATAAAGATCTATTTTATGCATTTGAATTCTGCATGGTATTCCACTGCACGTACACATCATGATTTATTCCTATTGACAGAAAAGTTGGTTGTTTCTAATTTTCGGCTTTTTTCAAAAAGGGTGTCATCAATATTAATTTATACACATATATTTTATCTACTTCTTTTGCCCTTATCCTTTGGATAAATTCCCAGAAATTGAATTTATGGATCAAATGCTATGCAAATTAACAAGTTTGCTATGTAGTGCTAACCAACCCTCTAGAAATTCTGTGCCAATTTTTATTCTAACTAACATTATGTAAGGATATCTATTCCCACACACTTTTTAGCAATTTAATTAACCATTAAATTTTTTCCAAATGGCAAAAATTGATACCTCAGTTTTGTTTTCATTTGTATTTCTTTGATTATTACCAATGTTGGGTGTATGTTCTTTTGAGTAAAGTCCATTTGTAGTTCTTCTATGAATTGTCTATATTTTTCTCCACTGCTTTAATGGAGGTGTTTACATTTTTCTTATTTATTTCTAAGATCTCTTTGTATATTATGGATCTTAAATCATTGCCATAGATGTTGCAAATATTTTCTCCACATTGCCATTTGTTAACATTGTTATTAAATTATGGCAATTTTTACATTTAATTTTTAACATATCTGGAATTTATCTTGATGTCATATAGGAAAATCTAGCCCACTTTCCCTCCAGATGGTTTAGTTTCCCCAGCTTCGTTTATTGAATAATTCATCATGGTGGATCGACTGCAGTAATGGCCCCAACGAGCTCCCTGCTCCCTGCATCCAAGCTCTTTGCAAATGTCCTCCTCTGCTGACTCTGCTTGGGCATCTGACTTGCTTTGTCCAATGGGTTGGTAGCAAACATGATGCGAGCAGAGAGTTGAAAAGTGCCTGGGAATTGAGGCTCACCCCCTGCTGCTCCTGGAACTCTGTGCTGCATAAACAGGCCCAGGGAGCTTGTTGGATAGTGAGATGTGTGGCCCAGTCCCCCTGTTCCTCCCAGTGACTCCTGAGTTATCTGAGCGAGACCATTAAAGCCTTCAGCTCCAGTCAAGCCACCAGCTGACCGCACACCCTGGAGCACCCAGACCCAAGAATTACCCAGCTCACTCCAGCCCAAACTGCCAAACCACCAAACCATGAAATAAATAAATGGTTCTTCTTTTAATCTACTGCATTTTTGGATGGTGTGTTTCTCAATAAAAGGTAACTGGTGTATCCTTCTTCCCTATACTGATTTGAATATCACACTTTTCGTGTGCTGAATTCCCATTTACACATGTGTCTGTTTCTGAGCTCCTTATTCTGTTTCTTTGGCCTCCTTGCTCCTTCTTCTGGTAGCTTCACACTTTTAAACTTATTGTAGCTTTATGGCATGCTTTACTATTTGATAGGTTAATTTCTCTCCCATCACCCTGATTCTTCTTTTTTATTTAGCAGAAACTTGTTGAATGCACCAAAAAAAAAAAAGTCTTGCTAGGATTTTATTGTTAATTGCATTCATTTCTTGGAGTATTTTGAATTTTCAGCACAGAAGTCTCTTTTCTACTTGTATGTCCTTCAGCCATATTTGACATTTTTCTTCAGAAAGACCCCAGTAGGAGGTGTATGTTAAAAGATTTGTTGTAAAAAATTGGTTAACAGGATTGTGGAGACCAGTCCAAATCTGTAAGGCCATCGAGAAGGGTAGGCAGAAGACCTTGGGCATGAAACGGCTGTCCACAGCTGGGACGCAGCTGGAATTTCTCCTCCTCCTTCTGGGAAACCTCAGTGCTGCTCTTAAGGACTTAAACAGAGTGAATGAGGCCCACCCAGATTACCTAAAATAATCTCCCTTATTTAAAAGTCAACTGAGTATGGATTTTAGTTATGTTTACAAAATGCCTTCAAAGTAACACCTAGATTAGTATTTGCTTCAATACTGGGGATATTAATTTAGCCAAGCTGACACAAAAAACACCATAGCATTTGTATTAGTGATTTTTTTGTTCCAGAGTTTTCATCTTATTTTCTGTCCATTGATTTTCAATAGACAAATGAGTGATTTAAAAAAGTTTTTTTTAAAAAAATTTATTTATTTATTTATTTATGGCTGTGTTGGGTCTTCATTGCTATGCACAGGCTTTTCTCTAGTTGTGGCGAGCGGGGGCTACTCTTCGTTGTGGTGTGCAGGCTTCTCATTGCAGTGGCTTCTCTTGTTAAGGAGCGTGGGCTCTAGGTGAGCAGGCTTCAGTAGTTGTGGCACAAGGGCTCAGTAGTTGTGGCTCGCGGGCTCTAGAGCACAGGCTCAGTAGTTGTGGCTCCCGGACTCTAGAGCACAGGCTCAGTAGTTGTGGCGCACGGGCTTAGTTGCTCCGCAGCATGTGGGATCTTCCCAGACCAGGGATCGAAACTGTGTCCCCTGAATTGGCAGATGGATTCTTAACCACTGCATCACCAGGAAAGTCCCTAAAAAATATTTTTCTTGTATCTTGTACCTCTGTGCTTTTGTTATGCTTAATAGATTTTTTGTTTTGTTTTTCAAACACGAATAATATTTTCATTTTCTACAGTCTTTTGTTGTCTTATTTTATTGGTCAGAACTTCCAGAAAAATCTTAAAGGATGTAAGACTTTTGCTTCTATGGACCTTGAGGGCATGATGCTAAGTGAAGAAGTCAGAGAAAGTCAAATACTCTATGAACTCACTTATGTGTGGGATCTAAAAAACAAACAACATGTGCTTCCCTGGTGGCGCAGTGGTTGAGTCCGCCTGCCGATCCAGGGGACGCGGGTTCGTGCCCCGGTCCGGGAAGATCCCACATGCCGCGGAGCGGCTGGGCCCGTGAGCCATGGCCGCTGAGCCTGTGTGTCCGGAGCCTGTGCTCCGCAACGGGAGGGGCCACAACAGTGAGAGGCCCGTGTACCAAACAAACAACAAACCCAAACTCATAGAAAAGGGGATCAGATTTGTGGTTACCAGAGGTGGAGGGTGTGTGTGTTGGCAGGCTGGTGTTGGGGCGGGGGCTGGATTGGAGGAAGGTGGTCAAAAGATACAGACTTCCAGTCATAAGATAAATATGTCCTGGGGATGTAATGTACAGCACGATGACTCTAGTTAACACTGCCGTGGAGGTATATTTGTTAAGAGAATAGATCTTAAGAGTTCTTATCACAAAGGAAAAACCTTTTTTTTTTGGTATCTATATGAGATGACGGGTGTTAGCTAAACTTACTAAGGTCATCATTTCACAATATCTAAGCTATTATGCTGTACATCTTAAACTTACACAGGGCTGTATCTCAGTTGTATCTCAATAAAACTGGAAAAAAATGACTACTAACCACTATTCCTAATAGAATGACCCAAGGGGCAACACTATTAGATATATTGATTACTTTAGTTCAGAAAAAGCTCTGACCTTAGAATAGTACCCACACCCCTCCCCCCCAGAAAAAGACTTCTGCTTCTAGATGTTTTAGACTGACCCTCTTTCTGGACGCCACCCCACCCCACCCGAACTGTGCAAAACGTAAGAACATTTTTCCTAAACTTTTCAAACTGCTTAGAAGATGGCAAGGCCTTAGAGGAAAAGAACCCAGAGTGGGAGCCAAGTGTTCGGGTCCACTTTTGCTCTGGGAGTGTTTGGAGATCAGGAAGAGACAGGAAGAGCTGAGCTGTGTTCCCAGCCCCCCTGGGGCAGAGGTTGTAATCCAGGCCCCGCCAAGGGTGTGGGCCTAGCAAACCAGCCTTCACTGGGGCCTGGCTGGCTCTTCCAAACACTGGCCTGTAAAGACAATCTGGCAGAATCCTGTCCTCGCGTGGATTCTGACCCAGATTCCAGCCATCTTGGTGGCCAGCAAAATTCTAAGCCCTTATGTGGGTTGAGGTGACCCAGACTGCTGGCACCCCAGGTGCTTGGCAAAAGCAATTCTTTAAAAATTCTCTTTGGAAGAAGATCACATCATTTTGGTCTCAATTTCTACAAATAGTTTTTCAAGTAAAAGAGCCAGCATACCATCAGGAAAAGGCCCCCAAGTGATAACACTCCATGAACAAGAACCCACAGAAACAATCAACAACAGAAACAAACTTACAAAGACTCCAGATAACAGAATTAACAGGCAGAGGCTGACAAAGAACCTCCTTGTTTTGCTCCTGCTTTGGAAGAAAATCATTTTTGTGTCTCACTATTCGTTATGACATTTGCTCCACTGACCAAGATAGGGTGCCTCTCACTCTTAAATTATTAAGAATTTTTTTTAAATTAGTAATGAATATTTAAATCATATCAAATCTCTTTTCAGTATATACGCTTGGATTGTGACTTTTATCATGAACTTTGTGGATTTCCTAACATGAAACCATTATTTCATTTCTGAAATGAATCCTAATTGGTGTTAGTGTGTTTTTAAAAGTATACTTCTGATTTTGTTAGTATTCTTATATTTATACTCATAAGTGAGACTGGTATGTGCTTTGTTTTTTGTTTTTTTTTTTTTGAGCCATCTGTCAGATTTTGGTATTGAGATCATAAAGACAATTGGAAAATTAAAAAAAAACTTTTCTGTTACGAATTTGTGTTTTAGAAGGTCAGAATTATTAAGGATTGTCTGTTCTGTTGGTCTATTTTAGATTCTGCTCTTTTTGGTTTATAATTGTAGGTGATTGTGAGCATCTTTGCAATAGTATTTATTTCTTTGTGAGCTGATTTCGTCCTTAATCTAACATTTTTCGTTAGTTTGGTCATCATAGTCATAGATTTTTAAGAGCTTTTCACATACTAATGAAATTAAGTCTTCATTATAAGTGTTACAAATATTTCCCCCAGTTTTAAATTTTACTTTGATTTGTTTATTGCTTTTGTTCTATGGAAATTTACAATTTTATCCATCTATTTTATCTCTTCTGTGTTTTATGTGTTGCTTAGGAAGGACTCCTTCATTCTGATTATTTTTAAAACCCCCATATTTTTCCTCTTTTATCATTTCATTTTTTGACGTTTGACTTGATGGTCTGTTTGGAATTTATTTTGAAGGAAAGGATGAGAAAGGAATCCAGTTATTTCCCTGAGATGGCTACAACAATATGTAAAACATCATTTAACGAATCTTTTTACCTCAACTGATTTGAAACACTACTCTTTCTTCCCGTTTTTATTTGGATCTATGTCTCGACTTTCTGGTCTATCAATCTATAGGGTCATTGCCAATACCAAACACTTTTACACTCCCTAGATTTATAATACATTTTAATATCTACATTTTCTAGTGGCTCATGATCCTATTATTATGTTTATTTCTACTTCATTTCCTTATGGTATGATATTATTTTTCTTTTATAATTTTGTGATTACCTTCGTGGCTTAATATAAAGTTAATTTTTATAATGTTACATAATTAATTGAGAAAAAGTATGTTTGCTGATGAAAATTTTCATGTACAGTTTGAGGTAAAAAATGACAGCTAAATTGTTCGTATCATTGTTTCCTTATCGTGTGTTTGTTTCTTTTCTGAATGTTCATTCAAATTCTAAGAGAGGCGTGTTAAAATCTCCAAATATGATGGTGGATATGTCACATTTAGCATCCCACCAGCTTTTCCGTTCAGTGCAATTGTCACTTGGTGCAAATGTGTTTAGGATATGTTACTTTGTGGGTTGGTTGTAAACTCTTACCAATAACCATCCTTTAATCTAATTAATTTTTTCTTGAAGTCCACTTTGATATTGACGCTGTCGGTTTTGTTTTCTCCTCGCGTTGGTTTGGTATACTTTAATCTGTTCCCCTACATTAATATGTCTGTCTCATTTGCTTTAGGCATATCCTATAAACATAGCTGACTTTGCATGTTTAACATAGGCCTTTAACTGATACATATTTGGTTTTCTAAGCCCGTTATGAGGGTTTATTTTCCCAGTGCAGGTCCCCTGGGCTGGCGTGCCCACGTGGGGCTCAAACCCCTCACTCCTTAAGGAGGAATCCAAGTTGTGATGTCCCCTCTCACTGTGGGTCACCCACAGGGGGTGTGGGTCCTGAGTCGATCACGTCTCTGCCCCGCCTACCCGTCTGCGTGTGGTTTTTCCTTTACATCCTTGGTGGTAGAAGAGCTGTGCTGCCCGTCTTCAGGTCGTTCTCAGGGGGAGTTGTTCCATGTGTGGTCGTGATTGTGGTGTGTCCATTGGAGAAGGTGAGCTCAGGGTCTTCCCAATCTGCCATCTTGAGTCCTGTTAACCCTAGGCAATCTTGATCACATTCTTTTTTTTTTGCTTTTTTAAAATTTTATTTATTTATTTATTGGCTGTGTTGGGTCTTCGTTGCTGCATGCGGGATTTCTCTAGCTGTGGAGAGCGGGGGCTACTCTTCATTGCGGTGCGTGGGCTTCTCTTGTTGTGGAGCATGGGCTCTAGGCATGCGGGCTTCAGTAGTTGTGGCTCGTGGGCTCTAGAGCGCAGGCTCAGTAGTCGTGGCTCACGGGCTTAGTTGCTCTGCAGCATGTGGGATGTTCCCGGACCAGGACTCGAACACGTGTCCCCTGCACTGGCAGGCGGACTCTTAACCACTGCACCACCAGGGAAGTCCCTTGACCACATTCTTGATCCTGTTGTATTTCCTCTTCACATTTTTTTTTAATTCAAGTAAAGTGGATTTACAATATTATTTTACTTTTAGGTGTATAGCATAGTGATTCAGTATTCTTGCATTATATAATTCCATTTTAAGTTATTTTATGATAATGGCTATAATTCCCCGTGCTATACAGTATGTCCTTGTTGTTTATTTATTTTGTACACAGTAGTTTGTACCTGTTAATCCCATACCCCTAATTTGTCTCTCCCCACTCCCCACTCCCCTTTGGTAACCACAAGTTTGTGTTCTATATCTGTGTGTCTGTTTGTTTTGCATATACAATCTTTCTTTTTCTCTTTTGGATTGCACATATAAGTGATATCACACAGTATTTGTCTGTCTGACCTCTTTTACTAAGCATAATATTCTCTAGGTCCATCCACGTTGCTGCAAATGGCAGAATTTCATTCACTAGTTTTTACTAATATTCCACTGTGTATATATACCACATCTTCTTAATCCAATCATCTGTTAATGGGCACTTGGGTTGCTTCCATGTTCACGACATAGTTTTAATGGATGGACACATAGCTTGGTTAGGACCTATGGGACACAAAGAACTGTTTGGGAGAACATCTGAAAAGTTCCCTTGCTCTCCCAAAAACAATCCAAGCTCACTATCTTGAAAGAATGTGGGCAAAACACACGCACTCCACGAGCCAGCCTTAAGATAAAGCTGATGTCATCTTGAAAGCAAACTTGAGGGATGTGAAGAATCGATCCTGTTGTACTTTCTTCAAAGTGTTTATCCTCCTCTGATATTCTCATATTTATTTATATGGTGCTGATTGCTTTCCCCTTTTCACCAGCCTATAAACTCCATGAGGGCAGAGACCCTTCCCATTTTATTCATTATTTATTTTTAAAAACAATATTTTTAAGATTTATTTAGGCTGCACTGGGTCTTAGTTGCTGCATGCAGGATCTTAGTCGCGGCATGCGGACTTCTTAGTTGCTGAGTGCATGTGGGATTTAGTTCCCCCACCAGGGATGGAACCTGGGCCCCGTGCATTGGGAGTGCAGAGAATTACCCACTGGACCACCAGGGAAGTCCCTATTCATTGCATGTCTTTGACTGTTTAACAGTGCCCAGCATGTAGGAGGAGCTGAGTGAATGGAGAAAAATATGAAACAGAAAAAGCTGCTTTTCCTCTTTCCAGTATTTCCAAAAGATGTTCCAATGATCAATTCTCTTTCCTCTATTTAATTTTCCAGCTCCCTAAAACTGCCTCCAACACACCACACAGCCACACACCAAACACACACACCACACACTACACACCACACACAAAACACACACTACACACATACACACCATGCACGCACACCACACACGCACTACACACCACACACACTACAAACCACATACACCACACACACTACACACCAAAGAGCACACACACACTACACCACACACACACACCACACACACTACACACCACACTCACACACCACACATACACTCACACACACTATACACCACACACACACCAAACACACACACCACACACACTACACACCAAACACAGCACACACACACTACACAGCACACACACACTACACACCACACCCACACACCAAACACACACACCACACACCACACACACCACACACACACCACATACACCATCTATACCACATATAACACATCACACACACACACACCACACTCACACACACACCACACACGCATATACCACACACACACACCACACGCATACACACAGCCCGTACACACACCACACACACACCGCACATGCACACCGCACACACATACACCACGCACACACCACACATGCACACAGCACACACACATACACCACACACACTCACATACTTGCAAGAAGGCAAATTAATACCCAGAGGTTAAGGGAATGCTGGCACGCGGGAGAGCTTAATTATGCTCTTGATTCAGTAAAGTTCACGAAATGTCTGGTGGATCCGGTCACTCCTACCCTCCGTTTCACATCATTTAAATTATCTGAAATATGATCCAATTCTTATTTCTGTTTACTGCCTAGTCACTGCCAAAGAGGACTGAATGTTGCTTTTGTTGTTTCTTCAAATATGATTCAATAGATATCAAGATTATATTGTAAACAGATCTGTTTTTGTTAGAGATTTAGTTTCAGATGATTTGGTTTGACCAACATAATCAGACTTTGGCAATGCAAGTTACACGCGGAAATCTGATATTAATATTTAGGCCATTTTCTTCAGCTCTTTTATCTGGAACATGTGGTTAAGACTAGAAACCTGGATTCCCACATTGCCGTTTTTGCTTTACCGCACTTTTACCTTGCTTAAAGGACCAGAGTTGAAATGACAAGCTGTTATGACTCCTGTTTTGCAATGAGAATGAGTTATTCTGTTAGTACACAACAGGAGTGCTATAAATGTTGAACACATGTATGGGTGAATATAACTAAATACTAAAAAGGATTCAAACAAATTATTAGTTACACTCTAGTTTTTTGTTCTTAAAGCTTTCTGGAATGACTAGGGATGTCGCTGAAGAACTGAAGGAAGAAAGGAAAACTCTTGTGCTTTTGGATAAATAGAGGCAATGACTTTAGGCTGAACTTCTGTAAAATTCTCATCAGTTGTCATCAGTCCACTGCATAAAACCCATTTGTCGCAGAGATTGCTGGGTGGGCAGGAAATGTCGGAGCTGCATCAAAGTTAGCAGTCATTCGTGCTATTCCCCCAATATTCCCAGTTCTTGTTCTCTGGGCATGTGGTCGAATCCTACTTCCTGGCGCCCTTGTGACGGTGTGGACCTATGTGACTACTTGTGGACAATGAGTTGTGAGCAGAAATGACAATGACCCACGTCACGGTTCAGCCAGAGCATTTTATCAGTGAGGTGAAACGCCCTCCAGAGCTCCCTTTCCTTCTGGAGTGATTACCAGCAATTCTCCTGATCGCGGGTGCCAGGGTCCCGGGATAAGGGCGGTGTGGAGTACCCAGCTGAGACCCCAGAATCGTGCGTTGATCAGGAACTGGGAACTGGAAATAAATCTTTCTTGTCTAAGACACTGAGATTTGGGGCAGTCTGTCAGTGCAGCAAAACCCAGCCCATTCTGACGGATATGTAGAATTTAAGTGACCTGCTCCAAGCGGGGGAGCGTTGCTGCATCTCTTGCTTTGCTGCTATGTCTGGGCTCAACCCTCTGCCCTGTTTCTTACGGCCTCAAACAACTGGTGGACTTTACTTCTGCATTCCATCTTGAATCTTACTGCCTTACCCAGCTGATGGGCTCAAATAAAATACATACAACTTTTATTAGAACTAAGATTTGAGGCCAGGTCTATCTCCTTATCTGTCATCCCTCTCATTTCTTCATTTCTAAAACAAAACGTTGAGCATTTCTATGAGCCAGTGTTAACCACCAGCATAAAATGGCAAATAAAAAACTCATTGGGAGGGGGAGGGAGAGGGATGGACTGGGAGTTTGGGGCTGATAGATGCAAACTATTATATGTAGAATGAATAAACTACAAGGTCCTATTGTACGGCACAGCAAACTATATCCAATCTCCTGGGATAAACCATAATGGAAAAGAATATTAAAAAAAGAATGTATATATGTGTATGACTGAGTCACTCTGCTATAAAGCAGAGATAGGCACAACATTGTAAATCAACTATACTGCAATTTAAAAAGATAATGAAGAAAAAAATCATGGGAATTATATTCTACTTGGAAAGACAAAAATTAATCAAATAATTATACAAATAAATGTAATTACAACAGTGGTAAGTGCTATGAAGAGGAGATTCACACAGTATCTATCACCTTATCATCTATCTGTCTATCCATCTATCATCTATCTATCTTTCTCTGTCTCTCATCTACTTATGAATACTAATAAAGCACATCTGACAAAATGTTCATAATTAGAGAATGCTGGTATCTAGGGATGATTTTATACAGATATTTTTGTATTATTTCTGCAGCTTTTCCCTCAGTATGAAATTCTGTCAAAATTAAAAGGCTTTTTCAAAGTACTGACTGGTATGGTAGCATGCGGCTTTACTGGCCAGAATCAGCTGGGTTGTTAATCTCCGTCTGGTACTTTATTCAAACTCTTGGTCAAATTATACTGCCTGGCATTGCCACCCCTCTTTCTGTATCTGTGCTAGTCATCATTCCTGCAATCCTGTGGCCCACACATGGTAGTGAAATGAAAGAAAATTTGTTTAAAATTGTGCTTTGTATTAAAACAAAGCACAGGGACTTCCCTGGAGGTCCAGTGGTTAAGAATCCGCCTTCCAATGCAGGGGCGGCAGGTTTGATCCCTGGTCGGGGAACTAAGATCCCACATGCCGGCGGGGCAACGAAGCCTGCGTGCACTGCAACTACAGAGCCCATGTGCTCTGGAGCCCGCCTGCCACAACTAGAGAGAAGGCCACGCACTGCAACGAAAGATCCAGCGCGCCACAACTAAGACCCGATGCAGCCAAAGATAAATAAATAAATATTTTTTAAAAAAATCCCAAATTAAAAAACATTCCCTTTTTGGTTTTTTTTTTCTGCTTTAAGAAAAGTAATATATAATAAATACTGAAAATCAAGAAAAGATACAGAAAGTCTAATAAAAAATGAAAATTACTCATAACTAATCAGTCGGTGATCATGGCCATTAACATTTTGGCAAATTTCCTATCATATATTTTTGGTTTTCATTTGGCAGTATTAATTGTCTTTTGTATGTAACAAGTTAACCTGAAACTCAACTGTCTAAAACAATAAACACTCACCATCTCACACAATGTCTGAGGGTCAAGACTCTGGGATGAGTGGGTCTGGATCAGAGTTATTACGGGGTTGTGGCCAAGCTGCAGCCACCTGACGGGGTTGGGTAAGGGGCTTCAACCTCATTCCTGGAGCTGTTGCCAGGAGGCTTCAGTTCCTCACCAGGGAGGCTGTCCCCAGAGGCACAGAGCTGCTCACATTGTGAGGAAACTGGCTTCCCGAGGGAGTGGGGGAGGAGAGACAGAAACAGAGGAGGGAGGGAGGGAGGGAGAGGGAGAGAGACAGAGGAAGGAGGGAGGGAGGGGGAGAGAGAGACAGAGACAGGAGGGAGGGAGGGAGGGAGGGAGACAGAGAGACAGAGACAGAGGAGGGAGGGAAGGAGAGACAGAGACAGAGACAGAGGAGAGAGGGAGGGAGGGAGAGAGACAGAGACAGAGGAAGGAGGGAGGGAGGGGGAGACAGAGACAGGAGGGAGGGAGGGAGGGAGGGAGACAGAGAGACAGAGACAGAGGAGGGAGGGAAGGAGGGAGACAGAGAGACAGAGACAGAGGAGGGAGGGAGGGAGGGGGAGAGAGAGACAGAGACAGAGACAGAGGAGAGATGGAGGGAGGGAGGAGAAGAGAGAGAAACAGAGACAGAGACAGAGGAAGGAGGGAGGGAGAGCCAAGACAGAAGCTGCAGTCTTTTAGGACCTAATCTTGGGAGTGCCATACCATCGTTTGTGCTGTATTCTACTGGCCGTAAGGCTAGCGCTGGTACAGTGTGAGAGACGACCCTACGAGAGGATGAATACTTGCAGGAGGTAGGAAACATCAGGCCCATGTCGGAGACTCTCCCCTGTATAACACTCTATCACAAGCATTTTACCATGTTATAAACTATTTCCTATGACAGTATTTCAATGAATTAATAAAACTGAATTTATTAATTTCATCCATCAAATTACTGTATTAGTAACAGTTAATTGCATTCTACTGCTATAGGCCTTTAAATCCATGTACAAAGGGACATTATAAAGTTATGAGGCTATTTTACATTTTTTATTGAAGTATAGCTGATTTACAGTGTTGTGTTAAATTTCTGCTATATAGCGAAGTGATTCCATTACACACACACACACACACACACACACATATATATGTATACACACATACATTCTTTTTTATATTCTTTTCCATTATGGTTTACCCCAGGATATTGAATATAGTTCCCTGTGCTCTACAGTAGGACCTTGTTTATCCATCCTACATATAATAGTTTGCATCTGTGAACCCCAAACTCCCAATCCATCCCTCTTCCACCACCCCCCCTTGGCAACCACAAGTCTGTTCTCTATGTCTGTGAATCTGTTTCTATTTTGTACATAAGTTCATTTGTATCATATTTTAGATTCCACAAATAAGTGATGTCATATGATATTTGTCTTTCTCTTTCTGTGCTGCATTTAGGTGAAGTAAGAGATTATCAGGAAAGTCGCCAAGTCCACCCATGTTGCTGCAAATGGCATTATTTTATTCTTTTAATGGCTGAGTAGTATTCCATTATATATATGGACCACATCTTCTTTATCCATTCATCCGTTGATGGACAATTAGGTTGCGTCCATGTCTTGGCTACTGTAAATAGTGCTGCAATGAACATAGGGGTGCATGTATCTTTTTGAATTAGTGTATTCTCCAGATATGTGCCCATGAGTGGGACGGCTGGGTCATATAGTAGCTCTATTTTTAGTTTTTTGAGGAACCTCCATACTGTTCTCCACAGTGGCTGTACCAGTTTACATTCCCAATGAGGCTGTTATTTTAAAAAGTGACATCAGGTTTTATCCATCCATCCAGATCAATGCTGATCATTAAAGTGCTCACCTTGGGAACCTATGACCTTATTCTGATGATGCTGGGCTGTTGTGACAAACATGCCTGGGACACTTCTTTTGAGATTACCATCAGAGTCTTGCAGCATTTTATTTTCAGTAAACTCGAAGGTGGTATGAGGCAGCTATGTTAGCACGTAGAACATTCATTGGATTTATTCTTGTTCTTCTTCTGTTCAGTTTGTGATACCAAACCAGATGTACAGTCAAAAATGAGCTTTTGGCACTCAACTGCAGCTTAACAAAATGATATTTCTTTGCAAAAATAAGTTGTCATAAGAAGGAACTATATGTGGGATGAACACTGTTGATTCAGAGATTTTAGCTCTTTGGGCTTTGAATGCACTCCCCAGCCCTACCCCAGCCACCTGCCCAGTGAGTGTCCTGAAAAATTTTTTTAAGTATAGTTCTCGGATTAAGCTCTAGTTTTCTAGAAACTTACACCTGCCGACATATAGTCTTGTATTTACATTGCCCATCAATTTTGTTGGCAAAGGAAGTCATGGACCATGAGGCAACATTAAGTCAGAGTCTAGTCTTATTTGACTGTGTTTCCCTGTCATGCTAGACACAAAGCACATACTTAAGACACACTTGTTGAATTAATGACACATTGAGGGGCTTCCCTGGTGGTGCAGTGGTTAAGAATCCTCCCGTCAATGCAGGGGACACGGGTCCGATCCCTGGTCTGGGAAGATGCCACGGGGCAACTAAACCCATGGGCCACAACTACTGAGCCTGCACTCTAGAGCCCGCGAGCCACAACTACTGAAGCCTACACTCCTAGAGCCCGTGCTCCGCAACAAGAGAAGCCACCGCAATGAGAAGCCCGCGCACCGCAACGAAGAGTAGCCCCCGCTCGCCGCAACTAGAGAAAAAGCCCGCACGCAGCAATGAAGACCCAACACAGCCAAAAAAAAACCAAACAAACAAAAAAGACACACTGAAATTCTGGCACTGTAAAAAAAAAAAAAAAAAAAAAAAAAAGACATTTCAGCTGATAGTACTTGCCTGGTGGTCTAAATCTTAAAATCAATCATGTTGATACTTGGTACTTCTATGTCCTTTTTTAATCCTATGTTGTGACATCATAGAATTTGTTCATTTTTCTTGAGTCCTGCAGTAACATTAGTTGGGCTAAAGCAGATAGCAGGTGGAATATGGACATTTCCCCAACAGCCCAAACTCCCCAAACCAAAAATAATGACCAGCAAAACAAACCAATCACCCTAATTACTAACAGAATCTTTTAAAAGCTGGAATACTTTTCTAACTTTCCTTGAAGTTGTAATGGTGTATCTGTGCATTTCCCACACTGAAGCCACGGTAGTTATCGGTTTTCTCTAAGACATCCAAGAAGTATGTGCGGACCGTACATGTAATCAGAGTCTTTTCAAACAGCTGCTCGGGGGATGGGATGGGGCAGTGGGGAAATAAGCCAACTGCTGCCATTCCCCCAGAAAGCCAATGTTATATTAGCAGTTCTACTGTGGAGGAGAAAAAGAATCCAATTTCAAGGCTGGCATACGTATTACACTCATCACTCACTTCCTCACATCAGTGGCAGAAAATTCTGTGATTCCATGCCAAGCCCTCTAACACAGACACGGCGTGACTTTCTGATGTACTTGGCTTCTTCCTGTTTTGAAGTTGTAATGTACACTTCCAAAAAGAATTAGAGGCAGCTTCCAATGTTGAAACAGTGAGACCAGACCATTAAAAATAAAAACAGAACAAATTCTAATGAATGGACTAGAAATCCCTACAGGAGTTCTCTCACTAAAGGAGAAGTCGCTGGGTATCCAGGAAGAACGGGGGGCGCCTGCATCCAAGGAGGCCCTGGTGAAACCCTGGGGGCTCCATCCCCACCATGCAAATGAGCAGTTCCCGTTTGCACTGTCCTCGTCCTCGGACACTGGCTGGCTCTTCTCTCTCTTAAAAGGTAACTGCACTTACAGAAAAGTTGACAGAACTTCTGAACACCCTTTAACAAAACCTTCCATTTTTTTTTTTACATTTTCCCCTATTTTCTTGCTCACTCATTCCCTCCCTCTCTCTACAAGCACACACACATGTACACACACACACACACACACACACACCAGACTTTTTTTCTGAACCATCTGCGAGTATGTGGAAGACGTGCCTTTTACCATGAAATACTGTAGCATCATATTTCCTTCAAACAAGAAAAGGACTCTTTCTTACATAATCAGAACAATTTTCAACACCAGGAAAATTAACCATGATACATACCTCATCTACAGATCTTACTCGAATTTTGTCAAGAGTCTGACTGATGTCCTTTTGAGTAAAAGGAACAGAAGTTCTGACCCGGCTCCATGCAGGATGGCACGGCATTTGGATTTCATGCCTTAGTCTCCTTTCATCTGGAGCAGTTCCGCTGTCACTCCGTCCCTCACGACCTTAACAACCTTGAGGAATACTTTGTGGACGGCCCTCAGGTGGGGTTTGCTCAGGCTTGGTGATGGTTTTCGGTGGAATTTCACAGAAGGTGCAGTCTGCCAAGAGGTACCTGGTGCTGGTTTGTCCCAATGCTGGATGTCAACCTGACCGGCTTCTGAAATCCTACCTTCTATTTTGTGACATGAGGCAAAATGACAACTTCGAGACCCTGGGACTCACAAATGGAGGGTGGCCGTGTACTGGCTACTCTCTGTCTGTTCCATCCTAGGTTTGTTTCAGACCCTGGGGGTGGATCCCTGGCACCATCACCGGCCTCCTCTGTCTTGGCCTCTGAACAGATTCAGCCAATGGGAGACGCCAACAAAAGATCAAAGCAGGGAGGAGAGAGGTGCGGGGGGATGTAGCCCCCAGAACCCTCACCGCTGTGCGTTAGCCTCCAGGCTGCGGCAGCGGCCACGTTCCCCCCACGATCACAGCCCCCGCTCCCCACTCGCCCCATCCTCTCAGCCCCGGGCAGGGGGTGGCAGGGGGCGGCTTCCTGCTGTGACCCATCCCCCAAGATGCCCTGCTGGTGCCCTTCGCTGCCCACACCCCTAAAAGTGGTCCTTTGTTAAAGCGCCGTCATTTCTCAGACCTGAGTTGAACTCTGTTCTGTGCCATGCCTCTCACTGGTCCAGCTCTCACTCTGTGTGGTGTTTCTGGGGAACAGATAGGGAGGAAGAGACTTTTAGAGAAGCATGGACAGAAAGGCCAGGGTGTGACTTGTCATCATTAAGAAGAACAAAGGCCATTGTTGGTCCTTCACCACACGTAAGACACCACGTGGAGTCCTGAAGAAACACAGACGTATTTCTTTTCCCTCCACCTGCTTGGAATGGACTTGAGGAGGCAGGTGGGAGCCCTGAACACGGGGGCAACCAGAAACGTTCTTGGCTGCAGCAGAGGAAACGGGAGGATGGAAGTGGATGGGGTGTCTTCCGTTGACCAGACACGTTACCCGGGGCCAAGCTTGTTCTTTTTCTTATCTCGTCTCAGCGACCCCTTGTACAGATGAAAACACAGAGACTCAGAGGAGTCAAGTGATTCGCCTGAAGTCATAGACGTAACCTGTGAACCCGCTGGGATTCAAACCCAGTTTTGTCCGAATCAAAAGCTCCTGCTCTCTTAGTTATAAAAGCAATACGGAGAAAGAGTTTCATAAAGGAGAGACTTGGGGAGAAATGCCAGGGAAGGGGAAATGTTTGTGGTGTCTGGAGTCACTGATGGCTGATGGGAAAATCAGAATCACACAAGCAGACCCAGCGTGCGGTGCGGAGAGGGGGTTTGCAGAAGCCAGCCTCCGGGTACAGAAATCAGGCTGAGGGCCATTGCCTACGATCAGAAGCCAGGGATCCACCAGCACCGTGCAGATGCATGACTGTGCAGGAAGAAAGTCACCATCCGCTGGACTGGGGTGGTCCAGACACCTTACTAATGGTTGGTGAAAATACCGAAATACGACAATCTGCCACTTTTGCAGCCATTCATTTAAAAAAGATAATATTTAGATGAGAAAAAGTAAAATGTTCCATATCACATATCCCTTGTTAATAAGTTAGATTAAAATTTAGTCTGAAAGATTGTGTACTGGGACTTCCCTGGTGGCGCACTGGCTGGGAATCCGTCTGCCAATGCAGGGGACGCAGGTTCGAGCCCTGGTCCGGGAAGATCCCACATGCCATGGAGCAACTAAGCCCGTGCGCCACAACTACTGAGCCTGGGTTCTAGAGCCTGTGTGCCACAACTACTGAAGCCCACGTGCCACAGCTACTAAAGCCCGCACGCCTAGAGCCCGTGCACCACAAGAGAAGCCACTGCAATGAGAAGTCCGCGCACCGCAACGAAGAGTAGCCCCCGCTCGCTGCAACTAGAGAAAGCCCGCACGCAGCAACGAAGACCCAATGCAGCCAAAAATAAATAAATAAATAAATTTAAAAAAAGATTGTGTACTATAATGATATATTTGTATAAACCACAAATCCTTCGATTTACACGGCATCTTTCCTCCAAAGAGTTTAAAGGCTGACAACCCAGGACAGGTAAGATAATTCTAAGAGTCACAGCAAGGGCCAGTCTCAGAATTAGACATCATTAAAGCAATACAAATACAGCACTGTGCAATTCAAACTGCTTAAATGTCCCGTTCTTTCTTCACAAGGATTCTGTAGGACAAGTGTCTCACGCCCTGCGTCAGGGCCTCTGCCTTCTTCCAGGAGCCTCCCTCTCCCCCAAGTCCCTTTCTTCTCTCTCAACACCTTCCCCATTGTCTAGTCCCTTACTCTCTGCTGATTTTCCTTCCCTGCTGACGTAGTAACTGCCATGTAATGTAATAGCTGATAATAATTTAAGACGCCACCATTCCTGGGGCTCTGAGTTCTAACGGAGGCTCTAAAACTAGGGGCTCCGCCATAGAGAACAGACTGGTGGTTGCCAAGGGGGAGGGGGTTGGGGGATGGGGGAGGGATGGACTGGGGGTCTGGGGTTAGCAGATGCAAACTAGTATACATAGGATGGATAAACAACAAGGTCCTACTGTAGAGCACAGGGAACTCTATTCAATACCTTGTGACAAACCATAATGGAAAAGAATATAAAAAATGTATCTATATGAGACGCAAAAGGGAGGGGATATGGGGATATATGCATCTGCAGAGCTGATTCACTCTGTTATACAGCAGAAACTAACACAACATTGTAAAGCAATTACACTCCAATAAAGGTGTTAAAAAAAATAGGTGTATAACTGAATCACTTTGTGGTACAGCAGAAATTAACACAACATTGTAAAATCAACTATACTTCAAAAAACCCCGAGGAGCTCCGGAGCTCCTCTACTCAAAGAAAGGCTGCTTGGATGGTGCAACCACAGGTGATGTGCCGTCACGTTCTGGGGTAAGGAGACCCCACATACTCCCTGTTTATAAGGAGCATCTGGGCGCGGCCGTCGGAAGTGCAGGGAAGTTGGTGCAGACCTTCCATGAGGCGGGAGGTGGGGATAGAGAGGAAGTGCATCTGGTCCCTGCAGACCTACTTGCTTGTCTGTGAGGACCTAGGAATTGGGCGGGTAGTCCCTGGAGGCACCTGAGCCTGGCTGTGCGATGGGCCTGGCCTGAGCACAGCACCCCGACTCCTTTATCTTCTTAAGGAAATGACAGTGGATGACCCCCAGCGCCAGGAGCATTACAGTGGAGACCCGCGGCCCTACGTGCTGCTCCCAAAGACTGAGGCTCACGTGGCAACTTGCACGGCCACCTCCACAATCCTGCTGACAGCTGGCCCTCCCCCAAGGCTGTCACAAGGAAGAAAAACTTGATTTCATAACGCATGCCCTTCGTAACGTGCAACTGTCCTCTTGGCTACAAAAGGCAATTTTTCCTAGGTTAGGCGCACAATGTTGATTTATTAGCATGAAATTCCTGGAATGGACAGAAGAAAGGATGAGGGGTTAATTTTTTTGTTCTTCCTTATTTGCTAGGAAATAGCATCCAAAGGTCTTGGGAAGAACGGGAGAGGTAATTCTCCTCTCCTGGCTTTGCAGACCTGGACCTAGGAAGGCAGAGCACGACGGACCTCTGTCCTTGGTGCCCAAGAGCCTCAACCATGAGTCTCTCCTGGCCACTGCTTGAGGCAAAAAGCCATTGCTATGGATGGAGAGCAGGTGTCACAGAAGGGAGATCTGGGTTGTGCCTGGGAGAGGGGGAGGCTGGTTACCAGTGAGTGTCCTTCCCCCACGGTAGCCTGGACCCAGGGGGAGATTTGAAGTGGATGCCTTTCCAGCAGATCTGAGCCCGATGGTCCCTGTACTCATACAGAGCCCAAACCTTGCAGAAGGGTCTCTCTCCACACGCAGGAGAATGCGGTACCTTGCCTCTGCCCAACAGCACTGGATGCATAAAACACCCCCTTCCCTCCTCAGCACCACGAGGCCACACCCGTTCCTGGGCGCTGGTCAGTCTGGGTTCCACTCCAGCCCGGAGCTCTGATCCCCCATCAGCGCTTCCCCTCTTACGTTCAGCAGTGGCCTGGGAACTGCGGAATCTCACTTTCAGGCTATGCAAAGTTTCCATCCCTCCCTTGCACGTTAAAGTTAAAATGTAAAGAACGGTAAGAGGTAAAGAAAGATTAATTTAATACAAGCCTCGTACGGAGGCAATGCTGCCCAGAGCTTTGCCATCTGGGGTTTCCGGAAATTAGATTTAGATTATCTCTTACAAACTGCAGTTCACCTTCAAAGAGGCCAGATGCTATTTCCTATCAGTTTTCTTAATTACCTGTCAAGCATAATTCCTTCGCTCTCGGCCAAGCCAGCGAGGGAGGCCACCAGCCAGGCTGATCCAGCATCATTTACCAGCAAAGCAAAGGGGCTAAAGTCAGGGTGGTGCGGCCATCAGCCAAACCTAGAATCAAATATCTGAGGGGCAATCGCTCTCTCCGCCAGATAACTGAACCACTTTAGAGGTTCTTTATGGTCTGGGGCTTCCAGATCCCTCCCCTGCCCCCAAATATCCCTTACAGACGAACAAATTCCATCTATCCGTGTGCAGGGGCCGTGAGTCATGGAGCCCAGAGAAGCACAGCAGGTCGTTGTGGGGTGAGAAGATGTAGGTTTTGGGCAAGACCGCAAACAGTCCTCGGGCTCAGCCCGCGTGTCCCGGCTGTGAATCCCCCTGGGACAGCCAGGCTCTTGCAGTGAGGCTCGTTTTTAGTCTTGGGATTCGGAGTTTGTCTGTGTTCATGGAAACGTTTCAGGAATAGTAGGTACGGAAAAGCAGAGAGCAGGAGCAGGCTCAGAGCGAACATGCTCTCCAGGGAAGGTCGGTACCGCGGAGAGAGGAACACAGAGCAGCATCTCAAGAATTTCCTCTTGTGCATGAGTGACTCGCACAAGCACAGACTGGACGGGGAGAAGCCAGTCAAAATATCCTTCTGGGGCTTCCCTGGTGGCGCACTGGTTGAGAGTCCGCCTGCCGATGCAGGGGACACGGGTTCGTGCCCTGGTCCGGGAGGATCCCACATGCCACGGAGCGGCTGGGCCCGTGAGCCATGGCCGCTGAGCCTGTGCGTCCGGAGCCTGTGCTCCGCAACGGGAGAGGCCACAACAATGAGAGGCCTGCGTACCCCCCCCCCCAAAAATCCTTCTGGTGCCATCCGTCTCTCACTTGGAGGAGTTTCTGGGTTTTTTCTTTGGGAGAGTGACAGGACTGGCTTGAGATCTCTCCCTCTGTTACATTATTCCAGCTCCTCCCTGAGAGGCTATGAGTTATTCTGCGTTATGTTCTACCATCGATCTGCTCTTGATCAAGGGGCGTGGAGAATAATATTCAGTCATTAGCAATTGGACAGATGCACCCATGGCTGCGGGTGCTGTCACCTCTGATGCCCTCAGACTCCTGTTCCCTGACCCCTCAATGCTTGCCTCCTTGGGGATGGTCTCCAAGCCACACCTGCACTCAGACACATCTGCCGTCCCTGGTCAGCCTGGGTCTCTACCTTCCACAAAGTCTTCCAACCCACTTTTGGACGCCTTTGTGTCACTACTGCAGATGCTGTGTTTGTTTCTTTTTCGCTTTTGTTTTCCACCAAGAAGGCAAGCAATTCCGAGTCTGGGACCACACCTTTGGTAAATGCCCTTGATGGGCACAGGGCAGGAAGCATGGGGACATCGTGGGTCCCTCAATACGTATGTGTAGGCTTGCGTGTGGAGAACAATCCCGGCTAGGAATTCCCTGCCAGGAGGAAGAAGAGGAGGAGGAATGTAGAAGGGCTGGGAGACTCAGCCAAAGCTGCCTGGACCTTGCCGGTGAAATGCCTTCACCTGTTCTGGGAGAGGGGGGAGTGTGTGTATCTGTTTCACACCCAACAGCTGAAGGGTAAAAACGTCCCCGTTTAAAGGCACAAAGCCTTTCCGTGTCCCCCATTTCTTTAATTACAGGAAACAGCCTTCATTCAGCCTCCATGACCTTCCCTGAGTTCCTATGGGCAGATCCAAGCAGCTGTTAATTAGGGAAGGGAGACCAGGGAGAAACAGTCAAAAGCAGCCTTGGGGCAAGGTCCCGTTTCCCCATCAACAATACCTACAACAATATCTTTGAGCTATTTTGCAGAGGTGGAAACCCCCTTCCAGGTGGGAGAAGTTAAGTATTAACGATGGCATGCTGCTCACAAACACGCAGACCCCAGACCAGTTGGACCTGAACGTTTATGATGCCGACTCCCACTTACCTCACCACCAACCCATCAGAAGAATGCAAGACTGTTCCCGCCTAGATCCTTACCGGATGCCCCTGACCACGAGCCCCCAACCTAAGACCTCTCCCTGCGCCCCAGGGAGGGGGGCACAGTTCTTGAGGCGCTAGCCTACTGTGTTCCCCCTTTGCCTGGCAAAGTCATAAAGCTATTCCTTTTCTACTTCACCCAAAACTCTGTCTCTGAGGTTTGATTCGGAACCCGTATACAGAGAAGCTGAGCTTTCAGTATCGATAGTTTGAAAACAACTGGCTACAACAAGTCTCTCCAAGCGCCAGGCAAGACTCCAGCCTCCATGACGTTCCCTGGAGGGAGGGAGGATTCGAACAGTTGCTAATCAAGGGAGGGGCAGCCCAGAAACCGCCTGAGGCGAGATTACAGGGCCCAGAGAAGCCCGTCAAGATTAGGAGACCACCTGAGACCCTGCACTGCACCCTAATCTCATCAGCAGCCCCACCCTTGAAACTTTTTTGTTTTTTTTTTTTTGCGGTACGCAGGCCTCTCACTGTTGTGGCCTCTCCCACTGCGGAGCACAGGCTCCGGACGCGCAGGCTCAGCGGCCATGGCTCACGGGCCCAGCCGCTCTGCGGCACGTGGGATCTTCCCGGACCAGGGCACGAACCCGTGTCCCCTGCATCAGCAGGCAGACTCTCAACCACTGCACCACCAGGGAAGCCCCCTTGAACCATTTTTATAAAACTCCTCATCAAATCCTTCTGAGTTGGGACACAGTTTTTTGAGGCAGGAGCCTACTGTGACCCCCTTTGCCTGGCACAGCAATAAAGCTATCCTTTTCTACTTAACAAAAAAGTGGGGGGTCAATGTCCCGAAGACACCCTGCCACCCTAGAGAGACAGTGGCCTAGGAACTGCCCTTTCACTGTCCTTTGTCCCAGAAGGCTTGGCTGGGGCCACAAATCTGAATCAATCTTGCTCCACGATGAAAAAAATCAAGGCACAAAATCTGTGGGGATAATGACCATGTCAGAAGATGACAGGGAGGGCTTCCCTGGTGGTACAGTGGTTGAGGGTCCGCCTGCCGATGCAGGGGACGCAGGTTCGAGCCCTTGTCCGGGAAGATCCCACATGCCGCGGTGCAACTAAGCCTATGCGCCACAACTACTGAGCCTGGGCTCTAGAGCCCACGAGCCACAGCTACTGAGCCCACGTGCCACAACTACTGAGCCTGCGCTCCAGAGACCGTGAGCCACAACTACTGAAGCCTGCGTGCCTAGAGCCTGTGCTCCGCAACAAGAGAAGCCACCGCAATGAGAAGCCTGTGCACCGCAACAAAGAGTAGCCCCCGCTCGCCACAACTAGAGGAAGCCTACACGCAGCAACGAATACCCAACGCAGCCAAAAGTAAATAAATAAAAGTAATTAAAAAGAAAAAAAAAAAGATGACGGGATTTTAGCTGTAATGAAAAAAAGTCTTATGCTGATGGAAATATGAGTAGCTGCTGAATATAAGATACACTGATGTAGATATTTGCATATACCTAACACAGACATGTAACTGGTATGTTACATATGTGCGTCAGGTGATGTATCACACACACAGGCGCACAGGTGAGGAGATGAAGGGGCCCGTACCCCTGAGGCCTGCACTGTGCTGTGTAGTCTGAAGGACGACTATAAAGGCCAGGGGTCTAGACTGTGTTGCCCTTAGCATTAGTTCTTAGTAAAGAGAAGAGGCTGAATGTAACCTCATGGGAGCATCCAGCGGTCCTGGCCCGGGCAGTACCTGCGGAACAGAGATGTAACCATGGTGTCAGGGAGGCAGCAGAGGGACCACGGGCTGGGGGAGCCAGGCTGCCCTGTGATCCCACAGCGGCGGGGGGTGGGGGGGGGAGGGAGGGGGGAGGGGCGCGGTGTGTGGACACTGCTGCCCTTGTGTCCTCTGCAGACAGGCGTGATGACACCCCGTCTCATCATCTGGGACCCCCTCTTAGAGTCACTACTTCACTTTACCCAGCACTCCCGCAGGTCTTGCTGACGACCTCTATTCCACTGTTTTCAGCCTTTTAAAGCCTATTTTCTCCGGGTGAACACAAAACACGCCCTCAAGTTACATAATATTTAGGAATAAACAAAATGTTGTGACGCCCTCCTGATGGACAGTCCCTGCACCAAGTCACAGTCTGAAGCTCAGACGTGGGGACTTCACCTGCTTGGCTGCTGGCCGAGCTCCTGGAAGCCTCTGGAGCAGAAGAGGGGCTGCCGTTGGCCCTGCATCCTGGAGAAGTGGTTGGGCTGGGAATCTGGGTTAATCTCCCTCCACGGCACAACCATCAAGGTGCAGAGTGTGTGGGGATGTCACATTAGCGGAGGAATGGGCGCCTGGGGCTGGGGCCGCCCGTGCTCGTCCTTGTCACCATACGGGGAGGACACAGGGAGCCTCCCTCAGCAGAGGGGACACAGGCTCACCCTGTCACGATGCGGGGGGAGGGGCGGCAGTGACGCACCCGCAGCTGTAGGGCTGCGGTCTGGGCGACAGGCCAGGCAGTTTGGTCCCAGGACCGTCGAGGAGCAGGTCCTGGGCAGGCTGCCTGCTCTGGGGGCGGTGGCCCCTCCTCGGAGCCGCAGCCCTTCCCCTGTCACTCTGTCCTCTCCGTCTCTTTACTTCCTTTGTGATGTCCTCGCTCTCCGACTACACGTCTCCGTTGACACCCACCTGTCTACACAGGCACACACACACTTGATTGTCTGCTATCTCCTTCCTATGCCCGGGGCCCAGGACGGGGCGTGACTCACGCCCGCCTCTCATCAAATGTCTGTGACGCGGGCACGGCCTGCATCCAGGCCTGGCTTCCGATGGGCCACGTTCTCTCTGGCAGATGACTTAACCCCGGCGGGGCCTTTTTTGTCTCCCGTAAACCGTGTGGGTCACACCTTCCTCAAGAGACTGTGGTGAGGGTACAGCAAACGCTAGCCCCAAGCACAGCGCCTGGCACACAGCACAGGCCCCCAAGATGATGGCTGGAATTTCAAATAATCTGCGCTTTGCTATCTAAGTGCCCTGAGGGGTTTTCTAGATGAAATCCTGTTCTGTGACTTGTCTTGAGCCAGGAGTGCGGGGCAAGGTGAAGTCCCTATTTACAAGTAGGATGGAAAGGCCAGTCTTAGGGAAAAGCTCAAAGGAGAAAAAGCCACAAGCTTCAGTTTTTCTTAAAAATAACACATGGTCTCTTTCCCAGGGGAGGGGAGACGTTTGGCCTTGCTTCCTTTTGTTTCGTGTTTGGTGAGAACACGTGAGTGAGTGTGCTTGTGTGCTCCTCTCTAGTTGGCCCTGGGGATGCTGGATCTGTGGTCCACTCTGTCCTTCTGAGAACAGACCCTTCCCTGGTAAATGTCCTTGAAACATGTACTTATTTCTGCTTTATTTGATTCTTGGTTGTGCTGGAGGATGGTGACAGCTGGGAACTGTAAAAGAAAGCAAGCTAAGAATAGAAAGAACCAGATCAATCTTAGTGTACTTTTTCTAAAGAGACAGACAATCCTTGGAATCGTGGTCGTGGAGACCTGGTTTATTTATTTAAAGTACCATGTGTCTATTTAAAAAAAAAAGAGACTCACAAAGAAAAGCTAACGGATGAATAAAGCAAAATTGATGGCCCCAAATACACGAGGATGTGCCAGGTAAGATTAATATTTTGTTCCTGAAAAAGGTTTTCTATCATGCAGTGTTGCATTGTTTGTGTTTGTTTATTTGAGAGTTTATATCTTGGAACATTAGTCACAAGAATTACTACTTTGTTTTATCATAAGAAATTAAAAGAAGAGCTTGGAGATATGGTCTTGGGAGAAACAAGGGAAAGAGGGGCAGGCTTGCTGTAGAAAACACTGCTTTAGAAATAACTGAGCTACAAAATTTCATGAAACTAGAGAAATATTGTATATGGAGTTTCATGGTTTATGAAACATCAACGAGAACAGTATTTGCTAAAAGTGTCTGAGCATAAAAGTATAGTCTTTTTCAGGCATTTATGATTAAAATTTTTACTTCTTTTACTTATTTCTCACTGCTGGGCTGTTGGTTTGTAGAAGGTTGGGCTGGAGGCTGACTGGCCCGTGACTTTGGGTGAGAAGCCACTGCTCTTCTCCTGTAATTTGTTCTATAGGAATAAGATTATAGCTAATGAAGTTATGCATTAAAAATCATTTAAACGGCCCCCAAAAGAAATGACGCTAATGCAGCAAATTAAAGAAAAAGAGAATTCTTTGATTTTGTACCTGTTTTCGGGAAAGAAGGATAAAAGAAAGACTTGGCAATTGGATTCTGTTTTGCAATATAAGACAGCTGTAGGCAGATGGCTGGTGCCCCCAGAAGAAAAAGATGGGTGTCCGCAGACCCAGCAGCGACAGTTCTTTTTGATGGAGGTTTTTGGCCTCAGGCAGAACCTCAGGCCCAGGTCCTAGGTGTTTTCAGACAAAGGAAGGTGCCATGACGTAATAGTTTTCAATTTTAAACGGTAAACCGCATTCTGGGGCAATCCTCACTGTGGAAAGTCAAGGCAATTCAGGAGGACGAAACACAAGATAAATTAATAGATGATGTTTGCTCATCCTTTTCGAGATCTGGAAGCCAAGAGTTTAAGCCCATGCAATGAACACCCCTTCCTGACTCGATACAACTCAAACGTCATGAGAGTAAACTAAAAAGCAGATAACTATTGAATGTAGTATTGTGGAGGTGTGATGGCTGTTGAAGGTCTTTTGGCACGACTGCAACGGCCATTGCCCTGGGTTTGTTCTTATTTCCTGTCTGGTCATTGCCACGGCCTTGTGCTTGGACCTCTTTCTCAACAGCCCTCCCCTCTGTCCTCCACATTCTGCCGGAGTGATCCTCACAAACACGAGCTGGATCGACTCACACTGCACTGAAAACTCCGCACCGGCTCCCTCATCGCCATCAGACTGACGTCCAGTTTCCTTAATGAGGCGCTCAGTGAGGACCGGTCTTTAACACTTTGCTTGAATTTGGGAAGTGTTAACTGGGAGGGTTACCAGCAGTTTCTGTCGTGGTGGTGTTTTTTGTTTGTTTGCTTGTTTCCATTTTCTAGGAATAGAGACTGGAGTTTATCTTTGGGAAATCCCCTTTGTTTGGAGAGACCATTATGACAGTGACCTTTAGTTATGCAGAAGTAACAGGAGAAGTAATGAGGACTTCAATATTATTCTTGTGGATGACACTGATGAGATACCCCAAGAGAAAATGCTGCAGAGTGAGCTGTTAAATGGCCTATTTAATAATGTAATACTTAATAACTAAAATTGACTGAGCCAACTCCTGTGCGCCAGATACTCTTCTAAGCTTTTTGCGTTAATTGATTTAATACTCATAACTCTCTTACAGTCCCTTACTATTGATGAAATAGAGACACAGAGAGGCTCAATAATGTGCCCAAGGTCACGTAACTGGGATTTCAGTCCAAGTGGAATAACTCCGAAGCCCACACTTGTAAGCACTACGTTCTATGGTACGTTCTCTGTTACATGATCAGGGCAGGGCCCCTGCAGAGTTCAAGACACCCTTCCCTCCACCAGTCTGGGTATCCGATGGATTCTTTTCCTAAGTGTTTGTACATGAGAGGTGACACCTGCAGCTTGATCACAGCTGGAGAAATATACTGCTTTAATCTGTTTAAGCCACTTTGGAGGCAGGACTCGAAAAGTACA
Organism: Globicephala melas; assembly: GCF_963455315.2. Lineage (NCBI taxonomy): Eukaryota > Metazoa > Chordata > Mammalia > Artiodactyla > Delphinidae > Globicephala > Globicephala melas. The sequence continues at coordinate 112,565,008 of NC_083319.1, read as the reverse complement.
GTGCAGCTTGGATGGGATGCTGGTGTCCTACGTTGGTGGTACTTAAAAACCAATCACTCGGATATTAAGAAGTATCCTGTGGACACGTTTTGAGTCTTATTTGATCCATCTTATTCCACACTTTTGAGAATAAAAGGTGGGGTTCTATTCGGAGGGGTTGACTCTTTCTACTGTCAATTGTTCTGGGGAGATAATCCAAACATAGGCATTTGAATTGCTAGAGAAAAATTTTATATTTGGGGGTGCTCACAGAGTTGGACCTTGCCTGCTATGTGGGGACTTGGCAGTATGCCTTTGGTGGAGGGTGAACTAGCCTGAGAACTCAGTAGGGATTTAAGGGTTGGGTTGGGCCTCTGGGCTCTAAGATCAATCCTTTCTCTTAGCAGTGCTAAATAAATCTGTTTATTACACTTGTTTTCTTCCTTAATTCCCAAACTTTCAGTAATGTTTTATTAAGGGCCGTAGTTTGGCATGATGACCCTTCTCAAGGTCAGAAAAGAGGTGGCAAAGGCCCCATCTGTGTACCCTCCTCTTTCCCTTCTCCTCTCCATATGGCACATGGGATTTCCATCCAACTCAGCACGTTCTTTCAGGCCTCCATGCTTTTCCTCATGCCAGACTTGGAGGCTATGAGGTAAATTTTATGTGCCAACTTGACTAGGTCACAGTACCCAGATATTTGGTCAAATGGCAGTCTGGATGTCACTGTGAGGTATTTTTTTTTAAATGAATTGACATCTAAATCAGTAGACTTTGAATAAAGCAGATTATCCTCCATAACATGAGTGGGCTTTGTCTAATCAGCTGAAGGCCTTAAGAGAAAAGACTAAGGTCTTCTGAGGAAGAGGGACAGTACCTTCAGACTGGAGCTGCAATACCAACACTTCCTCGAGTCTCTGTCTTCTGACCTACTCTGCAAATTTCCTACTTGTCAACTCCGACAATCAGTTTCTTAAAATAAATCTCTCTCCATACACACATCCTCTTGGTTGTTTCTTTGGAGAACTCTGACTAGTAACGGGGCCCTGACTTTGTGGGTGTGCACACTGTGTGTCAGGCGGTGTCACAGCATCGCACACGCCTGGCAGACTGCCCCTGGGGAGGGGTTCACAGCTGTTCTTTTCCCAGTGGGAGCACTCCAGTCCTGCCCACATCACACTGCAGCTTGGAGTGGGATCTGGGGTGGACAGGTCCTGGGAGAGCCCTCCCACAGAGGCAGCCCAGGTCTCATGCAGCAGCACAACCACCTTTATTCCTGCAGCCACAATGCCCCGGCCTCCAGCGCCAGCCTAGCTCTAGGCCTCACAATGGAGAAAGGGGCATCACCTTGGGCTGCTTCTGGGCAGAACCGTGGATGCATACATAGGCTGTGCATAGGTCTGCCGTGACCACAGCAGCCTTGCTTGCTTCAGAACTCACCTCCTTGGGGACGGAGCACACACTTAAGGGCAACAGAGCCTTATCAAACCTAACCCTCAGGGCTTCTACTCCAACAACTGGGGAGCAGGCCCCACCCTTAACAGGGCTGTGACAGCCACAGAGCAAAAAGGAGGACCCACCCAACATCCAGTGCAGGCTCTGGTCACCACGACACCAATCACACCCCCTATCAAGGGGATAACAACCAGAACACTCTGAGAAAAGATGTGGCTGGCATCCAGACCAAATACAGCCGTCACACCAAAAATACTGGACTCACACAGTTTACAAAGGGACACTCCCACATAAAAACAGCCCTGCGAGACCATGACAGATAATTGTTTCTCCAAAATTTAGAGACAGAGAAATTTAAGCAAAATGAAAAAGCAGAGGAACTACTCCCAGTTATAAGAAGAGAAATCCCCTGAAAGAACAAACAATGAAACAGACCTCACCAGTCTACCAGACCCTGAGTTTAAAAAGGAGGTACAAAAAATGCTAAAGAAATTAAGAAAGATTATTGATAGAAATGCAGATCACTGTAACAAGGAACTAGAAGGTATAAAGAAGACCCAATCAAAATTAGACAGCTCAATTGCTGAGGTAAAAACCAAGCTAAAAGCACTGAAAGCAGACTAAATAATTCAGAAGAACAAATTACGGACCTGGAAGATGGAATAATGGAAATCACCCAATCAGACAGACAGACAGCAGACAGAAAGACAAATGAAAAAACATGAAAGCAACATACAAGATCTATGGGATAATATAAAGTATGCCAACCTATACATAATAGGGATTCTAGAAGGAAAAGAAAGAGAAAAGGGGATCAAAAATGTGTCTGAAGAAATTATGGCTGCAAAGTTCCCAAGCCTAAAGAAGGAAACAGATATCCAAGTATAGGAATCACAAAGAGTCCCAAACAAGATGAAGCCAAACAGACCCAAAAGAAGACATATTATAATTAAAATGGCAAAAGTTAAAGAGAGGATTCGAAAGGCAGAAAGAGAAAAACAAAAAGTCAGTTACAAGGGGACCCCATAAGGCTATCATATGATTTCTCTACAGAAAATTTGTAGGCCAGAAGGGAGTGGCAACATATATTCAAAATCCTGAAAGGGGAAAATGTGCAACCTAGGATACTCTACCCAGCAAGATTATCATTTAGAATAGAAGGAGAGACTAAGAATTTCTCAGATAAGCGAAAACTAAAAGAATACAGCAATACTTAACCTGTCCTAAAAGAAATACTGAACGGTCTTCTCTGAATAGAAAAGAAGCAAGAATCTATAGGAAAGGGAAAAACACAATAGGAAGCGTAAATACATAAATGGATTGAAAAATCACTTAAGCCAGTACATAGATTAAAAAAACTTTATAAAAGAAATTATAACTATAATTAACAGCAAAGGATAAACACGAAGATGTTAAATAGGACATCAAAATCACAAAACGTGGGGAAGGGAAGTAAAAAAAAGCATATCTTTTAGAATGTGTTTGAACTTTTATATGACTATCAGTCTAAAGCAAGTAGATATAGTTATGGGTTAACATACTTGAAAAACAGGGTAACCACAAATCAAAAACATGCAATAGATTCATAAAACCCAAAAAGAAAGACTCAAGCATAATACAAAAGAAAACTATCAAATCACAAAAGGAAAAACAAGAAGAAGAAGGAACAAAGAAGAAACACAAAATCAGCTGGAATATAAGGTTTAAAATGGCAATAAATACATGCTTATATATAATTACTTCAAATGTCAATGAACTAAATGCTCTGAGCAAAAAACATAGAGTGGCAGATTGGATAAAAACCAAGAAACTTCTATATGCTGCCTATAAGAGACTCATCTTACGGTGAAAGACAGACATAGATTGAAAGTGAGGGGATGGAAAAAGATATTTCATGTAAATAAAAATGACAAGATAGCAGGGGTAGCAATACTCATATCACACAAAATAGACTTTAAAACAAAGTCCATAAAGAAAGACACGACATAATGATAAAGGGATCAATACAAAAAGAGGACATTACACTTGTTAACATATATGCACCCAATATAGGAGCACCTAAATATATAAAACAAATACTAACAGATATAAAAGGAGAAACTGGCAAGAATACAATAATAGTGGGAGACTTTAACACCCACTTACATCAATGGATAGACCTTCCAGACAGAAAATCAGTAAGGCAACAGAGACCCTAAATGACACAATAGAACAATTAGACTTAACTGATATCTTCAGGACACTACATTCAAAAAAATAAAACAAAACAAAACAACCCAGAATACAATAGACCACATACCAGGACACAAAGCAAGTCTCAACAAATTTAAAAGGATAGAAATTATTTCAAGCATCTTTTCTGATCATAACAGTATGAAACCAGAAATAAACCACAGAAAGAAAAATGAGAAAAAACAATTACATGGAAACTAAACAACATACTACTAAAAAACCAATAGTCAATGATAAAATCAAGAGGGCATCAGAAAATACCGTGAGAAAACAACAATGAAAACACAACCATACAAAATCTACAGGATGCAGCAAAAGTGGTTCTAAGAGGGAAGTTCATAGTGATGCAGGCCTTTCTCAAGAAACAAGAAAAATTTCAAACAGACAACCTAACCTACCACTTAAAAGAACTGGAAAAAGAGGAACAAATAAAACCCAAAGTCAGCAGAAGGAAGGAAATAATAAAGATCAGAGAGGAAATAAATAGAGATTAAGAAAAATAGAAAACATCAATAAAACCAAGAGCTTTGAAAGGATAAATGAAATCAATAAACCTCTAGCCAGGGTCACCAAGAAGAAAAGAGAGAGGACCCAAATAAACAAAATAAGAAATAAAAGAGGAGAAATATCAACCAATACTGCAGAAATACACAAAATCATCAGAAAACACTTTGAACAGTTATATGTCAAAAATTGTACAATCTAGGGGGCTTCCCTGGTGGTGCAGTGTTTGGGAATCCGCCTGCCAATGCAGGGGACACAGGTTCAAGCCCTGGTTTGGGAGGATCCCACATGCTGCGGAGCAGCTGGGCCCGTGTGCCACAACTGCTGAGCCTGCGCTCTACAGCCCGCACGCCTAGAGCCGGTGCTCCAAGACGAGAGAGGCCACCACAATGAGAGGCCTGTGCACGGCAATGAAGAGTAGCCCCCGCTCACTGCAACTGAAAAGAAAGCCCACACGAAGCAACGAGAACCCAACGCAGCCAAAAATAAAAAAAAATAAAAAATGAAATGTCATTCTTTAACACATTATCTGTGAATAAAGTTTAAAAAAAATTGTACAATCTAGAAGGAATGAACAAGTTTCTAGAATCATACAGCCCACCAAAACTGAATCAAGAAGAAACAGATAATTTGAACAGACTGACCAATAGAAGTGAAATAGAATCTATAATAATAATAATAATAAAAAAACCTCCCTGCAAACGAAAGTCCAGGACCAGATGACTTCACTGGGGAATTATACCAAACATACAAAGAAAAGCTTATTCCAGCCTTCTCAAACTAACCCAAAAGATGGAAGAGGAGGGAAGACTCCCAAGATCATTCTATGAAGCCACCAACACCCTGATACCAAAACCAGATAGAGACACTACAAGAAAAGAAAATGGCAGGCCAATATCTTTGATGAATATAGATGTAAAAATCCTCAACAAAATTTTAGCAAACTGAATCCAATGATACATAAAAAGGATCATATACCATGATCAAGTTGAATTCATTCCAGGATTGTAAGGACAGTTCAACACATGCAAATCAATCAATGTGATATACCACATCAACAAAAGACAAAAACCACATGGTCATCTCAATAGATGCAAAAAAAGCATTTCATAAAATGCAACAACCATTCATTATAAAAACTCTCACCAAAGTGGGTATAGAGGGACCATATCTCAACACAATAAAAGCCATTTATGACAAACCCACAGCCAACATAATATTCAATGGTGAAAAGCTGAAAGCTTTCTCGTGAAATTCTGGAACAAGACAAGGATGCCCACTCTCAACACTTCTATTTAACATAGTATTGGAAGTCCTAGCCACACCAATCAGACAAGAAAAAGAAGTAAAAGGTATCTAAATCGGAAGGGAAGAGGTAAAGCTGTCATTATATGCAGATGACATGATACTCTGTATAGAAAACTCTAAAGACTTCAAACAAAAACTATTTGAATTAATAAATTAATTCAGCAAGGTAGCAGGATACAAGATTAATATACAGAAATCTATTGCATATCTTTACACTAACAGAAAGAGAAAGTAAAAAAGAAAAAACTTATTTAAAATCACATAAAAAGTACCTAGGAATAAACTTAACCAAGGAGGTAAAAGATCTATATACTGAGAACTATAAAACATTGATAAAGGAAACTGAAGATGATTCAAAGAAATGGAAAGATATCCCATACTCTTGGATTGGAAGTAATATTGTTAAAATGGCCATACTACCCAAAGCAATCTACAGATTTAATGTGATCCCTATCAAATTACCTATGACATTTTTCTCAGAACTAGAACAAATAATCCTAAAATTTATATGGAACCATCAAAGACCCAGAATTGCCAAAGCAATCCTTAGGGAAAAGAACAAAGATGGAGGCATAACTCTCCCAGACTTCAGACAATACCACAAAGCTACAGTAATCAAAACAGCATGGTATTGGCACAAAAGCAAACATATGGATCAATGGAACAGAACAGAGAGACCAGAAATAAACGTACACACCTACGGTCAATTAATCTTTGACAAAGGAGGCAAGAATACACAATGGAGAAAAGACAGTCTCTTCAGCAGCAAGTGGTGTTGGAAAAGTTGGACAGCCACATGTAAATCAATGAAGTTAGAACACACCCTCACAACATGCACAAAAATAAACTCAAAATGACTTAAAAACTTAAATATAAGGCATGACACCATAAATTTCCTAGAAAAGAACAGAAGCAAACATTCTCTGACATAAATTGTACCAATCTTTTCTTAGGTCAGTCTCCCAAGACAATAAAAATAAAAGCAAAAATAAACAAATGGGACCTAATCAAACTTACATGCTTTTGTACAGCAAAGGAAACCATAAACAAAATGAAAAGACAACCTACAGAATGGGAGAAAATGTTTGCAAACAATGGAACCAACAAGGGATTAATTTCCAGAATATACAAAGAGCTCATACAACTCAATAGCAAAAAAACAAACAACCCAGTCAAAAAATGGGCAGAAGACCTAAATAGACACTTTTTCAAAGAAGACATACAGATGGCCAATAGGCACATGGAAAGATGCTCAACATCGCTAATTGTTAGAGAAGTGCAAATCAAAAGTACAATGCAGTACCACCTCACGCAGGTTAGAATGGCCATCATTAAAAAGTCTACAGGGCTTCCCAGGTGGCTCAATGGCTGAGATTCTGTCTGCCAATGCAGGGAACATGGGTTCAATCCCTGGTCCGGGAAGATTCCATGTGCCGCGGAGCAACTAAGCCCATGTGCCACAACTACCGAGCCTGCGCTCTAGAACCCGTGAGCCACAACTGCTGAGCCCGCATGCTGCAACTGCTGAAGCCCATGTGCCTAGAGCCCGTGCTGTGCAACAAGAGAAGCCACTGCAATGAGAAGCCCGCACACCGCAACAAAGAGTAGCCCCTGCTCACCGCAACTAGAGAAAGCCCACGTGCAGCAACGAAGACCCAACACAGCCAAAAAAAAAGTCTACAAATAACAAATGCTGGAGAGGGTGTGGAGAAAAGGGAACCCTCCTACACTGTTGGTGGGAATGTAAATTGGTGCAGCCACTATGGAAAACAGCATGGAGGTTCCTTAAAAAACTAAAAACAGAACTACCATATGATCCAGCAATTCCATTCCTGGGTATTTATCCAGAAAAGGTGAAACTCTAATTTGAAAATATACATGCTCCCCAACGTTCACTGCAGCACTATTCACAATAGCCAAGACATGGAATCAACCCAAGTGCCCATCAACTGATGCATGGATAAAGAAGATGTGGTACAGATACACAATAGAATACTAAGCCATAAAAAAGAATGAAATAATGCCATTTGCAGCAACATGGATGGACTTAGAGATTATCATACTAGGTGAAGTAAGTCAGACAGAAAAAGACAAATATTACATGATATCACTTATATGGAATCTAAAAAAATAATACAAGTGAATCTATTTACAAAACAGAAAGAGACTCACAGACATAGAAAACAAACGTATGGTTACCAAAGAGGAAAGCAGGGGCAGGGGGGAGGGATAAATTAGGAGTTTGGGATTAACAGTCACATACTTCTATATATAAAATATATAAGCAACAGGATTTATTGTATAGCACAGGGAACAATATTCAATATCCTGTAAGAACCTATAATGGAAAAGAATCTGAAAAAAAAAATATTGTATAACTGAATCACTTTGCCATATACCTGAAACTAACACAACACTGTAAATCAACTCTACTTCTATTTAAAAAAGCATTTATTCAACACTTCCCCCAAAATAATGAGGCCCATTTGTCCAGCTCCCAGCCAAGATCTGTTTCCATTATACTTTGCTTCCTACAATTGGGGCCTACAAATGACTAAAAGCATAAAGAATTTATTCATGGCAATGTTTGTTACAAGGAACTAACAACTCAAAGAAATCCAATTTTCCAAGAGTCTTCTCTCATAAGTAGTGCTTGGCAATGTGCATTCAATCAAATGATTTCTGGAGGACGTTTTCGTCGTCCTGCTGGCAGCTCACTCCCAGGGCTTTGGGGCTGTGATCCTTTTGTTCTCTGAATATTTTTGCTAAACGGTCATTGGTTAGTTCTCATGTGTCAGGCATTGTTTAGGTGCTGGAATACCATGGGGAACAAGACACAAAACTCCCTGCCATCATGAAGACTGAATTTGTAGAGGGAACGGACAATAAACAAGATTAAATAAGAATATCATCGTCCAAGAAGCAAGGAATCTCGTACAGTTATACAGGTTGTGCACTGCACAGTGTTCCGCATCTAAGGGTGGGCAGTGACACAGCACTCACTGTGGCTTTATACATTTATTTCTACATCATTCTGGCAGAAGGGAATCAGTGTATGGAGAGGGGCGTCTTTCTCTAATTTGCACCAAGGCACTGCCTGGGCCAGCGGTGGCCCTAGCAGCAAGAAGCAAGCCCGTTGGAGACTATTGCAGACATCGGGGAAGTCTTGCTGGTGGCTGGGATTAGGAAGGTGGCAGTAGAAATGGGGAAAATTTTGTGGTCCAATTCCGTATGTATTTTGAAAGTAGAGCTGAAAGGATTTGCTACAGACTGGATGTGGGGTGTGAGAGAAGATGGCCACCAAGGCTTTTGTCCTAAGCGACTGGAAGAACTGAGTTTTCCTTAACTGGGGTGGGGAGACTTCAGGAGGAGCTGGGCTGGGGGCAAAGGTGAGAAGCGTGCTTCGGAAACGTGCAGGTGAGCTGTTGATCAGACCTCACGTGCAGATGTCACACAGGCATTGGAGACGGGGGTCTGGAGTGCAGGAAAGAGGCCCAGACTCAACATATAAATGACACGTTTTATGAGACCTACTGAAAACCATCACTGGCCTTTTAAAGGCTTGTGATGTTAGTAAACATGTGATTTCCACCCAACATTTGTAACAAGTTCCTCCCCATTTCACACTTCTCTACCTCTTCATATGAACTGAACGCATGCATTTGTTTTCGCTTGCAGTTCTGCCTCTGAAAAGCTTGCAAAATACTTTGAACAAATTATGATTGAAAACATCTGCTCTTAAAAAATTATGACTGAGTCCAGTTTCTAAAAATTTATCTTTAGAGAGAAGAGATGGCGCCCTGGTAGCCGCCGAATTTTCTCAGAGGGAATTTGAATCTGACCATATGCGATCACTCATCTGGAGTTATTTTTTTATGGCAAGAATAAGGGTCACGATGATCAGTGTATGCTGTTACCAGTTACCATTTGAACTTCTCTAATATCGGTTCTGGAGTTTACAAAACTGGCAAAAACAAGACCAAAGTGAAATAGCAGGACTCTTTTACAACACAAAGGAATCTACTGCTCACGTTCGTCAGTAGATCTGTCAGGAATGGAGGGCCGCTAAAAACTGCTGGTTCGTATGGTAACTGCCAACTCTGCTTTCCCCAAGCAGGTCATCATCTATTTGCAGGTTTTCTGCAGTTTCACGATCTGTTTCTTTCTCTCGTGGGCGGAAGGGAATCGTAATCCTGGCACACAGTTTGAGTATCTGTGTATCAAAGTGCTTTCTGAAGGCCACTCTCATTGATTTCGGGCCTATTTATAGTTTTGTAATGTTTTCACCTCTTTAGCCGGCTGCCTTGTGCAACCAAGGGCAGTTAGGGGAGAGAGGTGGCTGCAGGCAACTTGCTGTGTTCCAGAATCACTCACTCTATAGAGGTCCTACTTTTGGCACAAGTAAGAAATCCAAACTAAACTTTTGCAACAAAAAAATGCCTTGTTGGTTTCCATTTTTATAAATCCACGTGTTCATATGTGGGCCTCGTTAGTTCTAATTGGCAGTTAGCCTGCCCCTTTAGTTTTAATATGGTGGTTGAGTAGCCCTTTATAAGTTGACTTGGAAAAACAGCTTTATTTAGATAGAGATTCCCATAGCATACAATTTACCCACTTAAGGTGTGAAATTCTATCTTTTTCAGTATATTGACAGGGTTATTTAACCATTACCATAATTTAATTTTAGAACATTTTTAGCTCTAAAAGAAATTCAGGGGCTTCCCTGGTGGTGCAGTGGTTGAGAGTCTGCCTGCTAGTGCAGGGGACACGGGTTCGAGCCCTGGTCTGGGAGGATCCCACATGCCGCGGAGCAACTAGGCCCGTGAGCCACAACTACTGAGCCTGAGCTCCGCAACAAGAGAGGCCGCGATAGCGAGAGGCCCGCGCACCGCGAGGAAGAGTGGCCCCCGCTTGCCACAACTAGAGAAAGCCCTCGCACAGAAACGAAGACCCAACACAACAAAAATAAATAAATTAATAAACTCCTACCCCCAACATCTTCTTTAAAAAAAAAAAAAGAAATTCAATACTCACTGCATTCGCTCCCCATCCCTCCATCAGCCCTTGGCCATCACTCATCTACTATCTGTTTCTATGAATTTGCCTATTCTGGACATTTCATATAAATGGCACCACACAATACGTGGTTTGTCGTCACTAGCTTTTTTCACTCAGCAAAATATTTTCAAGGTTTATCCACGTTGTAGCATTTCTCAGTACTTCATTCTATTGACTAAGAATATTCCATGGCGTGAATATTTCACGTTTCATTCACCTATGGGTGGACATCTAATTGAGGGACAGCTGGGTTGTTTCCACTCTTTGGCTCTTATGAATAATGCTTCTATAAACACTCGTGTACACATTTTCATGTGGACGTAGGTTTTCATTTCTCTTGGGTTGATACCTAGGTGTAGAATTGCTGGTTCGTATGGTAACTTTAACTTTCTGAAGAACTGCCAAATTGTTTTCCAAAGTACAATCTGGCTTTAAAAACACAACCTATACTGTGCTTCCCTTCTCTCTTAGACTAAATGTTTTTAATTTGTACGTTTCCAGGTATCATGTTGTTGTTACATGTATACGCTTTGCAGAGCTGTCACCTCAGTCATGTCTTGAAAACACTGCAGTGGCAAAGTTGCCTGTTTCTCCCTGTCAAATGAATTTTTAGAGGGCTGTTTCATTTTTCTGGGACTGTACACAACTAGTGCAGATTAAATTTTTTAATTTGAATTTAATTCTATTTATTTGCTTTTTGAATAGGCACTAGAGTCCCATGGTTCAAAATGCTGGGGGGGGTACAGTAAGTTACCTGGTATATCCCCCCCCCCCCCCAGCATGCTACAGACGCCACTTTCCCTCTCTGGGGCAACAGGGTTGTCTACTTCTTAGGTGGTCTTCCAAGCAAGGCATTTTAACACAATTTTAATTTGAAAAGAATGAACAGAAAAAAAACAAAATGAGTATGTGGGACTCTAAGGGTTTTGTTCTAAGCTTGGTTATTTTCGTTAATCAGAGTCAGAACACCATAACCTCAGAGATGGCTTTATTTCAGGTTCAAAGAGCAGTAAAGAACTCACAAGTTTAATGATTGCCTTAAACAGCTCAAGGACATAATTGAAGCAGTCTACTCCTTAACTTTTAGTTTTGCCCTAGGAGCCAATCCTTGATCCACAGTCTTCTGGTTAGTATTTCACTTTGTCTACATTCCAGAGACATGTCACTGCTCATTCTACCTTCTCTAAGTCCACTCTGCCTTCCACGCTTCACTGTGTGGAGATCACCCTCAGACGTCTCCAGGCTGCCTCCCGCCTGACCTCCAGGCCCCCTCCGACTGCCATTCCGTCCGGGAACACAAGCTCTTCCCACCTCAGGCCTTGGACCTACAGGTTCCTCCCTTTGCTGAAAAGGTTTTCTTCTGTCCTTCCTACCTGACAGGTCTCAGCTGAAGTGCCGCCCTCTCTGACCATCTCAGCTAAAGCTGGCCTCTTCTCCTTTCCCCCTACTGTATTCCACAGTTCACTTCATTCATAGCACCTACTACAGTATTTGTTTATTGAGTCGTTCATTGCCTGGAATCATCTATTCTAGAACAGTCTATGTTCTAAAACAAAATGGGTAAACTACAGTCCCAACCCTGTTCTTGTATGGCTCTGGACCTAAAAATTGCTTTACATCTTTAAAGCGTTGTCTACATTTCTTTTTAAAGCAAAAACAAAACAAAACAAAACCAACCATGCAACAGAGTTTGCAAAACCTTAAATTCTGACTATCTGGCCCTTTACAGAAAAGTTTGACTCTAGGGCTGAACAATGTCTCCAAGGTGGACTGTGTACATTCCAAGGGGTGTGCGATATAATCCAGCGGGATCTTAATTGCTCACTCTTTTGCAGATAGGAAGGCAGGAGCCACATTCTCTCCTTCCTTATTCCCATCATCTGAAACATACTCAATATTTTTTGAATAAATGATGGCAGCGGACTTTCCATTTATTGAGCACATATTATATTCTCCAGACATTAACTATGCTCTTACTGTACAGTATCTCCTTTAATGATCACAGCTACGCTATGTCCTAGGTCCTGTTACCCTTATTTCACAAATGAGGAAATTGAGGCCCAGAGGGGTTGAACGACTTCCTGAAGGTCACATTGCTAGTGACAGGTGGAGGTCAAGGTCAGCTGTCTTCTGACTCCAAAACCAGTGCTTTTATCCGCTATTGGCTTGTCCCTAATTTCGTTCCTTTCAACTCTTTCTGTGCATCGGAATCCAGTCCCATTTGGAACCCTTCATGTCTGGAAGAATGAAGTCACAATGGCTTAGAAGGGTTCAATGTTTCCCCCAGCAGTCAACAAAAACGAAGGGGTGTGTATCTTCCTGACAGGGGGAGTCACTGTCAATGCTTTGTTGCCAGCTCTTGACGTAAGAATTAGGACACATGAGTTTGGGTGAGTTTGCAATTTACCAGATAAATCATTTAACTTCTATGAGCTAATTTCTCACCTATAAATTGGAGCTAATAGTCATATTTATCCCAGAGGTGGTTTTGAAGATTAAATGCATATGAAAATGCTTGCATACTAAGCTCTATAAAACATTAGTCCTTCTTTAGTCATATTACTGTGTAGGGGCATACTTTTTCTGCTCTCATAGCTCTGGCTACTACTTACTGTAACATGCTTTTCTTCATAACCCACTTGGGGAACTGTTCAAAGCCAGCAGCACCGTTCTGGCTTAGGAAGGAATCCGAGCCCAGGTCTAAATGTGGCATTCTGTGTCTAGGCTTCTTCTAAACCTAAGTTTACTTGATCTTAGTCCAAAGTGCACACAGCTACTACCTGCCTGTGCTTTAAAAGAGAAAACTGCAGTAGCAATCAGATCTCCTTTACCCACCCGCTGGAAAGTGGAAGAACAGAATGCTTTAACTGAATGGTACAGATGAACTTCTTTGCAATGCAGAAATAGTCACAGATGTAGAAAACAAACTTATGGTCACCAAGCGGGGAAGGGGAGGGTGGGATGAATTGGGAGATTGGGATTGACACATACACACTACTATATATAAAATAGATAACCAATGAGAACCTACTGTATAGCACAGGGAACTCAATGCTGTGGCAGGAAATCTAAAAAAGAGGAGATGTATGTATGCATACGGCTGATTCACTTTGCGGTACAGCAGAAACTAACACAACATTGTAAAGCAACTAGACTCCAATAAAAATTAATTTAAAAAAAAGAATACTTTGTCATGCCCAGCAATTTTCGAATTAAATTGGAAGCTACTATTTAGATTTTGCTGGTGCAACTCTTTTTTATCAGTCTTAAACTTTAAAAACTCCTTCAAGTCCTTTTTAAAAACCACAGCTCTTTAAGCTAATTTTATATTAAGTTACAAAATAAAACCCAAAGCATATACCATATTTTCACTTTAAATAATATCTTTCACACTTTTAAAATACTGAGCTCCCCAGGCCTTAAGCTAAATCTGAAATGAAAACTTTCAAAAGAAACCAATTCTCTATGGAGGTGGGAGAGGGATGGACTGGGAATTTGGGGTTAGTGGATGCAAACTATTACATATAGAATGGATGGACAAGAAGGTACAGCATAGCTACTGTACAGCACAGGGAACTATATTCAATGTCCTGGGAAAGAATATTTTCAAAATATTGTATATATGTGTATAACTGAGTCACTGTGCTGTACAGCAGAAATTAACACAACCTTGTAAATTAGCTATACTTCAGTAAAAAAAAAAAAGAAAAAAGGAAACCTAATGGCATCAAATCCTTCTCACAGAGTCCTGACATTTTTGCCATGAACCCTTTACCTTTTTCCTTCCCTAAAGTGTGTCTTCCAACTTTTCTTCCACAAGGCCCTTTTGCAGGAGAAACCAGGTCCTAGTTTTCTCTTATTTTCTGCCTTTGTCCTGCCTCCAGTTAGGGACTTATTTAGAAAGTCCCAATATGTGGAGTACGTTTGCCAAAGTTCGTAAGTATGTATAGATGTCCCTTACCTCTAAACGGTGGTACCAATTACAGCCTGACGGTTCATTTAGCAGTTAATCATGCTCTGCCTCGTGACACGTTTTCTCTTTTCACTTGAACCATTATTACACTGCTATTTAATTTTACACGAATCTGTCTTTTCTCTAATTGCATTTCAGAACCCTGAAAGACCAGGTCTTTTGGACCCCAGAGCATGCAGCAGAGCCGCTAACAGCGGTGAGGCCTTTGGTACCAGACCCAAGTCTCAAACCCAGCTCTGTTCTTGATCCTCTGTGACTCTTTGTTCCTTGATGAGCCTGTTTCATCACCTGTAAATGGGATGAGACTACTCCCCAGGCGGTTATCAGGATTGAACTGTGTGTTGGCGTGACGGCCGAGCTGCAGCATTGCAGGTGCCGGGGACGACTCCAGGTTCGGGGGCCTGGTACAGACGGCACCCTGCACATGCTGTCACTGAATCCCATGTACTCGATTCTTAAAGTGTAGAGAAGCAAGCCCGGCAGAGGCTCGGTGGCACACTGTGTGAGCTGTTGGCAGGGAAAGAGCTACCTTTGGCTCAAGCTTCAAAGAGCCACGTGGATTTTAATTCTCCTCGGGGACAAGTCAGCTGTTTTGTGAAGCTGTAACATTTATTGTCTCAGTAAATTTCCTTTAAATAATCAGTTCTAATCTCTCTTTTATGTCACATGAGACTGGGGGGGCGGGCAGAGAGGGATGGAGACACTAAGCCACCCGGATCCTCTGACCCGGCAGGTTCTCTTCTCTGGTATGTCCCTGGGGGCTGGTGACACTGGCCTGTTCCACCGAGGAAAGAGGGACCCAGGCTTACAGCCACGTTTGGGCACCTTCAGACATTCGGAATGTGACGACGCTCAAATTCTCAATCCAGTCCTCTGGTTAGCAACTGATTTAGAGCTTCACGGCAGAAAGAGCAGTATGGAGGTTCCCTAAAACACTAAAAATAGAACTGCCATATGATCCAGCAGTCCCACTCCTGGGCCCATATCTGGAGAAAACTCTAATTTGAAAAGATACATGCACCCCAATGTTTATTGCAGCACTATTTACAATAGCCAAGACGTAGAAGCAATCTAAATGTCCACTGACAGATGAATGGATAAAGAAGATGTGGTATATATATATATACAATGGAATATTACTCAGCCATGAAAAAGAATGAAATAACGCCATTTGCAGCAACATGGATGGGCCTAGAGATTATCATACTGGGTGAAGTCGATGAGAGGAAGACAAATACCATATGATATCATTTATATGTGGAACCAAAAAAACTGATACAAATGAACTTATTTACAAAACAGAAACAGACTCACAGACTTAGAGAACAAACTTATGGTTACCAGGGGGGAAAGGAGGGAGGAAGGATAAATGAGGAGTTTGGTGTTAACATATACACACTACCATATATGAAATACATAATCAACAAGGACCTACTGTATAGCACAGGGAACTCTACTCAATATTCTGTAATAACCTATATGGGAAAAGAATCCGAAAAAGAATGAATATACGTATACGTATAACCGAATCACTTTGCTGTACACCTGAAATTAACACAACATTGTAAATCAACTATACTCCAATATAAAATAAAAATTTAAAAAAATAATAACCGGGCTTCCCTGGTGGCGCAGTGGCTGAGAGTCTGCCTGCCGATGCAGGGGACACGGGTTTGTGCCCCCGTCCGGGAGGATCCCACATGCCGCGGTGCAGCTGGGCCCGTGAGCCATGGCCGCTGAGCCTGCGCGTCCGGAGCCTGTGCTCCGCAATGGGAAGGGCCACGGCAGTGAGAGGCTCGCGTACTGCAAAATAATAATAATAATAACCATAAAAAAAGAACATAATTTGGATGGCACAAAAGAAGGAAAGAGGAATGTAAACCCTGGCGAATGAAAGACCTGAAATTCCAGGTGGGTTTCCAGGAAGTACTGAGGATACTACTTTTTTAAAATTTTTAATTAATTAATTTATTTATCTTTTTAACGTCTTTATTGGAGTATAATTGCTTTACAGTGGTGTGTTAGTTTCTGCTTTATAACAAAGTGAATCAGCTATACGTATACATATACCCCCACATCTCTTCCCTCTTGCATCTCCCTCCCTCCCACCCTCCCTATCCCACCCCTCTAGGTGGGCACAAAGCACTGAGCTGATCTCCCTGTGCTATGCAGCTGCTTCCCACTAGCTATCTATTTTACATTTGGTAGTGTATGTATGTCCATGCCACTCTCTCACCTTGTCACAGCTTACCCTTCCCCCTTCTGACAGGTACTACTTTAAAGCCCTGAGGATGGTCTTTGTTTAGCTGGAGAAAAGGAAAGAGGGAAGGTATCCTTGAATAATTCTTGAGGGTCGCAGAGCAAGTGACGCTGGGGGGTGGGGGGCAGGCAGAGCTGTTACGCGCTATTAATGTCACATCATTGCAACATATGGAAGAAACGGTAATGTTATTAGTCAGGTGCTAAGAGCAAATTACAGGAAAATAGTAACTGGTTAATAGAATCATAGGATAGTAGAGCTGAAGGCACAGGAAGAGATGACCTGGCCCAGCCCTGTGTCTTCAGGCAAAAGGATGTCTAAACCATCCAGGCAGGTGTTTTCGCATCTCAAAGAGCTCACTAGAGATAAAGAGGCCTCCACGTTTTTTTGGTGGCCCCTATGATTACTTTATCACCCTGAGAGTAAAAAAATCTGCGTCCCTATATAATCTCAGGCTCAGATGATTAATTTAGATTTGCAGTTCCTTTCCCACAAATAACCGCAGACGGTGTTGCCCTTCTTCTTTGTTACGAGAAGCCGAGAAGCTCATTCACTCAGCAGGTGTTCAAGCATCAAGCTCTGTTGACAGGAGCTGAGGACGCAATGACAACTAAAACAGCATCCGGGCCTCAATCCACGTACAGCCCGGCAGGAGGGCAGCAGACAGGAAGAGAGGTGAGGGACGGGTGGCCGGTAACACGGTGGGTACAATAATGTCTATTACCAACATGTGAGTGTCCCTATCACCTGCTGGAGCTGTAGTCAGTGCTCGGCACGCCATGTCATTCATCCTCAGGCCTCTCCTCCCTCATAAACTCACAATCGTAAAACAAGACAGAAGTGCAAACTTTTCCTGCCAGCTGGAACTTTCTTTAGCACACCCTAAGCGCTTCCTGCCAATGGCTTAGAGTGAACTGATGGTCAGTCATCAAGCTTTATTTGTGAGATGTAAAGGAAGTGCTCCAGGCTGACATTCTTTTTCTCTCTCCTGCGGTTCGGCTTTCAAGACCATTGTGTTTCTGTGGGTTTCAAAATTCTATTCTGGAAGCCCAAAGCTTTCTTTCTCTTCGCATTTCCACAGTAACAATTCTACTTCTCCCGCAGGCAGATGGAATCTTCTGGTTGAAGGGGGAAATGCCATATGTAAGAAAATGAGGAAGAGAAAGGAAGAAAACCACATTGCAACATAGCATCTCTGTTTTCCGGTAGAAATGCACACAGAGCTACTTCCACAGTAACTGAATCCAGGGTTCCAGGCACATCCTCATCCAAAGGTATTTATAATTTGACTGGAGATGAGTCTTCAGTCCACATAATGTAGATTATTTCTAATGGTGGAACTTCAAGCATCAAGGTAGTGGGTACGGCTTTTTACTTTCTAACACTTCTTCTTTGCAGAACCCATCGAGCTAAGGATATTGTCTACGAAGTTGTTCCCTTATAGAAATCAGTTAATTTTCAACGTTCATTACAGCTTCTGTAAAGTGTTCGCAGGCACTTTTTGCCCTCCTACTTCTGACCCCCTGCGTGTCTATACTTCACACACGTGTGATTACAGCCTCTAAGGTAATCACTGTGCTGATGATAGCAATCAGAAAGGTCAGAAAGAGAGTCTCTGATTACACTTAACAGCAAATGCAAAGATGCACTTCTTCCTGCTTGGGTGTATTTAATGCAAATGGCACAGCAATGTAGAGGACAGCTGTCATGACCCATCAGTCAGTCTGTTCCCTGACTAGAAAGTAACCATGGGGGAAAGAAATGCCTCCTATCATGTACTGCTCAGGTTCCTAAGCTGAGGATGTACCGAAGTTTGAACTAAAAGCATGCATCTGGATCCTGAAGCTCACACTTGGTACAAATGCAACTGCAGGGCGTACTGGTTACCAAGGTGCTGTCTGGGGGACCCCCGTTGTCATGTGCCCCCCCTCAGCCTCCCACCGTGACTCTGGTCAGGTCCTCGCCACCTGCCCTGCCTGAGCCCGCTGTTAAGAAGGCCAGGATGGAAGTGTATTCTTTCAGCTTCCTTGGAAGGACACTCACTGACCTCTCTCACTCTTTGGTCGGCTTTTCTTCCTTTCTGGATGAACGAGGACAATCTGGGAACCCCTGAAGTGACACGATTCAAGACCATTTGGAGCTGTATGTCCGCCGGGGCACCCCAGAGAGGGTGTTGGGGGAACCTGGCTAGGTGGTCTCGCTCTTCCTCCTGAAGCTCAGCTTATGTTTGCACGCACACAGCTCTCTGCTTCTCAGCCCCTTTCTTTTTCCCTGTATGCTTCTCCCCATCTCTCATCCCCTCCCCCAATACCCATAACCTTGTTACAGGATGGAGAGCGTTTGTCTGCTCTCCAGGCAGCAGGAGAAACAGCAGATGTGCTAGAGGGTCAGGGAGGACCCTGTACAGTACACACTACGTGTACTAAGAACACACAGGGAAACTTAATTGTTACCATCGTTATTATTTATCGCAATGTGTCCTAACTATATTGCCTTTGGTGTGGTGACTTAATATTTCAAATGGACAGGCAAGACGTTTAGACCTAAACTATCAGGCCTCTAAGAAGGTTGTGATTTAAAGACGCTATTCACAACCCAAGGGGGAAAAAAAAAAAAAGCAAAAATCCCTTAATTTTCCTTCTGAATGTTCTTGAATTTGTTCTGTCTTCTCTTTGGTGGGAAATGGTGGTGCTGCATACAGAGATCTGCCTGCCCTGAGTGGTACTTCAAGGCTCTCTTAGCTATTCACTCCGATTCTCATTCTCGAGGTCCAAGGAGCCTGAGGTCCTGCAGTCCTGTTGGTGTGAACTGCATTAGGAGGGGGCAGGGATGGGAACAGAGGTAGGGGTGGAGGCAGGGATGGAGATGAGGATGGAGGAAAGAGACAGAGAGGTTGCAGACAGTGCAGGGTGATGGCAAGGGAAGAAGAAAGGGAAGTGAACTCACTGTCTGGAATCAGAACCTACAGCTCCACCGGTCTGTCCCACAGTCCCACTTTGGCCCGGTGATCACCATGCCCACACCAGGCTACAGCCTCTCTCTTGGAGCACAAAAGAAAATGAGGGCGTTAACAGCGAGGCCGGGAGTTGCTCCTGCAGCTGTTGGAGCCTGGAGCCGTCCCTGAAATGTAATCCTGACATCCCTGTGCTGCGGGACAGCACAGTCGAGGTGCTGGTATCTCGGTTGGCAAAGCTCCCACCTTGGCCTCAGGCTCTTGCTCCTGCCCCCCAGGCTCCACACAGTGCCAAGTAAATATCACTCTGCATAGTCATTTATTGGGAAAAAAAAATTTTTTTGAGAACTGTACCAGCTTTTTGGTTCAGCAACTGGGGCACTTAAGTAAAATGTGAACCTGGCCATCAGGACCTGGCCATCAGGAGATGTGCTAGAAAAAAATATGACACGGCAAAATCAAAGTTCAAGTCAGCATCATTCACTACAAGGAAAACCACCCATTCAGCAGAAGGCAAGGCGAAGCTGAAATTGACCTGCAGAGCTAAACACTGTGCCTTAGACCAGGTGAACCTCTAATTCATTGGAGATTTAATGATCTCCTTTGCGTCTGGGTAAATCTGAAGTTAAGTGGTTAGCAGAAGGTCTTGGCTTATTAGATTTTTCTTTCCTTACAGGTTAAAAAAATTTTTTTGAATTTCATTTTATTTTTTTTTAATACAGCAGGTTCTTATTAGTTACCTATTTTATATAGATCAGTGTATACATGTCAATCCCCATCTCCCAGTTCATCCCACCACCACCGCCGCCCCCTCCCGCTTTCCTCCTTTGGTGTCCATACGTTTGTTCTCTACATCTCCTTACAGATGAACTTTTTATAAACAGAGATGAGTTACTGGTTTAAATGTTTCCCGCAGCTGGATTTGGAGAAGCACTGTTTTATTAGTCCTAGACTGGAAGAATTAAGTTCCTCTTGTGAGACGGGGGAGGAAGCCAGGTTTCCCAGTGGGTCTGGTGGGATGGCAAGCAGGGCGTGGCTGGCGCAGAGCAGCTCGGAGGCACGGGTCCCAAAGCAGGGCCCGGCAGAGCCTGGGAAGGCAGGACCCTTTCTGCAGTGGCTCCCGCTAACAATCTCATTTTGCCCCAGGGAGGTCTAAACTCCCAGAAACAAGTATCAACTGAGCACTTCCTACCAGAGAAACAAAGGGAGACTGTAACAGAGAATAAAAAGAGAGAAAACTTATGCAAATGACAAGGACCACTGAGGTGATGTTTGTCGCAGGAATGGGACAGACTAAAGGAATTCCTGACTTTTTTGAGCATGGGTCACTCTTTTTTTCCCCTGTTGAGTTTAACTTTATTAAATTTATTAAGATACTAATGAATTTTAATTAATAAAGTTAAACTACCTATGTAAATATATATGTATATATATTTAATAAACCACGAATTTGAACATAGCTTTCATGTGACATAATGTCATATGTCACAAGGTGAAATGAACACAAAGAATAATTCTGGAGTTGGCTTCAAACGACCCCTCACTAAAGCCAGAGCCGGGGGGCTGCTAAGGGAACCCTCCGCCACGGCCCAGCGTGGGTCTCTGTCCCCTTGTCCAGCTGGTGCTGTGGCCTTTGCTGACCCTCCTCCTTTTCCCTGTTATTTCACACCAACAGCAAACACTTGGGGGAAACCCCACCTGCAACAATTACTTGAATTGTCTGTTGACTGAGGAAATATATATACTTATATACAGCTGTTATGATATCTTGAATGATTTTCTTGATCACAACGACACATGTTTGAAAGTAGCAGAAAACAGATGGGTGAGACCTAGCACTGATGTGTCTTCATGGCAATAACTGGGGGGCATCAGATTCAAAGACCACTTCACGGTAGTCGGAGCCCAGGGCAGCCACCCGACAGGGTCTGGAGGGCGGACATGCCTGGGGAAGATGGCACTGATAGGGGGGCCTTTGAACTCTGTGGGGCAAGGCCTGCCGAACCTCAGCTCTGCACCGTTGAGGATGCAGCCGACATCCTCACGCTGTCAGCTGGCCAAGCCCCGCACTATGTAGAAGCTGATGCTGCTCTCACTGCAGTGGCCTTTGGGAAAGGATGGCTGTTGACCGGCCAAATGCGAGGCAGCTGGCATTCGAGTCTGAGTGACAGGAGGGGCTTCTCCCTCTGGAACTCGGGGGGCTTCCGCGAACCTCTTCCCCAACAGCATCTGCACCCAGTACTATTAAAGCAGGACCCATCCCCCTACCAACACGTTTATAGGTAGCCTCCCAGAAAGGTCTAGTAAAAAGCTCCCAGAATAAAATGTGCTGCTCAAGATAAGACGGAGTGCTTTCCCCGAAAGGAGAGTCACTGATCCCTTGGGCTCACCCTGGGGACCGTCCAGCATCCCTGGTGGCCCCATGTGCTTCTGCCCTAAGCCGGCTGGCAGAAGCTACAGGCTTGGCCCCAAGCGAACTGTCTTCATTTCTCACCTGGAAATTTGAAGCTTGCGCCCGAGTGGCCCGGAGTCTGGGGGCTTTCAGGGCTGAGCCGTGTGGAGCCAGCTTTCTAAGAGGAGGGGCGTGGACTTGAACTTCTAGGGTTCTGTGGGCTACTGCATCTTCCCAAGAACTCCCACTTGGGTTTGTTTGTGTTTTTTCCCTTAAGCTAAGCAGAAGTGGGTTCTGTTATTTGCAACCCAAAGAACTTTAATTATTTAAGTGCTTTGGGGCAGGGAAGTGGACTACCCTCTTTTCGACTGGACGTTAAATCCATGGAAAGATGTAACGATTCTTAAAATTGAATTGTAGGCCACATGTGCGTTAGAAAGTTGTGGGCTGAGACTAACCCGGTGGGAATCTGAATAAACATTACCTCGTCTATGACCCACCTCGTGTTTTCTTGCAGCTGGGTGGGCTTTCTCTTGACCACTCCCAAGTTCCCTAAGACTTTCTTGTTTCTTTCTTGGGCCCAGCAGAAGCTCATCTGAGGGCATGGCATCCTTAGACTCTCTGACCAAGCTCATCTGGCTTAATGTCACTTTAAAGGGGACACTGCTTCCTCTTTCCTCCCCCACCCAGCAGGGCTGCTTTTAGAAAGAATGAGTAAAAAATAAGTGCTCTAGGGCTTCCCTGGCGGTCCACTGGTTAAGACTCTGCTCTTCCACTGAAGGGGGTGCGAGTTCGATCCCTGGTAGGGGAACTAAGATCCCGCATGCCGTGCAGCGCAGCCAAAAAAGAAAAAGTGCTCTATTTAAAGCACTAATTTTATATTGGTCAATGTGAAAAATAGACATGTTATTCTTGGGACTTCCTTGGTGGCGCAGTGGTTAAGAATCTGCCTGCCAGTGCAGGGGACACGGGTTCGAACTCTGGTCTCGGAAGATCCCACATGCTGCAGAGCAACTAAGCCTGTGTGCCACAACTACTGAGCCTGCTCTCTACAGCCCGTGAGCCGCAACTACTGAGCCACGAGCCACAACTACTGAGCCCACGTGCCACAACTACTGAAGCCCGTGAACCTAGAGCCCGTGCTCCACAACAAGAAGCCACTGCAATGAGAAGCCCGCGCACCGCAACGAAGACCCAATGCAGCCAAAAAAAAAGAAAAGAAAAAGAAATGTTATTCCTACAAAAGGAGTATACATTTGCATATGTAGTATAATTATACCAATATAGTAAAAATGAAACCAGTATTTATGTAAGAAACCTTCGGGGGCGCTAGATGGGAGTGCTGATGGCCACTGGGCAGGGGCAGTGGAGGTACAGGTGGCCCCCCTTGCTGTCATTTTCTCCAGTTTTCCAGATTCTTCCTAATGTGGGGTTATCGCACCTAGAATAATTTTTGACAACTCTGGATGCAGGGGCAATAGATAAATACACCTAGTGCGCTTTAAGATGAAAAAATAGAGAGAGAGAAGGAAGGAGGGAGGGAGGGAGGAAGAAAGAAAAAACATAAAGAAAAAGACAAAGGAAGAAAATAAAAGAGGCAGAAGGAATGAGGGAGAGAGAGAAAGGAGGGCGGGACAAGGGGGAGTTAGACATTCTCAAGTCTTGGCGGACTGTCAGAGAAAAAACCTGATAAAACGGTCTTGCAAAACTTTAAACTTTGACTTTTGGTCTTGGAGTCCTAGGAGATGTTTTTGTGTGTGTTTTTTCAGTTTATTAACGCCTGGGAGATGTTTGTGTCAGCATTTAGAAATGGAATAGAAGCTAATGCATATACTTTTTTCTCCAGTGCAACTGCTTGAAATGCCTAAATGCCTGACACTCCGAAGGATGGAGCAGCAGCTTCTGACCAGCGCCATGTACTGGACAGCACAGATCACACTTATTTGGCAGATAAAGAAATCAGCAGAGAGGTAAGTGGGAAGCTGTCAGAGCCAGCATTTCTACGTTCAATCCATTTCATTCCCGCGAGATTAGGGACAGGAAGGAGGGTGAGTGAGTTGGGTACACTAGTGACCTAAGGGCGCTTGCTCCCTGCTCAACCTTTCCTGTAAACCTCTTGAAATACCTAGAAACCAGCCACCCAACAGGGGTCACGGGGAAGATGATCCAGGTAGATTAAGCCCCCCAAGCCCACTCCTATTCTCACGCTAACAGTACATTTGCTAGTACTTCACAGTGTTCAGATTTGGTCACATACACGATATTCTCTCCTTCCCGTTTTCCAACAATCACCTGAGGTTGCAAGAGAAAACCTATCCCCAGTTTGTATCTGAAGCCAAAAGATGAGCTCAGGCTCCTGTGTCTTGCAAGTGTCTGTGATGGAAAAGAAGATTTTGACCCTTAGCTTGGCCTCTTTCTGTGACACCGGCTGCCCTTCATCAGAGTCCCTGAGAAGAGCTGAGACCTGGGGAGCTGCCTCAGTATTTTGGGCAAATTACGGGAGCCCCACAGAGCAGGAGGGTCTCACACAAAACATCCTCTGGGGGCCGTGCAGACCCAGAATCATGAAGGTACAGGACGGAGGCTGGTCTGTTGAACCTTCTAGAGAATACCCTGGGTGAGTTCCTCAGCCTCCCTATATACACTTCCCTCTTTGGGAAAGCGAGGATACACTGGCACCTAGCAGGCCTCTTGTGCAGATGAAGTGAAGGGATTCATGCACAGTGCTGTGCGGGGACACAGTGACAGCTCAGTGCATCAGCACAGAAGGACGTAAGCCAGAAAGAAAAAAACAAGTGTCACAAATTAATGCATGTATGTGGAACCTAGAAAAATGATACAGATGAACATATCTGCAGTGCAGGAATAGAGACGCAGACGTAGAGATCGGACGTGTGGACGCAGAGGGGGAAGGGGAGGGCGGGATAAACTGGGAGACTAGGATTGACATATACACACTACCATGTGTAAAACAGCTAGTGGGAACCTGCTATAAAGCACAAGGGGCTCAGCTCGGTGCTCTGGGATGACCTAGATGGGTGGATGGTGGGGGGATGGGAGGGAGGTCCCAGAGGGAGGGGATATATGTCTACATAGAGCTGATTCACTTGGTTATACAGCAGAAACTAACACAACATTGTAAAGCAACTATACTCCAATCAAAAAAAAAAAAAAAGGAAAAGAGAGCAAGATGACAGCTGTGGTGTGATGGTTTCACCCCTGTTTCCACATTCAGAACCAGGAGGTGTGACCTTGGTTTTGAGTTGCTTCAGAACACTCCCGACTCTTTCAGCGTTTCCCCACATGCTCCCGTCCTCCACGATTCTCTCTTCTCTTCTTCCCACTACAGCGCCGTCAGGAAGATGGAACTGCGTGTCCACCCCTGGAATCTCTCACCTTGCTCTGTGAGCTCTAGGGGAAACAGTGAAGGGACACCCTCACCTGTGGGGCTGTGGAAACACTGACCAGCCTCCTGATGTCCACTGGCATCATGGGAGGGACAGTGTGAAGCCCATGCCCAGTTCAGAGGAATATATTTTGACAAGGTCTTCTAAAAGTAAACTTTCTCTCCCTGTGGAAACATCCCTCCCCCCACCCCACCCTACCTTGGGTCCTACCATCCTCACTACAATAAAAATTGAGTCGTTATCAAAATAGACGGGAGAAATCTGCCTTCGTTCCAGGTTCAGGGGTTATGTCCAGTAATCTTCCCGTCTCCTTTTCCAGGCATCTTGTGAACTAGAACCTTCTTCACGAGCTTTGGAAGTGTGCAGGGTGGACCCAAGAACACCTGAGCATCAAGGATATCATTTGGACCCACAGATTTCCTCCTCATGGACAGCCCTAGTGCGGGAGAAGAAAACCCAAATGACGAAGATCCCACATCCCACAGGGGAAGTTGAAGACCAATATTCCAGGTTAAATGCAGTGCAGATGGTAACTGCTTGTCCCGTCTGCTGAATGCAAACGCACAGCAAGACGGTAGAAGCACCGACCAGGAGGTGATTCCTGCCTCGTCATCTGGGTGAGCACAGCTCATCCCAACTCCATGAATCACCATCCTTTCAAGAGCAGCTCCAATGACTGCATCCTCCCCTATGGATTATTCAGATGGGCAGAGTGGCTGTCAAATACTTCTTTGGCTACTGTGGTTGGTGACAAGAGAGTGTAGTGCCACGAGGGCCCAAGTCTCACCAGAACATCACAAATGTTCAACAGTTACTGTGATCTGTGAAGTGCCATGTGTCTCCATTCTGGTCACAGCTCATATTTTTGTTTCTGTTAAAAATCTGCGTCATAGCAGGAGCGTGGATATTATATACCTGTACAGCTCTTTTTTTAGCAATTGGAAAACATATTCTGGGTAAAGCATGGCGCCAGCGTAATCACAATCTTGATCTTCACAAAGGCCAAATAAATTAAACAGTCTAGTCCACATTGATAGCCGGAGCCCCCAGCTGGGACTGGCCTTTTAAGCAATGTGCATCCCTAGACGTAAGCTGACTGGGCTACAGGTTTATGGCACGTCTGCCCGTCACAATTACTGGAAAAAGCAACACAAAGACCTTGGCCTCATGTTTGAAGAAGAGCACATTATTGACAATATGGTGAGAATGTGCTGGACCCAGCTTCAAGCTCAGGCCACTCACCAGCCCTATGACCTTGGGGCTCTGAACCTTGGTTGTGCCATTTGGAAAATAGAAAAAAAATAAATAAATAATAGCTTTTTTCCCTTTATCGCCTGGGTGTTGTGGGGAATAAATGAGAAACCTCTTTGTAACCGTAAACTGCTTTCACAAGTTGAAGATACCATTAATATTTATAGCCTAAACGCTCAGAGATTTTTTATAGTGGCTGCTGTGTGTTTGTTTTATTTCCCTTGGGGTAGCTTTAAAAAATGCGGCCTGCATTTCTGTTATGATGGCATTTAGACCTCTGCTTCATCAAAGTCAGGGGCGAACTTTCAAAAACTCTTTTTCTTGATGGAGACAGAAAGTCCCTATGTCTGGAGTGGCCAATTATCACCGGCAAATTCTGGGTTATGATGAACGGCCGTGAAGCACTGCTGATGGCCCAGGCATCATTACCCTCCTACACAAACCCCACTAAGACAACACTGTGCAACACCCGAAGATGAGGCCGGCTTGCGAGGGGTTACTTTTAGTTGAGATAGTGGAAAAGAAGAGAGTGGAAGACATAGCGCCTGAAACTGCCTCCTGCCCGAGAGAAATAGGGGCCACGAGGCTGGCTTTCTGTGTTACACCCACCCTTCCATGCTGCTCAGCGGAGCTGTAAACGTTAAAACCACAAACATGGGGAAGCTCTGAGCTCTCTTCCTTTCATTGAATCAGGCTTTAGTTTGAAAGTCACACGAGATCTAAGAAATTCTCTCTTTAAAAAATTAAGTTAGTTGCAGAGAGAAGCATTTCAGTGACCTTAAACTTGGACACTGTTGAGTGAAGTCCTCCATAATCTAAATACTGAGGGGAAAATGCCCTGTTCAGTGAGAAATAATGCACTGTAAGTAATAAAGCACTTGGACCAGTGACTGATAACAGAGAAAGGAGAAAAATCTCCATGAAGGGGGAGAGTCGGTTCAAAACCACGCTGGTTTGATGTTAAGCTGCTGAGACCAGGCTTGCAAAGCCCTCAGGTCTTTGTGGGGCCTCTGGGGACCAGGTTGGAGTATCAGCCCAGCGGCCCTAAGACAAGGGTTGCCTTGTGTTATGAGGGATCTCAGGAAGGGGCCTGGATAAGATGGACTGAGCAGAAAGACAGCTTCTTATTCCTGGAGGGATTCATGCCAACTCGATTTCCCTCTGGGCTTTAAATAGAAAAATCTCCAGTGTCTTGAGCTCCAGTGCAGAGTTGAGGCACAGCCTCTGATGTGAGGACAAGATCAGGAATCTTCTTGCCAAGGGAGGACTGGATCTCCTTCGGGGAAGACTTCCCTCTTGATCCATTTCCCATGACAGGGACATGGGGATCCTTGTTTAATTTTTTTTTCTGGGTAATATCGCATTAAATCATTTGGTAGCTTTGCCTCAAATATGGCCTTAGCTCCTAGAGCCTAGGGAAAGACAAAGGAAGAGAATTTCAACGTGTTTTAAATACGGTCTTTTGCTTGGAGTGGGTATTCAAAATGGTGATGGGCTGCGTACTTAGGGATACACATGTATAGGGCCTGTGAGACTGTGGGCCAACACGTAATGCCCATCAACGGCCGGGAAACCACTGCACGGGCTTGGTCTGACTTTTCTTTCTTTTTTCGATACGCGGGCCTCTCACTGCTGTGGCCTCTCCCATCGCGGAGCACAGGCTCCGGACGCGCAGGCTCAGCGGCCATGGCTCATGGGCCCGGGCGCTCCGCAGCATGTGGGATCTTCCTGGACCGGGGCACGAACCTGTGTCCCCTGCTTCGGCAGGCGGACTCTCAACCACTGCGCCACCAGGGAAGCCCTTTTTTTTTTTTGACTTTTCCAGTCTCTGTCCACAGCCTCAGTGACTTAGTGGTTGACGTCCTTACAAAGGGCTGTCAGGATAGCTCACAAGTACAATTACTTGTGCCCATTTTCCACAACCTAGATTAACTGCTAGGTCCTTTTATAAACCATAAAGCTCCTTTAAGGTTATTCGGCAAATAGTTCCAGAATACACGTGCTCTAATACCTCGTTTCCTGCTGGCGTTTAGCTGTGATGTATGTTAATGAATACAGTGCAATCTTTATACGAAAGTAGTATCAGCTCTTTTCTAGGATGACGTTAGGAACTGGATATTATTTGATGGTAATCAGACAGAGGATGCCTCCTCTTATGAGGTTCTCATGGGAGCTATTCACACACACAGTAACGATAAATAAGAAATAGTGTATTTATTTACTTTTGCAAAAACGTTTAGAGCCTGATCTAAGCGTGATACCACCCATTCCCCCCCCAACGTGAATAGTTTCACCCAATGGAAACGTTTCCTAGCAATGTGTACAAAGGATTCAGGTAACTTCAGAGATTCTAATCACAGAAATAGTTTAGTACCGGCAGCTGCCAGGGTCCTTAGCTCAGAGAGCAAGAAAATATTAAGACAAGCCTCAGGAGAGAATCGTGTGACCAGTGGCTATCTCCCAGCTTCTCTGAATAGTGTGTTACATTCAGGTAGGGGTGCAAAACAAAGAATAAACTATACGGTAAACAGCCGAGGCAGGAGGGTGAAAACCTGGACCCTGGGCTCGTCTTCTTTTGGTCCTCATGGAAGTACTATTCCTTAATATGTGATGCCCACCTTCCTAAGAAGAAGCATGGGGCTTAGGCCAGAGGCCAGTGTGGAGCTTTCACTTCCCCATGACCCCGAAAGCTGAAATCCCACACGCTCCACCTCTGCATAGCGATACGGCACAGAAACGCCAGCTCAGGGAGCCACGCAAAAGGAAAGGAGTGAAGGCCGGTCCCAAGCCGAGTCCTGGGGCCTTAAGTGACCCTTCTTCCTGGGCTTGACTGAATGTCTAAGAGTTACCTTAACCTGCTGAAGACTGGGGTCTGCACCCGGCCCCCGTGCTAAGCCTGCGTCTTTCCCATCTCAGTTAACAGCACCAGTTGCTAGGGCCAAAAATCGATGAGTCACTAAATTCCTCCCTTTTCCTCCCTCCCACCCACAATGTCTGACCCAGCAGCGAGTCCTGTTGCTTTTACCGCCAAAATCTCCTCGGAAGCTGCACACTTCCCGCTGTTTTCACGGCTACGACCTTAGTCCAGCCCTCCCCTGCCTCCTGCAGGGGCCACTGCGACACGGTCCTAGCGACGGCCCTGCTGCATCCCTGCCTCAGCACCACCATCCGGCACCGAAGCCCAAATGCCCATCAGTCCACCTCCTCTCCTGAGCACGATCCCCCAGTGGCTCCCACTGCGTCTGGAATAAAACGCCCACCTCCAGGCCAAGCCACCCCCGGGGCCCCCAGGGCCTGGCAGCTCTCCACTTCCCCCGCTTCCTGCACCCACTCGTGACCACCCCCCACCTACCCCCCACTCTCTCCGGCCTCATCTCCAGCTTTCTGCATAACGGGTTCCCTGTCTTGAACCCTGTCTTTAGGCTAAACTGTTATCTCCTTGGAGAGGCCTTTCCGGACACCTTAAACTGAATAAGCCACCTTCCCACTGCAGCCCCACTACTCTGTTCTGTCTCATCCTTAGCGTTCTTTCATCTAAAACGCTCTCATGTGTTTGTCGATGTCCTTGTCACCCCCTCTGCGATGGCGCCCCACGCCACTTCACGGCCACGTCTCCAGGGACCCAAGCAGTGTCTGTGAAGCAGTGTCTGTAAATCTAGTTCAACGTGTTCTCGATAAACAATGGCTGAATAAGTAAGTGACTTTTAAGTCATCCTCCCCGAAGCAAACGTGGGTCCCACGATGTTCTGCCGTGAGACCAAGTGCTGGGGCATCTCTGCCTCCCGGGAAGAAGCGAGAAGGCGGGTGGCAGAGAGTGAGCATGTCTCCCTCTCCCAGGACACAGAGGTGAGCAGGCACATGGGTCAGGGGCTGCTGAAGACACACAGCCACGCTGCGTGGCCCGTGGGTGGGTGTGACACAAACCCACACAACGGGAATTAGATGCCGATAATGCAACGGGATTTAAAGAGGGCAAGACCGGTGTGAAACACAAGCCCTGGGCTAAGCTTTGCCAAAGAAGGAAGCAGAGACTCTGGAAAGCAACACGAGGAGAAGGGCTTGCAGGCGGAGGAAGGGGCATAAAGGAGAGAAAAGGTGACGGCGGGGGGTGGGGGGAGGTGGACACGCATTGGCTGTGGCCAGATTTTGCCCTGATAAAGCCCCAAAGAGACTGATTAGATTCTGCTAAAACCATGCATTTTAGAATGCTCAAATATTTAGAGTCTAAAAGAATTCAGAGACAGATAAGTGGGATGGAAGGTGATTTATTAAGGCATTCCTTCCCTAAGGCTCTGGTGGTATTTTTCTTGGGAACTGGGTTTCATTTGTTAACTAAATAGTTATTACCTGCCTCCTTGGTACCAGGCACTGTGCTGGTACCAAGAAGAGATCCCAGTTCCTGTGCCCAGGAGCTTGTAATCTCTCCAAGGAGGTAAACAGTACGTGGATACATTCAAAATAATGATCTAAGTGTAATTTAAAAACTGCATATTTCAGGCAAATGCTTTGATGCTAGCGATGTGGGAAGATACAGAGAAAGAAGATGCTACTCACAGGATGTATGTGAGGCTGTACCACAGTGTTTTGGAAAGGACAGGGAGGTAAGATACACAGAACAAACTAGTGGTCACCAGTGGGGTGGGGGATGGGATGGGGGAGGGAAAAGATAGGAGAGGTGTACAAGCTATTAAGTATAAAATAAATGAGCACCAAGATATGTTGTACAGCACAGGGAATACAGCCAATATTTTATAATAACTATAAATGGAGTATAACCTTTAAAAATTGTAAATCACTATATTGTACACCTGTAACTTACACAATGTTGTCCAGGAACTATACTTCAATTAAAAAAACCAATACAGACATAGAAGGCCCACATGATCAGGAACCACATAACTGGAAAAAAATAAAAGGACAGTGAGGTTGAAACTGAGCAGAACCCTATGGGGCCTTCCTGGGACAGACCCCTCCCCCCACCCCATGTCCTCACCTGCCTCTTGTCAGTAGAAAAACTTTAGCCAAAGAACAAATTTAGTCAGAGAATTGAGAAAATGAAAAAGCAAGGGAAAATAGTCAAACAGACCATATAATAATAGTTTAGCCATTAAACGAAGTCAAGGACCTTTAGTTCCCCTTCAAGGACTAAAGATACTAGTCTGAGCCATATTCTTTGAGCTGTTTTGCAGATACTGAAATCCCCAACAGGTGGAAGAAGTTAACTCCATGATGACCGGAATGTAGCCATGACATAAGATGCTCCATCTTACACAAGTCCAAGAACTGGCCTCAAGGAAATGGGAACAAACCGACCGACCCTGGAGCTGAAGATTAACTGTACTTAAAACAATCAAGATGACGCTGATCAGACCACTGATGACCAATTTCAAGATGACTGTCAGAGCTGACTGTACTGCTCTGCACGTAGCCCTCACCCCGCATGTGCACCCCTGAAACTCCTGTTTAAGAGCTCTTGCCCTTGATCGGCAAGGGGGAGTTGGTTCTTTGGGACGAGTCTACCTTCTCCCCAGGACTGCCGGCTTCCTCAACACAACTACCTTTCCTTTTACCCAAGGAACTCTCAGTACTGGATTCTTGAGCCAAGAGCAGCTGAACCCAAGTTCAGTAACACGGTGCCTGTGACGAAACAACCACAGCATAGCTGTGGTCCCACATGGAGCCCCTGCTCCTTCTTTTTCTCCCTCCTGCCTTTACACATTTCTGTCAGTTTAATCACAGCTGTGTAAAAATACACAAGCTATGAACAAGGCATGATCAACGTATGTCTGGCAGCAATGCCTGCAATTGGGATGGAACCGGCAAGCATGACTGTCATCGTGGCAGAGGCCGGTACCAGGTGGGAGCTCTTGACCCACCAGCTGCATAGGTAGAGAGCAGCTACTCAGCAACTTTCATTATTGGAAGAACAGAGCCTTTCACACAGGAGCAGTCACTGCCTCCCCCGAGACAAGGCCAGTCACAGGGAATCACTGAATGATCAGTGATCTGGTTCTGACAGAGATTTCTTAGACAATCATGGAATAACCTGGCCTTAAGCTGGTCCTCTCCCTTGCACCTTGGACCAGAATTCAATAGTCGTTACTTCCGTAAAGAGACGTAGATTCCAACACTCCCTGGTTATGTTGATTCCTGTTTTATCCCGGAGCATTGCCCTAAAATTATGTTACGGTGGCCCTTGAAGATCTGTTTTCATAATATACTGTTATAATCAAAAAAGTAAAATTTTAAACTTGAAGTCAACTCTGAACACAGCCAGGTACACCTTGTGGATTACTGAACAATCAACTACTATCAGGCGTCTCCTCATGGTTTTATTCTTCCTGTATGTGTTTGCTAAGGCTGCGGTAACACAGACTGGGCGGCTTAAACAACAGAACTTTATCTCTCACAGTTCTGGAGGCTAGAAGTCCAAGAGCCAGGTGTCGGCAGGTTTGGTTTCTCCCGAGGCCATGGCTGCCCTCTCACTGTGAGGACATGGTCCTTCCTCGGTGCTCCCACCCCTCATATCTCTCTGTGTCTCCAAATTTCCCTTTTTTTTTTTATAAGGACACGGGTTGGATCAGGGCCCACCTAATGGCCCCATTTTAGTTAATCACCACTTCAAAGGCCCTATCTTCAAATACAGGCACATTCTGAGGTCCTGGAGGTTAGGGCTTCAAAATTTGGATTTGGGGGAACACAGTTCAGTCCATCACACTTCACAGTCCTGATATACATTTGGTCCTGAGGGGCAGTGGGTGGGATTCAGAGACCTGGTAGAGGCCTTGCTCTGAGGCACCTGACATCTGCTCCCCGAACCCTGTGATGAAACAAAGGAGAGGTGGTGGGAGCTTTTAAAAGTCCTGCATCTCCTTTCCGCTATTTCCTGAGATTCCACGGAAAGAAGAGGCCTGCGCTGTAATCTTGTTCTGATGTAGGAGTAAAGATGGCAAACTGCACGAATTCTTAGGAGAAGGGCTTTACTTGTAGAAGGGGGGATCCCCGCTTTGTGTGTGAGAGGCGACAGCCCACCTGGGCCTTGGAGAACGGGCAGCAGGTCGGTGTGAAGAGGTTAGAGCATCAGAGGCCAGAGGAAGGTATGACCGCGGGAGAGGGCGGTACGTGCGAAGAGGGGACCTCTTGTTTATTAGCACAGGCGGGCATTTTGTGGAAGTTATCATACTGCATCACCCCAGAGAGCCTGTGAGGTAAGCCACTCGGGGATCTGCACTCCTTTCCAATGAAAAACAGAACACAGGCTGGGAGAGGCTGGGTAGCCGTACCTGAGACAGGTGATGTGAACGCACGGGACCGCAGCGCCCTTCCCGCTCACAGGTGCATGTATTCATTCCCACTGCCATTCTCACAAATCACCACACACTTTACTGAAATAAACACCGCAAATTTCTTACCTCCGTTTTTCAGGTGGGAAGTCTGGGGGCCTTGCCTGGTTTTCAGCTCCGGGTCTCCCAAGGCCAAAATCAAGGCGGGGCGGGTAGGGCTCTGCTGGGAGCTCTGAGGAGACCTGCTTCCAGGCTCCTTCGTGGGCAGAACTCAGGTCCGGGTGTCCCTGTGACCTAGGTCCCTGCTTCCGGGCCGCTGCTGTCAGCCGAGGGTCACTCCCAGCCTCCGGGGTTGCCCGCTCTCCCCGGGCCCTGGGCCTCACCTTCCAGGCCCGCCCTTCTCACACTTCGCGGCTCTCAGCTCTCGCCTCCAGGTCAAGGACGTCCTCCGCTCTTAAAGGCGCATGTGCGTAATTAAGGCCCACCTGATAATCCCAGAGACTCTCCCTAATTAAAGGCTTGTTCCTCCAATCACAGCTGCAAAGGCCTGCTTGCCGTGGCACGTGACACGTGCACAGGGCGGGGCTCAGAGTGGGCACGTGGCGCGGGGGCGGGGCAGTCTGAGCTCCAGGGCGGGGCTGGGGGCCTCGGCCCTCCTTTCAGAGGCGGCGGACGAGACCCATTCGAGCCGAACAGCCACGAGGGAGGACAGGGTGCAGGAGGGCGCTGTGTCCTGGTCAGGGATCTGCTCCGAAGGGGTGACTCTGGCAGTCATGGGGGACGTGGGTTGCGCTGGTGAGCGATTCGAGCTGGGAGATGAGTTTGGAGGCTTTCGAACTACCCAAAGTGGGCGCCACGAAGCAGTGAAGAAGGGCTGGAAGCCCGTTTGCCCCAACTCCAGTTCTCCTGGAGTCAGCTGAGCTGCCAGTTTGGCTGAGATGTGAATCCCCTGTGTTTCCCTTCCTGGCCGCACGAGATACTCTGAGTGACGCCCCCGTGAAAACACCCAGTAAAGAAGGAAAAAAATTGATAAGAACTTAAACTGGCAAGAAGGCCGACTAATGAGTGGCCAGGTGCCCGAGAGGGGGGTGGATACCCCGAAGCTGGCATTTGCGGACCTTCCGGAGCCCCCTGAGGGATCAAAGACCAGACAAAGCCCAGGCCCTCGAAGGGCAGGGCTTCTCAAAAGAGACACTGACCACCGGCACAGGCTAGGACCTGAAAAGGCACATGGGTGCCAGGGATAAACCTGCCCCATCTCCCCCACTCCCCGCAAGCGGAACTTGCTCGTTTTCTGCTACTGAGTAGAGAGAACCCAGAAACAGACTCGAGAATATATAGACACAATACACAAAAGAGGTGGCTTTTCAGATCACTGGGGAAAGAACAGACTTTTCAATAAATGGTCTTAGGACAACTGGGCATTCGTGTTCAAAAAGCGCCGTTGGACCCCTGCCTAAATCTCTCACACTAATCCAACTCCAGGAGGATGAAGGATTTAAATGTGAAAGGCAAAACCCTACAACTTTAGGAGACCGTGCTGGTTCTCTTTGTGATCCCGGGGTAAGGAATAACTTCTTAAACAGAACACAAAAGCACAAACAAAAAGGTGACAGCGATAAGTCTGACCACATTAAGATTAAAAATTTATGTTCATCTAAGGACACCTGAGAGGGAAAAGGCAAACTGGAGACGGGGAGATATTGATAACATATATTATGGACAAAAGATTAGTATTCAGAATCTATAAAGGATTCCCACGAGTCGAAATGAGAAAGATAAATAACTAGAAAGAGCCATGGTCAAAAGACATTTCGGAGAAGAGAAAACCTAAGTTGCCTGTAAACAAACGAGAAGAATGTTTAACTTGAGTTTTCAGGGAAATTAATCTTAAAAGTACAATGAGAGTTAACACAAAAGTTTGTACCTCAATACAATAGCAACTGAATTTGTAATAGCCCCAAACTGGACACAACCCAGATTCTCCTAAAGCTGGTGAATGGTCAAAGAAACGGGTCCATCCAGACCTTGAACTGCTTGTTTTAGCCATAAAGCGGATGACCTGTGACCCATGAAAGAACCAGGGTGGATCTCAGGGGTGTTGTGCTGAATGAAAAAAGGAAATCCCAAAGGGTCGCACATTGGATGATTCCATCTACAGCCTTCTTGAAATGAGACGAATTGTAGAAATGGATAATAGACGCTCGGCTGTCAGGAGTGAGGAATGCGGTGGGAGATCGGTGGGTGTGGTTGTTTTCGGCAACACAGGGGATCCCTGTGATGGTGGGGGAGTGTTCTGGATCCTTTCTGTGGTGGTGGATACACAAAGCAACGCGTGATAAAACCGCACAGAATGAAGTGCACATACACACAGCCGAGAACAGGTGACCTCAGCGGCGTCAGTGGGGGTGTCTGTGCCCGTGTCCAGGCTGTGACACTGCACTGACGTTTTGCAGGTACTGCCATTGGGGGGACTGGGTGGTGGGCTTAGGGTGTCTCTCTGTGTTGTTTCTAACAGCTGCACGTGAATCTACAATGATCACAAAATAAAAAGGGTAATTAAAAAATAATGCATGAACGGCATTTCATACCTACCAGAGTGACAAAATGTAAGAAGCTGGACAAAAAGTGTGGGCAGGGCTGTGGAGCAGCATGAACTTTCACCCTCGGGTGGGTCTGGACATCCATGTGTCTGGACCCTCTCGCTGTCCTCCTGGCAATAGCACGACAGTCCATGGAAGCTTATGCTGGGACCAGAGCGCCCACTCAAGCTCTAGGACCAGCTCTATTTTAGTGGAGCCGGTGCAAAAGAAAATGCAGAGCCCCTTCCCAGAAACGAAGAATGCCAGATGGAGACAGCAGAGCTCTGAGGCAGTGCAGCTCCTCGTGGGCAATGGGCCCCTGTGTGATCACCCAGTTTCCATGCCCATTCCCAGGCGCACACCTTAGAGGAGCCCCGGGATGTGGGCCCCGGGATCCACACAGGGATACTCGGGGGAGCACGGTTGGCAACAGCTCAGATGTGGGCGGGTGAGTTGGGGGCACAGGCACGCCCTGAAAGGCCAAGGGATGAATCAGTTACCTGGGATGGGGTTTGGGACATGATACCACAAACACGGTGTCTCGGCCTATTGAATATTTTAAGCTACTAGAGTTTGAGAAAATAGCAGAAGCATGAAGGTCCCTCTGAGCTTCCCCCACCTCTCTCCCCTGAAGCAGGTCACAAAGCCCTCAGGTGAGAGGTGCCCTCTGCACACCCAGAGGAAAAGAATGTCTGCATCTCCACACATGGAGGGAACCAAGAAGAGTCCCGACAAGCAGGCCTTGCTGACCCGCCCCCCCCAGTTACTACATCACTCATCCTCCCCGAGCCCCGCCGTCCTCCACGACTGCCCGCTCTGCACCACACCCAGCATCACGTGCTCAGGTCTGTTTCTTTGGGTCCTCGTGTCCTTATGGAGGCGCCCATGTCACGTGAAATTTTTTTGTTTATTTATTTATTTTTGGCTGTGTTGGGTCTTTGTTGCGGTGTGCAGGCTTCTCACTGTGGTGGCTTCTCTTGTTGCGGAGCACGGGCTCTAGGCATGCGAGCTTCAGTAGTCGTGGCACATGGGCTCAGTAGTCGTGGTGCATGGGCTCAGTAGTTGTGGCTCACGGGCTCAGTAGTTGTGGCTCGTGGGCTCAGTAGTTGTGGCTTGTGGGCTCCGTAGTCGTGGCTCATGGGCTCAGTAGTTGTGCCTCACGGGCTCAGTAGTCTTGGCTTGTGGGCTCAGTAGGTGTGGCACATGGGCTCAGTAGTTATGGTTCATGGGCTCAGTAGTTGTGGCTCGTGGGCTCAGTAGTGTGGCTTGCGGGCTCTAGAGCACAGGTTCAGTAGTTGTGGCGTTTGGGCTTAGTTGCTGTGTGGCATGTGGGATCTTCCCAGACCAGGGCTCGAACCCGTGTCCCCTGCATTGGCAGGTGGATTCTTAAACACTGCCCCACCATGGAAGTCCCATGTGAAACTTATATTAAATAAATCTGCATGTTTTTCTCCTACTAATCTCTCTTTGTTGGTGTAATTTTCAGACCCAGACAGGGCCCCTGAGACAGTGGAGGAAAACTCTTTTCTCCTCTATACTTATAACCACATTGAAGCACCTAAGAAACAAAATACTGACTGAAAAAAAGTCCCTAAAGGAACTACACTGTTGGTGGGAATGTAAATTGATACAGCCACTATGGAGAACAGTAGGGAGGTTCCTTAAAAAACTTAAAATAGAACTACCATACGACCCAGCAATCCCACTCCTGGGCATATACCCTGAGAAAACCATAATTTAAAAAGAGTCATGTACTACAATGTTCATTGTAGCTCTATTTACAATAGCCAGGACATGGAAGCAACCTAAGTGTCCATCAACAGATGAATGGATAAAGAAGATGTGGTACCTATATACAATGGAATATTACTCAGCCATAAAAAGAAACGAAATTGAGTTATTTGTAATGAGGTGGATGGACCTAGAGTCTGTCATACTGAGTGAAGTGACTCAAACACAGAAAGACAAATAGATCATATGATATCACTTATAGGCGGAATCTAAAACAATGATACAAATGAACTTATTTACAAAAGAGAAACAGACTCACAGGCACAGAAAACAAACTTATGGTTACCAAAGGGGATAGCGGGGTGCGGGGGGGAATAAACTAGGAGTTTGGGATTAACATATACACATTACTCTATATAAAACAGATAAACAAGGACCCACTGTATAGCATGTGGAACTATATTCAATATCAACCTATAATGGAAAAGAATCTGAAAAAGAATATATATATGTTTTATATATATATATATATATATATATAAAAGTTATGTATGTATAACTGAATCACTTTGTTGTACACCAGAAACGAACACAACATTGTAAATCAGCTATACTTCAATTAAAAAAAAGTCCCCGAAGAATACATACAACAAAGGCTACCTATAGTAAGTTAAGAAAGCCCTACAAAGCTGAACTATGTCTATTGTTTAGAGAAACAAACACGTGGTAAAACTGTTAAGAAAAACGAGGGAATGATGGGGCAGAACCCAGGAGAGTGGTCCCTCTGGGGGGATCAAGTGGGCGGGGCTGGGGGGATGGTGGGAGGGCCAGCAGGGCGAGCGTGTGTCCTTTATTATAAATGGGCCTATGGATAGATGGGTTTTGTTGAACCAGTATTTTTCATACATTACTCATACTTTGCATTTTTATTTATTCATTATTTAATAAGTTAAAATTAATTTAGGCCAGTTGGCACTATTTTATGGGGGAAAACGAACAGTTCATTTATGGTAGGAAATTTCCAGACCTTTCTGCATTTCTACAAGCTTCTAGATGTCTCTTCTACTTTGATCAGGTAGCGGGGCTGCTGATTTACACGCGTCCACTGCTCAGATGTGCAAAGATGTGCAGTTCTTTTCCTGCCCCTCGTCCACCCAGACCCTCTGGGTGCTGCTGGGCGGTTGGGGGTCTTCTGTGTCTACAGATTTCAGGGGTCTTTTCCAGGCGACTCCTTCTCTTTGGGAAGTGTCAGTCTCTCAGCTGCCCCCTCCTGCCCCTAGTCCTCCGGGCGTGGCATCTGGGGTGTGGCGTGGGTCCACAGAGGGAGGCGTGTCTCGTCCGGCCCCTCTTGCTGTCCTCCTTAGCCCTCTGGTCTTGCCCGGCCCCAGGGCCGCCGGCTGCCATGAAGCTGGGGGTGGGAGGACTTCCGGTTCCTCTTGGTGCATCAGCTGCTGGGGGTACCCCTGCCGACCCGGCCCCCAGCGTCCTGGAGCACAGCGGAGGCGGCTCTGGGTCTTAGCTGCATCTCCATCAAGCCTGAGAAGCCCCTTCAGCAGGTCCTCTTCGCCGGCACCACGGCAGCCCCCGGCTCAGCCCAGTGCTCTGTCCTCGGTGCCCTTGCTCTCCCGGTGCACGAGGGCACCCTACCTCCTTGCACAGGAGCGGAGCTCTAAGTAGGTGGCCCTGCCTCCTGCCGCGGCTGCCGCAGCCCGTGTGGCCTGGACCCGCCCCGTACGTCCCTCCTGGCTCCGGCTTCCTTGTCTCTCTGATGCTTCCCCTCAGGACCAGCAGTGGGAGAGGCAGCCCCTGATTTCCGACCCTCGTCTGTCTCCCCAGCCCCTGCTCCCCGGGCATCTGTCCAGGCAGAGGGCGGGCCTACCATCTCTGGTCTAGAGTGACATTTGTCCATCTCCTCCCTCCCTGGAAGGACCCAGAAGGTGTATTTCCCAGCACGCAGTCTTGAGCGTTTAAGGATTTCCAGGGGAACCTGTCCAAGAACACGTATGCCTGAGTTTCTAGCAAATAAGCCCATTTCAAGCTACTACTGAGAAGCTCTAGAGAAAGTCCATCCCACGTAGAAAGTGGGACAACCACCCAGATGCCTGGTTATCGCCTTCCATCTTTACGCGAGGCCTGTGGGGGAACGAGACCCCAGAACTTAGCATCGTAATGAGGAGTCCTTTTCCCTCCCGCAGGTGATGTGAACTTCACTTTACACCAAGAATCACAGCAAACTCCAGACAATTCGGAAGTTGAATGTAAGAAAATTAAAGGGTAGAGCAACTAGAAGAATAGAATTAGATATTTATCAACCATCTGGGGGAGTGAGGACAGAGTGAATTTAGAAGTGGTACAGGTCACAAGGAAAATAATGGGCAGATTTGACTATGAAATTAATTTTCAAATGAAATTAAAGTTTTATTTCATTAATATTTTAAAATTATAAATTTAAATTCACTTTAATTACAGAATTAAATTTTAGTTACAGTTTAATTACTATTTGTTTAAATGTGAATCCAATTTTAATTAATTTAATTTTTAAATTAAACTTGCTTTAACCTAACTGGCTGTTGGTGAAATTGGTTGCAGTCAAATTGGATTTCGAGTGACTTGGTTTAGTAGAGGCTGGCCAGCTCCTCCTCTGGCGGCATGGCGGTGGCGACAGAGAGGAGAAGGATTTGAGTGACGAGGGAACGTCAGGGCTGATGACTGGTTAGACAGGGCCGGCTGGTGGGTGCAGGCATCAAGGATGGATCTGAGGTTTTGAGCCCAGGTAGCCGGGAGGTAGTGGGACTAATGAACCCACATAGGGGCGGGGCGGCGGAGCAGGCATAGCTACTCAGCTAAAATCACTATTGGTCGCTGGTTCTCAGAATCACCTGGTGGGGGGTCATTAACATACCAATCGAGCGCTGGCCCATCCCCAGAGGTGCTGATTCGGTAGGTTTGAGACAGGGCTTGAGAATTTGCAGGTCTAACAGGTTCTCCGGTAAGGCTGAGGCTGCTGACCTGGGACCTCGCTTCGAGAATCACCCTCTGGTCTTTGGGGTAGAGGACGTGGGTGGAACCCGGCAGCATCGTGACGGTGGCGCTGGAGCCCTGGAGAGAGGTCAGGACCAGAGATGAGGATAAAAATTGTTACCATTTACTGCCCCGCTTCCCACTGGCGTGCCAGCAGTGGGGGGAGGGCCTGAATAGTCGTCAGCCCCTAGGGTGGGGCTGGGCAGAGGCTGGAGAGGCCAGAGCCCTGCGGCCAATTCTTTCTGACCTCAGTCACCTCCACTTACCCTGGCTTGCGTACAAGTATTTTTTCTTACGTAAGCAGTGGAATGAAAAACTGTAAAGCATGGGAAAGCTCTGCTTTACCGAGTACTCATGCTGGGGCAGGCTAGAGTGATGTCCCCATGAGCAAGATGCTATTATTATCCAGATTGAAGACAGGAGAAAATGGAGGTGTAGAGGGGTTAAACCACTTTCATGGTTGGCGTCAATGTCGCCGGCAGATGCAGGATTAAAGCCCTGTCTGGCCCATTTCCAGACTTGGAGACTCTAATCATTATGCCTCTTCCAGGATTTGGACATTATCTGTATGGAGGTGACATTTATTTTTATTTTTATTTTTTAAATTTATTTTTATTTATTTTTGGCTGCGTTGGGTCTTCGTTGCTGCGCACCGGCTTTCTCTAGTTGCGGCGAGCGGGGGCTACTCTTCGTTGTGGTGCGCAGGCTTCTCATTGCGGTGGCTTCTCTTGTTCCAGAGCACAGGCTCTAGGTGTGCGGGCTTCAGTAGTTGTGGCTTGTGGGCCCTAGAGCGCAGGTTCAGTAGTTGGGGCACATGGGCTTAGTTGCTCCGTGGCATGTGGGATCTTCCCGGACCAGGGCTCGAACCTGTGTCCCCTGCATTGGCAGGCGGACTCTTAACCACTGTGCCACCAGGGAAGCCCCACAGGTGACATTTAAAGCAATGAGATTGGAGGAAACCACCGAGAAGAGAGTTTATAGAGAATGTCCAAGCACATCACCTTGGGAACCTCCACATTCAGGGGATGAGGGGAAGAGGCTGAGCCCTAGGGGAGGCCATGGAAATGAAAGGAGACGGAAGCACCAAGAGCAGGAGTTTCAGGAGCGCCACATGCCTTGGAGCCGTCCAGAAAGAAAAAGACGAAGAGGAGGCCCCCGAATTTTCAGCTGAGGTCACTGTTGATCCTTAAAGGAACTGCTTCACCAGAGAAGTGAAGATTAGCATTGGGAGTGTTTCAGTTATCTGCTGCTAATTAACAAACAACCTTACAGCGTTTTAAAGATTAGCATCATCGTTGCGTTTCTGTAGGTTGATGAGGCCCCGCTCGCTGGTGGTGCTCCAGCTGCAAGCGTGTGTCGGCTGGGGCTGAGGCCCTGAGAGGCTCGATGGGGCAGGAACTTTCCCACATGGCCCCTCTCACCCTGGCACTTAGTGCTGGCTGCTGGCGGGCGCTCAGCTGGGGCTGGTGACCCAGGACCCTGGTTTTCCTCCCCATAGGTAGTTTCTCCACAAGACCTGGGCTTCTCATGGGGCAGCAGGATTCCGGGAAGATGGGTCCCAGGTACATAAAGTCAAAGCTGTACATCTCTTAAATCTCTGAAGTTACACAACATCATTTCAACAATATTGTGTTAGTAAAAGCAAGACACACGTCAGACCCAGATTCAAGGGGGTGGGGAAATACACTCCACCTCCCCTGGGGAGGAATGACCAAGATTTGAGGCCGTTTTAAACCACCCAGAGGGTGGGTGCTGGGAATGTGGGTTACTTACCTTTCAAGAGCTATTGCAGTGAAGGGCAGTTGTTTCAGAGCCCAGAGGTTTTAGGGAAGGGCCTTTGTAGGGTACAGGTTACTCATCTCATGGAGTGCTGGTCACCAGCATTACCACATATGTACAGCTTACAACAGTGACATTTGTTACCTCACAGTTTCTGCGGATCGAGAGTCCAGGCTCGGCCGAGCTGGGTGCTCTGCGTCACGGCCTCACAGAGCTGTGATCAAAGTATCAGTTGGGGCTGCGGTCTCATCTGATGCTCCAGAGGGGGGGGGTGGGGGAGAGGATCTATTTCCAGGATTTTGTGGCTTCGAGCAGCTTTTGATTCCTTGTGGACTGTTGGACCAAGGAGCACAGTTTTTTTTTTTTTTTTGCGGTACGCGGGCCTCTCACTGCTGTGGCCTCTCCCGCTGCGGAGCACAGGCTCCGGACGCGCAGGCTCAGCGGCCATGGCTCACGGGCCCAGCCGCTCCGCAGCATGTGGGATCTTCCCAGACCGGGGCACGAACCTGTGTCCCCTGCATCGGCAGGCGGACTCTCAACCACAGCGCCACCAGGGAAGCCCCAGGAGCACAGTTTTGAAGGCCACTGGCTGGAGGCCACTGTGAGCTTGCGACCCGAGACTTCCCAATGTGGCGGCTCAAGGCCCGAAAGAGAGAGAGTGCTCCCAAGACAGGC
This sequence comes from Globicephala melas, assembly GCF_963455315.2. NCBI lineage: Eukaryota > Metazoa > Chordata > Mammalia > Artiodactyla > Delphinidae > Globicephala > Globicephala melas. The sequence goes on along the minus strand of NC_083319.1, from coordinate 112,521,165 downwards.
ACAATGTCCCTTAATCACATCCACACAATCACGTACATCCTGTCGCCTTTGCCGCATTCTAGTTGTTACAAAGCAAGTCACAGGTCACACCTGCACACAAGGTCCTGAACACCAGGAGGTGGGGATTCCAGGAACCGTCCCTGCCACAAAAGACTTGCATTTGCTTCTAGGCTGGAAGGCAGTGGCCCGTGTAGAGCGAAAATCCATCTTTAGAGACAGGCCAGGGGTGACTGGTGGACAGGGGCCAAGGTCCACGTAAGTTAGATTTGGAGAGGAGGACTTCTTTTCTTTTGAATCTATAGAAAGAGGGAAGGAATTGGAGAAGATAAAAGAAGTTTTAAAGTGTAAAGGGGGATGTTTCCAAGAAAGCTCATGTGGTGGGCCTCCATCTTCCTGGTCAACAGGAGGTGATGCTATTTACTGGGTCTGAGAGTTGAGTGGGGATTCATGTTTTGAGGAAAGGAGAAAGTATCTGAAACAGGCGCTGTGCTGAATGTCATCAAGGTTGATCAGAAGTGAGAAAAAGGAGAGAAAAGGATCTTGATCAGCACACAGGGTCAGTGTAGGTGAACACGCACTGGTTTAGAACTGTCGGCCAACAGTGGTTGGGCCATTATTAAAACGGCTGGTTATGGGATTTAAGCCACCTCAGGAGGCAAATGAGGTCAAGAGCAAGTAGAAAATGGTAAGAACAGAGAGTAGAAAGGGCAAGAGATTCCCATGAAGGCAAGTGGTAGGCTCAATGACTAGGGGAATGATGTAAAGAGAATTTTGATTCTTAATTCTTAATCGCATTTGAATTTCCAGCGAAACGTGAAGTTCCCTCTCCATGAAATACCCCCTCCCTTGGCTCCTGTAAGACACCCTCTCCTGCTTCCCTGAAGCCCTGATCTCTTCCTCCTCAGGGTTCCTCCTTAGGCCTGCCCCTCTTCCCTCCTCTCAGGGCCATTGCATCGCCTCCTGTGGATTTAATTACTCTCGAAAGGCTGCCAACTTCCCAAAGGTGTATTTCCAGCACAGATTTTCTCATTAGTTTCAGCCCAGGAGCCCACACGTCCCACAGGCACTAAAGCTGGACATTTCACACACGGAAAGCATCCTTTCTCTCCCTCCCCTTCCCCGATGTTTCCTATGTTGGGGAAGGGCACCCACACAGACACTTTGCTCAACTAGGAAACCCAGTGTCATCCCTGACATGTCCTTTTCTTCACCCCATCCCATCCCATCTGTAACACTGGACCACTTTTCTCCCTTCACTATGGCCACTCTCCCACCCCAGCTACCAACACATTTGGCCAGTTCACCCCCTCAGGCTCCTGCACTGCCTCACTACTTCTAGTATCGATCCTCTACACTCTGTTTTCTTCCTTGTAGCCAAAGGGACCTTGCAAAATGCAAATCTCATTATGTCAGTAGCCCCTACCCGGACATACACACACCGTTTAAAATCCTTCACTGACTTCCTATGGCCCATAGAATAAATAATAAAGGATAAGATTTACCAGGAACTTATTATTTGTGCTGGGCACAGGGATTCACATTACTTGTGTTACAGAACAAATCCCTTAGCAGGATAATTCAGCACCTTCATTATCGGGTCCCAGTGTAACCTTCCAGCCTCCTTGTCTACACCTCCCTCTCCACCTGGCTCATCCCAACTCACCCTTTAGGAATCAGTTCACAGGCTGATAGCACCTCTAGGAAGGCTCCTTCATCCTGGCTTCAATCTCTGTTATGGGACATGAACCCAGCACCACCTTCTATAGTATTAACCTTCTCGTTCGTGTCCACCACTCCTCTGTCTTATTAGTTATCCTACCTGCAATATCTTTCAGGGGGCCTGGTTCATAGTCATTTCTCAATAAATATTTGTTGAACCAATGAATGGATCTTGGAGTTAAGACAATTCCAAACACTGGGAGCTGTCAGGAGTGTTACCCTTGGGTACACTCACACTGGGGTGGGTGGTGACCTTGAGTGCCTTCCTGCAGACCCAACCCTGCTAAACCCTAGGAAGGGAGGAAACCCAGCAAGCGTATGCCCTTGTATGGATGTACCATATTTTGTTTATCCATTAAGACAGTAAATTTTGGCATGCAGCCATAGAAACCTGGAGCACAACAGGGGTCAAAGATGGGGGAAGGTAAGAGTGCTAATTGCTATGTTCTAATGGTTGAACTGTACACTACAGTGTATTCTATCATGGTCTGATAGGCATGAGTGATAGGCATTGCACTAAAGCTATCATGTTCTTCCAGGAAAATCTTGTGGTATACAGTGTTACCTTATTTTGCATACGTTTTTATTTTTATAACATGAATCCTACATTGAACTATGCCTATTTTAAGTAGATAAAATAAGAGTTAATTCAATGTATGACAAATTGTAATAGAGTATTGTATAAATATATTGATATAGTTCCTGGCCTGTTACCTAAAATTGGATTTAGGCCCAAAGTCATAAGCAATGAGGATATTTTATTAATACTATTTTAAGGAAAAAAATAAATCTAAGCAATATGCAGAGCATTTTCTAATTCAATGTGGAAAACTTGGATTCCCAATAGTTAATCATATATACACCTTGGGGCTGTAATCGCCCTCAGAGAGGCCATCCCAGTCCTTCCAGTATAAAGGGGTCCTCTGCCCCCTTTTGTTTCTTGAGAGCACCTGGACACACCGATTCTTATTTGTTCACTGCTTGTTCACGGTCTCACTCTGCCACTAGAATCTGTTCTAAGTTCTGTGTCTTTCCCACTCACCCCTATGTCCTAGAACCCAGCACCATGCCTGATCACGGCAGGAGCCCAGGACTGAAGACCCAAGGAGAACACGAAACAGTGAAGGTGGTTGTGTGCTCAGGATGAGTCGTTTGAGATGCAGAAGTTCCTTCAACATTGGCTTAGTATTTCAGCATGAAAATATCTTTAAAGTGAACTGCAATTATGGACGCACGTTCCAAAGGAAAGGCCTGCCATTCTGCTTCCTGCTGACGTTGGTCAGCTTGCAAACTCCAGTTCTCAGCCGGGTAGCATCCCTCAGAGAAGTGTGAGAAATCCAGTACCTTCCCGCATAGAATTCTGTGCCCTCACAGCCGAACGAGACTCAGCCTCACCCCTTCTGGGAGCAGATGGAGCTTCTCATGTTTCTCAGTTGACGCCCAATCTCTCGCCTTCCTGCCCCCCTTTACCTACTTGTCTGCCACCATCACTTCAGCCCTGATGCATGACAGTAAAGCAAGGCTATTTTCAGAGTCCTATTTTAGCCTCAAAAATTAGTCCGAGGGGGCTTTCCTGGTGGCACAGTGGTTGAGAATCTGCCTGCTAATGCAGGGGACACGGGTTCGAGCCCTGGTCTGGGAGGATCCCACATGCTGCGGAGCAACTAGGCCCGTGAGCCACAACTACTGAGCCTGCGCATCTGGAGCCTGTGCTCTGCAACGGGAGAGGCCACAACAGTGAGAGGCCTGCGCACCGCGATGAAGAGTGGCCCCCACTTGCCACAACTAGAGAAAGCCCTCGCACAGAAATGAAGACCCAACACAGCAAAAAAAAAAAAAAAAAAAAAAAAAAATTAATAAACTCCTACCCTCAACATCTTCTTAAAAAAAAAAAAATTAGTCCGAGGGCTTCCCTGGTGGCGCAGTGGTTGAGAGTCCACCTGACGATGCAGGGGACGCAGGTTCGTGCCCCGGTCCGGGAAGATCCCACATGCCGCAGAGCAGCTGGGCCCGTGAGCCATGGCCGCTAAGCCTGTACGTCCGGAGCCTGTGCTCCGCAATGGGAGAGGCCACAACAATGAGAGGCCCGCGTACCGCAAAAAAAAAAAAAAAAAAAATTAGTCTGAGTTCCTACACAGCCCTAGCAGTACTGCAATTTAATAAACGACATCGATTACCACCCATGTTATGTCTCAGTACAACCATGGATTTCATACAGCAATGTTGTGAGTTCATCTCCATGTCTATGATGAAATCTTGAGCCACTATCCCCCATAGTAGAGTGCAGGTGGCAGATGGAAGGTTCCACAACTGCTGGGCTAGAGGGCTCAGGTAGCCTTGTGAGTGGGCTGCCCCTGGTAGAAGGCCCTCAGCATGTGCTCTCATCCTGGCGTTCACCTTTCTAAACCCCAGAAAGCCGGAAAGCCAGAACCAGAATTTTCCCGACTCCCTTGCAGCTAGGGTTCTGGATGTGAACACACTGCAGCGTGAGACCCATCGTGGAAGGTGAAGAGGAGCAGAGGTCCTCTCTGTGCTGCTGAGACAGCTGCCGCGCTGGGTCAGGGAGGCGCGGGGGTTTACGGCTGGACTCAGCATCCCAGTGTGTAGCCCTCAGTCCAGTGAGGATGGGAGGCGTCTGTGCTGGGAGTGGAGGTGACAGCAGGATCAGCCTCTGGTCTCTGAATCTCACCTATGGAGTTAAGTCTGGTAGCAGCTCTCCAGCTACTCCTGCACTCGGCTGTGATTTTGGAGGTGCCCAGTATCCTGTATGAAATCCCATTCTGCTTGAAAACCTGGACTGCGGCTGTTAAAACCCCACTAAGGACTCAGTCAGGCTACTGAGCTGGACTCTACGTGGCTGCTTTGGGCTCTCCTTGGGGAAATAGGAAGTTTTCCTTGACACATAATAAACGTTTATTAAACGCACTGCTTGTCCAACATGAAAGGGCTTCATTGAAAGATTAACTAATATGTCCTACATTAAGCAACTTACAGTATTTTAAAATCTCTAAATACTCCAGTTTCTCAAAATATAAGACACACATGGAGGATACCAGATGATGAAAACCTACTTCTTTTTTAAAAAATAAATTTATTTATTTTTTATTTATTTTAATTTTATTTTTGGCTGTGTTGGGTCTTTGTTGCTGCATGTGGGCTTTAGTTGCGGTGAGCAGGGGCTACACTTCGTTGTGGTGCACAGGCTTCTCATTGCAGTGGCTTCTCTTTTTTTTTTTAATTTAATTTTAATCTTTTATACAGCAGGTTCTGATTAGTTATCCATTTTATAGGTATTAGTGTGTATTTGTCAATCCCAATCTCCCAGTTCATCATACCTGCGGTGGCTTCTCTTGTTGTGGAACACGGGCTGTAAGAGCGTGGGCTTCAGTAGTTGTGGCATGTGGGCTCAGTAGTTGTGGCACATGGACTTAGTCACTCTGCGGCATGTGGGATCTTCCCGGACCAGGGATCGAACCTATGTCCCCTGCATTGGCAGGTGGATTCTTAACCACTGCACCACCAGAGAAGCCCGAAAACCTAGTTCTTAATGAGACTGGTGGTCTCCAGAGGCGGGGGTAGGTGAAATGGGTGGAGGGGGTCAAAAGGTACAAACTTCCAGTTATAAAGTAACTAAGTCCTGGGATGTAATGCACAGCATGGTGTCTACAGTTAATAAACTGTGCTGCATATTTGAAAGTTGCTGAGAGAGTACACCTTAAAGGTTCTCATCACAAGAAACAAATTCTGTAACTGTGAGATGATGGATGTTAGCTACACTTAACTGCGGCCACCATTTCACGCTGTATATGAATAGCGAATCATTAGGCTGTACACCTGAAACTAACACAATGTTCTACCTGAATTATACCCGAATGTTCTACCTGTCAATTATACCTGAATTTTAAAAAATGTGGGGACTTCCCTGGTGGTCCAGTGGTTAAGAACCTGAGCTGCCAGTGCAGAGGGCATGGGTTTGATCCCTGGTCAGGTAACTAAGATCCCACATGCTGCATGGCTAAGAAAGAAAGAAAAAAAAAAGCTTATTCAATAATAAAGCTGTTTTAAAAAAAATTGGTTTAAAAGAAAATAAATAAGAAATGTGAAAAAAGCTTAGTTCTTACCCCAAGTGAGAGAGATACAAGGCATATGGCTCCTCACGTCATCTTAAAGGTACCAGCCCAGCACCAAGAGACAACATCTGCAGTTACTTACATCTGTCCCTGGAAGAGGACCAGATATCCCCACCGCCGCAGACTTTGGACTTGGCCACGTAATGTGCTTTGGTCAACGGCATGTGCAAGAACCAGTTGTGTATCACCTCCAAGCAGAAGGTGCAGTCACTGTGAGATTTCACCAGTCTGCCCAGGTCCCAGAATGGGAGAACGCACAGTCTGCAATGTGACAAGAGTAAGACGCCTTTACTGTAAGCCAGAGATTTGGGGGTTGTTTGCTACCGCACAGAAAGAGATTAATACCCTGGAAGAGAAGAATTTCGTTTTACTGGCGGATATTGAGTAAGTATTCTCGGAGCGGGTGCGATGTCAGGTTCCCTTGGAGGTGTAAGTAGGATTTCAGGGGACAGAGAAGGAAGCAGGCAGGGTGTATGTTTATATCCAAAGAGACAGATATGGGAACATGCAGGTGGATTGGGGAAGAGGGCGGAGAACAACGAGTAACCGGATAGATCTAGAATCTCTGGTGCGAATGGAGCGGAGTGGAAGATCCTTTCAACCACATTGAAAGGGACCTGAATGTGGTCATGAGGGACTTGAACATCACGGTCAGCGGTCAACACTTCTCAAAGTGGACAGGGAAGGCCACCACTGGAGGAGGGAGCAGTCAGGAGATAGCCCGAGATTTAGGAACATTTACGGGCTGAAGGAAATGGGCCAAATCAGAGGTAATACTGGAAGATATGAGAGAGGAAAATTGGGATCAAAGATGGAGTCTTGGAAAGTTTTTCTGAAATCAGTAAAGAAAAACAACAAACTGATAATGAGAACTTTGGAGGCGGAGTGAGTTCACACCAGACAGCCCTGATCCCAGTGAAGGGGGTAGATTGTGGAAAGTGAGGGGTGGGAGTGGGTGGAATAGCCTTGCGGGGGGAGGGGACGGGATGGCCACAGAGGAGGGATCAGCTTCAGAGGCATCACGTGACTTGTCACCAGCATGGTGTAAAGTACATGGACCAGCAAGTACAGTACCTGGAAATCTTCCTGGCACACAGTTCGCCAGTGCTCAGGAAATGCCTGACCCCTCTTTGGTTTTCCTTTATGTAATTTACCAGGTCCTTGAATACGGACGCTTTTCAGGCCGGAGCCCACAGGCCATTACGTCCTCTCTCCGAGGCCACCACTTTCCATCTGTGCTGTCGCAGGTGCCGCCCATGCCAGAAAACCCCACCGTGCACTCTTCATGGCTCACAGGCTGGCCTGCCCCCATCAGCCCCCTTCTCAGAGTCAGTGCTGTCAGTCTGGGGTAAATTTCACGCACAGTCTAATCTCAGCACTTTACAGGCTTGTTGACTCACCTGGCTTCTTGCAATTCTAGTCACAGGATTAGACACTGGAGAAGTGGCAAACTTGGTTTGCAAGTAGATGCTGCATCAAAGATGTACCTCAAATCCAACAAAATTAATGAAGCCGGCACGAGTCTCCTGCTTGGCACTGAGCGGGGCTGGCAGGGATTCCTCCCGGGCACAGCACGGAGGAGCAAGTGAACAGCGGCTCCCGACGCAGCACCGGGAGTTCTAAGCTGCAGAGTCGAACCAGCTCAGCTGCTAACCCGACAAAAACTTGGTGTGAATATACATGGATGTGCTACGTTTCTATGAGAGCACAGAACACGCGTCTATAAATAGTCAGCTGAAGGTGGCAGTGACAACAGAAGCTCTGTACTTTCTTGGCTTACTAAACTGCACAGAAAGACGGAACGCTGTGTGAGCCCTGCTACGGGAGGGGTGTGTACTCAGCCCACCGTGGAGGAGTCTGCTGAGAACGTGACGTCAGACGCCACGGCCAGCTCTCGGCCGTGTTCTGGGCTAGTTCAGTGTGACGGCTTCAAGGAGGGCTTTGAGCTCAGGCAGGAAGGAGGAAGCGTTTCTCTAAGCTGGTCTAGGTTAGAGAAAAGCCCAGTAAATACCCAGGTGCTGGCAAGGCAGGGGTGGGGGGAGTCCAGGGGAACCAACACTCACGATGTGTGTGACGTTCACATGTGTCACACGGATGCGCAGACACAGCTCTGCATGCGGTGCGTGTGCTTTTGAGAACTCAGAGTTTCAGGCACTAGGTAAAACCTTCCGGTGATTATAAATATGTTATATATAATAATTTGATTACAAATTAATGTAACTTTTTTTGACGTCTGTACCCTCTAAGGAACAGTTTATTCAACATGCATCTTGAGTATCTCCCAAGTTCGAGGCACCGTGCTTGGTGCCAGGAACAGAAAGATGAGTAAAGCAGGGTTCCAGTCTTTGGGGAGCCTGCAATCCAGTGACGAGGGTTCTGCAGGGCTGTTGAGTGCTGTAACATTGGAATATACAAAGCCTTTGGGACTCACAGAAAGTTGCTCCAGTCCCTTTTGCTGGATGATAATAAATTAGCCCAGGACTTAGCGGCATAAGGCAACCATCGTATTATTCTCACGGATTCGGTGGGTTAGGGATTTGGAGAGGCACGGAGCATGGAGGAGGGGCCCCACCTGGAAACAGGACGACCAGGTCTGCCCACCGGGTGTGTACACATGGCCTCTGCAAAGAGCTAGGCTTCCTCACAGCTCCAAGGGGATGAGTTCCAGCCAACAGGGTGGAAGCCACATTGTCTTTCAGGGCCCAGCCTCATAAGACACCAGTGTCTCTCCTGCCACAGACTCTGTTGGATGAAGCCTGCCCAGAAGCAAGAGGACGGACGTGGACCCAAACTCTCAGTGCGGGGAATGTCGAAGAATTCTGTGGGCATTTATAAAAACTGCTGTGGGGCTTCCCTGGTGGCGCAGTGGTTGAGAGTCCGCCTGCCGATGCAGGGGACACGGGTTCGTGCCCCGGTCCGGGAAGATCCCACGTGCCGTGGAGCGGCTGGGCCCGTGAGCCATGGCCGCTGAGCCTGCGCGTCCGGAGCCTGTGCCCCGCAACGGGAGAGGCCGCGGCGGTGAGAGGCCCGCGTACCGCAAAAACAAAACAAACAAACAAAAACTGCTGTGAAGAGAGCACCTTCCTAGCTGGGGAGTCAGGGAAGGCTTCATGGAAGAGGTGACGTTTGGGCTGCATCCTGAGGAGTGGAAGTTTGCCAGGAGAAGTGGTGAGGGTGTCAAGAACAGCATCCCAGGCTCACACACCCATGGGGACACAGAGGTAGGAGAAGGAGGAATCCAAGCGGGGGACCACGAACAGATCAAGCATCAGAGGAAAATCAGTCTCACTGCTCTCCCATTCTCTGGATACATCAAGCGTCGGAACTGCTAACTCAACTCAACCATTGCTCACTGATCCTTAAACCAGGTGCATCGCCTCGGGAAAGTGCCGTGGAGCACGTGGGTTTAAAGTCAGGCTTGAAAGTGAAGGGACAGCTGTTCTTTAGCAAACACCTAGCACGTACTCCCTGTGGGCACCAAGGACAGGGCCGTTTCCACTCACTCGATCCTAACCACCACCCTACAAGGCGACTCCTGTTACTACCTCGCTGACAGATGGGGAAGCTGAGGTCCAGAGAGGTGGGGTTACCTGCTCAGCTGGCCAGGGGCACACCTAGGATTCAAAGCAGGTAGCCTGACCACAGAGTCTGGACACCTGACCCCTGCACGGGGCCACCCCTCAGACAGCGGGGGCAGAACAGAGGCTGAAACTGAAGGCCACCCCGGGAGACTGATCTGTGTGGAGACCAGAAGCCCTTTAGGGCCACCTGAAACGGCAAGGAATGTGATCTAAACTGTGCGCACACAGCTCACACGGCTGGTTCTGGGCTGGTCCAGATAGACAAGTCTCTTGCTTCCCTATTCAGCGTTCTTCACTGTTCCCTCTCGCGTGCCCGAAGAGAGTACTTTCTGGTCCAGCAACTCTTCTGATTTCTCCAATGACGACGTAAGAGTCTAGACTCTGGAAGAAACCAGCAATGGGGCTACCCCATGGGGTCAGGGGCAGGGTCTCCCAGGCGAGGTCCTAACCTACATGGGACGTTTTAAGGCTAATCTAGAACAAGGCCAAGCATATTCTGTGGTTTGACTCGCAAAGATAAAATGCCATATATTACGGCAGTTTAATTTCCCCATCAACTCAGCACTGTTTTTACCGCCCTGAGCTGTGGTTGACCTAATGCTTTGCTGTGCCGTGTGGTACCATTTAGATGCACATGCTGACATCAGGACAGACAGCATCACATGGGCAGAAGGTCTGAATGAAAACTCCACGATGTTATCATCCCTCAGGTACTTAGTATAGAACCTAAGATGCACAATGCTTAAGAAAGTGGTGGAGGTACACTGTGACCTCAGGAAAACGGTGGGAGCAGCTGGCAGCTCAATTCCGGGTTCTGGGGAAGCACTTTTAAATGGACATTGTGCTAATCTCATCATCTTCTATAAAAAATTTAGACCGTTTACTTTGTGATGACTTTCCACGTTCACTGAGATATATTAGGAAGTGGTAGGAATAATAAAAACAACAAAAACCATAATATCAAGCCCTTGGCACAAAAACGTCCTCCAAGCAGCCTCATGCAAAAAGACCAGGGCAGGTGAAGTGGATCATTTTGAAATTGAAGGTAGTTTAAAGGATCAAATCAACAGTTCTAGAATTTGTGTACAGAGTCTAAAGGCATGACCTGGGAGGGAAGTCAGGCTTGTTTTGACAGGAGGTGTGTGATCACGAGGCTGGGACCAGAGCTGTGTGCCCTCAGTCTCATGAGTCACCTCTGGTGAGCTTCAGTGGACACACAACATATGTAGTTTTGCTGCACAGCAAAGGAAACCATAAACAAAATGAAAAGACACCTATACACTGGGAGAAGATATTTGCAAATGATGAGACCAACAAGGGATTAATTTGTAAAATACACAAACGGCTTATACATCTCAATATCAAAACAAACAAACAAACGACACAATCAAAAAATGGTCAGAAGGTCTAAATAGCCATTTCTCCAAAGAAGACATACAGATGGCCAAGAGGCACATGAAAAGATGCTCCCCATCACTCATCATTAGAGAAATGCAGATCAAAACTACGATGAGGTGTCACCTCACACCGGTCAGAATGGCCATCATCAAAACATCTACAAACAATAAATGCTGGAGAGGGTGCGGAGAAAAGGGAACCCTCTTGCACTGTTGGTGGGAATGTAAATTGGTGCAGCCACTATGGAGAACAGTATGGAGGTTCCTTAAAAAACTAAAAATAGAGCTACCATATGATCCAAGAATCCTACTACTGGACATATATCCAGAGAAAACCCTAATTCAAAAAGACACATGCACCTCAAGGTTCACAGCAGCACTATTTACAATAGCCAAGACATGGAAACAACCTAAATGTCCATTGACAGATGAATGGATAAAGAAGATGTGGTACATACATACACAATGGAATACTACTCAGCCATAAAAAAGAATGAAATGATGCCATTTGCAGCAACATGGATGAACCTAGAGATTATCATACTGAGTGAAGTAAGACAGAGAAAGACAAATATATAGTATTGCTTATATGTGGAATCTATAAAATAATACGAATGAATTATTTATAAAACAGAAACAGACTCACAGACTTGGAAAACAAACTTATGGTTACCAAAGGGGAAGGGGGGCATAAATTGGGAATTTGGGTTTAACAGATACACACTACTATATATAAAATAGATAAACAACAAGGACCTACTGCATAGCACAAGGAACTATGTTCAATATCTTGTAATAACCTATAATGGAAAAGGATCTGTAAAAGAATAAATATATATAACTGAATCACTTTGCTGTACATTTGAAACATTGTAAATCAATTATACTTCAATAAAAAAAAGTCTACACAATTATTCAGCCTTAAAAAGGAAGAAAATTCTGATACATGCTGCAACATGGATGAAACTTGAAGACATAGGCTAAATGAAATAAACCAATCACAAAAGGAAAAAACAAAACAAAATAAAAAAACCCCAAACACATATTTTTCGCGAGTTTTCTAAAAAGTGGTTAATTAAATAAATGACTCTAAAAACTAAGCTTCCTGCATGGATGGAGGGATGGATGGATGGAAGGATGGATGGATGGATTTCACTAAATGCCTTTCTCTCTAGTGAAATGACCTGCGTGGTCCCCTACCTGACTTCCTGTACCAAATTCCAGTGGCAGCAGAAACAGAGACATCAAAGCACCTAGTACTAGTTTGTCAACCAGACCAACAGCCGGAAAAGCAGCTCCTTTTTCTCTTTCTTGAGCCCATTATACATGTTTTCTGGTGCAGAGTAAAAGTGAGCCAAGAATACCCATTTGTATGCCACAAGCCTTCTGCACAGACTAGACATTCACACATACTGTAGCCGTCTCTTGAGGAAGCTATGAGAATATTCGTGGATTTCTAAGCTGTCATTTCAAAGACACAGTTGTGGGAAAATGGCTCTACAAGTATTAAAGCATTCTTGCTTTTGTGGCATTAAGATGACATGAAAAGATGGCATATTCTCTTCTAGACTTGAATCTACTAAGTACTTATTTGGGTCTATTATAGACATTGAAAATTTTCTTTAGAAAGTCTTTCTTGCTGACAAAGCGAGGGTGTCATTAGCAACGGAATATCAAAACTTCCACTTAGATGCGCCTAAAGTCCACATAAGAGAGAGTACTGAGTGTTCCTTTTTATTTGTAAGTTATCTTGATAACAAGGGTGGAAGAGGGTGTATCTCATGCCCAGGGCATTTAAATCATTGCTGTTCCCCAGTATTTACTCTCCAAGGTTTTCATGCATATTAAAACTTGGCTACTAACATGGTTATACCATGCTGAAACCATACATGGGATGTTTAGAAAGAGAAGATTATTCAATAGGCTGAGTTTTGGGAACGAGTTTGTTTTACCTTCCAGACTGAATTGCTTACAAGAAAGTGAGACTATTTTTGGATTCCTTTTTATTCTATGAATGTTAGGTCTATTGAAGCTCTTTGATTCTTCTACCTTGTTGCTTAGAAACATTTTATTAAATACTGTCAGTGCTTCAATCTGATTTAAAATGTTACTCTTCTCTGTCACTGAAGAATGAACTTGTGCTTTGCCATTTTTCCCAGTCACGGCCTTTTAAGTTATTTATAGTTGTTAATATTTTATTGACACAAGAATGCTAGGTCAGAGTGAGCCAATAGTTCTGGCCTTTCTATTTTAAGGGCATTGGTTGGGGGTTGGTCTGGAAAAGTTTGTGGCAGGCAGACACAGGAGTGATGGGGTGTCCTCAACATCCTTCATCTCTGACACTTAGAACCTAAGAGGTGGCAGGTGGATTCATAAACCTCATTTCAGATTCTTTCCCAGCACACCGCCTGGGTCCAACTGCCTATCATCTGCCTGAAATCCCACCACTGGTGATATGTCTTTGATGTTGTTTAAACAGTTATCAGATTCAAAACTTACTTGGAGATTCACTGAATAGCTGGATGAACATAAGGCCTGGAAGAAGTGTGGGCTGAGACAGGACTCTTGAAAGCAGGGGCATCAGGAAGGGGGGTGGGTAGGGGGGACTCCGGGAAGAAGGGAAACTGACAAAACAAAGATCCCAGTTTAATTGGGTTTAATTTGGCCCAATTTCCTCAAAGAGCTACTTCACAAAAGAGTTAATTAGGCCAGTAACTCATGTTAAACCTGAACTGCTAGTCTGGAAAAACACAAATTCTGCCTTTAAAAGTAAGACCCGATTCATACCTTCTGAATAATGAAACAACTATATTTCAAATTAACGTATCTGTATTCTGTCCACTAATAGAGAGGATTTTATGTGGCTTAGAATTGTTACCTCAAGACTGGAAGCTTATTTAAAACCAAGTGAAAGAAAACTTCCCAGATGATCACTCCAATTAAATATGCACACACACTTCACCTTTATACGGTGGTCCCTGTACGTCATGCTCTAAAGATAAAGGGCACTGCCAACTTACACAAATGACTTGACCATCCTGACTGAGATACCTTGTGTAACAGGTAATTCTCACTGTTTCAGAATCTCTCATCCTCCGGGGTGATTAGCTTCAGTGTTACAACCCTAGACCTAAAATAATAGTAGCTATATCCAATACCAATGTTTTTTAAGTAAAAAGCTTGTTACCATAACATATACAGTAGGTCAGACTTCCTGAAAGTTTCAAGTTTTATGGGTGAACTGACTAAGCTTACGAAAGGATGCTTCGTTCATTTATGAGAGGCTTTCTAACTGAGAGCTGCTAAGAGGGGCACAAGCTGGGAAGAAAATATTCAAATGGATTGTAATTTGATTATGCCAATATCACTTCTGAAGACAAAGAGAACTTAGCCATGATTCAGACAGAAGAAGCTAATAATAACTTGATGTGGAGTTATTATTTTTGCCCATAAGCATCTGGGTGGTTGAAGCAATCTGATTGTATGATTAGGCACAAGTCCAATCTGGAGAAATATTTTGGTCTAAAATAGTTATGTGGGAAACCATTGGAAATATGTCTCAGCTTCTGAGAGATTTCAACCTGGCGAATCAGTACATTTTTACCCTGATATTTCATTTTTACACGCCATTGGGAAACAAACACACAAAGAAACAAACAAACAAAAAAGCATGTTCCCCAGAATTTTATGTTAATGGCCAAAATCGTGGCTGATAATATTATGTACCTCAATACTCTGGGGAGCTTGTATGTTTGACAGTTATATTTGCTCACTGATCCTTAAGACAGCTGAGAAGTAAAAGGTAATGGCAAGATGCTATTTCCAGACAAAACTTGGGCCATCTCAGTGGAAAGCTATTCATAAATAATACATCTATAGATAGATGGGATTCAAAAACCAGAGCCTCCCTACAAAATGTTGCCCTTTGTATATGATAACTTCAACTTTCAGATTTTAAGAACAGTCAAACTCTACAGCATGTATTCTTAATTTCCTTCCCCCCCGCCCCTTTTTTCTGTTGTTTCAACTGATGACCAGTTTCAGTGTCCTAAGACCTACCAGTCTGAAAAAGAATTGTCTGTTGACAGCTCTAGGGAGGTGGCTTGCTCAACTCAGTGTGCTGACACACTGAAGATGGATGGAGCTTTCAAATCTGGCTGGGACATCTGGGAATGTTTTTCTCTTGAACAGCAAGATGCCACATCAGAGGAAAGAAAAAAAAAGAATATAATTTGTACAGACCCAAGGTTCTACGTTTACAAAGTCTATGAGCCGATTTTAGGGACGACAACAGTTATAGGAAAGTTTCAGATTTAGAGAATTCAAGTCTTTTCCCTGTCTATATGGTCAATTAATTTACAACAAAAGAGCCAAGAATATAAAACGGTGGGAAAACTGGACAGCTACATGCAAAAGAATGAAAATGGACCCCTGTCTTAGGCCACACACAAAAATCAACTCAAAATGGAGCAAACACTTGAATGTAAGACCTGAAACCATAAAACTCCTAGAAAACACAGGCAGTAAGCTCCTAGACGCTGGCCTTGGCAATGATTTTTTGAATCTGACACCAAAAGCAAAGGCGACAAAAGGAAAACATGAACGAGTGGAACTGTTTCAAACTAAAAATCTTCTGCACAGCAAAGAAGACCATCAACAAAATGAAAAGGCAATTATGGAATGGGAGAAAATATATGCAAATCATATATCGGATAAAGGGTTAATAATATCAAAAAATATTTTAAGAATTCATAAGACCCAATAGAAAAAAATCTGACTTAAAAATAGGCAAAGGACCTGAATAGACATTCTTCCGAAAAAAGACATACAAATGGCCAACAGGCACATAAAAAGATGCTCCACGTTACTAATCAACAGGGAAATGCAAATCAAAACCACAATGAGATATTGCTTCATACCTGTCAGAATGGCCATTATCAAAATGACTAAAAATAACAAGTGCTGGTGAGGTTGTGAAGAAAAGGGATCCCTTGTGCATCGCTGGTGGGAACATAAATTGGTGCAACAACGATGGAAAATGGTACGGAAGTTCCTCAAAACTTTTAAAATAAAACTACCATATGATCCAGCAATCCTACTTCTGGGTATTTAGTCAAAGGAAATGAAATCACTATCATGAAGAAATATCTGTACCCTCATACTCACTGCAGCAGTATTCACAGTAGCCAAGACATAGAAACAACCTAAGTGTCCACTGACGAATGGATAAAGAAATCTATACATCTCTATCTACAAATATATATGTAATACATATATGCATACTATACATATATCACTATACATATATACACACACACACATATGTGTATGTGTAATAGAATATTGTTCAGCCGTAAGAAAGATGGAAATCTTGCCATTTGTGACAATGTGGATGGAACTTGAGGGGATTATGCTAAATGAAGCAAGTCAGACAGAAAAAGACGAACATGGTATGATCTCATTTATATGTGGAATCTAAAACAAACAAACTCATGGAAACAGAACAGATTGGTGGTTGCCAGAGGCGGGGGTGGAGGGTGAGAGAAATGGGTGAAGGGGGTCAAAGTGTACAAACTCCCAGTTGTAAAATAAATAAGTCCTGGGGATGTCACGCACAGCACAGTGACTATAGTTAACAACACTGTACTGCATACATGAAAGTTGCTAGGAGAACAAATCTTAAAAGTTCCCTCATACGCTCAAAAAAACTTTGTAACTAGGCGAGGTGATGGATATTAACTTACTGCGGTGGTCATTTTGCAATGTATACATACACAAAATAATTATGTTGCATACCTTAAACTAATACACTGTTATATGTCAAGTATATCTCAATAAAACTGAAGGGGAAATAAAGTACAGTAGAAAGTCAGTGAAATGTTATAAACACCCCATGTACTCCAGCAGAGTGTCAGTGTATAAGGAAGGTACCATCACTTACTAAATACTCCCTCTGCCATTATTTATTAAATTCCCTCTCTCTACACTAAAAAAATTAGACCTAAACGTAAGACTGGAAACCATAAAACTCTTTGACATACCTCGTAGCAATATTTTTTTGGATCTGTCTCCTAAAGCAAAGGAAATAAAAGCAAAAATAAACAAAGGGGACCTCATGAAACTTAAAAGCTTTTACACAGCAAAGGAAATTATCGACAAAATGAAAAGACCTACCGTGTGGGAGAAAATATTTGCAAATGATATGACTGATAAGGGGTTAGTATCCAACATATATAAACAGCTCACACAACTCAACATCAAAAAAAAAAAACAACCCAATCCAAAAATGGGCAGAAGACCTGAGCAGACATTTTTCCAAAGAAGACAGACAGATGGCCAACAGGCACCTGAAAAGATGCTCAACATCGCTAATCATGAGGGAAATGCACATCAAGGTATCATCACATACCTGTCAGAATGGCCATCAACAAAAGGAACACAAATAAACAAATGTTGTTAAGGATGTGGAGAACAGGGAACCCCCCTACACTCTTGGAGGGAATGTAAATTGGTGCAGCCACTGTGGAAAACAGTATGGAGGTTTCTCGAAATATTAAAAATAGAACTACCATATGACCCAGAAATTCCACTCCTCGGTATATATCTGAAAAAAAAAAAAAAAAAACTAAGGGTGGGGACCCTGCCTGTTCACTGCCAGTTTGCAACACCCAGAATATGGCAGACATACGAGTAGGCAAGTAACAACATCTGTTAAATGAACAACAGTGGTCGTCATGACCATCGTTGTTATGTGCTGCAGTATTGTATTTTGATATCGGTATATTGATATATATTCTTCACGTTGATTTATAAGAACGTGGCTAGAGAGGAATGGAGAACAGTCCAGCCAGCAAGTGGGCCAGGGTGTCCTGGATAACCTGGTAGTGGTAGTTTCTCTATGACCCAGCGAGTGTAGACAGGGTGGTCTATTACCCTGCTTCTAAGAATAGGTGTCCAGGCAGTTGGATTTGGACAGTTGGGCATGCATTTTTCAGGCTTTCATATTGCCCGGTGATGGCCAATGCACATATCTTCAGATTGACATGAAGACGCCAAGAGTTCAGTTCTGCATGCAATCTTCATTCTACCCACACCTCACACATGTATCAGCCACCCCCTCATCAGGTAAGAAAAGTCCCGGAGGCACGACAAACAGAAAGGGAAGCTGGATTCACATGCAAATACTCTCATGAATTTGAGGACGATGGGTTTAAACAAACCCGAGACAGTCTGACGTGTCGCGATGCTTGTATCAAGGGAGTGTAAACGGAACATCAGAGGCTGCGGCACTTCTATTCTGAACCACAGCATAATGACCATTTAGGCATTCGTGACAGAATCAACGACTCCACTTTTCTGACAAAGCCTGCCTGTCCGCTGTTCCCACGGGCTGCCTTCTCTCTGCTCCCAAGAGAGCATTTAGAACCTGAAGCCCTTTCCCTGCGCTGGGTGACTGTGCTTGTTGCAGAGCTGCCCGTCCCAGCCAGCCTGGCAGCCCGAGTCCCACATCCTCCTAAGAAGAGCGCCAGCTCCCTGAGGGTGTAGAATTCCCTGACAAACCATGGCTGTGGCTGGAGAACTTGATTCCAAGTGGTCCTTGTTTCTATGGCTACGAGACTTCCCTGAGTGGCAGAAAATAAGGGCAGGTTGCTCTCAATTTCTCAATACATTGATGTAAAATGCTAAAAGAAAATCCACCCTCTAGCTGTTCATCCTCTCCCTCTCCACCTCCTACCACTGGCATTACAGCGAATGCCACTGAGGCCTCCCAGCCTCCATCTGCCTCTACTGCCCTCCTTTCTAATATAACCCTGGTTTTGCTCAGGCCTCCTCACCCCTCTTCATAGCTGACGTGGTTAGATTTCAGGCGAGACTGGCCCCGTCCACGGGGGGTTCATCATGGTTGATATAAGCCAGGGACTGATTTAGGGACAGGCATTTCACTCAGTCCAGGGAAAAAAAGAGATGTCTGACCAGCTCAGCTGGGTGTACTTCTGAGAAAGACTTCCCTTCCTTAAAACAAACAGAACGAACAAACAAGAATAAGAAGAAATGGCCCTTTTGTATTTTCTGTTTCCGAATGCCGAGTGTGAAGGGTGATGCCTGTACTTGCTTTTCCACCTGGAGACCATGAGGGAAGCCAGTGAAGGTCCAGGGGAAATGGAACTGTTGGAGGCTGGATAAAACCTCAGTACTTAATTAGGCTGATGATTTAATCACCCTGAGAAACTCTCCACCGCCAGAGCTCTTATCATGTGAGAGTACAAAAAAAAAAAAAAAAATCCTAACGTTGCTTCAGTCACTTTGAATAGTGTTTTCTACCTTCCTGGCAGCCCAAGGCACCCTAACTAAGCCATGTGACTCTGCTGTTTGCTCAACATGTCTTTATAAACCCCTGGCTTGGGGACTTTTGAACAACAGCAGGATTTTCTAGTAACGAATACGCCAATATATCAAATAGATGAGTCTCTACCTCCAACAGAAGACAAATCACTGATTCTATTGTTCAGTGTTGTTTGTATCGTATTTTCAGTTTACAAAGCGCCACTGCACACTCTCAAGTCCTGCCCTGTGCGCAGGTCCAAGAACAAGCAGGCACTTCCTAACTGCAGAGGTACCGAGAGAAAGCAGTGGTCCATCTACGTGTTTATAGACACGTATCTGTCAATCTCAAGCAGCCGGAAAGGACTTGCAAACATCACAGCAGTAATGGGTGTAACTGTTCCAAGTGTTCGATTTTTCTTACGTTCTCCTCCCCGCTTCTCTGACGGCAATGTGATTCTCTTAGCCATCCAGGCTTAAAACCTCCAATTTATTTCTGCTTCTCCTACCCTCTTACTCCAGAAACTACTGTGGCCCAAGCCCCCGACGAGGCCCTCAGAAACATCTCTCAGGTCCAGGCAGATCACCCTGCCGTTCCTGCCACTCACCGGGTTCAGACCCTCATCAAGAGCCTCTGAAACCCCCACGAGGGGCTTCACTCTCTCCCGAGCATCTTTCCAAAGCAGAGGTCTGTCCTGTCCACTCTGCACACTGGCCTTTAGGAGACCTCAACCCACTTCTCCCCTGCGCCCCGCGTTCCCCACTCCAGCCCAACAGACGGCCCTCTGGGCCCTTTATTGCCTTCACCTTTCACCTCACATCCAGTCCGTCTCCATCTGCCGAAATCCCAACTACCCGTCACAGATGATCTGAAATTACTATTTTTTTTCAATTTAATTTTTATTTATTTAGTTTTGGTTGCATTGGGCCTTTGTTGCTGCGTGCGGGCTTTTTCTCTAGTTGCAGCAAGCGGGGGCTACTCTTCGTTGTGGTGCGCGGGCTTCTCATTGCGGTGGCTTCTCTTGTTGCAGAGCACGGGCTCTAGGCGCACAGGCTTCAGTAGTTGCGGCACGTGGGCTCAGTAGTTGTGGCTCATGGGCTCTAGAGCGCAGGCTCAGTAGTTGTGGAGCTCGGGCTTAGTTGCTCCGCGGCGTGTGGGGTCTTCCCGGACTAGGGATTGAACCCGTGTCCCCTGCATTGGCAGGTGGATTCTTAACCACTGCGCCACCAGGGAGATCCCCTGAAATTACTTTTTTATTCAGAGTTCTCCTGATTTCTCCCAGTCAAAAGTATGGCATTCCTCCCTTGACTTTTACTAGGATTTCAGTTCTCTATCCATGAGGGCATTTATTACTTTTTTTTTTTTTGCGGTACACGGGACTCTCACTGTCGTGGCCTCTCCCGTTGCGGAGCACAGGCTCCGGACGCGCAGACTCAGCGGTCATGGCTCACAGGCCCAGCCACTCCGCGGCATGTGGGATCTTCCCAGACCGGGGCACGAACCCGTGTCCCCTGCATCGGCAGGCGGACTCACAACCACTGCGCCACCAGGGAAGCCCCAAGATTCACTTTTAATGGATTTGATAGTGAGGTGCAAATTTGAGCATTATATACAAGAGCTGATGCTTCTATAGAGCTATGTCTGTTTGAACAAGAACAGACTTTCAAAATACAACATAAACCTGAACCAACTAGATTTTTTTCCTGCAAGTTATAATATTCTGATCAAATAAAATATAATAAAATTCTTGCTTCCCCACAGGTGTAGTGTTTCCTTATAGGCACAAGGAATGGTATCTTAGATGCCTGACCGCAGTGCTAGGCATTTCTTGAGAGCTGGATTAAGTGGATTTATGCTTCACAGGACATAATCAGTTTTATCCACAGAGCAAAACCCTGTCTTCATTCTGGCCTCTCTTTAACATTAAGTAAGTGTTTTTACCAAGAACGGGGTGTTGGTAGTTCTTCCTCTTGTAATGAGATCCGTGCTGCTCTGGAGTTTCACACTCCATGATCACCAGTAGCAGAAGACAAACATCTGAGGCATGTGTTTCACGATGATGTTGCAATCTAATCTTGAGCTACTCTTTTCAATCCCTAACATCTCTGAGGGTGTGCCACCTTTTCTCCAACATTTATTACTTTTGGAAAAATCATCTACTGTAGATATTTACTACGTACCTTAAGTACTTTCTAAAAAGTTTTAAGGACAGGAACCAGGTCTTGTTCATTTTTATGCTCTTGGAGTCTAGTGTTTCCTTGGCCCTTACGAACATCCAATAAAGATACGTGTCTGTAAACACACAGTTTGACAGAACTGCTTTCTCTCGGTACCTCTGCAGTTAGGAAGTGCCTGCTTGACCTTGGAATTGCTCACAGGGCAGGACTTGAGAGTGTGCAGTGGTGCTCTGTAAACTAAAAGAAAGTTGAATTACTAAAGAGGGACTGGCTTTCTGTTGAATCCTGTTTTGTGTGTCCGAACCTTATCATCATCTGATTAATTAAAATGAAATAAAATTTTGCAAAAAAATAAAGGACATTATTTGGTTCAGCTGGTCACTAATCGACTGTATGAGGGAGAATTCGTTAAGGGTTGATGAATGCAGAATCATATTAACTGCAAAACAGGATAGATACCTTCGTTTTCTATTTCAGAGAGATTCATATTAATCTGAAAGAGTTTGAATAACATACATGCTTCAGGATTATTCCCCCAAATTTATAAGCACTTTTTGGCCTTTCATCTGAAGATTATCACTTGAACTTTACAAAAAAGGACTGTTTTGCTTTACTGAAAAACACCACTTTTCAACGAGTCAAAAGATTATGTGTACCAATATCAATATGAAGGATGCTTTTCAACAAGCAAATGCCTATGTCTTCGCTGGGCAGACTTCTCTACTGATCAAGGCGATGTCCTACTGTTCATGTGTAGGCACCACGAGACGACGAGGTGCGTGTTACCTAGTGGGCAGTTAACACCAGGACTTCCTGTTGGATCCCAGGAACCTGTACTCAGCTAATCTGCAGAAAAGAAACGCACCACAGACTCATGCTGGGGGAATTCTGAGACACATCTAGGCTTACCCTCCACGTTTTCTTATGCTTATTTTTTCCCCCTACTATTTAAATTTAATACACAGTGTAAAACAGAAGTAGACCCAGAGGTTATCAGATCAGGAAAACTGTCGAGTAAATAAACCCTATTCATGGTCATGAACTTACTGCTTGTTGGGTAAGAAGATGATGTAACTAGATACCATAGTAGGATTTGTTCTGACTCACTTTAAGGACAGGTGACGGAGTAAACACTTGATCACTGGTAAAACTGAATTCCTGCGTATTTAACAGGAGCAATTAAGATTTTATTTGCACAATATACGTACAAAAGTAAAAACCAACTGGACCCACCTTTAACCCATATCAGGATGGAACAGGTCCTTTATCCGGTGGAGATAAAGAAATCAAGGGCAGCTGAGACACAAAGCAAAGTAGACAGAAGTGAGTCACAAAGGGTTCAGAAGGATTTCTACCCTATAATTAATACCTAGAGTCTAGCCTCTTGTGACTGCAGATGCCAGGAAAGAGGATTTACAGCGAGGTTGGGCACGGCTGATGTTACATAAGCAAGTAGGCGCCCAGTCACCCTGCCGGATGCCGGGGCAGTGGATGGAGCTCTGGGTCTGGGCCCTTCTCCGGTCTGGGCAGCAGCGATTATGGAACCAGGCTCCACAGGGGGGTGGGACAGAGTGGCCGCCGTGGACCCCAGTGGAAATGTTTCCCCGTTACTGCCTCTGGATGGTTACTCAACGTTCGGATGGGAGGGTGGTGTTAGGACCAAGACAGAGACCTGGATGACCTGGTGGCAGGTGCGTTTCTGTCCAGGTGGATGCCATGGAGGGGGTGACAGGGGTTCTTATAGCTCAGATCTCAGTCGCCCCATGGCAAGACCGCGTGTGTACCACGTGTTGATGTGGTTCTGCTATTGGAAGAGCATCCCCTTGATGTTCCATAGTTACTGTTTCTGAGAGGGACCAGGAGGGATCACAGCCCTGGAAGAAGCTCTTCTTCCTCCTTGCCTGCCTCCGGTTGCAGGGGGTGCTGGGGCGCGTGTGTTTGTGTGTGTGTGTGCACATGTGCGGTGTGATGGGAAAGTCAGGCTCATGGCACCTCAGCAGTTTGTTATACAGGGAAGCAGTTCATGGCCCAACAGCTCGAGGCCTCTCAGAAGGGTCTGCACAGTTCCCGAGGTCAAGGGTGAACAGTGACGATGATGCTCTGATGGTGGTGCCGGGGCCGGGGCCAGGGCTGGGGCTGGTCAGTGGAGGGAGGCTGGGGAAGAGGGGAGGCTGGGTTTGTGCGGCCCGGCCTAGGACAGTAAGGAGGAATCAGTCCTAGTGGAGGGCAGCTTGGCCTGCTCCCCTGTGACGTTTGGAAGGAAAGGTGGAATTGAGCAAGTAGGCAGGCTGATCTTTCAAAGAGCCTGGTGAGCACCGGGGCGGGGGGAGGTAACTCACAGCACTGAAAGCAGTCGCTGTTTGGACGTGTTTATGTGCCTTAGTAGCGGCACATGGTGACCAAGAGTGGCTGGAGGGGACCAGAGGTCCCCAAGATGGAAACACGAGCGCCGGTGGAAGCCTCCACCTCCTGGGCTGCATGCTGGGGCCTTCTGTGGGAGCCTGAGCCCAGCCCCTCCTCAGGAAGCACCTGACTTCAAGACGGGAGGAAAACACAGGTGCTCCCTGCCCGCCGGGGGCTGAGGCCCCATGACAAGACCAAGATGGAGGGGAAGCTGGGGAGGAAACGATGGTGACCCCTTGAGACGAGGCTGCAGCTGCAGAGGGCCTTCATCTCCCCAGGAGGGTGGTGAGCGGTGGCCCTTCACAAACCCCGGGCACCAGCTGCACCAAGAAGCCCTCGTGGGCGACGCCACAGCACGCAGCTCAGCAGCAGCACACGTGTGAGTCGGGGTGACGTGCCTATTATGTCACATCCTGTCTCTCCTCAATCCTGAAATAATTCCCTCACTTAACGAGCCCGGTTTTCCCGCTCCTACAATGAGGCCCGTGGGCAGCGCTGCCCTGCTGTGCCCTGAAAGCAATTCAGGGAGGTACACACCCCTGGTTGTTCAGGAACAGTTAAACCCATCAGCTGTGTGTGGGTTCATTTTCCACTGGGGCTGGTCTGCCCTGGTGAAGATTTAAGGAGAGGGGCAGCTTGGGCTCGAGGAAGGGGATTCTCCACTAGAACTTCGTTGTTTCTTTTGAGGTAAAAGAAACTTAGAAGGGGGCCAGGGCAGCCTGGGTGGTTAAGCACTGACCTGTCCCCGGGATGCATGGACCGTCCCCACCAGCATCTGAGCTGCAGAAAGGATGCGGTTTTTATTCTGCTCGACCCTCCAGGGTCTGAAAAGTGCCCTCAGAGAATACGACATGAAATGACATAGAGGTGATTCCAGTGTCACTATTCCTTTCTGTTGAATCCACTGCAGGTTTCTAATTGTGGAAAGCTGTCTCACCAAGACACCACCAGAGTGGACGGAAGACTTTTAAACGGCTCTTTAAAAAAATATATTAGGTTAAAGTTCGACAAAAAGAGAAGAGTTATAATCTACTCCTTGAAAAAGAAACCTACCCCATCCTGTGACGGGGGGAGTCTGTTCAAGTATGGTTTTATGTTCCAAGAGATTCTTCAAAGTGTACTTTTTACCCTTCACTGGGCCCTATGAATGAAGACATTTAATCCAGTATCAATAAATCCTAATTAGCTAGAAGACAGATTTGTTTTCATTTAATTAACGTTTACTAAAGGCTAGTAATCTTTACGCTCCTGTAGGAAGCATTGTGGGGATACAGACATGATTGCTGTCTGCACAGAGCTCACGGTCTGGTAGCTGTAGATTCTCTTATGCTCTTGGAAAAATGACTTTTTTGTTTAGAACATGGGATCATCTGTTAGGTTACCCTGCCAGTAAGACAAGGAAGAAGAAGGGTGCGTCTTGTTATGAAGGGGAAACCAAAGAAAAGACTTAAGGGTTTATGCAATCATATATCTGATAGGGGACTTGTATCTAGAATATAATAAAGAACTATTACAATTCAACAACAACGACAAAAAGACTTAAGGGTTTACCCAGCTTTACCTAAATACTCTTTGATGTGAAAAATGACAGGAAATGTTCCATCCCACTGCTGTTGAATGAGCACATACAATTTTGTAAGGCTGTGAAATACTGCCTATGCAGAGGAAACAGAGCAAAACTTAGCTGGTACAGAATAAACCTGAACCTCATGGTCAGAGCATGGTGTGCACATCTCGTGCTTAGTCCTGAGTTTCGAGTGGGAAATGCAGAACAGCAACTTTACTGACGTGGCAATTATGACAAAAACATTCTTGAACTTGATGGAGACACATTTTTGAACTTGATGGAGACAAAGTATCCTAATGTAGCACACTCAAAATAAATATTTGAAAGAGGCTTCAATGTTGCTGCTTAACGGAAAGTCTGCCCTCCACTATCACTGGGAATCATTTCTTAGTAATGGTTTAATAACCTGAGTTTTGTAACAGGATCCTACTGATTAGCTTAGCACAAAATGCTTCAGTCGTTGAGGTTCGTGTCACCGGGGAGACAACCAGGACCAAAACTGGAGGGGTTTCTTGGCTGGAAATTAGGTAATGAGTATAATTTTCTGTAATTTTTTTTTTTTTTTTTTTTTTGCTGTACGTGGGCCTCTCACTGTTGTGGCCTCTCCCGTTGCGGAGCACAGGCTCCGGACACGCAGGCTCAGCGGCCATGGCTCACGGGCCCAGCCGCTCCGCGGCATGTGGGATCCTCCCGGACCGGGGCACGAACCCGTGTCCCCTGCATCGGCAGGCGGACTCTCAACCACCGCGCCACCAGGGAAGTCCAATTTTCTGTAATTTTTATGACTGATTCACACAAGCTAATGCATTTACCATTTTCCATATTTTAAAAATTCACTTTTATCTGGGCACAGCTGCCCCTGGCTAACAGCGTGAAGGAGAGTTGTTTTTCAGTTTTCTCCTGCTTCCAAGAGGTCAGCGTCCAGCTTCAGGCTGCTCAGGACCTCCGGCCAGGGCTGGCCTCCTGGAAGTCCCATACCCTCTTCAACACTCCTGGGTCCTGAGCACTCAGATTTCAGCTGGTTGTTAGATAGAGTCATAGGAGCAAACCAACCCACGCTCTGTACCCATAATGCCTGATGGAAGCCAAATGTGATTACGAGTCCAGGGCATCTGCACAGTAAGAGAACAATATTACTTGGAAGGATTCTTTCACGGTGCCTTTCCAGCGGCTCCGAATGAGGACTCTTCGAGACTCCTCAGATGCCCCTGTTCTGGAATCTGCCTCCTGTGCCTTCCTGCGTCGGGCAGAGGATCTTTTCCTCACCACTGTGGCCGGCTGTCTTAAGTTCAACACTTGAGATGCTTTCTTAATATAACGTCAGAAGTGACAGGTACCTCATGGCGGCCTAGGGGCTGGCACTAACCTGCCCGTCCCGTCTTACCCAAGGGAGCGGAAAACAAGGCTATCGAGATCCCCAGCATCACAGAGCTTGTCTGAGCCTTTACCCCTCTGCGCCTTAGTTTTGGAACTTCTGGACTGTCCCTAGAAGTTGTACATTTGGGAGGGAGTACTTTCTCTTGGAGACTTTTCAAGGCATGGAGCAACCATGCCCTTGTTCCGTGCTCTGCATCTTCCGGCTGCTCCAGAGTGCAAGGCGTGAACTGGGCATCCCAGAGTTCCTCCTCCAAGACACCTGCCTCACGTTCCTCCTTCTGAAGGGTTTTCGAGGATTTCAAACGTCTGGCCGTCTTCCCTTTGTGTTTCAGAAACCACACCTGTCTGTCTTCATTGTACAAGTCCTTTTAAAGCAACAGGAATTCAGACATCAAGAAAGTGACAAATTCCCATATATTTCTATTGGTAAAACATACTTATTACAGTTGGTTCCAGAGAAGCTTCCGTTATCTAGTTAAGTTTACCGATGTAAAAAAACATATATATATGTTCTGGGGTGGCAGGGAGGGAGGTGTGCTTGTGAAAGGGCAACTCAGGGGTCCTTGTACTCATGGAATGTTCTGCACCTCGCTGGTGGGGGTGGATGCACAGACCTACATGTGTGGTAACATTTCACAGAACTAAATGCTCACACACAAATGAGTGCGTGGAAAACTGGGGTGACCTGGTTAAGACTGGAGAACTCTATCAGTATTGATGCCCTGCTGCGATGGTGTGCAATGCTTTTGTGAGAGATAACCACCGGGGGAACCGGTCAAGTGTACGTGGGATCTCTCTGTAGTATTTCTTACAACCATGTGGGAATCTAGAACTCTCAAAATGAAAGGTCTCATTACCATAGACTGGCATCTTAAAAAAAGCATTCATTTCTCACAGTTCTGGAGGCTGGGAAGTCCATAACCAAGGCTCTGGAAGATTCAAGGCCTGGTGAGGCCGGCTTCCTGGTTCAGAGATGGCTATCTTCTCGCTGTGTCTTTGGAGTGCTCTGGGCCTCTTTTATAAGGACGCTAACCCCATTCATAAGGGCTCCACCCTCATGACCCCATCACCTTCCAGAGGCCCCACCACCCAATACCATCACATTGGGGTTTAGGATTTCGATGTACGGCTTTTGAGGGGACACAAACATTCAGTCTGTTTGTATGGCATAATCATCTTATTCTTGTGTTACAGCAGAAAACCTTCCATTTTTAGCTACAGATAAAGAAAAGCATTTCTAGATCATCCAGCTGTTCTGCCTTTAGAGTCATACTGAAAATCTCTCATGGTTTCAAAATGATTGGGAATAAAATGTCTGATTAATAAAGCAGTTTGGTTACCGAGTTAGTGAACTTGTATGAAACACAGCAATTACTATTGTCAGAGGACGCACAGAGAGTAAAACATATTTAACTCCGTCACCTCAAATCCATTATGGGGTGAGAGAAGGTAACATAAAAAGTTAGATGATATCGAACTACTTACCTGCATATACTTTTTAAAAACTTGGGTTAATTCTTTTTTTTTCAGGATCTGGCAGGGTTTCAGAAATATCACTAATGTATCTCAATAACTACTATAATGACAAAAAGTTAGGAAAGTGGTATTCTGAACACACAAAAAAACGGATCCCACACTTCCCATATGAGCTGTCATCTTTCTTTTTCCTACAAATGTATTTAAATTTTCTATAATTTCTGAGGTCTTAACACTTTCAAAATTTCTTCTTCATGAGATGAAGACAGTTCTACAAATATGGTGCCAGGTCTTAATTTCTGTCATGTTTCAGCTTTAGAATAATCTCAAGTGGAGCCAACATTAAAATGTACCTCTTGTATGTTCAAGTGTCTGCCACATGGTGGATGAATTTTCTCAGTCTCTAACTGTAATCAAGCATCTTACTATAGCTTGGTCCACTGGCCCAACAGGTGAGGTAATGCTAGCAGGAAAGACAGGAGACATCATCTGACAGTGAGGGCTATCTGCACAGCTGCTATGGAAGAAGTTTACCTCTTTTCTTCAGACAGACTTGTCCTTTCTTTCCTACTTCATGTAAAAACCTTGAGGTTTAGAACTAGGAATATTTTTAAAGCTTTGGGACAACTTTATTCACCTCATCAAACGGCTGGGTGGAAGAAGTATGCCACAGTAGAAGTAATAATCCATCAGACCTAAAAATCAGAGACGCCGATCCCATCAGGGTCTCCAGTGCATGTGAGCTTCCTACGAATCATGAAAACTTTCAGGAAACAGATGCTGTACAGCATGAAAACCGAACAACAGAAAGACCCTCAATCTAGCTAGAGTTCTATGCGCAGGTAATTTTTTTTTGCATGATTCCTGTGAATTCCCATTCCATGATGAGCTTTAAAACATGAGTCCATTATAAGAAAACCTACGCCATTGGTAGTGAGAAATTCGCTTCTTGAAAAATTCATACTGCTATGCATCAATCTTCATTCATAGTTTATTTAATATGAGTTAATATCTTAGGAAAATTCTTATTTTACTCTTGGCGTCTTTATTTTACCCAACAGTTAAATGCAATTGGTGCTGGCTCTGATTCACCTATTATTGAAAAATACCTCAATAAGCCACTTAACACATACATACGCTTCTTTCAGTGTGTCATCTCTAATGGTCCTTCCAAAACATACTAATCTACTGAGGCACTTAATTTCCTGGTTCTTTCATTTTTCTGGCAGTTGAACCATCCTTTACTTAATGAGCTGTAGCGTCAGGGCATCTCCGGGGTTGGGGGAGCACCTGATTCGCCTACTTCTGCCTCCAACACCGTTGGCAGAAACCATTTCAACTCAAAAGGGTCTGTGCCACAGGGCGTGTAATTCATGTCGTGGGTGCCAGGAGCACCCACGTTTTTTGGTAATCGTCTCTTTGACGTGAATACACTTATAAGTTTCATCTGGGGTTGACAGTAAAGGAAAATTTTATCGTGGCAGGACAAACTCACGCTTTCAGCTCCAGATGCTCAACAAGGACCAGTGTGGAACCACTTTTAAGATTTCTGACTCAGCGCTTGAAACCTACCAACACCGGAGCATGTCCTCAACGTGGTCACGGGCTCTGCTACACCAGAGATGTTCAAGCAGAGCGGAACGCCTGCGTGTTAGGGACTCTGCCGAAAAGACAAGGAAATCAGAAAACCTGACACTTGTTTTCCAGCTCTGTGACTACACGCTTTGAAAATCACTCAGATGAATATTAAGCCTTACCTAGGCTCCTGTGATTAAGGCCCATGAGAATGCACTATTCCAAAACCTGTAAAAAAAAAAAAAAAAAAATGGCAGCTGTTTGTTCTGGGTCTGCAGATAGGTACCGGTCAAAATTATGCAGTTAGGACAAAACTTTCCTATCTTCTCTTCCCTGGTGGCACAATTGTTCATTTTTCCATGAATGCCACCATAGTTCTCTTAAACCTTTTTTTTTGCTTGACAGAACCTCTGGATCTCAGTTATATGCACAGTTTATCCGGTAACCCATTCAATAATTTTGTTGGCCTCTCCAGATCTACAGCAAAACACTGATTTTCTTTCCCATTTGGTGTTGTCCTTTCTTGTTTTGTTTACATGACCTCATCCTATCTGAGAGGAATCCAGCTTTCAAAGCTTTCAAAGGGCACCTCCTTAGCATATTCTTGGATTTGGTCTGGACTGGGTTCTGTCTAGGTGTTTCGTGTTGGATCTATGACTAATGCCTTCTCCCGTGGAATGTTCTGGGTAGGGGAGTTTCCTGGTCTTTGTGGATTTTCTACAATAAGCTTGATGTTACATGTTAAAAATTATTTCTTCGTATAGATAGCCATTTATAAAAAATAAATGGCTATCCTGTTTGTCAGGCCAGAGTTAGGATTTTTGAATTTGGATAAAGTTTGTAGATTCACGTAACAATTACTTCGTTTTTCCCTTTTCCCCAAGATGTGCCACAGATGCAAAAGGTAGGGGTGAGGATTGACTACAGATTTCTTACCACTGGAAAGAGTAAATCAGGCCACACTCACACAGCCTTGAGCTGGGACACGACACGCTCGGCACACCTGTGCAAATCCTTTATTAAAGCAACAACCAAAATACAGGATGGCTCACATGTTTTTTTGCTGCTATATCAATTTAAATATTAGTCATTTGTTTATACCTTTAAATTATTCTTAAAAGGTGAACATTTATAGCTCACAAATCAACAGTTTGACATTTCCGCGCAGATACATTTTTCCATCTTATTTCCTGGCTTTAACGAAGAAATTCCAGAACCAGAGGAATAGCACATCAAACGTTAAGTGCCAGCACCTTCTGTGAGCGGTGCTGGGGTGTCTGAGAGATACAATGAAGGTTTCAATTCCTCGTTAAATAAAAATAATTTATGCCAGAATATTCTTAGAACTATTTGCTTTCTGTTTTTACATTCTCTATGAGCTTCAGTTTCGACTGTGGTATTCTAAGCATTAGTCCCCTTAAAAATGACATTTCTAAAATATCTCAGTGAAAGATCATTATCACCCTCATACAACATTTTCTTGTCTAACAGACACTCAGTCCTTCAGAAAGCATAAGAAGCAATTGTTTTTTTCCATTTTTTCCCCACCACTGATTTGTTTAATTCAAACCTTGTTAATCACTGGTTTAACCCTAAGGGTCATTAGGAAGATGAACTCTGTTATCTACTAAAAGATTTTTAAATCAATAGGTGAATGTAAAAACGACTAACACCGTGAAGGTAACAGGTGCTCAAAACACGTGTGTGAATATACAATGAGATCTGCTGGCTATGTAAAGAGGACCAATGAATTAGCTTAAAAAGCAAGAACAGAAACCAGGATTATGATCTAAAAGGACTGCCAAAAGGGTACGTGAAGACAGGTACAGGGAAGTAGTCGCTGAACTGCGCTGAGTATAAATTAGAGTATCTGAAAGATAAAGGAAATGCTCCGTTTTCTTACCCAGTGAAACACTGGGAGGAAACCCCTGTTCACAGAACCACAGGGGCTGCCCTTGAAGAGTTTTAGCACTGGTACAACACTGAAATTCAACCTGCACACACAGGAGTCTGATCCGCCTTCTGAAACGGCTCGTCCACTGGCTGGGACCAGGGTTTCTAAGGCTCAGCTGGTCTGTGTTGGCTGCACTACATTTAGAGGCTGTCTGTCCAAATCTTGCAAACATTCTGTCTGCCTAACATTTTCTTCACGAGCTAAACAGCTGAACAGCTCTGAGATCACCAATAAAGAACAATCCAACCATTAGATAAGAAACGTTACCAGCCCAGTGAATAAGTTACACAGCCATCCTTCCAGCCAAGTCTTTCAATCAAGTTGCTTTCTTATCTCACATTTGCCCTTCAAAGGAAGTCTGAACAACACGGGATGTCTACAATTAAAAATGAAACACACAACGAAAAAGATAAAGAAGGGAAGGATTCCAGACTCCACTGTGTGGGAGGCCAGGCCTTTTGGCTTGGTTTTGAAAAAAGAAACGCTCACCAGCCATCATTCCGGGTGTAATGACACAGCACAATAGTGCTCAGGATGGGTAAGGACATTCAGTTACTTTCCGAGCGATTTCTATACATTATAGATGTCACATTTGGTTCCTAGAGATTTAGTCAAGTATTACTAGTTCTTTTTGTCAAGCATGATATACAAAAAGATGAGAATAGATGTGCCCTAAAAATATGAAAATATAATATATAAAACAAAACCATTATAAATTACATAGATTTGCAGTATAAAATTTTTTCCCATTTAGAATAAATACCATCCAAGTTTACAGATCATCTAAGTGAATTAAATATGCACACATATCTGAATCATTTTCAGAACTTCAAGAAAAAAAAATCGCTAGAGATATGACCAGATGACTCAGAAACCAGAAACTGCTTACTTTTGAGAATAATGACCTAAGACCCAAAGGACATGGCTTGGGATTTAGTGCTAAGCTGTTAAAACTGCCCAAATGAGTCTGACGTATGCATGTGTGCATACACACACACACACACACACACACGCTCACGAGCAGCCATACTTTTATGGATTTCTATGAAGCTCAACGGTTTATCTTTGAAAAATCAGCCCAAAGTCACGAGCCCAAAAATCAGCCCAAAGTCTCCTGCTAGAATATGTTCCATATTCTAGCAGGAGAGCTTTCCTATTCTGTAAAGAAGCTACAGGACGAACAGGAAGAGTGTAGCCTTTCTGGACAGAGAAATCTTCGTCGTAAGCCAGTCTCCTCTTTGGTTGGCTGTTATTCTATCAAGAGCTTTCTGATGCCTTAAAGAGGGGAAAGGTTTTGAAAAATCTATATAATCTCGCCAGTCTAAAGAAGCTAAAACCAACCTGAAAACATTCTTTGGTCACACGTTTCTGCTCCTGCTCCATAAAAAATCTGCCCGTTTTTAACTTTCTATCCCTAATCAGTGCCTAGATGGGAGAGATAGATGCCTTTTCCTGTAATTTCCACGTGGAAATGTGCACATGGGTTTCGGTGGAGGGAGAACTGGACAGAATGGGAAAAAGTTCACGCAGTGTCACAAAATGAGTGTGGGTCCCTGCTGTTGCTTTGGGCGTACAGATCCATGGTAAGAATCCGCTGACCTCCATGACAAGTGGAAAATTCTAAGAGGTGGAGATAAAACTCTTCTGCAACTCCAATACAGAAAACCCTTGTCCAGAGAGTGCAAGTGGGAGGTCAAGGTTTCTCTGGGCCGTTCACGACTCATTTTTTATGTGACCACCCAAGACACTCCTACCTGATGGCAATGGGTCATTTGAGGCCAAGAGGACGCTGATCCAACTGAGTCTTGTCAGACCACCTGTCACACCAGTTATCTATACATAGAGAAACCCCTGAAGCCAAACCCTCTGCCCTCAGCTACAGATTCAGATGCTTTTGCCGTGAAGGTTGGCGGCAAGAGTATCTAACCTCACGTGCCCATGTTTGCTCCCAAGACCGCTTGTCTCCTGCAAGGGGGGCCATCACAAACTTTCCCTAAAACTCTAAAATGTCTGAGCCGGATGGGATCTGGGGACCCATCAAGTCCCACCTCCGTGTTTGTCAGATGAGAAAGATTAAACCCAGGGGGGTGTCGAAGGTCACTTATCCAGATAGCGAGAGTGAGGACTAAACATCAGGTCTGCTCTCACGATCCGTGTGGCCCAGGGAACCTCCATGGAAACCATGATGTGGCCGCGACCCTCAAGACGACTTCAAGGTTATGGCTCCCCCGCTCATAAACGGAAATGAACTAATACCTCTCATTCTTCCACGATGACATCTAAACTGCAGACGCTGCCCTAATGATTTTGGTTTTTGAAACCGAACCTCTTGATTTGCATCAATACTAACTTTCACCATAAAGAAGATTAGAGGAACCAGAGAGGAAAGTGAAAAATCTTTCGAGTAATTGTGGAGGAGGGCCAGGTGATTCTGTGGGAGAGGGGACCATCTAGATGGAGCTCGAGCCCGTCTGGTCTGTCCCTCTGCCAGGGAAGGAACGGAGGCCCCACCTGCCCAAAGCCTGCGGTGCTTACTGGCACCATCAGACGAGACGCTAGCCTTTGGGTGACTAGTTTTGTCGTTTCTATAACATCATTCTGCCGCACATACAACTGCTTTCTTGTGGGACAAAATGAATTCAAGAATTCTGGCGTGAAATTTGAGGCCATCACCCGAACCTTTCACTCTCCCCTTCAAGGACGGACAAGTCAGCCCTGCAGTTCAGGGAAGTGGGCCTGGCTAGGCGATCCCACGGACCCTCACACTTGTTGCCCCAAACCAAGTGTTTGGGTCACCGGACGGCCCCTGGCGGCCCACATTCTACACCTACATGGATTCCTCAGATGCCTCTGTCTCTGGACGCACCATGCGTTCCAGATCAAGCAGCAGCCGTGTTTGGAGGATGACGTTACTTACACGTAAAAACAGCATCTTTCATGGACAGTTTGGGTAAATTCAAGTTTACAGTCTCCCTGCCACCTCCGCTGAGCTCACCTAAAGGCTCTCAGAATCGGACAGGCAACACATCTTTATTTGGCTATTAAAGTGCTATCCTGGGCAAGGTTTTTTTTTTTTTTCTTTCTCAGTTTCACAACAGTAGCTTCATTGGAAACAAACAAACAAACAAAGCAATGGATGGAGACAGGCCTGGGAAATGACAAAAATCACGAGGCTGGTAACTGCTTTGGAACATCACAGATGACTTGTGGGTATCAGCCCTGACACCAAAGCCTCTGAGGTAAAAGCTTGGCGGGGGGTTCGAGGGGGTGGGGGGAGAGAAATAAGGACAAAGTGGCAAAGGGGACGAAACCAGAAGGAACGATTAGCATCCGTATCACAACGACTCGGTTATAGGGGAGCGGAGAAGGGGGGTTAAAACTGAGAAGAAAGTGCAACAGACCCACGGACGTGCAGTTGCTCTCGTAGCAGACCTATAACTTTTTAAAGGAAAAGCGCTGCAGTGTGCATTGGACAGGGCTCTTGACCTCAGAGTCTCTCACACCAAAAGGGCATCAGTGATTAAGGTATCTGGCAGAGAAGAGCCTCTGAGATTCATGCCGCGCGCACAGACACCTGCCCAAGGTCGCTGGCTCTGCACCCTGCCGCTGCTTGCATCCTCCGTCGCGGGGCGCGGTCCGGGCACACAGCATGCACGCAGGCGCTCCCTTCTGAAGGGGCCTGGCTCCTACCTACGGGACAGGCGTCTCCGGTAAGGCTTAGCGGCGAGGGCGGACTGCGTCTGGCCCTGGGGGTGGGGGGGGCGGCCCTGATTCTCAGGGTGTGCATAGCTTCTCGGGGGGGCGTTGTTAGACATGGCTTTCATAGACGACGCGGGCGTTGCTGTCGCACGCCCCGGCCGGCTCTGTGGCTTCCAGGAGACCTGGGGGCAGGACACGGTCCGGTACCTCGACAGGCGTGGGCTCCTCGGAGGTCAGCGCTGCGGACGTGACCTCGGTGGAAGGCGCCGCGGACTCGGGGGAGTGCTCGGCCGAGGGCTCGGTGTCCTCCTCGTCTCTGGCCTCGAGGGGCCCCCCGTCCCGGTCATCCGTGGGCTCCCTCCGGGCCTGGGGGTGCACGGACACCTCGATGGCAATCTGCTGGGGCTGCTCGTGCAGCGACGAGGCGTCTGAGTCAGCGGTGGGGGACTCGCTCCGCTGCAGGGCGTCGGGGATGGTGTAGACCTCGTCCCCGCTGGTGGCCTCCTGGCCCTCAGGCGCGTGGCGCACGAAGTTCTGGCCCTGCTCCTCCAGCCCTACCACCTCCATGAGCTCCTCCACGATGGTCCTGCAGTTCATGATGAGCGGGGGCAGCGGCACGCTGCGGGCCAGCTCCTCGATGTAGCGGGCGAACTCCATGGTCTTGAACTGTGTGACCTTGGCCAGCTCCAACGTCTTGGCCGAAGTGATGATGGGGATGCGCTTGGCGATCTCGAAGGCCTTCTGCAGCTTCTCGGCGCCCTCTGTACGGAAGAACTCGTTGATGGCCTTCTCGGTCTTCTTCAGGTGGCTACTCATCATGCAGAGGCGGGTGATGTTGAGGGCCAGCACCACGGTGAAGGCCACCAGGCACACCACCATGTAGTACACGCCCATGTCCCCCGACGTGAAGACCACCCTCAGCGTCACCGTGTTGTTCACGGTGCCGTGGACGTTGGCCGCCACACATGTGTATCGACCTCGGTCCGTGAAGGACACCTTGGTGATGTTCAGGAGGCCGTCGTGCATCTGCCACTTTCCTGCAGGAGGAAGAGGACAGAGTCAGCCGGGCCCTCCACTCCCTGCAGCCACTGCCCCGCACGTCGCTGAGCACATCTCCCACCACCATGTCTGCCACTGCCGACAGCGCCCACGGCGAACGCCGACTTCGCCAGACGGTGACGGTGTTAGCTCGCCTAATCCTCACAACTCAGGGAGGAGCTACCAGCACCGGCCCATTTTACAGGATGGGGAAACTGAGGCACAGGTCCACTAAGCCACCTCCCCAGGGCGCCAGTTTGGAAGCAGTTGAGCTAGACGTGAACTCGAGCCCAAGAGGCTGTACTCTTAATACCAAATCATACTGTGTGATTCCACATCCTAGAGCAAAATTAGAAAAATAAACAGTATGGAAAATGCTTGCTCTTACTAGAGAATTCCTTCATGTAGCATCTGATTTTCTAGCCTGCCTGTGAGCGTGGCTCTACAGAATATATATGTTCACTGGAGAGTTTTAATACTTTTCAGAAGATAAAGTACTTTAGGATCAACATAAAAACTGGAGTAAATCAATTAAATTGTAATTGTTCACCTGGGTTTCTCATATTTGAGATTGAAGTAGTCCTGGTATGACCTCCGTTGATGGAAACATAAATAATTAATTTTGAGAAGCTACAATGAACTACGTCACTTACAGTTACAAGCTAATGCTGTGGAGATTCAGAGGCTGGGTGTGAATAAGCAACAATTGGGTTTCGCTTTGCAAATAAATCACAGACCCATCAGGTTGAAACCAGGCCTCACACAATGGAGAATGCACACTGAAAAGCGTTGTCATAGATAAGAATTCTACCCCCCTCTGGCCTAGAAAGGATCGTTGCCCTGGGAATGAGGTTCTTAACCTGAATTAATCTTTGCTAGGGATTACTCCTTAGTCTGCCTGTGTACCCGTCGGTCAGAGGACCCCGGGAAACGTGATCCTAGCTTTGCCTTCCAGGTCTTGGGTCTGAGCCTTTCTGAAAACCCTACACCTCCCTAGACTGTCCTGTAGAGAGAGAAGGGTCCCGGCCCGGCCTCGGGGGAGTTCTGAGTAGCAGGAAGATCTTTCTGCGTAAAAGCACTTGCGTCCCCAAGCAAGCCAGAGGCCTCTCCTGAGAGATGCGGCAACCTAGCGCGTGGTTTCCTTTTAAGGGTGTATTATCGATTTGTATTTATTTATTTATTTATTTTTTGCAGTACGCGGGCCTCTCACTGCTGTGGCCTCTCCCGTTGCGGAGCACAGGCTCCGGACGCGCAGGCTCAGCGGCCATGGCTCACGGGCCTAGTCGCTCCGCGGCATGTGGGATCCTCCCGGACCGGGGCATGAACCCGTGTCCCCTGCATCGGCAGGCGGACTCTCAACCACTGCGCCACCAGGGAAGCCCATATCACTTTGTATTTTTTTAAAAAAGAAGAAATTTGTGAGCACCAAAGCGACCAGGGTCTCCAGGGACTGTGGGATGAGACAGCAGAGGCCCCCGTTATTCCAGGTCCTCTGCTCCAAGGACCATCCTTCGGGAGGCTGGCCGGAGCCGTGGGGGCCGTCGGGGACCTGCAGCCCCTCCTCCCGCTGGTCTGGGGAGCCTGGCAGGAAGCCTCTTGTAGATGCTGCCACATTCCTCTGCTTCCTGAAGGAACATCTGAGAAGAGTGGGTCCTGGTGTCCCCTAGTACCGTGCTTCTAATAATGCAGCCAGTGTACTTTCCCGAGAGTAGGAAACACTGGTTTGGGAAATCTAGCGCATTTCTGTCTCTTGTGAACGTGTATGAACAGACCACCCTAGCGCCCGGCCTGTGAAACCTTCTCTCGTCCAGATGGGCAGAGGCAAGCCTCCCACCCTGTCCGTTTGTTCCCGAACATGCAACTTGATACTTCAGTGGCAGATTTATCCAAATAGAGAATAATCTGAGCAAGGGAAATGATCAGTTTGTTTTCTTCAAATGGGCATGTTTCATCAAACCACACTACAGCAGGCATAGAAAAAAATAACAACTCCGGTTGCCTGAAAGCTTATGATAGATGTGGAAGGTACTGGGTGCCAGAGAATTACAAACTCTACCTATAGGAGTTTCTCATACTGATTGTTGGAGAACAACAGGAAATAGGAAGGGAGAAGGTGAGAAGGTGAGGTTCTTTGTATGAGGAACAGTTAGGATCAACTTGTCCACCTCCTAACCTCCCACCCTCGCTCCCTCTGTGGAGGAATTATTATCTACAAATTCAAGGACACAGAGGAATTATCTACAAATTCAAGGACAGGGTAGGGGGAACCGGGGTGTGGAGGAAGAGCAGAAAGGAGTGCTGAACTCAGAAGGCAGGCACCTGACGGTAACAGAAACAGCTCTCTCCCCACACCTAGGCAAGGCGCTCAGCGATAACTGCACCTAATTGTGATAGAAAAGTGAAGTGTAGAAATGCAGGCCAGTTACAAGATGCCAACAATTTCCTCTACTGACTATTCAAAGGGTTTCTGAACTTGGATTTTATAGTTAT
The DNA here is from genome assembly GCF_963455315.2 of Globicephala melas. Lineage (NCBI taxonomy): Eukaryota > Metazoa > Chordata > Mammalia > Artiodactyla > Delphinidae > Globicephala > Globicephala melas. Next base: position 112,482,259 of record NC_083319.1, on the reverse strand, counting down.
CTTTAGGCATGTTTTTATTTTTGGTGGTACGTGGGCCTCTCACTGTTGTGGCCTCTCCCGTTGCAGAGCACAGGCTCCGGACGCGCAGGCTCAGCGGTCATGGCTCACGGGCCCAGCCACTCTGCGGCATGTGAGATCTTCCCGGACCGGGGCACGAACCCGTGTCCCCTGCATCGGCAGGCGGACTCTCAACCACTGCACCACCAGGGAAGCCCTAGGCATGTTTTTAATCGTCTATTGATGTATATTTATCTATCCTGGACCTAAGCGATTCAAAGCAGATACCGACTCAGACACTCCAGAAGTTCCCTGTCGCACGGTCAAAACAGGCACAGTCTGGAATCAAACAATTAGGTGACACTTGTAGTTCGTTCTGGGGAAACCTGTGAGATGTACAGTGCATAACTTATTAGTTTGGCACGTATTCTGCTTCTCAGCCCAGGGCCGTGGGTCCTTGGACGAACATCTCTCATATACCTTATCCAATAATTAACCTCGTTTGTTCCGGAAGCCCGAAGCCCAGCCATGAATCTGCGAAGTGACTATATTTGCCTAACGATAAACCACAACAATGAATCACATATGATTATCCTGAAACAGGCAGGTATCACCCCTAATAGGAGCTGTGACACTACAGTTAAATAACTGAGACCCATCTCTCTGCCAGCAAGTCCCTGTTTCGAGTCCACGACAAGGACACCAAGACGTCCCTCTCTTCAGGGTTCAGTCCTTCACTGTATTTCTCTTGAAACAAAAGCCATGTCACATTTACTTTATGGATTACGGTAATAGTAATGCTGCTTAGGCTTCTCAGGTACGACGAGGTAAAGGGAACGTGTGACCTGGACTAAACCTTGTTTTGCCAGATCTCAAAGCGAGTCTTGGGAAGCCAACACACACACACACACACACACACACACACACACACACACACACACACACACACACACACACACACACACACACACACACACACACTCACTCACTCATTCTGATGAAAGACGATTCTGGCCTCAAAGGTGATGTATGTCTGTATCATGTCCTGTTTAAAGGCTGATACATTCCTTCCTTCCTAGGAACTAAGACTCTAAATCCTTCCTCTCAGCCTCAGCATGACCTTCGATTAGTGAGAAATAAAGATTTCTGCATGTTCTCCTGCTGTATGCAGCCCCGAACACTATGAACCCCACCCTGGGGGTCCTACCACATCAGCAGGGGCCCAGGCTCATGGAGAATCACAGGCAGCCGCCCCACTAGGATCGTCTCGAGAACATTCCTGGGCCACATGTTGCCTTTCTCCTTACTCTGTAAATACCTTGTCCTGAGACCCAGCCTGGAAGGTCTGACTTCAGCCATCAGGAGGTCGAGGGAATAAAAAGGGCCCCAGTGACTGTCACAGGGACCCGAAGACCCAGCCACCTGGGGCGGGGAAGCTGGGTGCTGCAGCTCCAGGGATGATTTTAAACTGGAGTTGAGCAGGGAGGTCACAACCATGTGCTGAATTCTCACTAAGCTGCATCATTTCAGCACAAGTAAACACCTAAAATGTGAGCCGCTGACGCTGAGTCACTTCAACAGGCAATGATTCTGGAGGAAATGCACAACTAAAAGATCCTGCATGCCGCAACTAAGAGATCCTGCATGTCCCAGCGAAGACCCCAATGCCACAACTAAGACCCGGCGCAGCCAGATAAGTTAACCAGATTTGTTTTTGATTTTTTTAAAGGTAGATGTTGAGCCATCACTTTCTGATTCTAATACCAAAGATTCTGTGTCAAACGTTTCCCTGACAGACTGGTTCAAGATGGCCGACTAGAAGGACGTGATCTCACTCCCTCTTGTGAGAGCACCGGAATCACAACTAACTGCTGAACAATCATCGACAGGAAGACACTGGAACTCACCAAGAAACATACCCCACATCCAAAGACAAAGGAGAAGCCACAGTGAGACGGTAGGAGGGGTGCAATGACAGTAAAATCAAATCCCATAACTGCTGGGTGGGTGACTCAGAGACTGGAGAACACTTATACCACAGAAGTCCACCCACTGGAGTGAAGGTTCTGAGCCCCACGTCAGGCTTCCCAAGCTGGGGGTCCAGGAACGGGAGGAGGAATTCCTAGAGAATCAGACTTTGAAGGCTAGTGGGATTTGATTGCAGGACTCTGACAGGACTGGGAGAAACAGAGACTCCACTCTTGGAGGGCACACACAAAGCAGTGTACGCACTGGGACCCAGGGGAAGGAGGAGTGGCCCCATAGGAGACTGAACCAGACCTACCTGCTAGTGTTGGAGGGTCACTTGCAGAGGCAGGGGGTGGCTGTGGCTCACCGTGGGGACAAGGACACTGGCAGCAGAAGTTCTGGGAAGTACTCCTTGGCGTGAGCCCTCCCGGAGTCTGCCATTAGCCCCACCAAAGAGCCCGGGAAGGCTCCAGTGTTGGGTTGCCACAGACCAAACAACCAACAGGGAGGGAACCCAGCCCCACGCAACAGCAGACAAGCAGATTAAAGTTTTACTGAGCTGTGCCCACCAGAGCAACACCCAGCTCTACCCACCACCAGTCCCTCCCATCAGGAAACTTGCACAAGCCTCTTAGATAGCCTCATCCACCAGAGGGCAGACAGCAGAAGCAAGAACTACAACCCTGCAGCCTGTGGAACGAAAACCACATTCACGGAAAGTCAGACAAGATGAAAAGGCAGAGGGCTATGTACCAGATGAAGGAACGAGAAAAACCCTAGAAAAACAACTAAATGAAGTAGAGATAGGCAACCTTCCAGAAAAAGAATTCAGAATAATGATAGTGAAGATGATACAGGACCTCGGAAAAAGAATGGAGGCAAAGATTGAGAAGATGCCAGAAATGTTTAACAAAAACCTAGAAGAATTAGAGAACAAACAAATAGAGATGAACAGTACAATAACTGAAATGAAAAATACACTAGAAGGAATCAATAGCAGAATAACTGAGGCAGAAGAACGGATAAGTGACCTGGAAGACAGGATGGTGGAATTCACTGCCGTGGAACATAATAAAGAAAAAAGAATGAAAAGAAATGACGACAGGTTAAGAGACCTCTGGGACAACATTAAATGCACCAACATTCGCATTATAGGGGTCCCAGAAGGAGAAGAGAGAGAGAGGACCCGAGAAAGTATTTGAAGAGATTATAGTTGAAAACTTCCCTAACATGGGAAAGGAAATAGCCACCCAAGTCCAGGAAGCGCAGAGAGTCCCATACAGGATAAACCCAAGGAGAAACACGCCGAGACACACAGTAATCAAATTGGCAAAAATTAAAGACAAAGAAAAATTATTGAAAGCAACAAGGGAAAAATGACAAAAAACATACAAGGGAACTCCCATACAGTGAACAGCTGATTTCTCAGCAGAAACTCTACAAGCCAGAAGGGAGGGGCATGACATATTTAAAGTTATGAAAGGGAAGAACCTACAACCAAGATTACTCTACCCAGCAAGCGTCTCATTCAGATAAAACGGAGAAATCAAAAGCTTTACAGACAAATAAGAGCTAAGAGAATTCAGCACCACCAAACCAGCTCTACAACAAATGCTAAAGGAACTTCTCTAAGTGGGAAACACAAGAGAAGAAAAGGAACTACAAAAACAAACCCCAAACAATTAAAAGAATGGTAATAGGAACATACATATCGATAGTTTTGGTAATACATGTTGATAATTACCTTAAATATGAATGGATTAAATGCTCCAACCAAAAGACACAGGCTCGCTGAATGGATACAAAAACAAGACCCATATATATGCTGCCTACAAAAGACGCCCTTCAGACCTAGGGACGCATACAGACTGAAAGTGAGAGGAAGGAAAAAGATATTCCATGCAAGTGGGAATCAAAAGAAAGCTGGATGTAGCAATACTGATATCAGACAAAATAGACTTTAAAATAAAGAATGTTACAAGTGACAGGAAGGACACTACATAATGATCAAGGGATCAATCCAAGAAGAAGACATAACAATTATAAATATATATGCACCCAACACATGAGCACCTTAATACATAAAGCAACTGCTAACAGTTATAAAAGAGGAAATCAACAGTAATACAATAATAGTGGGGGACTTTAACACCTCACTTACACCAAAGGACAGATTATCCAGACAGAAAATTAATAAGGAAACACAAGCTTTAAATGACACAATAGACCCAATAGATTTAATTGATATTTATAGGACATTCCATCCAAAAACAGCAGATTACACTTTCTTCTCAAGTGTGCATGGAACATTCTCCAGGACAGATCACATCTTGGGTCACAAATCAACCCTCAGTATATTTAAGAAAATTGAAATCATATCAAGCATCTTTTCTGACCACAACACTATGAGACTAGATATCAATTACGTAAAAAAAAATGTAAAAAACACAAACACGTGGAGGCTAAACAATACGTTACTAGATAACCAAGAGATCACTGAAGAAATCAAAGAGGAAATTAAAAAATACCTAGAAACAAATGACAATGGAGACACGACAACCCAAAACGTATGGGATGCCGCAAAAGCAGTTCTAAGAGGTAAGTTTATAGCTATACAGGCCTACCTCAACAAACAACAAACATCTCAAATAAACAATCTAACTTACACCTAAAGGAAATGGAGAAAGAAGAACAAACAAAACCCAAAGTTAGCAGAAGGAAAGAAATCATAAAGATCAGAGCAGAAATGAATGAAACAGAAACAAAGAAAACAATAGCAAAGAGCAATAAAACTAAAAGCTGGTTCCTTGAGAAGATAAACAAAATTGATAAACCATTAGCCTCACTCATGAAGAAGAAGACAGAGAGGACTCAAATCAATAAAATTAGAAATGAAAAAGGAGAAGTTACAACAGACACCATTTTATTGGCAACTCTATGCCAATAAAATGGACAACCTGGAAGAAATGGACAAATTCTTAGAAAGGTATAACCTTCCAAGACTGAACCAGGAAGAAATAGAAAATATGAACAGACCAATCACAAGCAATGAAAGTGATTAAAAATCTTCCAACAAACAAGATGGCTTCACAGGTGAATTCTATCAAACATTTAGAGAAGAGCTAACACCCATTCTTCTCAAACTCTTCCAAAAAATTGGGGAGGAAAGAACACTCCCAAACTCATTCTATGAGGCCACCATCACCCTGATACCAAAACTAGGCAAAGATACTACAAAAAAAGAAAATTACAGACCAATATCACTGAGGAATATAGATGCAAAAATCCTCAACGAAATACTAGCAAACAGAGTAAATCAATCAATGTGATACACCATATTAACAAATTGAAGAAGAAAAACGATATGACCATCTCAATAGATGCAGAACAAGCTTGTAACAAAATTCAACACCCAGTTATGATAAAACCTCTCCAGAAAGTGGGCATAGAGGGAACCTACCTCAACATAATAAAGGCCATATAGAACAAATCCACAGCCAACATCATTTCAATGGTGAAAAACTGAAAGCATTTCCTTTAAGATCAAGAAAAGACAAAGATGTCCACTTTCATCACTATTATTCAACATAGTTTAGAAATTCTAGCCACGGCAATCAGAGAAGAAAAAGGAATAGAAGGAATACAAATTGGAAAAGAAGAAGTAAAAGTGTCACTGTTTGTAGATGACATACTATACACAGAGAATCCTAAAGATGCCACCAGAAAACTCCTAGAACTAATAAATGAACTTGGTAAAGTTGCAGGATAGAAAATTAATGCACAGAAATCTCTTGCATTCCTATACACTAACAATGAAAGATCAGAAAGGGAAATTAAGGAAACAATCCCCTTCACCACTCCAACAAAAAGAATAAAATACCTAGGAATAAACCTACCTAAGGAGGTAAAAGACCTGTACTCAGAAAACTATAAGACACTGAAGAAACAAATCAAAGATGACAGAAAACATATGGAGAGATATACTATGTTCTTGGATTGGAAGAATCAATATTGTGAAAATGACTATACTACCCAAAGCAATCTACAGATTCAATGGAATCCCTATCAAATTACCAATGGCATTTTTTACAGAAGTAGAACAAAATATCTTAAAATTTGTATGGAGACACAAAAGTCCCCAAATAGCCAAAGCAATCTTGAGGAAAAAAAATGGAGCTGGAGGAATCAGGCTCCCGGACTTCACACTATACTACAAGCTACAGTCATCAAGACAGTATGGTAGTGGCACAAAAACAGAAATATAGATCAATGGAACAGAATAGAAAGCCCAGAGATAACCCCATGCACCTATGGTCACCTTATCTTTGATAAAGGAGGCAAGACTATACAATGGAGAAATGACAGCCTCTTCAATAAGTGGCTGGGAAAATTGGACAGCTACATGTAGAAGAATATATTTAGAACACTCCCTAACACCATACACAAAAATAAACTCAAAATGGATTAAAGACCTAAATGTAAGACTGGACACTATAAAACTCTTAGAGGAAAACATAGGAAGAACACTCTTTGACATAAATCACAGCAAGATCTTTTTTGACCCACCTCCTAGAGTAATGGAAATAAAAACAAAAGTAAACAAATGGGACCTAATGAAACTTAAAATTAAGCCTTTGCACAGCAAAGGAAACCATAAACAAGATGAAAAAACAACCCTCAGAATGGGAGAAAATATCTGCAAACGAATCAACAAAGGATTAATCTCCAAACTATATAAACAGCTCATGCAGCTCAATATTCAAAAAACAAACAACCCAATCCAAAAATGGGCAGAAGACCTAAATAGACATTTCTCCAAAGACATACAGATGGCCAAGAGGCACATGAAAAGCTGCTCAACATCACTAATTATTAGAGAAATGCAGATCAAAACTACAATGAGGTGTCACCTCACACTGGTTAGAATGGGCATCATCTGAAAATCTACAAACAACAAATGCTGGAGAGGGTGTGGAGAAAAGGGAACCCTCTTGCACTGTTGGTGGGAATGTAAATTGATACAGCCACTATGGAGAACAGTATGGAGGTTCCTTAAAAAACTAAAAATAGAACTACCATACGACCCAGCAATCCCACTACAGGGCATATACCCTGAGAAAACCATAATTCAAAAAGACTTATGTACCACAGTGTTCACTGCAGCACTATTTACAATACAGGACATGGAAGCAACCTAAGTGTCCCTCGACAGACGAATGGATAAAGAAGATGTGGCACATATATATACAACGGAATATTACTCAGCCATAGAGAGGAACGAAATTGGGTCATTTGTAGAGCCGTGGATGGACCTAGAGGCTGTCATACAAAGTGAAATAAGTAGAAAGAGAAAAACAAATATTGTATATTAACGCATATATGTGGAATCTCGAAAAATGGAACAGATGAACTGGTTTGCAAGGCAGAAATAGACACAGATGTAGAGAACAAATGTATGGACACCAAGGGGGGAAGGCAGGGGAAGGGTGGTGGTGGTGGGATGAATTGGGAGATTGGGATTGACATATATACACTAATATGTTTAAAATAGATAACTAATGAGAACCTGCTGTATAAAAAAGAAAATTAAAAAAAACAAAAGGGCTTCCCTGGTGGCGCAGTGGTTGAGAATCCTCCTGCTAATGCAGGGGACACGGGTTCGAGCCCTGGTCTGGGAGGATCCCACATGCCGCGAAGCAACTGGGCCTGTGAGCCACAACTACTGAGCCTGCGCGTCTGGAGCCTGTGCTCCGCATCAAGAGAGGCCACGACAGTGAGAAGCCCGTGCACTGCGATGAAGAGTGGCCCCCGCTCGCCGCAACTAGAGAAAGCCCTCGCACAGAAACGAAGACCGAACACAGCCAATAAATACATAAATAAAAATTTAAAACAATAACAAGAAACCGCCTCCTTGACACTCGGGAGGGCAGTCCCCGGTTCCGGTCCTGTGCTCGGATGGGAGCTCCCCCGCTGCCCCTCAGGATGGCCTTCCCCATCCCATCCTCCCGCTCTGTCCTGATCCTGATGCACGGACGGAGGCTGACACCCCAGGACATGGGCCGTGCGGCCCTCAGGAATCCTTCACGGTCTCCCCGGATACTCCAGGCACGAGAGGCCCATGTGGAAATCTCCCCCATGTGAACTGGGGCATCGCCTTTGCAAAGACAAATGCTAACAGAGGTTCGCTTGTAGCTGAACCACGCTGAGTGCTGCGCTGTGTGATGAAGTTAGAAGGACAGTGGTATTTTTTATCTTGTTCATGCATTCGGTCAACAAACATTACTGAACACATTGTCTGTCACCAGGCTCCCTGCCAGAAGATGCAGCTACAAAGATGAGTAAGACATGACCCCCGGCTGCAGAAACCAGCGGGCCCCGAGAGGGCTGCAGACTCGCAGCCAACCTGGGGCACGTGGCGCGTGCCCTGTGCGCGTAGCGGGGACGGTAAGGATGCTGCTCAGCGGGGGTGCGGTCCCGAGCGGCACGGGGGTGCAGGCAGAGGAGTAGGAGGGAGAGGAAGCACTTCCAAGGCCAGAGGGGGCAGCAGGGCAGGTGAGCAAAAGAGGGGAGCCCGTGTGCACTGCTGCAGCTGACAGACGTTGTACAAACCAAGAGGGGATGCGCCACCTGCACGTCCCCTGCTCTGACCCCTGGTTCACTCAGCAGAGGAAACCTCAAAGTCCAGATGAAGATGCTGGCAAGCGTGGGAATTTTAAATGAAGGAAAAGGTCATTTCAAATCGGGGGGAAGAATGCTGGGATCACTGACGACTCATCTGAAAGAAAATGAAGTTAAATTCCTAGTTTATGTGATACCTAAAAATAAATTCCAAGTACTCTAAACATAAAATTAAAACTATAAAGTTAATAAAAGATACGAAAACATTTTTCTAACCTTGGGACCGGAAAGCCTTTTCCAACATTTCAAGAATCCCAGAAACTCTAACAGAGAACCCTGATGGGATCGGATTTCTCCCAAATTCAACGTTTTACACTGTAACATCTGTCACACTAAAGTTGAGAGCAAATGAAAGAGTGGGAGAAAATTCTAGAATATTTGACAGACAGATGCTTAATAACGCCGAAACATAAAGAACTCCTATAAATCAAGACAAAGAACCCAAAAGGAAAAAAAAAAGGGAAAGGAGACGGACAGAGAAGTCACAGAAAAAAGGAATGCAGGTAGTGTCTAAGTGCACAAAGTCACTCGTGGTTAAATCATAATTAAATTTAAATAGATTGAAGTAATTTTTTAAAACAGATGACTTTTCCACCTTGCAGAGCGCCAGAGGAAGGGGGGCCCTGATTATACAGTGTGTTGCTGGGAGGATGGAAAGGCACACTGCAAGGTTGGGTTTTCGCATCGACCAAAGTGCAAGATGAATGGAGCCTGTGACCCACTTCTAGAATTCTTGAAACGCTTCAAATCAGGCAGGCCTAGATTGACTGGGAAAATATCAACGAGCGTAAGAAAATCAAGGTAGTGAAAAAAATCTCCTTGTCAGCATCTTTCTCCCCAGGGACACAGTTCTAGAGCTTTCCTCACAGCCTACATCCTCTGGGTGAAGCCGTCACCGGGGTCGCAGGCCAGGAAGGTGGCTGACCTCGTATCACTGTGTCACTGTGGGGCCCAGGCACGGGGAGGGGGAGGCACTGAGGACGGCACGAGGTCATGTCGACAGAACTGGGTCAGGGGACCATCCAGCAACTAGAGAAGCAGGTCAGCGGTGTCGCGTGGCGACAGTTAAAACCCGTGCCACCAGGCTTCCCTGGTGGCGCAGTGGTTGAGACTCCGCCTGCCGATGCAGGGGACGTGGGCTCGTGCCCCGGTATGGGAAAATCCCACATGCCGCGGAGCAGCTGGGCCCGTGAGCCACGGCCACTGAGCCTGCGCGTCCGGAGCCTGTGCTCCGCAATGGGAGAGGCCACAAGAGTGAGAGGCCTGCGTACCGCAAAAAAAACCAAACCAAAACAAAAAAACTCGTGCCACCAGGAAAGGCCACGGCACATGGGTTACTGTGACTTGACATGACAGATCAGGACGAATGCCGGTGCCAACACCTTCCGACCAAATGACCGCTGGACAGAAACAGCAGCACCAACTCTTCCCGGAACCCAAGCATCATGAGAAAGGTGACAGCACAATCACAAAGATGCTGTAACTACAACTTCCCTCCAAACCCACGTCTGCCGAAATCCCCAATCTTTCCAGCCGTCCTGAGGATGGCTCAGCATTAAAAATTAACACCATGCCCCACTGAAAAGCTCTTAGAATTTCCCTCAAATTATTTATGAGAAGAAAAGGATTTCTCTTTTTCCTTGGAGATGTCTTTCCGTGAAAGTGTCAACAAGCTGATGTGTGGTTCGCCTACATTCCCGATAGGTGGTATGAGAACATTAAGCCTCCGTTCACAATGCCATTTAGACACGGAGGCTCTTAAACTTTTCAAGGAGGAGAGCTCAGTCTGCTAAAACAAGGAGGTTATTTTCCTGAAACCAACTTAAAACTCTTCAGGTGGTGAGAGTTCCAACAACGTTTATGCAAACAGAAAGCAAGTGCAACACTCACTTGAGCGATGCCGCACTGAATCCACACTCTTCAAATAAGAACCAAACACGCGCATGTGTCTGTAAGCATGGGGTCTATTTTCTAACATGTGAAATAGAGCTATGAGGGGAAAGGATCCAAGCCTTTTTACAAAACAGAACTGAGAACAAATGGAGCCCCGCATGGCTGCACCTGTTACGGGGCTTCTGCAGGAGATGATAGCTCCCCCGAAGCCACTGCAGAGGCCCACGTTATAAACACTGCAAGCTGCAAGGGCTCCTGCGACACCACCCCCAGCTTCCCAAGCGGGCTCTTCGCATGGTCCTGGGGCAGCTCTACCAAGCTGCTTCCTACATCATGTGGGACAGAGGTGGCCTGGGATCATCAGGGATTAGCTCGGCTCTCAGCTCAGGAAGGTTGGGGGGAGGCCCGGGCTGTTCAAAGCCTGCAGTTGTGCTTTGCTTCAAGGCATAAATAATATCTGAAAAGAACCCGTCTTTTCATTTCCTGGCAAAGGAAACATCTGACCCTCCGGCTCATGCGGCCTGATAATCTCCATTTTTAAAGAAGTGCCAAGCACGTCAGTCCATGCAGGCTGGCAGGAGTCTCTTCTGAGAGTGGGCGTAGGTGGTCTTCTGAGAGCACCCTGCACTGGGTGGATGGAAATAGCATCTCAGCCCTCACATCCTCATCCGAGGGGGACGGGGAAGGGTCTTCCCACTGCTAAGACTAAAGCAGTCTGGGCTCACACCCCAAAGGGGGAGCACAACCCATTAAAAAAACGCTATAAATGGTGGCTCATTACCAGGCTGGCCCTCGACGTGACTCAATTTGGCAAATGAACCGAAGTACCACTTTTATGGAAAAATACATTATGGGTTCACGCAAGTGACTTGACCGACTTTGGAATGATTCTTTAGAGGGCTGAGGTTGCTTCTTTAGTTGAGACCAGGCTTTCTTCTCTTGGGCTGGCATTTTGCATCAGATAATTCTTGGGAGGGGTCTGTCTGTGCATTGCAGGATACTGAGGGCATCCCTGGCTTCCACCCTCCAGATGCCAGCAGCACATCTCCCCGGTCCTTTCCCTCCTGCCCCGGCTATGACAACCAAAAACACCTCCAGACTTGGCCGGTGTCCTCTGGTGAGAGAACCAGTGGGTTAGGCAAAGGGAAAGTTCATCCTGTGCATAATACACTCCATAACATCCACACTCGCTGCTCCGAGGCTTGGGCGTGTTGGAGGGCAGCGGGCCCCTTGCATGCGGAGGGTATGTGTCGGGGGGTGGGGGATGTTGCTGGTGGAGGGGGGAGCGCCACTCTTACCATCACATCCGTCCCAGCGTTAACTCGAGCTTCTAAACAACACTTAAGGGATATAAATGTTTTTGGTCTTTACTGAATGTTTTTTTAAAAGGTTGAGAACTTGAGAGAGCGAATAAGAAACTGCCCAGAAAACTATTTCCTTTCTTTACAAAACACACCGTACTACGAAGCAGAGACAGACGCACTTGGGATCCTGCCTGTGACAACACAGGACATTGGTGATGTGACCAGTGACGGTGGTAGCTGCCGTTTACTGATGGCTTGGTGTGTTCCACGTGCTGGACTGACATTTCACACACGACACAAATTGCATAGCCCTGCCTGGCGGTAAAAGAGGATTATCTCCGCTTTATAGATAGGAAAACTGGCTCCGAAAAGTCGAGGAACTTGCTCAAAGAGATGCCATTGTGCTGTTCTGCTGAATTTGCAGTAATATATTTATAGTTACATAAATTTTATCTCATGCCTTTTGAGGAGTTGATTTTTTAAATCTCAAATATTGAACATATTTAAGAGAAATTCGGTATAACACTTCCATAGGTTAATGCACTACTCCACGCTTCATCTGAGAGGCAAAAGATGCTGTAAACTTAGTGCTGTGGGCGCTGACCCCCTCCTGGATATGTTGCAGGGGGTGATACACTCAGGTCTCAAGACGTGGCTGGCACAGTTGGTTGAGGCCCCCTGACAGAAGGAGTTGAAAGCATCTCACGGGCTACTAAAAACATTTGCAAAGCAGAGGATAAAAACACTAGAGCCATGTAAACTAAAGCAAAATGTATAACAATAAATTCCACAAAGGTCGAGTAGCTGTGAGACAACTGTGAACTTTGTACAGTTCGGCTCAGCTTCCTTACGCTGTGCGTGTTTATTTGCAGAGATAATTCTTAGTTATTTTTGGTGGCAGAATGGAAAACAAATCCACAGGAAAGTCTAAAACCTCTACTGAAGGAAGCATTTCCAAGTTAATCGCTAACGAACCAGGCATGTTTACAAAGGCCTGTGCCTTTTCCAAAGCTGACTTTTTTATTTTTTTAAAATTTTTATTGGAGTATAGTTGCTTTGCAATGTTGTGTTAGCTTCTGCTGCACAGGAAAGTGAATCAGCTTTATGTATACATACATCCCCTTTTTTAGATTTCCTTCCCATTTAGGTCACCACAGAGCACTGAGTAGAGTTCCCTGTGCTAAACAGCAGGTTCTCATTAGTTACCTATTTTGTACATAGTAGTGTGTATATGTCCATTCCAATCACCCAGTTCATCCCACCCTCCCCTCCCCCCTTGGTAACCATAAGTTTGTCCTCTATATCTGTGTCTCTATTTCTGTAAAGCTGACTTTCTTGAAATGTTTATTTATCATCTGATAAAGGTGCCAATGTGCATTTCAATGGTTTAAAGTCAGAGTACGAAGCTACAGTAAAAATACACTGGATAACTGGTACCTGAAATAACAGGGAACCACTTTCTGGCACCTATATATTCCTACTTACCTCCAGCAAAAGGAAAACTGAAAACAGGACATTTTGTGGCCATCTGTGGTTCCTCATGTTATTGGACTTGTGGGTTATTTCTGTAACATGGTTGGTGGACCACCCCAAACGTGTCCTTCGGTGAACTCCAAAAAAAGTCTTCCTCCGGAAATAGCTCACACATTAGCCTCTCCTCATCTGTGGGAATGAAGTGACAACACGAGGGACACAGAGCAAAGCAGCTGCTGCCCTTGCCAGGGACAGGAAAGAGCCCGTCCCTTCTAGGGCCCGCGGGGCTGGCGCCGGGAACAGCCGTCTCACTTTCTCAGCACCAACAAGAAACGGGACTCCTCCTGGAATCACAGAGCACACGTGGTGGGCAACTCGCCAGACAGCTCTGAACACACCTGGGTGTGTGCACGCCTCGTACGCAGATCACGGCGGGGTCCTAACCCTGCCTCTTTGTGACGGTGATGGGGCTGGTGCAGCGGCCATCCAGCCTCTCGTCCACTCCGTCTGGTCAGAGGCTTTCACCACCCCTCGCCTGCCAAGACCTGGAGGACGGGCAGGTGCTGGTGGGCACGGTGGGCACCATGCACCCGCTTCTCATCTGGATGTGTGAGCACCGAGGCCACCAAACCCTCACACTCACTGGAAGGACCAGAAACAAGGTGTGCAACGTGGTACGAGGGCTTAGTCAACGGGAGTGGCTGCTAACGGGAATTACACTCATTTTGTTTGCTTTCAGCAGTGGTCTACTGTGTACACAGGTAACATTCCTACGTAGGAGCACCATTTTCCACGCTGTATCAATCACCTCCTTGTTACTAACACTGCTGCATTCAAACTCCTGGCCAATCAGCCCAGAAACGGAAACCTACATCCTGGTTAGCACGTGGGCATCTTCCTGTCAGAAACGGAGACTTAGAGACCACGGGTCCTCGAGTGGCACCACCATGCACGTATTTTATGATGAGGATAAATGTTCTGCCGTTTCCCCTGTCTTGGCTGGTTGTTCTGAATATTGCTCCGTGTTACTTGTGTCCTGAAATGCCTGTTACGATGTACGGTGACTACCAAAGCTGAGCTGGAACATCAAAGGCCAGGATCGCCAGTTCTTTTACAAACTCCACAGTGTGTCTTCCTTACGAGGTTTGAGAACAGCCAACGGATTTCTCAGCACAGCCACTGGCCACAAGCATGCCCAGAGGCTTCTGATGCCCCGCCCTGCACCCAGGCTCTGTCTCCGAGGCACTGGTGTCTGCCCCTTCCTCTCCCGGCGCCCAAGGACGGAAGAGAAGTGAGCCCAGGGGACCCCGGCTCTGCCAACCTCCCAATGAGAGAAACGACATACGGGGGCCACTTGCCAAGGCTGGACCCCTACCATCAAGACTTCGCGCAATCTCCCTGGCGGGGCCACTACGACTCCAAGGCAGCCCTCACAAAGCCACGGTTGAGGTCCAGGCCCCAGCCCCACTCTGTTCCCACGCTTCCCTCCTCTCCCGGATACAGGGCTCAGAGCCCCACCCTGGCTCTTTATACCCGGGACCACCTCTGCTCTGGGCCCACGGGAGCCGCAGGCTCGGTCTGGAGTCCCTGGTCCCCCGAGAATCCTCCCCGAGGCCAGCCCAGCAGAAAGACCCGGTGGGGTCCAGGGACCTGAGTGTGTACACGTTGCCATGGTCACCGCCCCTGCACAGGTGTGACGTCACTTCCTCCTGTCCTGCAGTAGGAGGAAGGGGCTGCGCCGTCCCATCTGCCCACTGTCAGCACGGACGGTCCAGTCACAGCCACTTAATGACCACAGGACCGGAGAAAAGTCACATAAAAGAGGGGTTGGGACTGCACCGTCTCCAGGGTCCCTTCTAATGGGAAAGTTCTGCGGTCCCATCGTTTTACTTGGTAGGGAGGGAGTTCCCCTCTGCCAGGTGAAGCATGCAAACGTACACATGGTATTTTCGTGACCATGATACTTGCACTAGAGGGGAGAAGCTGCATGACGCTGCCTGGCCTTGAACGGCCGTGTAAGGAGCAGCACAGGCAGTGAATGTCGGGGCATGACTGGGAGCCGAAGCCTGGACGTGTCAGACACCCCATCACCCGGCACCTAAGGAGACGCAGTGTTAGCCTCTGGGCTTTCTTTTTTTTTTGTTAAGTTTTTTTGATGTGGACCATTTTCAAAGTCTTTATTGAATTTGTTACAATATTGCTTCTGCTCTGCGTTTTTACTTTTTGGCCGCACAGGATGTGGGATCTAAGCTCCCCGACCAGGGATCGAACCCGCACCCCCTGCATTGGAAGGCGAAGTCTTAACCGCTGGACCGCCAGGGAAGTCCCAGCCTCTGCTCTTTTTCAGAGCGATTAAGATAAAATGAGGAAAAGAGATTAGCAATACAGGCCTTCCTGGGGCAGAGACTTTTCTGGGGGTTAGAGGGCTGTGGGCTGGGAGGTACACGAGGGAAAGGGCGGCAGAAACGGAGCAGCTGCTAGGTCAGATCCGGGTCCTTTCACCCTCACCCCCACCTGCCAGGTCATTACTGGAGAGGCTCAGAAAGTACATCCCGGGCCTTCAGGTCAATCAATCAGGCTTGGTTCTCACACCTGAGATAGGAAGCACGTAGACTCCTGAGGGCCCACAGTGCCCCGCTCCGGCCACAGTCCTTCCTGAAGTGATCTGGTACGTGGGAAGGGGACGTGCACCTTTTGGCCAGAAACTCATTCACGAGAAGCCAAGCACTGCCCCTATGCCACGGGTTATTTCTCCCCCCTGGCCAACAGTCTAGAAACTTCAGCCGGGTCCCCGGGAGCACACATGATCTCTGGCTGCTGGTGAGAAGCTGCACAGAGACTGCTCTCAAAAGATGTGACCTTTAAACCCACAGTGCACGAATTAAACTGACCTTTAATGATAGACAACTGCTATGTTCCTTGAGACAAATTAAAACTCCCATATACACAGAACATATACTTAAGGAAAATCCACTTTACATCCACCCCTACAACATCCTGTACGCGTTATACTGCAACATTCCAAGAGGCCTTTTAAAAGACTCAAACAATACATACAATATTTTCGTTACTGTGATACTTTCATTAGAGGGGAGAAGCTGTTTGCGTTTTGTCTTCTGAGTCAAGAGTGGAAGAATGAATTCATTACTGCTTTGAACCCTTAAGGATATCTACTTCTTGGATATCTCTCTCTTGCCTTAGAAGAATAAGACAAAAGGAGATGTTGAAACGATCTGCATAAGAACAACGGACACTGAGGGTGCCGGCCCCCAAGTCCCTCCCCGTAGTTTCTGACACGGGACACGACTGAACAGCCTACCTGCCCCTCGGTCCTTGCTGTCCTCATGCAGCAGCTTGCCCACGGAGTTATACCACTTGAGCTGGGGCTCAGGGAGGCCATACACGCTACAGTTGATCAAGGCACTGTTCCCTTCCTTGACGATGATATGGTCGGTTCTGGCAATGACCACGGGCACTGAGCCCACGACCGTGTCAGTACCATTTAAAGTGCTGTTGGCCACACTCTTAGCAGTCGCCAGAGTGGACACTAGGATTAACAAGGACGCAGAAGGCAGCAGGCACACAGGCAGAGGGCGCGTCACTCCGTCCATCCTCTTCGCTTGCTCTGCAAGGCACCAGAGCAGGTGAGCCAGGGGAGTCTTCTAGCAGACAACACCCTGCTCACAGCAGGCCAAGGGCCAAACCCGGCCTGGGTCCATGGAGTTGGCTCTGGATTAAGAACCTCTGTAAAGAAAACAAACAAAAAAAAACCACGGAAATGTTAGCGCCCATACTTTAAAAGGATTATTTATAAAATGTTAGAAACCCAGCTAAAGTACACATCTGTGTAATTTTTAAATAGCACACAAATTCAGAAGATGTTCCAAATATTCATGGAAATCGTGATGATACACGTCTGTTATTTTTGCTACTGAAACATATGACTCTTAGCAGGAACATGTTAACTTTGTACCACACGACTTCCTGGGGCTCAAAACCTGACTCCGGGCTTCCCTGGTGGCGCAGTGGTTGAGAGTCCGCCTGCCGATGCAGGGGACACGGGTTCGTGCCCCGGTCTGGGAAGATCCCATGTGCCGCGGAGCGGCTGGGCCCGTGAGCCATGGCCGCTGAGCCTGTGTGTCCGGAGCCTGTGCTCCACAACGAGAGAGGCCACAACAGTGAGAGGCCCGCGTACCGCAAAAAAAAAAAAAAAAAAAAAAGCTGACCCCTGCTTCTTTCATCCCGCACCTCGAGGCCTCCTCCCATCCCTCACCTGTCCCCGTCGTGGACACCGGTGGTGCACCTGGGCCCTCCTAACCTCTCTGCTGGCCGAAATGAATTCCAGCTCCTGCAGTGAGCACCTGGGCTCTGCCACATCGGAAGGGCCCCCCAGAACCAGGGCGGTGTCCCCCTCACCCCCACCAGGACACCCCCTTCCCCTTTCAGGCAACTGCCCCGGCTCCTGGAGCTTCCGGGCGACCCGCACCACCCGCCCTCATCCCTCGCTGAATGCCTTGCTTTCCATCTTCACCTGCCTCCCTGGATGCAGGGGGTGACATGAGGGGTGGCTGCACTTCTTCACCCAAGGATCTAACCTTCACCTACACCTCTACTCTCCATTTCATCCACTAATCACACGGCCACACCCAGGACCCTTCTTCTCTCCAAATTCTAAATTCTGAAGTTCCAGTTCATTCTGAAGTTCTCAATATCCGTCTTTCCCTGCACCCCACCTTCTCAGTCCCCTCACTGGGCTTCCTGGCCGTCCTACTCTCCTCAGGTCCTCCCTCTCACCCAGCTGGCTCACTTCCTTTCCGCCCCCTGCCCACACCCGGGCACACGGACTGCACCCCCTGCACCCTCAGCTCTCACTCTCCCGCCACAATCCCTCTGCCAGCGCCCAGCCGCGATCCACCCATCGCTTGCCGTCCCAGCTCCTACTCCTTGGAGACCGGAGCAGGACTGGGTGGGCATCCTACACCCATGACGTGACCACAAGAATAAGAGGACGGTCGCCAGCCCCAGCCAGGTCCTCCGTGACAGCTGGCAATCCAGGAGAACTTCACTGAGGAGGTGGCCCCAGAGCTGAGGGCTCTTTGGGAATCAACCATGCCTAGACCCCAGAGAAGAGCATTCCAGGAAGAGCTGACAACCAAAGGAAACGGGGCACTACGAGACGGGCCCAGATCACCTAGGGCTTTGGAGGACAGAGTAAGGAATCTGGATTTTAGCTGACGTTCATTGAAAAATGTTAAGCAGGGAAGGGACAGGATATGATTTGTCTTTCTTAAGATCAACTTTACTGTGGCATAATTTACAAATTAAAAAAGTGCCCATTTTACGTGTGCATTTTAATAGGCTTTGACAGATTTATACACTCCCATAACCACCACGATAAACAAGATATAGAATGTTTCCATCACGACCAAAAGTTCCCTTGTGTCCCTTCCCAGTTTTAGTTTTGCCACGGACCCATTCCAGTTACTTCTGTGTACGGCGTGAGGGAGGGATCTCCCCACACGGACATCCAGCCATTTCTGCACCACCTGTAGAAAAGACCATCCTCTCTCAGCGGACTGGGTCTCAAACACAGTGACTCTATCACTAAACTCTTCCTGCTGTTCCACTAGTGCCAGTGCCTGCCCTGAGTCCGATGTCATCCTGACCGTACTGTCTGCCTCAACTTTCTTGGTATCTACAGAGTCTGAAATTGTCCCTGACACTTTACATGCCCAACGGATTGCTGAACGAATGAATCTGTCTGCAAAAGCAGAAATTATCACTTCAATCGTGTGGCCAGTAACACTGAAGAAGTACCAGGGGTGATAAAGCAGCCTCAGACCACAGACTTCTTCAGTCGGAAAGACACGGGTTTTCTTAGACCTACAGCCTTCCACACATACACCCCACGGGGCCGGGTGCCTTCCTGCCCAAGGCGGCCCACACACGACTTCCCAGTAGGAATTGTAGGGCCGAGGAGCATGACAGACACCCTGCCGTGGCTCTGTCAATGGTTTTCTATACTTGGGCTCATCTTGTGGTTTCCTTTTAGCAGGAAAGCTGACCTGCGCCATACAGAACGCTTAAGAGCACGGCCTCAGGTTTGAGAGCGACTGGGATCCCACCCGGATCCAACCACCCCGATGGCCTGGGTGTTTCCGGCCCAGGACTTACCACGTAAGGACTGTTAACAAGGATTCATGATCAAATATACATCAAGCATGCATTGCTCAGCTTGAAAAATAAAAATTACTAATACAGCATATAAAGCGTCCTTTACTGAAACTACACTTCTCGAGTTTATTCTTATTTCAGGTTGTTATCACACCTTGTTTTTGGTTTTGCTGAATACATTATGACTACCATCCCACCACCAGAAGTCATGACAAATGGTTTCTGGCACTGGTTCCTTTGGTGGGACTCAGGTCTGAGAAGCATGAGCTCTGTGGGCAGCGAGCACCTGGGGACACTCACTCCCTGGCATGAGGCCGGGGCAGACTCCCGACCAAGGACCTCAGGGAGGATCAGAAACAAGTCGGTGAGCGAGACAGGTTCTCATAAATATGTGCAGTAAATACGCTGTGACCTTTTTTCCCACAACTAGGGAGAATGCAGCAAATGGGAGATCACAATGGGTTTTAAGGTGTGTAAATCAGAGCTGCTTTCAAACAAAGGCTGGCCACATGGTTTCTACTTTCCAACACACGGTGCCAGCCAGGACAAAGGGAAGGGGAGACGGCTGTGCTGTCATCTTTTAATCACGTCAGTGGGTGTTCTGGGCTGGACACACAGAGACTGCTCTGAAACGGCACTAGCTCGCTTAGAGGCCTGACCAGGTGAGGGGAGAGGCTTCCCCTCTGCTGCGGGCACGTTGGAGAGCTGACTCATCCCTCCCCTCCTTTTCCATCTGAAAAGTCACTGGGGAGCTTCGAAAGCAGAACACGTCACCTATGCGCTGTTTGGAAGCCAAGCGTTTGTACTCTAAAACTCTCTGTGAACGCTCATTTTTGAAAAGGCGCACTAACGAATTAACAGGCTTTGGTAAGAATTCACCGTGTCTCACGCCATGCCCTTTCAGTTCAGATTCTCAAAAAAGTATTTATTATGTGTTGGGCACACCGCCAGGCGCTTGGGGGCGGCAGGGGGCGTCGGGAGCGCTAGGAACCCAACAAGCCACAGGCCGTGTCCGCTTACAATCCCTTGTGGAGAGAGACAGGTAAATTCAATGCGCTGTGCAGGTGCTGGGAGACTGGGAGTGGCTGTTGGCCGCATCCAGGCCCAGCCCGGCTCCCCTCCCCACCTCCAGGAGTCCCACCGCCGATCCCGAGGCAGATGCAGCTTGTGCCAGCCTCCTGACACCCCTCCCACCCAGGCCCTTGCCTTTTCCCAGTTCCGTGCTGGGGAAACATCCGCTCAGTAACAAGGAGAACGCGTGGAGGGCAGGAACTCGGCGCAGTTCTGCAGAGTTTCCTCCATCTCGGCCGCCCACGGTCCTGCTTCCCTCCCATACCTGCCCTGTGGCCACGCTGGGGTGGGATCCACCGGCACCTGCTCAAGAGGAGGGAGGTACAAGAAGAACATAAAGACATCGCGTCCCTCTGAACGCTGGGGAAATGTTCTACAAACGTACTTTGTTCAGCCTGTCGGACTCTGCAGACAGCATCGTGACAAGTTCAGTTGATAAGACTGTCACGCTGGGAAAGACATTTCAGCCACTGTAGAATTAACCACGAGGACTGTAATCCGGCGGCTTAAAACGCAGTCCTTCAAAATACAACAACGAAGGCCACAGATTCCCAAACCGGGGTTTAGAGACAGCCACAATGGACAAATTGTTAAGGTTCACATGTTTGCTCAGGGCCTTTGGGAAAACGTTCACAGAATACTTGACTTTTTTTTTTTTTTTTTTAAACGAATGAAACAAAAGAGAAAACGCTTAGCAAGCATCAAATGTCCTTTCTTTAACTTGACCCCTTTCTTACTTTCCAACAATTGCATCTTATCTAAAAGCATTTTAATAAAATGCTTTGTGGAGGCTTATTTGCTATCTCTGCACCTATAATAAAACATGACTACTGACCATGAATTTCTGGAGTTGGAAGGAAAAGGGCCTCTTGTTTCAGGGTGTTTTGAACTACATGAACGTACAGGATTGTTTTTTCTTGGCAGTATTCGTGCTGGCATTTCCCCATCAACTGTGATGAATAATTTTATACTTCACAGAATGGGGTTTTGTCACAAAATCTATGAAGAGTTATCACCATTTTTCATTTGTGCGTAAATGATGTGACGGGCACAGGCGCCACCTTTTAGATAAGACACAATCTTGATAGGTCCCTACTCATCAGGCGAGGTGGGAAATCTCAACTTCCGGTTGAATGGACAGGGCCTGATGTGCTCATTACATCGTAGATGCTAACGTTCAAAAGGGGTAGCCAGCTGCGGCCACCCTAGTTACAGATATCTTTCTGCAACTTCCTTTCCCATGCATCATAATCAATGAAAACTACCTATGCTAACCTGTTTTACAAACATGGTTTAAAAAAGATTTTCTTTGGCAATGTTAAAGAAAAATGACAAAATTCTACCAGGCCATTCTTTCTCCCCTAACTTGAGTTTTTAGGTAGTTAAGGTGATGTCTGAACATGGGCTACGGGAATCCAAAGTCAAAGATGAAGAGCTTTGTGGAAGAAGCACGTTCCTGCCACGGTGACTGTAGCCCAGCATCACATCATTTAAGCTCTAAATCAGCTAAGTTCTATCTCAATGTCCAAAGTCGCGCTACAGAAAGAGGTTCATCTGGGCCTTCTTTCTTCCCGACATGTGTCCTAGAATCTGTCTGGGCAGGGACTCCTGATGTCTCTAACCACACAAAGGTAACTCTTGACTCAGATGGTGATAGTTACATGAAAGCATGAAGAGCATCCTGTTTAGGTGACGTTCAGAAGCACCGAGCACCAATCCAAACCACTACACTTTAACTGAGAAGATTCCCTGTGCGAGGCACACTGCCGGGGTGTGGAACACCCAGGGAAGACACGGTCCTCACCCCTGTCACCCAAGAGTCAAGGAGGAGGACAAAGTCAATCAATAATTACAGGACAGTGTGGCAACTGCCCCATCAGAGAGGGGTCAAGGATCCACGTGGTACAGGACAGGAGACCCAAGCGGCAGAGGGCCCAGGAAGACCTTTCTTCCAAGAAGTGACCCAGCGGTTTAATTACAAAGGAGTCCACCAAGGGGGCCGGGGCCAGAAGCTGACCATATAAGAGGAAATGGTGATTAGAGAGGACCCAACACACTCGCGGAAAGGTGTGCATTAGGCATCACTGGTGACGTGCATAAGGCGGGGGGCTGGAAAGGCAGAGCGCCCGGATAACAAGGGGGGGCCTGTAACACCAAGGATGGGGCGCGCCCACAGGTAACGGGGGGAGTGACCTCCAGACAAGGTCGGCAAGCTCACTGCACAATTCAGAAGGAGCGAGAACAAAAGGTCTCATTCCTACTTTACCAACTACACTGATGTTCAGGCCTCTATTTTTCCGATATACAAAAGGCACCTACTTTTCAAAAACCGATCTGTTTTAGATCACTGTTTTTCAGACCTAACAATGAATGACAGGCCCAGAGATGCCATCTGAGTAATAGGTTATTTTCTATGGGTGCATCGTGTGAAGAAACCCTTCTTAGAGCTTCAACAGTTTTTCCACAGGGTACGTTTTTCTGGTTAAAAGTAAGAATCATGTAAGATAAAGCTCTCATAAATATAATGGTTAGAAAAGGAGAAAGAGAAAAAGAAGAGTATTAAAGGCTTCCCTCTACAGACAATGACTATTGTCAGGTGAGATAAAAATGGTCCCATCACATGGGTTTGTTCACAGAACAAGAGGAGTAGATCTGGAAGAACCTGGGTATCTCTTCTCAAAGGCGTTTTTTTTTTTACACAAGATGAGAAAGGGAGACCAAAGAAGGTAAGCAACTGGCCTAAGGTCACACAATTTATTGGCTTCAAACCAGGATACAACGTCACGCCCATGTCAGGCCTGATATCACGTTAAAACCTCTCATTCCGTAAAGGCGATTTTTCGTTTTTCTAGCAGTTGAGACAGGCACAGAGGACTATTCTAATCACAAGCGTATCTTTTAGAAGAGCTTATTGATGTTTTAGGGTGTAGTTAACGTCTTCTAATTGTCATTCTAAATGAATAGGCTAAAACACTTTTGGGCCCAATTAATGTAAATTCTTAATTGATCAGAGAGATACTTCCTCAGGAATCTGACGGTCCAAGGAGTAAGCCAAACCTGGGAACTGAATACAGATGGGACACATACACTGGTGGACGGTGCCTTTGTGCTACCAAACCTGTTCCTGAAACACATCACGATGCAGATAAAAGGTGAGGATGCTGTGTTGGCACTTTTCTCTTACCTTTGAAACTCTGATGATCAGATCCTATACGGGCCCTAAAGCTGGTCCAGAAGCACCTGGAGCTGCTTGTCTTTCTCTGCCTGCCTCTACCACTAGAGATGTTGTCCAGCATCTTCCAACACCACTTAAAAAGACTGTCCTTTCCAAACATCCTCCCTACTCTTTGGAACGTGTATATAGGGAGATACATATTTTCACCCTAGTGCAGTTAATTTCTCTTACGGGCTAACCTACAGCACAACTTCAGCCAACCTTCTATTCTTGTTTTAATTTCATTGCAAGCCCGTTTCCCGAGACGCTCTTGATGTATTTCATGCATAAGCTCCTCTGTCCAGAGCGAAGCCAGACAGGAGCTGGTGGGCGTATGGGAGCCTGGACGCATCAACAGGCCGGCCTGGAAAAGTGGCCAGAGGATTCGACGTCTTGGGGCGATGTTGGATGGACACGCTGACCCCCGGCTGCCTGCCCGCAAGGCCAGCGTTCTGCATGGACAGAGGGGCAATCCGCCCCCCCAACCCCAGCTGCCAAAATCAGAGACCAATATTCTTAACCTGCTTCCTAAATATGATGTTTAGGCCCGACGCGATTGCAAGTTTAGATTTTCTCGCGGATTCTGGCACACGCCGTAAACACTTAAGGCCGTGGCAGTGAAAGCCCCTTTCTCAACCCCACCTGCCTGTACACAGACCACCTCCCAACTGCCAAGGGTGAGGCACTGTGTGCACTGAGGGGGGCCCTTTTCCACAGAAGCCATCCCTAAGGGATGACTGATTACTTCTCCTCCAAATCCACCATCCTGTACCGCAACGAGCAGGGGTGTGGCTGAGCTGTGGAGGGAAGGAACAGGGAGGTGTCTGTGTCCAGACCAAGGTCCCCCTGCAGGGAACAGTCAGGGCAGAGCACCAGGTTGCCAGCTGTCCAGGACTTGGTGGATGGCCAGGAAGTGGCCTGGGTACCACACAGCACGTGGGGACTTGTCCTTTGCCGGGGATGCACCTTCCTGAGTGTTCCCACCATCCTGTACAACAGGGCGCCAGCTCCTGAAGCCTTTAGACGTCCATCCACACCCTCCAGATGCCTCACCTCAACACAGAGGGGAAGCAGCTCGGGTCCCTAGCGGCGCCTGTATGCGCAGGCGGGATGGGGTGGCTGGGGGCTGCGGGGAGGGACCCTCCTCCCGCAGCAGGGTCAGGGCTCTCCCTCAGCCCCACCCCTGGCGAGCCCAGCGCCACCACAGAGCCTCACTGCTCGCGTGGACGGCGGTGAGGACCCAGGTGCCGTGGCCACACCACCCAGCGCCCCCTCTTCAGACCAAGGCCCACCACGGAGTTAGCCCCTGCTGTGCCCCTGCCCGGGCCCCGCCAGCTCCATTTCGCTTGCTAATGCTTGACAGAGAGGCCCTGCAACTGCTCTTGCAACCTGGGGGTATCACTGTCATCCTGGCGATGCTGTGACCGGACAATTTCTCTGTAAGTTCTATGTGAACTACAGAAAGGTGCGGTTGGTGCTCAAATACCTGCCGCCATCCTGGGCACCAGGCGTTCGCTGCGTACTTCTGTAAATGTCTTGTAGTGGCCTGTGCATGGGGAGGCCTCAAGGAAAACACACCAGGAACACTCTTCAGTTAGCGCAATGCACATTTCCCAGGGCTCCTCACTGAAGGGTAAAAGCCAGAGGGCCGGGGCTTCCCTGGTGGCGCAGTGGTTAAGAATCCGCCGGCCAACGCAGGGGACACGGGTTCCAGCCCTGGTCGGGGAAGATTCCACACACCGCGGAGCAGCTAAGCCTGTGCGCCACACCTACTGAGCCTGCACTCTAGAGCCTGTGAGCCACAACTACTGAGCCCACATGCCACAACTACTGAAGCCCGCACGCCTAGAGCCCGTGCTCTGCAACAAGAGACGCCACCGCAATGAGAAGCCTGCGCACCACAGCGAAGAGTAGCCCCCGCTCGCCGCAACTAGAGAAAGCCCGCGCATGGCAACAAAAACCCAACGCAGCCAAAAATAAGTAAATAAATTTATAAAAAGAAAAAAATAAAGCCAGAGGGCCTTCCCATGGCCACTACAATATCTGCTCACTGGCTGCCTCCCAGCCTCAATTTCTGACCTTTTTGCCCCTC
Organism: Globicephala melas; assembly: GCF_963455315.2. Taxonomy (NCBI): domain Eukaryota; kingdom Metazoa; phylum Chordata; class Mammalia; order Artiodactyla; family Delphinidae; genus Globicephala; species Globicephala melas. Next base: position 112,456,395 of record NC_083319.1, on the reverse strand, counting down.
TTGCTCCCTGCCAGCCACCTGGGCTCCGCTAACCCCGGAAGACGCCAGGCTCGCGGCAAGCCGCCCGCGCCATTCCTTCCTCAGGTCCGAGCCCCTGGGATGCCGGCAAGGCTCCTGCACACCCCCATTCTGACTCTCAAATGTCACCTCGTCAGCACCCTCCCCCTTGTGTGATGTGAGTCGGTGTGCTCCCCCCTCCCTCTCCCGGGGGCTGGGCTTCTGTCCCAGACGAGGGTGGTTCGTGGTCACGTGGGTTGCCGCCCCCCTCAGGGCAAGCACCTGGCTACCCACTGGGTGAGCTTAAACCCCTCTGGGTCCTTTCCTTTAAACAGCTGACTAACTCACTGGGCATCCACACTGGCCCTGCTTTCCTCCAAATTCCACCCATTTTTTAGGAATTCTAGGTAACTGTGTCCATTCTTTACCACAAACCTAACTTTAAAACATAAACCAAGGTTTCCCCAGAGCTCAGTCTTCACAGCACATCCTTCCCTTGCAGGAGAGGCAGGTGCTCCCACGTGGACCTGGGAGCAGAGGCCCAGGACCTGGGCGGGGACCATGGGGGCCACAGGATCCGCCGTTGGAGGACTCGGGCCTGCGAGGTGAGTGAGGTTTACGTGACTCTCTTCTACACCTGAAATGTACATTCCTATGGCTGCTGAAATGGAATTTATATTTCACAGCGTCAAAACCATCCCTCATTCCTTGTCTTGCTGGTGTCTGATGAAGGCCACTCAGAGTCACTGCAGAGGAACTGGATCACCCAGGGTTTCTTCTTTCATCAGGATAAAATCTCATCTATTTGAGAAAATATGCTCAGTAACTGCAGAGAGTAGTTAAAATCCTTTTCTTTCTCCCTCCTTTACCAGCCCATTTTCACAAAGTGTAATTGTACGACCGTGTTTCCGAATCACACGAGTGTTCTTACTAGACTCTCTGAGAACTGGATGTCAGGAAAAACAGGTCAGAAGAGATTCTGAATTCACACTCTGCTTGATTTCATTCTTATTAACAGCATGAAGGCAACATCCCTTATACTCACCTAGCATTTATGGTTTACAAGACACACCCGAGGACGTTACTCGGCCTCGCCTTGCCACGAGCCTATGACGTGGGGAAGGACCATGCAGATCTGTCTACAATGACAGCCGAAGAGGCAGAGGCCAAGCCGCCAACCTGTGCATGGAAGCCCCTCCAGGACCACATCACCCAAGGGCCCACCCAAAGGGCTCCTTTCGCCTGCCCACGGTGACCTGGGAGTGGACACCACAGCCCCGGCAAACTGGCTAAATGCCACTAACATCCAAACTGTCATAACTGTTATTTTAAAATGATAATTTAAAAATACTGTGATTATGTATTATTTAAAGAATTATTATTATTTTAAAATTCTGTGCATAGAGCAATACTTTTCAAAATTCAGTTGGACCGGAATAATCTTCTAGCTGAGTTTAATGCATATATCCTAAGGTCAGTCCTCCCCCCAATTTAAGTGGGTTTCAATGTGGCACTATGGAAAATCATCTTAACAAAAACACCAGAAGGAAGTTGGAAATGTGGCTTCAGTGGTTTCCATGCAGCATCTCTGAAGGAAGCTTTGCTTTTCTCTCAGCTCTGACGGGAGAAGGCCCTGCTAGGCTGGGCACACGCTCTGGGTGTTCTCAACGATCTCTCAGTGGGGCAGTCAGATTCATCTGGGTGATAAAAACAATTAGGACTCAGTCATCCCAATGAAGGGGAACTCCAAGTATTTAAGAGGCCCCTAGTATCACTTCAGTTCCAACTGCTGTGGGGCTTAAAAAAACTTTTTAAGACCAGGTCTTTACCCTAAAGGTGCTTACAATCTTGGTGATAACCTGTATACAAAATGATACATCATTAATTGAGCACTACTGGGTAAATACCACAGAAATTCAGATGAGGGCCAGCTGGAAAGGTCAAAGAATGGTCACTGGGACTGGCCAAGTCTTGAAGGGTGAGTAAAGGAGACAGGACAGTTTCCCCAGCAGGAGTAACGGCTTAGTTTAGCAAGTAGGGATGGAAATAAAGCACGGCCTCCCAATTAAAAACAAAACCCTTCACTACAGTATGTTTCAGCAGGACTCAGGCCGTGGATCTGCTGTGTGTGCTCATCTCAAGAACGCTGGCACATGAGGGCACTCCTCCAGAAGTTCTACTTAATAAGAGGGCCTCCAGGGCGTCTTAGGAGCAATGACAAAGAGGACTTTGCGACAGAGATCCATTACCCCAGTGAAAGAAGGAGGGGAGACAGCCAAAATCTGGAGGAAGGGATGGATGCCCTACAAAGGCAGGAGGGAATCAAGTCCAATATAGGTCCTGGGGTCCGATGTACAGGGAGAAATGCCCAGCCCCCAGTCAGGTAAAGGACTGGTAATGCTCAGATATTTTCTGGAAATTAATTTCAAGTTCCTCAGAAGTGTTTTAAAATGGAGAAAGCCGTGTTACCTTTGGGGAGTCTAACAAGAGCTAGACTCACTCAGAGACCAAGTCATCTAGGGCTGTCCAAACCCTGAAGGACAAAACCCTTCCCTCCAGCACATCTAGTGACAGAGCAGTGCAGCCCAGTGTGGTCTTTAGCATCGCAGCAGAAATCTACAAGATGAAACTAACAACAGCATCTGAGAAGCAAGCCCAGCTCCACGGCTGCTGGAAGTTTAAGCCACCCCACGGGCCATCCCAGGGTGTGAAGACCCAGAAGGAAGGACTGGGTGGGAGGCAAACACGAATGCGGTCAGTCTTAACTCCAGTACCTTCTCCTGCAGAGGACCAGAGAAAGTGGGCTCTGCACCTTAGAAAGCACAGTGGCTGTACACCTACCTACCCCCCTCCCCTTTGCAGGGGAGAAAGGGGTTAGCTGGCCAACTTGGGATGGTCCCCACTGCCACAAATATCACAGAGCTCTCGCTAGTTTTGAGAGGGTACAGAAAGGTACAGACGTGGGAACAGGCACATCCCGTCTTGTCTAGGAGACCTACTGCTTTAATGAATCCAGCCTGCCACCTCCAGCGCTGTCAATGGGTAACTACTCCGATCCACTGATTCTTTTTTTTTTTTTTAAGGAGCAATCTCTTCCCTTCCAGTCTTCCTCGAGCCCTCAGCCAACTCAAATCCTCAATGGAAGGAAAGGGTTGGGATGATACCTAAATATCTGCTCAGCAAGCTTCTTCTTTCCCACTGATGACAAAGACAACTTCAGCCCAGCTTCTCAAAGAGTTACCTTCTAAATCCAGAATTAGGAAGTCCACCCACAGCGACTTCCTCTCAGTCTCATTGGCAAGCCCCAGAGGCTTCTGTCCAGAAGCTGGACAACCACCAGGGAATTAATCCCTTCTTTCTTTCTCCCACGTCACTCTGATGGGCCCCGTCCTGGCTGACCTGCCTCGAGTCCTGCCTGCCTGCAATCCACAAACCAAGTGGCTGCTGAAGTGGGCTGACTCTGAGAGATCCGATTCAGACGTATTCCAGGTCTTCATCCCGCCACCAGCGTACATCTCAAGTCCATGGCAGGACACACGTGATCCTTCATGCTCTGACTCCCGCCTGCCTGTGTAACCTCATCCCTGGAGCTCCCTTGGCACCTCTGCACCGTGCTTCCTTCCGTATTCTCACACATCTGGCAAACCCCTACTCAGCCTTCAAGTTCAAAGCCAACCAGGACTGCCCAGGTAGCCCCCGACACCCCTTTTCTCACCAACCTTCACCCAGAACTTCGTATTTTCACTGTAACCGTCTTTGTGCACATCCATCCCTCCGCTAGGTTATAAGCTCTCAGGTTATCAATATTTGCTGAATGAATCAGTGAATGAATAAGAGAGGCTTATCTGAAGGTACAGATATGGGGACATCGGCGTGTGGGTGACTGATGCAGTCATGAGGAAAAATAAATCACCCAGAAGGAACACAGTGGGCCACAAAATGAGAAGACTAAGGTTAGAACCCAGGGAGGACAGACCCTCAGAGGACGAGGGGCCCGTATCCCAGAGCCCAAGGGAGAGGAGATTCAAGATAGATAGAACGGTTTACACCGACCTTGTCCTGTACAGCGGAAAATAGTTATTGCATCACTATGTAAGGAAGTATGGGTAAAAATCTTACAAAGTTCTGCAAACGGAAGCTAAACAATATAGATCCACAGTTTCATTTTCATTAAGATAAGTTTTCATCAAGTCTTACTGTTGTTCCCAGGATCGGATTTTGCCAACGCAGGGCTTCCTGCACCATGTTGTCTGAAAAATCTGTTGTCCCTTACCAATTTTTCTACATATAGTTCGGTTTCAACTTGGAGCCACTCCTGTAACACTAAGGTAGAAGATTTCTTCAGATGAGGTTTTCCAGACACACAGAGATGTCAATTCAACCAGACCATATGTTTTTATACACTATTAAGCCCTTGTACATAAAAGAGACTGAATAATATGTTTGGAGGGAATGACTGAATTTCTTATATTTAAACCCACAGGTTAGGGCATCTGGTAGTGTAGCTGTTGCCCATCCCCCAGCAAACACTGCTGACGGGTTGTCAGAATTTCCCAGCTGAGCCTGTACAAGCCCATGACATGGCAAGCAGCTCCTACCAACTGGTCAGAGCTGGCCCAGGTGACGTGGCATCATTCTCAAGGTAACTATGTTAAACCTGACTTTCCCCCAGGTCCCTGCCCACATCTGGTCTGCACGGGTGTGTATGCAGCAGAGCAGCTGCCTGTTAAGAGGGCAATGAACAGAAACAAAGTAGTCCAGACGTGACTCGCCCTTCTGCTCTACTTTCTATGTCCTTCCTGCATTACTAGCTGTGAACACAAGTCTTCTTAAGCTCTTAATTCCACACATGCGTACTAATGTCATTTCAGATCAACGGAGAGAACTGAATTATACGACACACTGGTTCCAGACTCCCATCTGCCACTGACCACCTCTAGTTACACACCCTTTGTCGAACTGCCCTGTGAAACCTGGGGTTTAGCTGTATACTGCTTTTTCAGGAAGAGAAAACTGGCAGCGGTTTGTCCATCACATGCTCCTGTTTAAAAATCTTCAGTTGATTTCCCATCGTTTATCTATAATAGGATGAAATCCAGACTCCTTTGCCCCGGCCCGACTCCATCACACCAAACCGTTCTTTGTCTATGGCTGGATGACCTTTCTATGGCTCCTTTCGAAGGCACCAAGTCGTTTATTGACTTACACACATTGGTTATCTTTCAGTTCTGTGGGTGAGAAGTTCCACATGGGTCAGGATGGGCTCATCAAGGAGCTGGCAGGCCTGTGCTCCTTCTGGAAGCTGGGGGGGGGGGGCAGCCATCTGTGTCCTGGCCTTTACCAGCTTCCAGAGGCTGCCCCCATTCCTTGGCCCCTTCATCTTCAAGGCTAGCAATGGCCAGCCAGTCTTCCTCCCATGCATCTGACACTGACCTCTGCTTCCCTCTTGCGATTACATGGGGCCCACTGGATAATCCAGAATAACTTCTCCATCTCCAGATCCTCCATTTAACCACGTCTGCACAGTCCCGAAGTGGACACCTTGGTGGTGGTGGGGCATTACCCTAACTACCATCATGGTGGTCTGCCTGGACTTCCCTGGTAGAAGACTCCTATCCAATTCCTTAGGCATTCCTTAAGATCCTACGGAAATGTCACTATTTTCATGAGGCCCCTCCCCTTCCAACCCAAGACCCGTCTCTGGCAGCACTGACTCTGTACTCCAGTTTATTTGTGCTCAAGCCTGTCTCTCTGACTAGACTGTGCATCACTGCGTCTTACTCATTTTTGCAGCCTTAGGGGCCTAACTATAAAAGATTGTGGGGAAGAAAAATGAATATTTTAATGAGTAAAGCCCTCAGGCAGAGGCAAGACCAATAAACACACAGGACTTCTGAGTATAACTTAGAAACTAGTTCTGACAGCTCTTAACTGGTTCTTATCACATAATCAACCAAGCCCCTTAATCCGTTAACGATTTCAGGGAGGTCTTCCTGCAAACTTAAAATCAACCATTTGCATCTAAGGCTGTTTCTGACTTTAAAGTGATTTGCCACAGATCACAAAGTGTTGTCAAGTGTCCTCCTGGGCTTGGCTAGAAAAGGGCAAGCCACATCCCAAATGCCTGGTTAGGTGCTGAATTAGGGAAGTGACCTTATTTGCACTATTTCTGAATTCCAAGAAAATGATTCTCATCTAACAAATCTGACTGCACTTTGTTGGGGGTTAAAAGCAACTTTGCCACCATATTTGTTTGACATTTCAGTATCTGGAAGTTCTTGCATAGAACAAAAAGTTCAAATTAAGCAAAGTTTAAATGGCCTCAAATCTTTAAATTGCAAGGCAAACAAGGAATTGAATAAATTTCGGTCTCGTGAATGGGCAAAGCTGTACTTTTAAAGGCAATAGTTTGCCACGAATATCCAATGTGACTAATAGGACGATGCACTATAGAAACCTAAGGACACGGAATTAAAAGTAAAATCTATGTGCCCAGCAGTTGAGCTGCAAGAACCCAACAGTTAGGTACAAAAGAGGAGAGATTATCACCTGTTTCCGAATTTGAATACAAAGTCTACTCTGCTATTTTTTCTTCATTAGCAGTAATAAAACCTCTTTTCAACCTAACTCCTGTTGGTTTTGTTAGTTTCAGGTTAGCAGAATGTGGAGTTCCCAAAGCCAAGAGTGGTGTTTAAATGTGCCTTCTGTTAAATTTCATTGCCTTTCCTAACACTGATAAAATAGGTAGGATTTTCAGATCCACAAGTGGGGGGGCTACGGATCTGTATCAAACTTCACATTCACAAAGCGGAAACTCAGGCCTAGCTGCTTCCTCCAGGTCAGCAAAAAGCCAAGGGTGAGGGTGGACGGTCCGAACACCCACTGAGGAATGGAGCCTGAGAACATGGGCCCTGCCGTAACGGATAAGCTGTACATACGTGTAGTACACACGGCAGATTTTGAACTGGATGCATTTTTATAGAAAAGGGAAGCACAATTTCTCAGTATTTGTGTCGGGCTTTTTTCAAACTTCTAAATTCTTCTATAAATATATTAAGAAAAACATTTAGGGCAGTGAACACCACCAACCAAACTCTGGCTAAAATGGAGGACTGCAGGCCTAATTTGCAGAAAGAGTCATCATGTTGCCGCTCTTACTGTCTGGACACTTCACTCCTGTTATTACATCTCGGTCACCTACAAGCACGACACAGACCCCACTTGGGGAAATGGTCTGGAGCATCTGGAATGAGAGCTGGAGCCATCTCACGAAAGAACAAACATTAAAAGCTATTCACAACCCAGTGAAGAGCAAATGCACCTCAAAAGTCTAGGTCTATGAAGAACGCAAACCAGATGTTTTGTAATAACCTTAATAAGTAAAACAACTGAACCCACTAAGTGGTACTTATGGAACCTGGCTTGAGAGTTAGAGCTTTAGTTAGAGGTGGAACTCGTTCCCACCAGGAAAAGGATTGTTTGCGTTGCTCCTAAAATCCAGTAATCCTAAGGGTAATAATGGTACTAAATGTTTTAAGAACCAACAGAACCGTTGGTGGGACATACAAATTTCATTTTCCATAAAAGTTAAACGCCCAGTAGAACTACATTGCTCTAACTTAATCCCTTCTGAAAATAAATTTTCTTGCATCTTGTGTTTCATCTTGAACAATTTTACTATGTTCAGCATAGTAGCAACTGAGAAAAAAATGTGTTTCCTTTAGAAACAAAAGTGAGAAAACTTTACAAAAAAAATTGTGCTTCTGCGACGCTACGCTTCCAAGTTCTTAACATAAAGCCAAAGTAACGCACAACATAGATGGCTACAGTAACCCAACCTTTCTGCAACGAGTATGCTTAAAAACAATGACCATTCAACCACAGTACATTATTTTCTACAGTGTGAGCGGGTAATGGACCCGCATACATTTTTTTTCTTTTTGGCTAGTTTGCTTTAAAAATCTTGCAACTTGCAAGCTCAAGTTTTTTGGAGGGGAAGGCCGGTTAATGGTCGAGCTTAAAATAAATCGGCTCTGCAATTACTCCGTTTTTTAAGCCTATGAAACACGTTTGCCTACTCCACGCCATGAAGCAATTCGATGTCAACTTCCTATGGAGTCAAATGCGACAAACTCCGAGAGCTCCAGTGGAGGCGGCGGCTGGCGGCGCGCACAGATCCCGCACCGCTGCGGCACCAGGACGCGCAGCCCGCGCTCAGGGCCTGCCGGACCCGGGATAGTGCACCACCGCCACCCCCCGTCCCGGGGACACTGAGGCCCGGTGACCCGGGCGACCTGGAGTCGGCGAAGGCCCCGCCGCGGCTTGTCGTCCCCTTTCCCCGGAGGCCGGGAGGCTCCTCGGCAGCGCGCTGTGGACACCACGCTCCTGTAGCCGTGGGAAGGCTATGGCACAAGGCTGGGACGCCGTGTTCCCGACCCGCCGCTCCCGGATCCCGCAGCATCCTGCGACCCAGGAGCCCGCCGCGGGGACCCGGGCGCCTCCCGGCGCGCAGCCCCGACCGCGGGCCCCCAGCCCGAGAGCCCCAAAGTTGCGCGGCCACGTTGCCGGCGGCGGCGACTCGGCCAACACGCGGTGCTGGGCTCCCCGCCGCCCGCGCCCCCGCCCACCGGCGCCCGGCTAACCTGACGCCGCCTCGCCACCCCGGCGGCCGCCGCGCGACCCTAGCCATGGCCATCCCGGGAGCCGCGCCGATGCCCGCAGCCTCTCGGCGGCCGCCTCTGCCCCAGCGCTGGCGGCGGCGCGGGCTGCGGTCTGCGGGAGCGCGGAGCCACCCGCAGCGCAGCGGGGCCGAGCGGCAGGGCGGAGCATGCCCAGTGCGCGCGTCGTCGCCGGGTCTTCTCGGCAGCGCGGCGGGGCGGGGCAGCGGGCCGGCCCGCGGGGGAGGGGCCAGGGCCGGGGGGCGGCTCCTCAGTCCCCGCGGCCCCGCGACTGGACCCCGCGCCCAGCTGTAACCGGCGGGCGCCCGCCCCGCGCGGCCGTGCTACAGCCTCGGCCATCTCGGCGTGGGTCCCGGGTTCCCGCACGTGGGGCTCGGGACCCGCCCTGGGACCGTGACCCTGGACCTACCCCGAGCAGGGCCCCCGTGCGGCCGGGGTGCCCGCGCCGGCAGCGCCCCCGCCGCGCGCGGAGCCTCAGGAGCGGGACGTCCACCGGAGGCTTCTGAGCGGCGGGCTTGGGATTCTATTCTCCTCCTTTGTGACTATCTGGAGGTTCTAAGTTTTCTCTAGTGACCACTGTGGTGTTTTGTCAGTGAGGAAAGACGGGTTTTCTAAAGCGCCTGCAGAAGTTGAGCGGCCCGGCCCCACAGTGCAAGCTGCCCTTTTCCAGACTGCGGGACTGCTTGGTGCCAGGCCAGCCCCCAGCTCCTTCTCGGGCTGCCCCCGCCCCTGCCGACCCCGCCCCTCCCCGCCCCCTCGGGCTGCGGCGAAAACCCGGAACTGCAGATTTCCCACGGCGCCCGGGAGCCGGTAGTCGCCGGTAGTCGCCAGGCGGGAGCGCTGCCGGGGGCGGGGTGACGCAGCTCCGCTCTCCTCCTCTCTCCCTGTCCCCGGCGAGCTTCGCGGGGGAGCGCCCCGACCCCCGCCGCGGGCCCGGCCGCAGAAATGGGTCAGGATCCGACTGAGCATGCTCGCCGGTTTGCGGCCGCGTCGGGCGCCCAGGTGGACCCAGCCGGGCCTCCGGTAGGGCCGCGCGGGGGCGGCGCAGGTGCGAGGTACCCGGCCGGGCCGCGGGCCGGAGTGTGTGTGTGTGGGTCTGGGTCACAAGTGAGTGGAATTAGAAATCCTATTTCAACATTAGTTTCATTACCTGAAGAACTTTCAGCTGGTTTCTTTTTCAGGAAACCCAAATCTTTCATTCTCTTCTCGTATTTAATAAGAATCCTTGACAACTGCACGAGGACACGAAGTTTTCACCTGCTTTTTCGAAGATGAAGGCCTTGTTCTCACTCTCAGATCATTGCGCGGTGTTAGAGTCCATTTTTTCTTCAGACAGTTCTTCCGTCCTCTGAGACTCCACGTTCTCCAGGACCCTGCAGAGCGCGCTCGCGCCGCCTTGGATGCACTTGGGTGGGCGTGGGAACTTGCTGCTAGCCGTCGGTTTCGGAGGAGAAGACGGGAATGGAGAGCTTCCAGGGAAAGGAGGCTACAGGCAGGAGAGGAGTAAACTCAGGAACCCAGAGAGATGCTTTCAGGTGAGTGGGGTCTTGCGGGGTTCCTGTCTGGGGAGGGGGACGCTGCCGCACCAAGCTTGGTGCCATGGTGGTGGAATATGAGGGAAGGGGGCAGGGCACAAGCTTTAAAAGAAAACATAGCCCGAGGACATGACATAAACTGGTTACAACCAGCTAGGTCCAAGATGGCGGACTAGTCAGCATCCACTAGGCCTTGAGCCTCAGTATAGGCTCATTGTAACACATCAGCTAAATGATAAACCCACAGGTGCCATGACAGTTCCAAGGCTGACCCTAAAGGTCAAAAAGTAGGCGGTGGCCAATTCCTGGAAATCGCCACCCTCCCCCCAAATAGCTGGAATACTCCTCCACTCATTAGCCTATGAAATTACCCACCCCTATAAAAACTGACAACCCTATGCCCTGGTGCCGCTCTTGCCTCTGAGATGGCCCACACTCTTGTCTGTGGAGTGTGTTTCTAAGTGAATCCACTTCTTCCCTATCACTTTGTCTCTCACTGAATTCTCTCTGTGTTGAGACGTCAAGAACCTGAGCTTCATTAAGTCCTGAGACCAGGTGTGTGATCTCAGTTAAAACACCATGGGTTCAAGTCCCACTCTGAGTTACACGGTTTCATTGGGATTCCCTCCAAGGGCGGCTTCACTCACCCCTAGTCCAGCCCCAGTTCAGCGCCAGCGTGCTTGGGGACACCCCCTGTAGTGAAGGTCCCTCTGGGGAACAATTTCCTGGGGGGCTTACTCTGGTGCTCCCCAGAGCCCTACCTTGTGCTGAGGTCCCCCGCCTCCCTCTCGTGAACTGTGAGGCTCCATCATTGCCCGTGCCTCGTGAGCCCTGCCCTTGAGCTCGCCCAGGCCCCTTGGAGGTCCACACCGCGAAGAGTCTAGCCTGGGAGAGGATGGGTGAGAATTTGAACCCGGTATGTCCCCAACAGCAGTCACGAGCTGTAGTTGCCCCTCCCTTGCATGTCCTAGTTCGGTGACCGGTACCCCCTTCTTCTTAGCTATGCGCAGCACACATGGATGTTATCCCAGATTCGCTCATTTGCTTTCCCCCGTCATCCAGCTAGTCGCTGGCCTGTCCACCCTGCCCTTAGACCTCGCTGGATGCAGACCCTCCACCTGCACCACCCTTTTCGGGCCGTGTCAGCTTCCCCATCAACCCCAGAGCAACGACCTTCCAGAAGGATCCTCCCTCTGCCTCCACACACTTTTCTTTCTCAGCAAATTATATTTCAGTATATCTGCGAAAAATCCTTACACGGATTCCTGCTGCCTTCAGGAGGAAGTCCAAGTTTTTAAGCATGAACTGGCCCCTGTCTGCCTCTCCTGATTGGCCTCCAGCCAGTGTCCCCTCGTGACCCCCATCCTAGCTGACCCCAAAAGTCACACCTCTGTGTTCCTGTAGTTCTCTTGTCCCTCCATTTGCCTCGCTTACCTCTTGGCAAACGGTTACATCTTCAACACCCAGTTCAGGCTGGATCTCCTCTGACCTCCCCAGGGGTTTCTCTTGGGTACCTCGCCTGTGCCGTGTGCTTTGTCTCCATCCGACACGCCTGACCTTGATTTATTTTCCTTCATCTCCGCTGCACTGAGGCAGCGTGACCACAAGGGCTCCTGTCAGCCCTCTCTGTGTCTTCGCTCTCAATCCTCGGTAAGATTTTTACTTAATAAATGAATGATAGGTATATGTACCCATCTAATGTTTAAAGTTCATTAATTTAAAAAATTCTTCCCAAGAATTGTAAGTAGAGTGCACGGAAAAAAAATACTAGAACAAAGTCACATCGTATGCTGTTTGCCAAATGGTTCTACTCCTTTGAGTGATGTGAGACCTCAGATTTGACTTTCAACCCAGTGGATTTCCTTCAGCTTCAGAGATCAGGGCATGTCTGAGGTCCTTGTTTATCAGTATGTGGCTGCACAAAGTTCCGTGTTGTATTGCTTATTAATCCACAGACTCCATTGTTCTCACTCCTTGTTTCCTTCTCCAGTGTAATCATTAGCTTCTAATTACAGGTTACTCCTTAGAATAGATTGTGTTTGATTTTTTTTCTAATGAGAGTGTGGCACACAGAGAGGGCAGGTTAACCATTTAGGAAGGAACATGCTTTTTGCAGTTCGGCCAGCTTGTATTGCCTTCCAAGAGCACTTCCAGCTGACTGGGGGGGGTGACTGGCCACCTGCTTCAGATTCACCGGGGAGGCTTAACCCACCCAGACCTCCTGAGCCGAGTGGATGGTGGGGGGAGGGGCGGGGGGGGGTGGTGGCCGCAGCGAGTTTAACAAGCCCTCCAGGTGATTCTGGATACATTTGAGAAACACAGTTGTAAGTCATATGGATAAAAGGAAAAAAACAAAGTATTAGTCCAGAGCTTCAAGTAAGTAGCCCGTGTGCTGGTTTTCTCTGGTGGAGAGAAGCACGTGGGTGGGGAGAGAGTTGGCCCGTTTCAGAAGCGTTACCCGTGTTTGTGCGTGTTAAACAGCCGGGGCTTGTGTTGGGGAGTCTGGGGATCTAGACCAGCACGAGGTAAGGCAGCTGCTTGCTCATCGGTGTGTTGAGCCGCTCGGGGCTTTACTTGGTGGCCTCTTAGGCCACGTGTGAGATTCCCCAGCACCTGTGTCCTCAGGGCAGCCCCCTTGGTGGGGGTGAGCGGGCTGTGGAGGCTCTGACCGGACCCCTTCCTGGAAGAGGCCAGGAAGAGCTGTGGGACTCTCATTAGGGAGCGTCCTTGTTCCTGGGAGCCTGACCAGGCCAGTGAGGAGCGGGTGGGGGAGGATTGGAAGGAAGCAAGCCTTTCTCTCCACAACCCTGTGACTTGCTGGCCGAGGAGGGCGAAGCTTCTTGAAAAGTCTGAGTCAGGGTTAAGAAAATACTCCTTCCTCGTCTGGGTGTAGACGGAGCCCTGATGTTGGTCCTTTGAGGGGTGTGTGCACATGTGTTGTCTAACCAGTTAGCCAGGAACCGCAGAGCCAAGGGCTGCGTGCAGCCCGGTGACCCAGCTGGGGGTCCCGCCCTCCCTGATTGTTTTCTGAGGCCACAGCAAGGCTCTGGTCACCTTCCAGCTAAGCCTGCTGCCCACTTTGGGTCTCACTCCCGACGGTGACTTGCACTTAGGGACACGGGTTATTGGCAGGAGACGGGATGGATCCGGGGGTCACCTCCGTGTGCAGGGCTTTCCTGAGAGGCGGTGGAAAAGGCAGAGGCGGGAACCTCTCCGTGAAGAGCCGGGAGAGGCTGCCTGGGAGGTGGGGCGGGGCCAGGGGCGTCGTGAAAACGGACTTCACAGCTGCGTTTCCCTTGCATTCTGAGGAAGTTAGGTCTTGTGCGTAGCGTGGTGTCCTGGTCTTTGAGTTTATAATTTCCTCGGGAAGGAGGGAAGGCCAAACATCCACTTTCCCAGCACGGGTCAAAGTTGGGTGACCCGAGTCATGAAACTAACAAACACATCACTGGTCAGCACATGGGAGAGAGACACCCAGGGATGCCGAGGTGTTCTTCAGGAACACAGCGGCTTGGGAGGCCCCGCGCCCAGGTCAGGTGCGGCTGGAAGCCCTGGGTTCCGCCCAGGGGACTGTCGGCAGCCTCTCTGACCTGCGTAGGAGTGACCGGGACCCCTGCACAATGAGGACTCCAAGGTGAGCTCAGAGAGTCGAGGTGTGAGTTCTGTGGAGGCGATTCCACGCCTCGCGCTTTTCTCAGCAGTCATTTGCTAGAATTAAGAGGGAAGGAAAGGAAATTCCGTCCGTGGATACATGTGATAAAAAGTGGACACAGGGGCTCCAGCAGGGATGCAGGCGAGGGGGGAGCCCCGAGGGGCGGCTGAGCTGAGCCGAGCCGGGCGGGCAGAGGCCAAGGCGGCTGACGGGGGTTACGAGGACATGTGGTGGGTGGGAGGGGCCGGGGGAAGGGGCCCCGCCCGAGGCAGGAATGGGGAGAGTGAGATGCTCGCCCCACAGAAGGTGAAAAGAGCTGGTTTTCACAGGAGATTTGAAGGACTGGGAGGTGGGAGGCCTTGCTTTTACTTGGGTACCGTCTTCCTCTGGAGCAGTCCCGTCTCCCGGCCGAGGTTAGGGTCCAGGGAGCCGGTGGCCCAAGCCCAGGCCCTGCCGGGGGAGGGGGCTCCGCAGCGGGCAGCATGGAGGCGCTGGACATCCACACGTGATGCGTCACCACGGGCCGGGGCTGACACGGGGCCTGAAACTTATTTTTTTTTTTTGCGGTATGCGGGCCTCTCACTGTTGTGGCCTCTCCCGTTGCGGAGCACAGGCTCCGTAAGCGCAGGCTCAGCGGCCATGGCTCACGGGCCCAGGCGCTCCGCGGCATGTGGGATCTTCCCGGACCGGGGCACGAACCCGTGTCCCCTGCATCGGCAGGCGGACTCTCAACCACTGTGCCACCAGGGAAGCCCTGAAACTTACTTTTGATGCTGTTACAACTGCGGCTTGAGCCCCGCCTGGGGATGAAGTTTCCTAACAGATGGGAACTTCCCTCCCGGCACAAGAAGCACAGCGGAAGCGTGCCGGCCTTCACTCAGATACCTGCCCCCGTCTGCCTGATAATAAGTACAGTTTCCACCTGTCACTACAGGAACGGTTGTGTGGTGTGTTCTCCATTGTGGCGAGTGTGCTCATGAATAGTTTTTCTTTGCTTCTGGCCCGCGCGGGGGTTGGTACAGCCGAACTGTCCGGCTGAGGGCACGGGGCTCTCCTGGACCACGCCTGCGTGTCAGGCGGACACAAACTCTGCAGCTTCTCTTTAGTAATCTTTTCAAGCTCATCTCGTGTAGGTTCTGGCACATAATTGATGCCCATCGATTTTGTGGAATCACGTGTTGAAATTGGTGTTAGAACTCCAGGTCGGAGTATCTTGGAGAAAGGCGTGTAAAAATACGCAATCTGTCATTCAGCTTGGTTAGTGGGAAACGCCATCCAGACTTTGGCCTCGGTCTGTGCCATCTTGATTCGGCTTTTCTTTCTGATGAAGTGTTTCAGGTCGGTTACCAGACTGTTCCTCCCTGATTTGGGTCAGCTGGCAAAAATGCAGAGCTGCAAATATATCCTGGAGGAGTGTATGGCTGAGTTCATGAAAATGTTTGCAGGAAAAGGTTGCTAAGTGGCTGGTTTATTTTAGCATCGTGGTTCAAGGGCTCTCTACTGTAATAGGTCAGCATTTCTGCTATTAATTGCAATGAGCCTTTCCTTTTGCTTTAATAGGAGATCTAAAAGTGTCTCGGAATCAACCATCCCTAAAACTTGAGGAATGTTGTAATCGTATGTGTGAAGTAAACGAGCCAGTTTGCTTAAGTTGAATGGAAATTGTGATTTGCTGCCCACAGTGTAGGGTGTAGGGTCAGGTGAGAAGTGCAGCTAGGAATTGCTGAGATGCCTAGTGACGTTGGCTGGCGATGTCGGCAGCAATCAGAGTGGAGTAGGAGAGGGCTTTGCCCAGCTGTCTCCACGTGGCTGATTTCAGTGATTTATAATTGCGTGTCTGTGCTTTGGCCTGTAGTAGTAATGACTGCAAATGGACTGAGCTAAGCAGCGCAGCTTCAGGAATGTCTGGCTGGTACATGAATATTACATTTAATTACATTAAAAGTCCGCTATTGCTTATTCCCCGTAAGAGACGCAGCAGGTAGTACCTCATCATCTGTTAGGCACTTACCAACCTATAATTCACCTGGTGCTGGGTCCCGACTCCTGAGGGCACCAGAGAAGCAGGAGAGCCGGGGACAGCTCTGAAGGTGTCAGTCCTAGCTGAGCACCAAGCTAGTCCTGCGGGGAGACCACGTTCCCGCTGCGGCGTGGAGTTTGCATTGTCAGGTTCCCATGTCCGCCTTCCACTCCCTGGGGCTTTGGTTCTGAAGGCTGAGTCTGGTTTTCTGTCTCTCTCTTATTTTCGCTTGTTTTGACTCTCACACGACTTCTTGAGAGCGTTATTTCCTTCCCTTGCGTAGTGTCGTGGGGACAGTCATGAGAAAACTACCAGGGAAAGGAGGAACCAAGTCAGTGCTGAGACCCCCGGCGTCAAGCCAGGCTGGTCCCGCTGACCTCGTGTCCAGGACGGCTCCCGGGACCGCACGCGGAGAGGGTTGAATTGATTGATTTCTTAGAGATTCTGGCTCAGGTTTCCTTTAAATCGTAGCTGTTATTAACTTAAAGTATTCAAAGTGTGATCTGACAGGCAAGTTAGGAGCATAGAATTACATCATTCTAGCATTGCCAGCTTTTAGACATGAAATACACCTTTCTGGTGTTTGTGAGATATTGTCAGGAACCAGTTAAGAGAGCAGGATGCCAGCCGCAGCTTCTCCAAAAGTGCCCCCTGTCGCTGGGTCCACCAGGGCCTCACTTCCTGTGGGAGAAGGCCGTGGTCTGAGTGGACCTCTCTGTGGGCAGGGCCTGGGGGGCCAGGAGGCTGAAGGCTGAAAGCGCAGTGTGATGCGACCTTCCGGGGGCTCGCGGTTACCCTGTTCCGCTTCCTCTCCCGTCCCTGTCCTCAGGGTCGGGGGTGATGGAGGAGGGTGCGGGTCCTTTGCCTTCAACCCCCCCCAGTCCCCCACCCCTCGTGGCAGCACCAGGTTGAGGTCTGGCATTGGGGCTGGATGACCCTCCCGCTGCCCTCCTGTCACCTCTGCTCCCCCCCACCCCCCTGAGCACAGGCTGATTACCTGCTGGTTTCTGGGGCTAGACTCTGTTACGCTGACCCAGCCCTGTTGAGGATTCCCAGCATCCTGTGGGTCCCCCTGGGCTTTCCTCGAGCCCCTCAAAGCCAGCAGCCTCTTTGAGCTGCAGCTCAATCCCAAGTGTCAGTGAGAGCCCTGGGTTCCTTGCGGCGGACTGTGGAGAGATAGGACACAGGAGCTTAAGAGGGAATGTACGTCCGCACTTCATCCTCTTGTCAGGTGAGTGCCATTCCATTTCATGGAATCAGAATCTTTAATATCTATAAACACATATTGATCGTTTTAGGGTGAGACTGTATATCAGTGGCTGCACTAACTGTCAAGCTGCATCCTCCTAAACATTAAGGTGGTGGTACCCACTTGCAGTGTTAAAGGGGCAGTGTTGTACAATCGTGACAACAATTTACTCTTAATGTCGGTGCAGGAAATTAGCCGTAGAACCTGTGACTTTCAGAATGCATTAGATGCACTATTTTGGGCCAGTGAGACTAATACTGCACCTAAGTGGGAACATTGAGTCTCCTACATACATTTTAATGTATTATGAAATTAATATGCCAGATGTGTCTAACAGTTTAGGAACACTGCATAACTTACAGTGACAGTTCATTTACGAAAGAACTAGGGTGCCTTTTTCTTAAGCCATAAAACAAATGGGAGAGTGATTCTTACCCGTGAGTTATTTATGTAGGGAGATTAATAAAAACATTAAGCATGATGAATGCATGTGCTGTGACAGGGTTACAGCAAGAACGCATAATAACGAATGCCACATTTTTAATCGGGCTAAAGAATTTTACTACACAGCAAATTAAGGAATCTTATTGTTGTCTGGCACCACATTAAAATTGTTTTATCCTGCAAACGGCATTGAACAAACATTGCGCATCCCCCCAAACCAGCTGGAACTCCTCGAGGACGGAGGCCACGTCTCCTGTCCGTGCAGCCTCTGCATCCAGGGTGTTATCCTACACATGGTTGGTACTGGCTCAGTGTCTGCTGGGTAAAACCTGAACTGAAGAGTGACTTAAACAGTGTTTTTTTCTTTAATTAATTTTTTTTGGAGTATAGCTGGTTTACGATGATGCGTTAGTTTCAGGTGGACAGCAAAGTGAGTCAAAGTGAGTGAACATACACCTATATCCACTCTTTTTTAGATTCCTTTCCCATATATATAGGTCATTACACAGTGTTGAATGGAGTTCCCTGTGCTATTCAGTAGGTCCTTATTAGTTATCCATTTTATATATAGTGGTTTTAAGTGAGCTAGTCTTCGTGAGGAAATGTACATGAAAGAAAGGCAATGACTTCCTTTTGAATACTTGTTTACCTAAAAAACCTGAATGATGATTTGATTAGAAGCAGGTTGGTATTTGGGGAGGTGACTTTTCATGTATGGCTAATCTCTGAGATTAGTATGTAGTAAAAATTACTCTGGAAAAGCCCTCGCCTTGACCGTAAAGCTTAACATTCCCGTTTGAGTATATAATCTCTCTCCAGTGGGAGAGTGAGAGGAACGTCTCTGTACCAATGTCCGGGCAGTCCTATCCACGGTCTTGAAGGAATCCCCCTACTCGTTCTGCCCTAAGGTTAAACCTTTCTTCTTTAGTACATTTCACCATGAGGATTAAACGTAAGGAGTTGCATTTTCTGCATCCCACGTAGGGAAGGGTCAGATGCGGGGTCAGAGACCACATTGCCTTTTGTGCTAAAAGTGGGGTTTCTGTGATGGGAAGGAGCCTGGAAGTCAGGGCAGTTCTTTGATTGAGTTATGTGAGGTGAGAGGCGGCCGTTCTGGAGCTGGGCTGCGCGCACTTGTGTTGATCCAGCTTGAACTATTCAAGAAAGGCCTGTTTGGTTGGTTACTGCTCTCAGGTCACAGGACACACCAGCGTGAAAGTAAAGACAGGGTATCATTTATGTTTGGAATTTAACCTCACTTTGTTGTGGTTTTAAGATGGTCACGGGAAGTTTCATATGAGGCAGAGCGGACGAGTGTAGCTTGTCACCGAAATTAGAAAACCGGGAAGATCGGGTGGGCAGTTGGACGTTGATTTTATGTCTGAATTGCATCCTCAGTACTGTCTATGGACCAGAGGTGCAGTATTCCTGCTTCATTGGTACGAGTGCACTGTGTGTTTCTTGGCCTTTCCTTTTAATGATGACCTTGCTAATCTAAGTGTCATCAGGGTCCTGTTTGTAACCTGCTCAGGAACCTGGGTGATCAAAGCCAGTGCGAGATTTACTCTGAAACAACCTGATGGTTTAAATGCCAGGGATGCTGCTTAAGTTTAGGCTTAAGTACCAGGGCCCACAACGGCTTGTCTTCCAGCACGAGGCATGCTGACAGCGGGCTCCAGGTACAGGGAGCCAGGTGGGAGCTGCATGTGGAGAGTGTGGATTCCACAAGCTCCGTGAGTTTGGTGTCTTCTCTTTGTATTAATTACATTTAATTTTTATTAATAGTAATTCTATTTAATTTAATAATTGAGTAATAATTAAGTTTCATATTCCCAACAATGAACCCTTCCCGGCGGCCTAGTGTCCCCCGGTGGCTGAGCAGCTGGACCTCCGTGTGCTGAGTCCCTCAGAAGCCAGAGGCTCTGCCTACTGCTTGTCCTGCTGGCGTCCCCTGGCCGTCCTGCCGAGGGGCGTCTCTCCCCCACCCGTGCACTCCTGCCGTCTGAGCTGCCCTGCATTTACCAGGGCGCCTGGTCCTTCCCCGACGTGCCATGACATTGTGCGCGAGCGAGTGTGTGCCCTGCAGGGCCCTATGCGTGGGTGTCCCCGCGTCCCAGCACCTGGGAGGGGGCAGACCCCAAGCCCACTCGGGGGAGTCCTGCTGGGCTTGTACCAACTGTGCGCCAAGGAGTGATGTCCGTGGGCAGGACCGCAAAGGCGGGCAGGCTGGGTCCATCCTTCTCTGTGCTGTGGACGGAGTCCTGTCCGCCCAGAGGTCCCATGTGGAAACCTAACCCCCAGTGGGATGGACTTAGGATGGTGGGGAGGTAATCGGGTGGTGAAGGGAGAGCCCTCCTGCTGGGCTAGTGCCCCTGTGAGCAGAGCTGGAGAGGACCTCCCCCAGCATGGGGACATGGCAGAGGCAGCCACGCAGGTGGAGGGGGGCTTCCCGGGAAGCCGGCCCTGGCTTCGGACTCCCTGCCTCCAAACTGCGCTAATAACATCTGTTTAAGCCCCCAGCCTGGGAATTTTGTTACAGCAGCCTGGGCTACCTAAGACAGTACGTTTCCAGAAAACGTTTTTCTGGAACATGGTCTTTCCCAGACTCCTGTCTCCCAGTGGAGCCATCAGCTGACAGCAGGGCCATGGGGAGACCGTCTAAGGGGGAGTGGCAGCGTTCGTGTCACCTGAGTGCAGGTGCTGCTGGGAGGGGGCAGAGAAGCTTCCTTTTTGTGAGATGCACTGAATGAAGCTTTCAGAGTAGAGCACGCGGTACTGCCGTGGGGTCGTTTGTATGTGGTGTTTATGGGACTGAGATTCCAGTGCAAGTACCAGAGATACAGCTTTTGAAGAGATGGTTCTGGATTTTGCTTGTTTTGAGATCCTTTAGGATAATTCAAAAGATCTCCTACAGAAAAAGCCTATGATTTACGTGTTCACACTGAAACTCTTGGATTCTGATTTTTTCTTTGAAAATTTTCTTAAAAATTAATTTGTTAAAAATGTAAACTTTTCTAAGTTATTCCCCACTCCTGCCTCTTTTCTTGGATTGCTTTTCTCTGTACAAAAAACTTGTCAGGAATTGTCGTGCTTGAATGGTTATTTCTCTAGAAAAATGGACTCACTCCATTCATTTCCATTTTTCCTATTTCGTTTGCACTCCTTGTTTTCCTGTTATATATTTGGCTCTTACTATAGTTTTTTCTATCTTTAATTTTTTTTAAAAGTTTGATCACCATTGAGTATACACAAGAATAAGTTAGAAACATAAAAAATATTTTCTTTCCACGAAGTAAGTTTTCCTGCAATATAAGGAATTATATTGTCTTTCGGAGCCTGTTATAGGGGAACGTGATGAGCAGATCATAAGAATGAGTGAGGACTTTTCCCCCCTTTCTCTGCCGTGGACACTAATCAGTTTACCTGTGATTATCTGCTATGTGTAGAGGATGATGTCCTGGCCGATAAAACTTATTTCAGAGTTTGAAACACGTGTTGATCTAGGAGCACAGACAGACGTTTCCAGGAGGTATCTGAGAAGACCTTACAATCCCATAAGAGCAGACCTCATAAAACGTGTGACAGTTTATAATGTACATGTTGGCTAGGTGTTGTTTTTAAGTTACCTCAAGTCCTTTTTGGAAGTAGGGGTGTCTATTAATAAGTCACCCAAGACACAAAGAATCGTGGCCAGTGTTTTCAGAATCGGCATGGTACTGCCACCGGACAGAGAGTGTGAGGGTCAGAGTCAGGGTCATGGCATCCTGGGCCCTCTTTCAGGTTGGCATCGGAGCTGAAAGCCCAGCTCTGCCACACGAGGTGGTCCCTATGCCAGCGGATGCCCTGCTTGACCAAGAGCAAGAAGAACTTCTCAAGGAAAGCATTGTGAATACCTTGATGCTCCAAGCAAGCCGCTGATGGACAGAGCAGAGATGCGAGCGGCCCTCCACGTGATGTGGAACCCACAGGGTGGCCTCATCGGCCCCTTGGCTACTTCACTGGCTGCCACCAGCAGCCATGCTTGATTTTTTAAGGCAGCAAAAGAGGCTTGACCCAGACTCTTTGATTTTAGCCAGCCTCTGCAGGAAAGTTTTTTTTTTCCCCCGATCTGTAATTCTAATGGCTGACTGCATCTGAATACTTATGTTGGATTTCACCGTGTATGTTTACACATACCAAATATTGAGATGAAGGTAGTGAATTCTGGTTGATGTGTGTTAGTAGTTTTCTAACAAGTAGTTTGTTACTACGTACCACAAACTGAGTGGCTTAAAGGGAAACTTGTTTCTTAGTTCTGGAGGCTAGAAATCCAAGATCACGGTGTCAGTAGGGCCGTTGTCCCTCTGGGGAAGGATGCGTCAGGACTTCAGTATATGAATTTTGGGGGACACAGTTCAGTACATAAGAGTGTGATCGGCATGAAGATACTCAGTTTATGGAGGGGTAGACCCAGTAGGGTCTTGGGAGATGGTTGGGTGCAACCTGATTATTTTGTACGTGAGATCAGTGGGCAGTGAAGATCGTATTCTTTTAAAAATTAAATCAGGTAAAGGGTCCTTCAAATGCTGCAAAATAATTAAAGCTCCTTTGTTTGCCCATGTGTCTCTCCAGCCCCAGTGGTCCTTCTCTTCTTTCTCCGACTCTGCCCATCCTCCTGGCTCCAGCCCACCTCCATCACTACCAGGAAACTTTCCCTAGCTGTTCTCACCAGCAGATGGCCCGACTCTGTACCACCAGCCTTTAGTAACTTGGTTCCTTCTGTCTCCTGACTTTTATTCACTGAAATTTGAAATGTACACACCATCTTATGTTTTAATCACGCCATGCGTTTATTAGTCTCCTGGCATTTGTTGATGGAAAGATTTCTGGTTCCGTTATTAAAAGGAAGTCTGATACATAGGCATGTAAAATTTTTCTGAAATACAAGGTGGGTTGTTTTGGTTTGTTTTGGTTTGGTTTTTGACCATGCCACGCAGCAGGCGGGATCTTACTTCCCAGACCAGAGATTGAACCTGGGCTCCCTGCGGTGGAAGTGTGGAGTCCTAACCACTAGATTGCCAGAGAAGTCCCCTGAAATACAGGTTTTAATCACCTGGATTTTGAAGAGTGGATATGTGGGGCTGGGCTGTGGAGTGGGTGGTAATGGGTGACCCAGGTAATGAGCACCTGGCTGGCCTTTCTTTACCTAAATGTGAAACACGCTGACATTCTGCACCTTGATGACGTTAAGTCTTTTGTTGGGACTGTAGGTGCAATCATACCTTTGACAGCTTTAGAAAGCTCCCAGGGACAGAAGACTCTGACAGTCTCATCTGTATAACAAAGCTATGGGCTCCTTGAAGGCGGGAACCTTCTCTCTCCTGCTTCATGCCAACTTCCTGCTGGGTCAGGGCCATACTTGTTGACCTGTCACACCAGCTAGGGAAGCCAGAGGTTGACTTAATGTAAATAAGGTCAACAGAGGAAAATGTGTTATCTTACTGACTAGACTCGGCAAATATTTTGAGAGTAAACATATACTTACCATGATTATCCTACAAGGTTTACCATTTTGAGTACTATATGAAATATACTTTTAAATATTATAAAAAATCACAGCCACATATTAATCTTTCTGAAAAGTTAAAAGTAAATTTTGTCATTTCTTTACAATGAATGAAAACTTGAACTTTTTGATGAAAACTTGCACTTTTTTTAAATTAAATGAGACCCAGGAGTATGCAATATACAGTTAGTGACAGGCCTCACATAGGAAGACAAAATATGTTAAATATCTTAATGGGAAAATCAATGTTTAAATATATTACTTCCTCCCACTATGACTTAGAATGGCCTAGACATTATGCATTACGTGGAGTGTGCAGAAATGTCTTGACAATTAATTCACTTAATACCTACATGTATTATCTTGTATTCTTGCAGTTAATTGAATGAACACGTTCAGACAACATTATTCATGAAACTCAAGGCCATAGTATGATTAAACAATGCTGCGTTCATAATTCCTGCTAAATATGAGATACATTTGGATTTTTGCGGTGGTATCACTCAGAATCAAAAATTTACTGTCATCCTTTCTGTGAGCTTTTGAAGTCATCATGAGGCAAGCCTGCCACCTGCTGGTCAAGGCTTGTTACTTCAGTCTACATTTCAAATAACCTGGGTATTACAGCCAAAGAATGTAATGTGGGACTTCCCTGGTGACGTAGTGGTTAAGAATCCGCCTGCCAATGCAGGACACACCGGTTCGAGCCCTGGTCCGGGAAGATCCCACATGCCACGGAGCACCTAAGCCTGTGCGCCACAGCTACTGAGCCTGTGCTCTAGAGCCCGCGAGCCGCAACTACTGAGCCCACGTGCCACAACTACTGAAGCCCATGCGCCTAGAGCCCGTGCTCCGCAACAAGAGAAGCCACTGCAATGAGAAGCTCGCACACCGCAATGAAGACCCAATGCAGCCAAAAGTAAATAAATAAATATAATTTAAGAAAAAAAAAGAATGTGATACAGTTTGAAGCAGTTCTACATATGGACTTCTGAGATTTCCCAGGCTGTCATGAATTACTGAAGCTTGAACATCCTAACCATTGTCATTCCCACAAGCCTTTCATGTGTATTCTTCCCTTCTGATGACCATTGATAAATCTAGGGCCGTATATTTCTGGGCATTTGATAGAGAGTCTAAGTTCCAATCAGGCTTCTTTCTCTTGAGCAGTTGTGTGCCAAGTCGACCCGTAAATGCAGCCCGCCCTCCTGCAGAGTCTCACTCCTCTGCCTCTGCTTTCCTGACCACATTGCACACACACCCTGGTGCAGCCGCCATGTCCCCGTGGCGGACCCCAGCTGGGCTTCCCCCACTCCTCTGTCTGGCCCTGAGCCCAGCCCAGGGTCATTCATCCCCCAGGTGTCCCAGAACCTCAGCTTCCTCATCTGTGAAGTAGGGCTGATGACTCCTCTGGGTTGCCTTGAGCATTAAGTCAGGTAATTGTGGGAAAGCACTTGGCCTCCTGACTGTAAGACTCTGCTGTGCGTGTCCATCATCAGCAGCTCAAAGACTCGCCAAGATACAGCCCTGTGACTTTTCCACTCATCTGTGTCATCCAACCTGGCTTTTAGTCCTCATTTTCTTCCCTGTTGTACTTTGAAGACCCGCTTCGTGGGCAGGCAGACTGCAATCCCAGGGACTGGATGTTTAGGGCATCACCATGAACAGCGTAGAAACCGCCTTGAGGCTGGAGAGAAACGTCGGTGGGTCCTGCAAGCATCTGAAGCTTCTCCATGTTCATTCGTCTGCACTCATTAAACCTGACTTTGTATTTGCTAGAAAGGGGGGTAATTGTCATGACTCAGGAAAGAGAGCAAGGGAGATAATTAGTGCAATAAGTGTTAATTAAGTGATAACCATACACAGTGACCGGGGGAGGTGCTGGGAGCACGAGGTCAGGACAGGACCCTGTCCAGAGCCCTGCGAGAAAGTCTCCTGACTGTGTCAACCCCAGTAATAAGGTCCCTTCCGCAGCTGTTTTATGTGTTGTGTTACAGTTGGATTTCCCCAGGTTTTTTACCTTTTTAGGTCTTCCGAGCTTCAAGTGCCTGAAATTTCTGCTTTGCCTGCTTCTCAGTGGAGCTGATGGGCGTGGGTGTGGCTGGCACTCTGCTCATCCTGGGTAAACGTGGCCACAGTGTAGAGTAAGCATTTGGCAACCCCGTTCATCTCCTTAAATGTGGCGTTTAGCGCGTTCTTGCTGCATGGAAAGGGTTCCATAAACGTCTGTTTGAATTACTGAAAAGAATCTTCAAGTTGTCAGGGGCCTCGTTAATTTCACAGTGCCCCATCACTGAAGTTAGGGAACAGTAGACGGGATGTGCGTCGTCTGGTCTTGTTGGGAATCAGGAGAAGGTGGGCACCGCCTGGGGACTGTTAACTTTGCAACAGTTGAACTGTTATGTACTGGACCGTCTCATGTACCATTGAATTTGACCTACACTTTCTATGGCTCAGACCTGAGCCCCCAGGACTCAGTCAGCCTCAGGCCAGCGCGGGCTGCTTGTGGTTGAAGCATTTAGAGGGGAATGTTGATTACTGTATTTTCACTTATTATAGACGGATTTGCATGGTCATTTTTAGCTCCCCAGTAGAGAGGTGCAGGGGACGGGACCTCACCTGGAGCCTCCTGACAAGGGCACACTGCCTGCTCACATTTTCCTACACGTCGCCAGGTGTTTACAGTGAACACAGCGGTGTGGGATCTTCCCCTCCCACTCTGTCCCAAGCCCCCTCCAATCAGCTTTTCATGCCGCCTCTACACCACGAAGCTGCTTTCGTCCAGGTCACCGGTGACCCTGCTCTGCATGACGCATGGGTCGGTCCTCGGCGCCACCTGACCTCAGCAGCACTGGGCACGGCGGGTGTTCTCTCCTGACCTTTGCCCTTTGTCCTCTGGCTTCCAGAGCGCACACCGGCCTGGTTCTTCGCCTCCTTCCTCCTCCTGGTCTGACTTGGCCGCCCCCTCACTGCAGCTGTCTGTGTCGGCTTCCCCAGGCTCAGTTCCTAACTCTCCTCTCTCTCTATCTGGTAGTCATTCAAGTTCAAGGTGGTTTAGATGCTGCCATTTGCTGACGGCTCCCACTGTAAGCAGCTCTTTGTAGGAAACCACCCTCAGCAGGAAGCCCCTTTCCTTGTCACTTGAGCAGAGCCGTATCATGACTTTTCATCAGGCACCCCATGCTCTACTCATCTCCGGCCCAAGCACACCTTTCAGGTCTTCTCATCACACGATACTTTGCCTAAAGTTGTCCGTTCTTTCTGTAGATCAAAGATGTAGAAATGAAGAATCAGTAATCAATTGGTGGCCAGATCTCTTCCCTAGCATCCCCTCCAGTAATCTCCTGAATGAACCGTGTGACCGAACCTGTGATCGAGAGAACATCTAGAGGAAGATGACGAGGATTCCACGAGCCTGCACACAGTGGGGGACGGCGATGACCCTGACCCCCCATCTCAGTGATTAACTGAGATTACTCCCGTCCTTCCCTTTAAAACTCCCATGGCAAGCAGAATCTCAGAGGTGGTTTTGGGGAGACATGGAGTCCACCATCTCCCCACGTTGCCAGCATCCTGATTAAAGGAACTCTCCTTTCTAGCAACATTTCTCTCTCTCGAGTGTTGATTTTTGAGTGGTAAGCAGCCGGACCTGATTGGGTAACCCCAAGTCTCACCTCCAGCCCCAGCGTCTCTCCAGACTCCAGGTGGACACTTCCAGCCACTTCATCCATGCCTCCATCTGGGTGTTCTGTCAGGAAAAGAGATGGTGCTCTCTGCGTTCTGAGTACATAGTTTGTTCAGGGGATTGGGACTTAAGACCATGGTGAGAAGGCCTCGGGGAGGGACAGTCAGCCAAGCTGTCACTCTGTTTCCTCTGCAGCAAGCACACACTGGAAGCCACCAGGTGTCAGGGTCCTCCGGCCAGCTCCCTCAGGCTCCCGCAGTATACTGTCCTGAAGATGATGTGAGTATTCGAGCCCTGGTCCAGGAAGATCCCACATGCCACGGAGCAACTAAGCCCGTGCGCCACAACTGCTGAGCCTGCGCTCTAGAGCCCATGAGCCACAACTACTGAGCATGCGTGCCACAACTACTGAAGCCCACGCGCCTAGAGCCCATGCTGTGCAACAAGAGAAGCCACTGCAATGAGAAGCCCACACACCACGACGACGAGTAGCCC
The DNA here is from genome assembly GCF_963455315.2 of Globicephala melas. Taxonomy (NCBI): domain Eukaryota; kingdom Metazoa; phylum Chordata; class Mammalia; order Artiodactyla; family Delphinidae; genus Globicephala; species Globicephala melas. The sequence continues at coordinate 112,429,095 of NC_083319.1, read as the reverse complement.
CGGCTCGCCACAACTAGAGAAAGCTCGCATGCAGCAACTAAGACCCAATGCAGCCAAAAATAAATAAATACATAATAAATTAAAAAAAAAAGATGCTGTGGGTAACAGGCACCTACCAGCATCCCAGATGTGGGCAGTTATCCCAGAGCTCACTCAGAAGCCACTGCCAACCTCCCTCTGGCTACAACCACCCCCAGGGAATCGGGCCTCCTATCTGAGGCCTCTCGTCGGCTGACTGATGGAGAAGGGATTCCGGGGAAGTGGTTCCCGGCCTCTGGTCAGCAGATACTTTGTGAGAGGCCACTGCAGACAGTGACGCACAGATGCCTGGCAGGCTCCCCAAAGGTGACATGTCCAAGGCTAAGCCCCAGTTCTTTCAAACTGGCTTCATCCTTTGCTTCATCTTTGTGGTTGTCAACTCCACTCCCGGTTGCTTAGACGAAAAACTGGGGGTTTTGATTCCTCCTTCTGTCACCCCTCACATTCAATCCATTAGGAGACCTCCTTGGCCCTGTTGTTAAAAACCTGGACAGCAGCCTCTCCTAACGACCTGTCTGCCCTCTGCTGGGTCTGAGCCACCATCCTCCCGGGCCTGGGTTACTGTAGTAGCCTTTGGACAGGCCTCCCTGCCTGTTCCCCTCAATTCCACAGCCAGAGCCACCCACTCAGACTGGAGGTCCCCTCTGTCTTGTGGTCGCAATCCCACCATGGTTCTCCCACTCGCGGAGAGTGGAAGCCACCGTCTTCACCTCGGCAGCGAGGTGCTCCGGCCACCCCACCCTCCTCTCCCAGTGGGTCCCTGTTGTTTGCTCCGCTGCAGCCACACGGGTGCCCTGGCTGTCCCCTGAACCGAAGAGGCTGAAACCTGGGGTCTTGCTACCCCCTCAGACACCCGCGTGGCTAATGCCCACTTGAGTCTTTGCTCACCTTCTCAAGGAGCAGGCTAGCACCTTAATTTCAGGCTGCACCATGTTCCTCGCCAGCCTCCCAACCCTCTCTGCCAGGTGACCCCCCATGGGCCTTTGTCCCATCTCACAGGCTATATGATGTGCTTGTGTGTTGTGCTTATTGTTTGTGGTAAACTTCCCATGCTAGAACGTAAGCCCCATGATAACAAGTGTCTTCATTCACTGAGGGGTCACAAACACTTATAACTGTGCCCACAAATATGGGCATTCAAAAATACTGGTTAAACAGTGTATATATCCTTTTGTCAAGCAAAAAAAAAAAAACCCAAAAGCAAACAAACAAAAAACACCAGGGTCATATTGTATAAATAAACTGCTTTAGCAAAACTCTTTTGCATGGTGTCTCTTGAATATTTTCCCACGTCAATAGACATGCAACTCAAACTTTTTTTCTAACTACATTAAATGCCACCGTATAGTAATTCTCTTTAGTGTTTAATTCGTTTACTTGTTTTAATGGTAATGTCTTCTTAAAACTTGCTTTGTTGAGACGTAATTCACACACCACAAACCTCCCCATTAAAAGCAGGCAATCCCGTGGCAACGCGTATTTACTGGAGGCCTGCCCTCAGCCAGGCTCTGTCACAGGCCTCGAGGACGCAGCCAGGACGAGCATGGCATAGCTCCTGTCCTCATAGATGAGGGCTTGGGAGAGAACATCAGTTAACAAGTGCACACGGAATAACTTCTTGCTGTGGGAAAAGCTACAAAGGAAAAGAGATCAGGCTCCTGGCCTGGCCGCGGGGTCTGGGCCTCCGCTCCAAGTGTGTGGGACCTGAGTCCTCAGGGTGAGTGGGGATGGGGGGGCGCCGGGGCAGGGCGGGGGGGCACTAGAAGGAACTTGAACCCCTCAAGTTTGGGTTTTGTTTTTTTTTTTTAACATCTTTATTGGAGTATAATTGCCTTGCAATGGTGTGTTAGTTTCTGCTTTATAACAAAGTGAATGAGTTATACATATACATATGTTCCCATATCTCTTCCCTCTTGCGTCTCCCTCCCTCCCACCCTCCCTATACCACCCCTCTAGGTGGTCACAAAGCACGGAGCTGATCTCCCTGTGCTATGCGGCTGCTTCCCACTAGCTATCTGTTTTACATTTGGTAGTGTACATATGTCCATGCCACTCTCTCACTTCGTCCCAGCTTACCCTTCCCCCTCCCCGTATCTTCAAGTCCATTCTCTAGTAGGTCTGTGTCTTTATTCCCATCTTACTCCTAGGTTCTTCATGACCTTTTTTTTTCTTTCTTAGATTCCATATATATGTATTAGCATACGGTATTTGTTTTTCTCTTTCTGACATACTTCACTCTGTATGACAGACCCTAGGTCCATCTACCTCATTACAAATAACTCAATTTCATTTCTTTTTATGGCTGAGTAATATTCCATTGTATATCTGTGCCACATCTTCTTTATCCAGTCATCTGTTGATGGACACATAGGTTGCTTCCATGTCCTGGCTATTGTAAATAGAGCTGCAATGAACATTGTGGTACATGACTCTTTTTGAATTATGGTTTTCTCAGGGTATATGCCCAGTAGTGGGATTGCTGGGTCATATGGTAGTTCTATTTTTAGTTTTTTAAGGACCCTCCATACTGTTCTCCATAGTGGCTGTATCAATTTACATTCCCACCAACAGTGCAAGAGGGTTCCCTTTTCTCCACAACCTCTCCAGCATTTATTTTTTCTAGATTTTTTGAAGATGGCCATTCTGACCGGTGTGAGATGATATCTCATTGTAGTTTTGATTTGCATTTCTCTAATGATTAATGATGTTGAGCATTCTTTCATGTGTTTGTTGCCAATCTGTATATCTTCTTTGCAGAAATGTCTGTTTAGGTCTTCTGCCCATTTTCGGATTGGGTTGCTTGTTTCTTTGTTATTGAACTGCATGAGCTGCTTGTAAATTTTGGAGATTAATCCTTTGTCAGTTGCTTCATTTGCAAATATTTTCTCCCATTCTGAGGGCTGTCTTTTCGTCTTATTTATGGTTTCCTTTGCTGTGCAAAAGCTTTGAAGTTTCATTAGGTCCCATTTGTTTATTTTTGTTTTTATTTCCATTTCTCTAGGAGGTGGGTCAAAAAGGATCTTGCTGTGATTTATGTCATAGAGTGTTCTGTCTATGTTTTCCTGTAAGAGTTTGATAGTGTCTGGCCTTACGTTTAGGTCTTTAATCCATTTTGAGGTTTTTTTTTCTTTTTTTTTTTTTTGTGTGTGTGGTATGTGGGCCTCTCACTGTTGTGGCCTCTCCCGTTGTGGAGCACAGGCTCCGGACATGCAGGCTCAGCGGCCATGGCTCACAGGCCCAGCTGCTCCGCGGCATGTGGGATCCTCCCGGACCAGGCACGAACCCAGGTCCCCTGCATCAGCAGGCAGACTCTCAACCACTGCGCCACCAGGGAAGCCCTTGAGTTTATTTTTCTGTATGGTGTTAGGGAGTATTCTAATTTCATACTTTTACATGTACCTGTCCAGTTTTCCTGGCACCACTTATTGAAGAGGCTGTCATTTCTCCACTGTATATTCTTGCCTCCTTTATCAAAGATAAGGTGGCCATATGTGCGTGGGTTTATCTCTGGGCTTTCTCTCCTGTTCCATTGATCTATACGTCTGTTTTTGTGTCAGTACCATACTGTCTTGATTACTGTAGCTTTGTAGTATAGTCTGAAGTCAGGGAACCTGATTCCTCTAGCTCCATTTTTCGTTCTTAATATTGCTTTGGCTATTCGGGGTCTTCTGTGTTTTCATACAAATTGTGAAATTTTTTGTTCTAGTTCTGTGAAAAATGCCAGTGGTAGTTTGATAGGGATTGCATTGAATCTGTAGATTGCTTTGGGTAGTAGAGTCATTTTCACAATGTGGATTCTTCCAATCCAAGAACATGGTATATCTCTCCATCTATTTGTATCATCTTTAATTTCTTTCATCAGTGTCTTAGAATTTTCTGCATACAGGTCTTTTGTCTCCTTAGGTAGGTTTATTCCTAGATATTTTATTCTTTTTGTCGCAATGGTAAATGGGTGTGTTTTCTTAATTTCACTTTCAGATTTTTCATCATTAGTGTATAGGAATGCCAGAGATTTCTGTGCATTAATTTTGTATCCTGCTACTTTACCAAATTCATTGATTAACTAATAGTTTTCTGGTAGCATCTTTAGGATTCTCTATATATGTCTCATGTCATCTGCAAACAGTGACAGCTTCACATCTTCTTTTCCAATTTGGATTCCTTTTATTTCTTTTTCTTCCCTGATTGCTGTGGCTAAAACTTCCAAAACTATGTTGAATAAGGGTGGTGAGCGTGGGCAACCTTGTGTTGTTCCTGATCTTAGTGGAAATGGTTTCAGTTTTTCACCACTGAGGACGATGTTGGCTGTGAGTTTGTCATATATAGCGTTTATTATGTTGAGGAAAGTTCCCTCTATGCCTACTTTCTGCAGGTTTTTTATCATAAATTGTTGCTGAATTTTGTTGAAAGCTTTCTCTGCATCTATTGAGATGATCATACGGTTTTTCTCCTTCAATTTGTTAATATGGTATATTGCGTATATTGAAGAACCTTTGCATTTGCGTATATTTGCGTATATTGAAGAACCTTTGCATTCCTGGGATAAACCCCACATGATCATGGTGTATGATCCTTTTAATGTGCTGTTGGATTCTGTTTGCTAGTATTTTGTTGAGGATTTTTGCATCTATGTTCATCAATTATATTGGCCTGTAGTTTTCTTCCTTTGTGACATTTTTGTCTGGTTTTGGTATCAGGGTGATGGTGGCCTCGTAGGATGAGTTCGGGAGTGTTCCTCCCTCTGCTATACTTTGGAAGAGTTTGAGAAGGATAAGTGTTAGCTCTTCTCTGAATGTTTGATAGAATTCGCCTGTGAAGCCATCTGGTCCTGGGCTTTTGTTTGTTGGAAGATTTTTTTTTTTTTTTTTTTGCGGTACGCGGGCCTCTCACCACCGTGGCCTCTCCCGTTGCGGAGCACGGGCTCCGGACACACAGGCTCAGCGGCCATGGCTCACGGGCCCAGCCGCTCCGCGGCATGTGGGATCTTCCCAGACCAGGGCACGAACCCATGTCCCCTGCATCGGCAGGCAGACTCTCAACCACCGCGCCACCAGGGAAGCCCCTGTTGGAAGATTTTTAATCACAGTTTCAATTTCAGTGTTTGTGATTGGTCTGTTCATATTTTCTATTTCTTCCTGGTTCAGTCTCGGCAGGTTGTCCATTTCTAAGAATTTGTCCATTTCTTCCAGGTTGTCCACTTTATTGGCATAGAGTTGCTTGTAGTTGTCTCTCATGATCCTTTGTATTGCTGCAGTGTCAGTTGTTACTTCTTTTTCATTTCTAATTCTATTGATTTGAGTCTTCTCCCTTTTTTTCTTTATAAGTTTGGCTAATGGTTTAGCAACTTTGTTTATCTTCTCAAAGAAGCAGCTTTTAGTTTTATTGATCTTTGCTGTTGTTTCCTTCATTTCTTTTTCATTTATTTCTGATCTGATCTTTATGATTTCTTTCCTTCTGCTAACTTTGGGGGTTTTTTGTTCTTCTTTCTCTAATTGATTTAGGTGTAAGGTTAGGTTGTTTATTTGAGATATTTCTTGTTTCTTAAGGTAGGTTTGTATAGCTATAAAGTTCCCTCTTAGAACTGCGTTTGCTGCATCCCATAGGTTTAGTGTCGTTGTGTTTTCATTGTCATTTGTTTCTACGTATTTTTTGATTTCCTCTTTAATTTCTTCAGTGATCTCTTGGTTATTAAGTAGTGTGTTGTTTAGCCTCCATGTGTTTGTATTTTTTACAGATCTTTTCCTGTAATTGATATCTAGTCTCATAGCATTGTGGTTGGAAAAGATACCTAATGCGATTTCAATTTTCTTCAATTTACCAAGACTTGATTTGTGACCCAAGATATGATCTATCCTGGATAATGTTCCATGAGCACCTAAGAAAAATGTGTATTCTGTTGTTTTCAGATGGAATGTCCTATAAATATCAATTAAGTCCGTCTTGTTTAATGTATCATTTAAAGCTTGTGTTTCCTTATTTATTTTCATTTTGGATGATCTGTCCATTGGTGAAAGTGGGGTGTTAAAATCCCCTACTATGAATATGTTACTGTTGATTTCCCCTTTTATGGCTGTTAGTATTTGCCTTATGTATTGAGGTGCTCCTATGTTGGGTGCATAAATATTTACAATTGTTATATCTTCTTCTTGGATTGATCCCTTGATCGTTATGTAGTGTCCTTCTTTGTCTCTTGTAATAGTCTTTATTTTAAAGTCTATTTTGTCTGATATGAGAATTGCTAGTCCAGCTTTCTTTTGATTTCCATTTGCATGGAATATCTTTTTCCATCCCCTCACTTTCACTCTGTATGTGTCCCTAGGTCTAAGTGGGTCTTTTGTAGACAGCATATATATGGGTCTTGTTTTTGTATCCATTCAGCCAGTCTGTGTCTTTTGGTGGAAGCATTTAATTCATTTACATTTAAGGTAATTATCGATACGTATGTTCCTATTTCCATTTTCTTAATTGTTTTGGGTTTGTTATTGTAGGTCTTTTCCTTCTCTTGTGTTTCTTGCCTAGAGAAGTTCCTTTAGCATTTGTTGTAAAGCTGGTTTGGTGGTGCTGAACTCTCTCAGCTTTTGCTTGTCTGTAAAGGTTTTAATTTCTACATCACATCTGAATGAGATCCTTGCTGGGTAGAGTAATCTTGGTTGCAGGTTTTTCTCCTTCAACACTTTCAATATGTCCTGCCACTCCCTTCTGGCTTGCAGAGTTTCTGCTGAAAGATCAGCTGTTAACCTTATGGGGATTCCCTTGTGTGTTATTTGTTGTTTTTCCCTTGCTGCTTTTAATATGTTTTCTTTGTATTTAATTTTTGACAGTTTGAATAATATGTGTCTTGGCATGTTTCTCCTTGGATTTATCCTTTATGGGACTCTCTGTTCTTCCTGGACTTGATTAACTATTTCCTTTCCCATATCAGGGAGGTTTTCAACTATTATCTCTTCAAATATTTTCTCAATGCCTTTCTTTTTCTCTTCTTCTGGGACCCCTATAATTCGAATGTTGGTGCATTTAATGTTGTCCCGGAGGTCTCTGAGACTGTCCTCAGTTCTTTTCATTCTTTTTTCTTTATTCTGCTCTGCAGTAGTTATTTCCACTATTTTATCTTCCAGGTCACTTATCCGTTCTTCTGCCTCAGTTATTCTGCTATTGATCCCATCTAGAGTATTTTTAATTTCATTTATTGTGGTGTGCATCATTGCTTGTTTCCTCTTTAGTTCTTCTAGGTCCTTGTTAAATGTTTCTTGCATTTTCTCTATTCTATTTCCAAGATTTTGGGTCATCTTTACTATCATTATTGTGAATTCTTTTTCAGGTAGACTGCCTATTTCCTCTTCATTTGTTAAGTCTGGTGGGTTTTTAACTTGCTCCTTCATCTGCTGTGTGTTTTTCTGTCTTTTCATTTTGCTTATCTTACTGTGTTTGGGGTCTCCTTTTCGCAGGCTGCAGGTTCGTAGTTCCCGTTGTTTTTGGTATCTGTCCCCAGTGGCTAAGGTTGGTTCAGTGGGTTGTGTAGGCTTCCTAGTGGAGGGGACTACTGACTGTGTTCTGGTAGATGAGGCTGGATCTTGTCTTTCTGGTGGGCAGGTCCATGTCTGGTGGTGTGTTTTGGGGTGTCTGTGGACTTTTTATGATTTTAGGCAGCCTCTCTGCTAATGGGTGGGGTTGTGTTCCTGTCTTGCTAGTTGTTTGGCATAGGGTGTCCAGCACTGTAGCTTGCTGGTTGTTGAGTGAAGCTGGGTCTTGGCGTTGAGATGGAGGTCTCTGGAAGATTTTCGCCGTTTGATATTACATGGAGCTGGGAGGTCTCTTGTGGACCAGTGTGCTGAAGTTGGCTCTCCCACCTCAGAGACACAGCACTGACTCCTGGCTGGGCACCAAGAGCCTTTCATCCACACGGCTCAGAATAAAAGGGAGAAAAAATAAGAAAGAAAGAAACAAAGAAAGAAAGAACAAAAGAAAGAAAGAAAGGAGGAAGGGAAGAAGGGAGGAATGAAAGAAGGAAAGAAGGAAGGAAGGAAAGAAAGAGAAAGGATAACATTAAAATAAAGTTATTAAAATAAAAAATAATTATGAAAAAAATTTAAAAAGTAAAAAAGAAAAAAAGAATGGATGGACAGAATCCTAGGGCAAATGGTGAAAGCAAAGCTATACAGACAAAATCTCACACAGAGACATACACACTCACAAAAAGAGGACAAGGGGAAAAAATAATATATCTTGCTCCCAAAGTCCACCTCCTCAATTTGGGATGACTTTTGTCTATTCAGGTATTCCACAGATGCAGGGGACATCAAGGTGATTGTGGAGCTTTAATCCACTGCTTCTGAGGCTGCTGGGAGAGATTTCCCTTTCTCTTCTTTGTTCTCACAGCTCCCAGGGGCTCAGCTTTGGATTTGCCCCCACCTCTGCGTGTAGGTCTCCGGAGGGCGTCTGTTCTTTGCTCAGACAGGACGGGGTTAAGGGAGCAGCTGATTCTGGGGCTCAGGCTCACTCAGGCTGGGGAGAGGCAGGGGTACAGAGTGGGGGGCGAGCCTGCAGCAGCAGAGGCCCGCATGATGTTGCACCAGCCTGATGCGCGCCGTGTGTTCTCCTGGGGAAGTTGTCCCTGGATCACGGGACCCTGGCAGTGGCGGGCTGCACAGGCTCCTGGGAGGGGCGGTGTGGATAGTGGCATGTGCTCGCACACAGGCTTCTTGGTGGCAGCAGCAGCAGCCTTAGCGTCTCATGCCCGTCTCTGGAGCTCCTTTAAGCAGCGCTCTTAATCCCCTCTCCTCGCGCACCAGGAAACAGAGGCAAGAAAAAGTCTCTTGCCTCTTCGGCAGGTCCAGACTTTTTCCCGGACTCGCTCCCCGCTAGCCATGGCCCAGTAGCCCCCTTCAGGCTGTGTTCACGCTGCCAACCCCAGTCCTCTCCCTGCGATCCTGACCGAAGTCCGAGCCTCAGCTCCCAGCCCCCGCCCACCCCAGCGGGGGAGCAGACAAGCCTCTCGGGCTGGTGAGTGCGGGTCGGCACCGATCCTCTGTGCGGGAATCTCTCTGCTTTGCCCTCCGCACCCCTGTTGCTGTGCTCTCCTCCGTGGCTCTGAAGCTTACCCCCTTCGCCACCTGCAGTCTCTGCTCGTGAAGGGGCTTCCTAGTGTGTGGAAACCTTTCCTCCTTCACGGCTCCCTCCCACTGGTGCAGGTCCCGTCCCTATTCTTTTGTCTCTGTTTATTCTTTTTTCTTTTGCCCTACCCAGGTACGTGGGGGAGTTTCTTGCCTTTTGGGAAGTCTGAGGTCTTCTGCCAGCATTCAGTACCTGTTCTATAGGAGCAGTTCCACGTGTAGATGTATTTCTGATGTATCTGTGGGGAGGAAGGAGGTCTCCGTGTCTTACTCTTCCGCCATCTTCTCCTCGAGCTTGAGTTTGGGGTTTTTAAGGCATGAGCCACCCATCTCCTTGCATGGCCATGCAATAAACCTTTCTCTGTTCCAGTCTCTGACATTTCAGTATTGTTTGGCCTCTCTTGTGTATGAGGCACACGGACTTGTGTTTTGGTAACAATTATAGCGAGCCAGCCAGGATGTCTGTGCCAGTGGCCAGTGGACCCCAGCCAGGGGCAGCCCCTTTCCTGAGTTCTCAGCAGCTTCTGGAGCTCATTTTGCTCCAGGGAACTGGGAGGGGCTCTCCCTGATAGAGGTCAGCCGCCCCAGTGCACGAGGCTGTTGGGAGCAGAGAAACATCAGGAGCTGTGGTCCGCATTTGGTGTCGCTTGGGGGTAAGTCACTCCAGCTTGTGCAGGCTGGGAATTCGCTCCACTCCATTTGGGCTGCTTCTGTTGCAGCAAGTGAGCCACTTTGGGTCCGTTCTCTTGAGAGCTGGACCACTCTGGAGGCCTCCGTCTGGGAGTGGAAGAGGAATTTTAGACTACCTTCCTCTGATTTTCTGTCTATGCGACTGTAGCTTATTTGTCGTTTGTGTGTTTGTATATGTCATTTTGGGGTGAGCCACTCTGGCTTGTGCTTTTGTTTGTGGGACCGTGTTTGTTATTTGTATATTGTGTGTGTGTGAATCAGTACTTGCATTGGCTTGTTGAGACGTCTTTGGTGAAAAACGGAGCTCAAGTGTGATGACACCAGGTATCCTTTCCCGTTGTGTTCGGTTTTGCCTGTGGCGGAGCTTTGGTTGGGATTTTCCCTTTGCACTGGGTGGGAATCTCCTTTTTGGTGCTAGGGAACTGTGATCCTGAGAGACCGTTTTGCACTGCATTTGTTTGTTTGGTATTTGATAACACCTGCTGTGATAATCAGAGCTCTATTCCATCTTATAGTGCCCCTAGCATAAAATAAAAGATTTTTTTTTTTTTTTTTTTTTTTTTTTGCGGTACATGGGCCTCTCACTGTTGTGGCCTCTCCCGTTGCGGAGCACAGGCTCTGGACGCTCAGGCTCAGCGGCCATGGCTCACGGGCCCAGCCGCTCCGCGGCATGTGGGATCCTCCCGGACCGGGGCACGAACCCATGTCCCCTGCATCGGCAGGCGGACTCAATCACTGCACCACCAGGGAAACCCAGAAAGAAGATTTTTTAAACACTGCATGGGCACTGTATTTTTTACACTCTAAAGAAAAATTGGTTAGGATGAAACTCTTTTGGAATTCCAAAACTTTTTTTTTTTGCCTATGCAGTTAGAGAAAGCTGGCTTGATGAAATACTTTTTTTTCAGAATTCTGACCCTGAGAAAATAAAAATATTTCTTGGAAAAAGCTTGAAGTTAACTAAGTAAACTTAACTTATTCCAACGTTTATTTTTGGTTTTGCATTTACCAGGTGAATTGCCATGACACTTGTGGTCACGATTCCCTATCTTTCCATTTGCATGTTGTTTGTTGTTAAAAAGAGGGATCTTTGTTTGAAAAAGTTAAGGAAATTGTTGAACTTCACCCTTTTGTTTTTGTCCTGTAGGAAGTAGACTTTGTTCTTTGTGTGTATGTTTGATTTGGTCTTGTGTGTATGTTTGATTTGGTCTTGTGTGTAGGTATGCTGGCTATGGGAAACTCAGATTTGTTTCCCAAATGCAACACCTTGAGGGGCATTCTCCAGATTTGGACCATTTTTGGTTATAATACTGCTGAATTAACTTGTAAATGAGCTCTATTTAACTGACTCTAAAGTAAGTGCTTACAAATTAAATACTTCCTAATACTTAGAAAATTGCCCAAAATGAATTTCAGGGCCTCATGATCTGGGTTGATATCTGGTATTGAAGCTAGCTTAAGCTTGTTGGTTTGTTAAGTATAACATTTCTGTTGTACCTAGGTTTATTAGAAATCATATAAGACCTTATATCTGTTGCAAATTTGTCAGCAAGGAAAATAACTTGATATGATGAAACTTTAAGTCTATCTAGAATAGCCTATCTAGATTTTGGTAACTTGAAACTGAACTAAGTTAAATGACAAGAATTCATTGACTATCTGGGTCATTTCAAATAGGATAAAATATTTGAACGCTGGTTGCTGGGCAAATCTAACTTTATCTACCTTTGCCTTCTTAGGAGAGAAAAACTAAAGCATAAATTTCCAATCAAAATGCTGGACTGACAAACAGTTCACAATTACTTGCCTCTTGGTTTTCTCTAAAAATTAAGGTGTTTAAGAGTTGAGGATTCTAATCTAAATATGTAATTAAAGCTACTAAAAATCAAATGAAAAAATTTTCAGTATAAAGTGAGGAAGTAGGATCTGTGTGTTGAGTAAAAATGGAGTTTTGTGCACGGTTGGGCTGAGATTACATTAAAATTAGGTAAATAGATTTTGTTATTAAAAGTAAGCTCTGCAGGCTTCCCTGGTGGCGCAGTGGTTGAGAGTCCGCCTGCCGATGCAGGGGACACGGGTTCGTGCCCCGGTCCGGGAAGATCCCACATGCCGCGGAGCAGCTAGGCCCGTGAGCCGTGGCCGCTGAGCCTGCGGATCTGGAGCCTGTGCTCCGCAACGGGAGAGGCCGCAACAGTGAGAGGCCCGCATACCAAAAAAAAAAAAAGTAAGCTGTGCAAGACTAGATTTGGTTCCTCTCTGCTAAGAGTACAATTTTATTTAGAATGCTGCTTTTGATAAGAGGTTATATGAACTTCCTTGCCTTTAAGTGATCTGTATTTGCTTTTAAGATCTCTTCTCACTTTGGATAAGAAACAAGTATTGTCTTACAGTGACCGATGATCTTATTTGACCAAGTGTTTTGAAACATTTTGACAAACTTCCCAAATATCAAATTATAATTAAGGTTCTTTTGACCTCCAGCTAACTTCGGGATTCTTCAGGGGGCCCTTAAGTCATGTCAAGGAGGAATATTTAGTAAGTATTATTTAGTGTATTGAATTACTTGGGAAGCATTGTCAAAGGAGTGATAAGCCTTCTAAGATTATCCAGTACAGGTAAACGTTACTACTATAGATACTCTAGAAATTATATAAAGTGTCAGAAATGTAGATATGCTCTGGTATAATCTATCAGCCATAAGTCTGGTTATATCATTGCAACTTGATTAAGCTTCTTTGTCAAACCATTGTAATCAGATCTTTAACTTTGCCTTTTAAAGTCTTTAATAGACAGTTAAACTGATGCTTTGCAAAAGTGCTTCATCTTCAGAAGATATAATAATTGTAAATATTTATGCACCCAACATAGGAGCACCTCAATATACAAGGCAAATACTAACAGCCATAAAAGGGGAAATGGACAGTAACGCAATCATTGTAGGTGACTTAACACCCCACTTCCACCAATGGAGAGATCATGCAAAATGAAAATAAATAAGGAAACAAAAGCTTTAAATGATACATTAAACAAGATGGACTTAATTGATATTTATAGGGCATTCCATCCAAAGACAACAGAATACACATTCTTCTCAAGTGCTCATGGAACATTCTGCAGGATAGATCATATCTTCGGTCACAAATCAAGCCTTGGTAAATTTAAGAAAATTGAAATCGTATCAAGTATCTTTTCCGAACACAACGCTATGAGACTAGATATCAATTACAGGAAGAAATCTGCAAGAAATACAAACACATGGAGGCTAAACAACACACTACTTAATAACCAAGAGATGACTGAAGAAATCAAAGAGGAAGTCAAAAAATTCCTCGAAACAAATGACAATGAAAATACAACGATCCTAAACCTATGGGATGCAGCAAACACAGTTCTAAGAGGGAAGTTTATAGCTATACAAGCCTACCTTAAGAAACAAGAAACATATCAAATAAACAACCTAACCTTACACCTAAAGCAATTAGAGAAAGAAGAGCAAAAACCCCCAAAGTTAGCAGAAGGAAAGAAAGCATAAAGATCAGATCAGAAATAAATGAAAAAGAAATGAAACAATAGCAAAGATCAATAAAACTAAAAGCTGGTTCTTTGAGAAGATAAACAAAATTGATAAACCATTAACCAGACTCATCAAGAAAAAAAGGGAGAAGACTCAATAGAATTAGAAATGAAAAAGGAGAAGTAACAACTGACACTGCAGAAATACAAAGGACCATGAGAGATTACTACAAGCAACTCTGCCAATAAAATGGACAACCTGGAAGAGATGGACAAATTCTTAGAAATGCACAACCTTCCGAGGCTGAACCAGGAAGAAATAGAAAATATGAACAGACCAATCATGAGCACTGAAATTGAAACTGTGATTAAAAATCTTCCAACAGGGGCTTCCCTGGTGGCGCAGTAGTTGAGAGTCCACCTGCCGATGCAGGGGGCACGGGTTCGTGCCCTGGTCCGGGAAGATCACACATGCCGCGGAGCGGCTGGGCCTGTGAGCCATGGCCGCTGAGTCTGTGCGTCCGGAGCCTGTGCTCCACGTTGGGAGAGGCCACAACAGTGAGAGGCCTGCGTACTGCAAAAAAAAAAAAAAAAAAAAAAAAATCTTCCAAGAAACAAAAGCCCAGGACCATATGGCTTCACAGGCAACTTCTTTCAAACATTTAGAGAAGAACTAACACCTATCCTTCTCAAACTCTTCCAAAATATAGCAGAGGGAGGAACACTCCCAAACTCATCCTACGAGGCCACCATCACCCTGATAGCAAAACCAGACAAAGATGTCACAAAGAAAGAAAACTACAGGCCAGTATCACTGATGAACATAGATGCAAAAATGCTCAACAAAATACTAGCAAACAGAATCCAACAGCACATGAAAAGGATCATACACCATGATCAAGTGGCGTTTATTCCAGGAATGCAGGCGTTCTTCAATATACCCAAATCAATCAACGTGATACACCATAATAACAAATTGAAGGAAAAAACCATATGATCATCTCAATGGATGCAGAGAAAGCTTTTGACAAAATTCAACACCCATTTATGATAAAAACCTTCCAGAAAGTAGGCATAGAGGGAACTTTCCTCAACATAATAAAGGCCATATATGACAGACCCACAGCCAACATTGTCCTCAATGGTGAGAAACTGGAAACATTTCCTCTAAGATCAGGAACAAGAAAAGGTTGCCCACGCTCAACACTATTATTCAACATAGTTTTGGAAGTTCTAGCCACAGCAATCAGAGAAGAAAAAGAAATAAAAGGAATCCAAATCGGAAAAGAAGTAAAGCTGTCATTGTTTGCAAATGACATGATACTATACATAGAGAATCCTAAAGATGCTTCCAGAAAACTACTAGAGCTAATCAATGAATTTGGTAACGTAGCTGGATACAAAATTAATGCACAGAAATCTCTGGCATTCCTATACACTAATGATGAAAAATCTGATAGTGAAATTATGAAAACACTCCCATTTAGCATTGCAACAAAAAGAATAAAATATCTAGGAATAAACCTACCTAAGGAGACAAAAGACCTGTATGCAGAAAATTCTAAGACACTGATGAAAGAAATTAAAGATGATACAAATAGATGGAGAGATATACCATGTTCTTGGATTGGAAGAATCCACATTGTGAAAATGACTCTACTACCCAAAACAATCTACAGATTCAATGCAGTCCCTATCAAACTACCACTGGCATTTTTCACAGAACTAGAACAAAAAATTCCACAATTTGTATGGAAACACAAAAGACCCAAAATAGCGAAAGCAATCTTGAGAACGAAAAATGGAACTGGAGGAATCAGGCTCCCTGACTTTAGACTATACTACAAAGCTACAGTAATCCAGACAGTATGGTGCTGGCACAAAAACAGACGTATAGATCAATGGAACAGAATAGAAAGCCCAGAGATAAACCCATGCATGTATGGTCACCTTATCTTTGATAAAGGAGGAAGAATATACAGTGGAGAAAAGACAGCCTCTTCAATTAGTGGTGCTGGGAAAACTGGACAGGTACATGTAAAAGTATGAAATTAGAACACTCCCTAACACCATACACAAAAATAAACCCAAAATGGAATAAAGACCTAAATGTAAGGCCAGACACTATCAGACTCTTACAAGAAAACATAGGCAGAACACTCTATGACATAAATCACAGCAAGATCCTTTTTTGACCCACCTCCTAGAGAAATGGAAATGAAAACAGAAATAACCAAATGGGACCTAATGAAACTTCAAAGCTTTTGCACAGCAAAGGAAACCATAAACAAGACGAAAAGACAACCCTCAAAATGGGAGAAAATATTTTCAAATGAAGCAACTGATGAAGGATTAATCTCCGAAATTTACAAGCAGCTCATGCAGCTCAATAACAAAGAAACAAACAAACCAATCCAAAAATGGGCAGAAGACGTAAATAGACATTTCTGCAAAGAAGATATACAGACTGCCAACAAACTCATGAAAGAATGCTCAACATCATTAATCATTAGAGAAATGCAAATCGAAACTACAATGAGATATCATCTCACACCGGTCAGAATGGCCATCATCAAAAAATCTAGAAAAATTAAATGCTGGAGAGGGTGTGGAGAAAAGGGAGCACTCTTGCACTGTTGGTGGGAATGTAAATGATAACAGCCACTATGGAGAACAGTATGGTGGTTCCTTAAAAAACTAAAAATAGTACTACCAAATGACCCAGCAATCCCTGTTTTGGGCATATACCCTGAGGAAACCATAATTCAAAGAGTCATGTACCAAAATGTTCATTGCAGCTCTTGTTTACAATAGCCAGGACATGGAAGCAACCTAAGTGTCCATCAACAGATGAATGGATAAAGATGTGGCACATATATAGAATGGAATGTTACTCAGCCATAAAAAGGAATGAAACTGAGTTACTTGTAGTGAGGTGGATGGACCTAGAGACTGTCATACAGAGTGAAGTAAGTCAGAAAGAGAAAAACAAGTGCAGTATGCTAACACATATATATGGAACCTAAAAAAAGAAAAAAAGTGGTCAGAGGAACCTAGGGACAAGATGGGAATAAAGATGCAGACCTACTAGAGAATGGACTTGAGGATACAGGGATGGGGAAGGGTAAGCTGGGACGAAGTGAGCGAGTGGCGTGGACATATATACAGTAGCAATCGTAAGATAGATAGCTAGTGGGAAGCAGCTGCATAGCACAGGGAGATCAGCTTGGTGCTTTGTGACCACCTAGAGGGGTGGGACAGGGAGGGTGGGAGGGAGGGAGATGCAAGAGGGAAGAGATGTGGGGACATATGTATATGTATAACTGATTCACTTTGTTATAAAGCAGAAACTAACACACCATTGTAAAGCAATTATAATCTAATAAAGATGTTAAAAAAAGTTCTTCATTTTCAAGAAGATTCATAGGAAAGACTTTTTGACAAACACAGATCTAGAGTAAATTTCAGATTATACCACTGAACTGAGTAAGAAATTTAAAATCCTAATGGAAGATCTGATGGCTTCATAAAAAGTAAAAGGATTGGTTATTGTGTAAACTGGTGTATATGGTTATGTTTTTGGGTTTTGTCTGGAATATTACTGATTTTGATCTGTGTTCTCCAGATATAGGGAAGCCCTTCCCCTCAAGTTACTCATGACTTACAGCAATTTGGTAAATTATACTTCTGTGAGTCTGGCTATCTGGCAACCAGTCTCCCGCAGAGTGCAAGATCCAGACTGGTTTTCAGTCTTATTTTCCTGAATCCCTTATACAAGATCTTTCTTATATAAGACTTGGATCCAGGACTTGGACCTTGGGAATATTTCCAACTTGGTATCCATTCCCCAAATCAAGGTAGGACTACACCCCATTTCAGCAGGAATTAGCTAGAGCAGTCATCGTCCGATTCCCTGAAAGACTTGGGGAAGGATGAAACAGGATTGGAAGTGGAGACCAAGTCCCACCAAAACTGAATTCCTCTGCCGAGTTTATGATTAGCCACTCTGTCCAAAACACACCCACGTGCTCTCCTCAGGACTGAGGAGTATCAAAGAAAACGGGGGAATTGTAATAGAGCACAGCAGCGTGCAGCCCCTAGCACAGCCATGGCTGTTATCACCGCCCCCCCCCCATGCTGTTACCAGGCAGTGGTTACCGGGAGACCACAAACACCATGGTTAGACTGTGTCAGAGGTCCCACTCAACCATTTGTCGCCACCGCTATGGGCCCCTCCCCCAAGTGACCGGCTGTCCATGAGCCACCGTTAGTGGGCCCATTCTGCCAGTGCTCCTCGGGCGAGAGTGAGGTAAGAGGCGGATCTCGGCCTTCTCCCTGGGGCCCTCCAGCTCACCCGGCCTCGGGCCTGGCAGGTGAGCTGGGGGGCCCAGGGAACAGACTGGGGTTGTGTCCTGCAGGGCTCCAGAGCCCTCACCAAGGCCACCCACTGAGGTGGTCACTGCGGTGACCCTCATCCCCATCCCCGCCACGGTGACTAATGGCAGCAGCAGTTTGGATGGGACACGGTCTGCAGGACCTGACTTTGCCATCTGTGTGGCCTGAGGAGCCTGAGGGCCAGTTGGGTCCTGGGCGCCTGGCTCCCTCCGTGATGACGGCTGGGCAGGGTCTGGGGACCCGGCCCTGAGGGTGCCGCCAGCTGAGATCTGCCTCTTCAGCAGAGCCTGGGCACTGGCGGGAGGACCCAGACCTGGTGCTGGACGAAGGCTCCAGGACAGGGTATGCACCCCCTCCCCAGCCCCCCGCAGGGACCCCTTCCTCTTAGCCAGGGCCTGGACCTCGGAGGGCGAAAGTCGAGCCTTGGGACCTTGCCCTTTCTTTTTTTTTTTTTTTTTTGCTGTACGCGGGCCTCCCACTGCCCTGGCCTCTCCCGTTGCAGAGCACAGGCTCCGGGCACGCAGGCTCTGCGGCCATGGCTCACGGGCCCAGCAGCTCCGCGGCATGTGGGGGAGGTTTACAGGAACATTGTGACCTGACCATGACCCGACCTCAACAACAACGTATCTGACACCAAGAAGCCTGCAACAACTAACTACGCCCCTCCCTCACCTTTCCTGTAAGGGGGCTTTGCTGAAAGCTTTCAGGGACATAAGGGTTTTTAAGGCTTGAGTCATCCGTCTCCTTGCGGTGCCCTGCAGTAAACCTTTGTCTGCTCCAAACTCCAATGTTTTGGTATTGTTTGGCCTCACTGTACATCGGGCAGTGAGGTAACAGTTTGTGTACACTTTTATACCCTGACTTTTCATCCCATATAATCATTTTACCATACTGGTGTTCAGTGGTGGCCTAAAACTTAGTTAAGTGGTGAACCATAATTGATGTAACATCTTCCTATTGTGAGACCTCTAGTCACCAAACCTCTACTCCCACCCCCAGCTTTTGGCTGTTTTAAATTACAATTACTCTCTTTGTAGTTTTTAGTGTCTTGCATATTTCGGGTAACTCTTTACCTGTCCAGAAGTGGAATTCCTCGTGGGCAGGAGAGGGTTAAGGCAGCAGCTCTGGGTCCCTGGGACCGTGCACATACCCAGGAACAGGCTGCTTCCATGTCCGCCCTTGGCTGGCTCCTGGCGACCGAGCTCTCGGGGTACATGGACTGGAGGAGTGTTCTGCATGCCTGGGGGCTGATCCCTGCTGTCATGGTTTCTGCAGGTGGTTTATGCTGAACACCTGCTCTCCCTCTGCGGCAGGTGGGGCAGTCTTGCAACCACGGCGTCAGCCATCCTTGCTGAAGGAATTAAGTGAGTCCCGTGGCACTGCTGGAAGAGGACTCTCGGAAGCTTGTGTCTGGTTTCCCCTAGACTTTGCCCACGTGACTTTCCCTTTGAGATTTTGCTCTATCCTTCTGCTATAATAACCTGTAACTGTGAATAGAACAACTTCTGGTCCTCTGAGTCCTTCCAGCGACCCATGAAGCCCAAGGGTGGTCTTAGAGACCCCGGCATACCTGGGCTGGTGGGCATTCAGTTGCAGATAATGGAAACTACTCTGGCTAGTTTAAGCAAAAAACATTTTTATCATGTATTCCATGGTTTCCAAATGGTTGGCATGACTGAAAATGTGGGTGGAGCGTTTTCCACAGGGCTGGGGACAATTTCTAGCCCCGCATTTCCCTGTTTCTGCCAGAAGAAGCAGACCCACCCAGCCGGGCAGCGGCCTGCTGTGAGGTCCTGCTGCCTTAGCTGTGCCAGGAGACGGGAACCCCATATCCTGCCCGCTCGCCTCCTGACTCAGTTCTGAACGCAGGCGTCTGGGGGACAGAGCTCACACCTGGGGCTGTGTCTGCAAGGCCATCTGGAAATGTGGCATTTCACCTTCCAGAGCTCAAAGACACAGGAAGGAGCTCAGCCTCTGAGCCAAGCCACAGCATCTGATACGCTGTGTCAAAGACTACAAACCTGTTAGTGTTTCTGGATCCTGCCAGACAGCGTTCCCAGCTTGGAAAGACGCACAAGGGCAAAGGCACCAGGCGAGGCTCCTGTCTATGGTGCTTTAACGTTTGAGAGGCAGGAAATCTCTGGCAATGAAGGTGAACCCTGAGTGATAAGGGGCAGCCTGCGCATCTCCTGTGCGTCCTGTCTCTGCCCTTCTATTTTCCTATGAAGAAGCAGATTCCCATAGACTGTCGTTAGAGGGCATGTTTCCCAGCTTGAAAGGGGGCTGTACATCAACTCCCCTATGTCGGGGACTTAACAAGAAAAACTAGGTCCTCCTGTGTATAGCCCAGGCTGAGCAGTTTGGCTCTTGTTGGAAACTACTGAATAAAATACATGGAAGGCCGGTTTTACTTTTACGAATTAATTTGCACTTTCCTCTCTCTTGTCCCACTTCACAGGCTCGTCAGCTCCCCCATCTCAGCTGTCCTCTGCTGCCTGCGTGTCTCCAGTCTCCCAAAGAACCACCACCGCTTGTCCTAGAAAGGGGATCCAGGCTTGGAGCCAGCCGATTGGGTTTGAGCTTTAAGGTAAGGTTTTTGTTCAAGAACTTTAGCTGCCAGAGGTATAACATGGCATTCAGATGCTGGGAAAATAATAACCATGCTGGAGATGTTTATATACACAAGGATGGTGGGAGTGATAAAGAGGTAAACTTCCTAATTCCTCAGAGGACCACATAACTTTACAAGGACTGGGTCTTGGAATGCTGGTACACTGTTCTACAGCAATAGAAAATGTGTACAGGGTGTTTACGATACTGTCCTAATGAGATCCCATTCTTGTACATATTACATGTACATGCGTAGAAAACATCTATAAGGATGGATATGAATGTTGGGGGTGAGACACCCAGTGGCTTTTACTTTATTCCTTATACTTACTGGGTTGTTTGAAAAAAATTAAGTGAGCATATATTTAATAATCAGATAGGGAAATTAAAGATCTTAAAGATGAGCAAGGAAATCATTAAAAGTATATCCTAAGTACCTCAAAGGAGTCTAGTAGATTGAAATTACGTAACTGATAAGAATGCAATTTTGAAAGTTGTGTAGTTTCATAAAAATACAATGTAGTACCTTTTTCTCAGTCCTTAATCTCTCCTCCTTACTTAGAATTAATAGGCAGATGTTTAGGTATGTTTAGATTCAGAATTTTATTTTAAATGGATTTCTATGGCATAACATAATATCTGTGATACTCTTACTAAAAATTATGTATAACAGTCAAATACTAACAATTTTTGCAACAAGCTCTCATTACATTTTCTTCAAAATAGGAGAAGTTCACATTATATACCATTTTGAACATGATTGTTTGCTTACAAATAATTTACTGTAAAAATGTTATTTTCAAAGAAAATTTATGGGAAATGATAAAGCAACTACAAAAATCTTTACATAAAATCCAGGATAAAAATACTTTTGGGGGGGGTTGAAAATTTATCAACATGTATATGTGGATTATAAATATATTTCGGCAATCTGATGCATTCAAGGGCACTTTAAAAGTTGTCTAGTTAAATTACTACAGATATGACATGTTCGGTGAAACCCGATCTGTAAGTCTAACACCAACAATCATTTCTTCCTGCTAAAACATAGAAATAATTTATCTGAAGATGGAGTGTTATGAAGAGTTCGATTTCTTCATAAAGATTCCTTTATAAGTTGGGCTAATCCCTGGAAGGCCTAAAAGCGAACAGAGAGAAGAATTAATAAAATTAGGATGCCGTTTAGGAAAAGTCTGTCATAACTTGAGAAATTTAAACAAAGAGTATCCATCTTAGGTTGAGATCAGACAGTGAAAAGTCAGGATTAACCTCAGTTTTATCTGGGTCAGTTGCCATCGTGTCCACTAATGTACATAGACGGAAGCACATCAGAGGCCCAGGAAATTTTTCAAATCCTTATTCCCTCAAGATCATCATTTTCTCTCAGAACTTGAATTATTTTTTTCATGTACTCTCTCACCTGCACATGCCTTCTGTATAGTTTCAGTTGTCCAGCTCTATGCATATATAACTTATGAAAAGCATATTTAATGACATGAGAAAGCAAGTCAATCAAGAACACAGCCGGAGACAACCCATCTCCAAGGATAAGTATACACTCTTCTTACACTTCCTGGACTCTTCAGTTTATGGCTCTTCTGTGGGTTCCCGACATACAGTTCTTAGGAACTTGCTTCTTGGTTTCCTGTAATCCTGGTTAAAGCTGGACTTTGTGATTAAGCAATTACTTAACTCTAATCATTCATATTATTCTATTTGACCCTTCCACCAGAGATAGAGATGGATGGCTTCATGAATTTGTACTAAGGCTCATGTTAATTCCAAGAAGGAGCGAAAGAGGTTCTCTTTGTAACTTGTTGATAATCTGCCAACACTGTTGAGCAGGTCTGAAATCTATTCGACTCCAACTTGGTCACATCATTTGTCTATAGAAGCCTGGCAACTTCTCTGAATGGTAGTTTGTGACTTTCCAACCAATACCCATTTTGCAGAAACCCAAGAAGATATCAAATAATGTTGTAATTCACAGAATGAACACAAAAAATAAATGGATATCTACTTTTAGTCTAAAGAGAATATTGTACTCACCATGTCCATCTGCTCTGGAGAAGCTAAAGAGAAGGATGCTCTGAAGTAGGGGCAAGGAGCTGAACTATCAAGGTAGAAATGATATCCAGGAAGCATGAATATCTAAGAGAGTTTATGGAAAACAGGTGATGTACCATTAAAGAAAACGAAAAGAAAATATAGGTGAATCTAATCTCAGAGTGGAGGATGACTTTTAAACTTAAAAAGCAATGAAAGAAATCACAAGAGAAAAATCAATTTATATAAAATTACTGCATGTCGTACAATAAAACTAAAAGCATAGAAACCAGTGTTTACATAAATACAGCAATTCTACCTCTTCTCCATATATTATAAAGAATGCACAGAAACAGAGGAAAAACTTTAAAATGGACAAGGACAGCTTATTCAAGAAATAGAAATGGTAATAAACATGAATAAATGTTTAACATAACTAGAAAAGTAAAATAAATCCAATGAAATATCATTTTTAAAAATATTTCATTTTTTTTAAGTTAAACTATAGTTGATTTACAATGTTGTGTTAGTTTCAGGTATACAGCATAGTGATTCAGTTATACGTATGTGTATATGTATATCTATCGATCTATCCTTTTTCATATTCTTTTCCCTTATAGGTTATTATAAAATACTGAGTATAGTTCCCTGTGCTATATAGTAGGTCCTTGTTGGTTATCTATTTTATACATAATAGTGTATGTATGTTAATCCCAAACTCCTAATTTATCCCTTCCCCACTTTCCCGTTTGGTAACCATAAGTTTGCTTTCTATGTTTGTGGGTCTATTTCCATTTTGTAAATAAATTCATTTGTATCATTTTTTTAGATTCCACGTAAGTGATATCATATGATATCTGTCTTTCTCTGTCTGACTTACTTAGTATGATCATCTCTAGGTTGATCCATGTTGCTGCAAATGGCATTATTTCATTCTGAGTAATTCTGGCTGAGCAATATTCCATTCCGATATCTCCATTCTTTGGAGAAATGTCTTTTTAGGTCTTCTGCCCAATTTTGGATTGGTTTTTTTTTTTTTTTTTGATATTGCGCTGTATGAGCTGTTATATATGAGCTGTATACTTTGGAAATTAATATGTATACTTTGTATACTTTGTATACTTTGGAAATTAATCTCTTGTCAATTGCATCATTTGCAAATATTTGTTCTCATTCTGTAGGTTGCCTTTTTGTTTTTTTATGCTTTCCTTTGCTGTGCAAAAGCTTTTAAGTAGGTCCCATTTTTTTATTTTTGTTTTTATTTCCATTAATCTAGGAGACAGAATGAAAAAGATATTGCTTTGATTTATGTCAAAGAGTGTTCTTCCTGTTTTGCTGTAGTTTTGTATTATCCAGTCTTACATTTAGGTCTGTATGCCATTTTCAATTTATTTTTGTTTATGGTGTTAGAGAATGTTCTAATTTCATTCTTTTACATGTACCTGTCCAGTTCTCCCAGCAACACTTACTGAAGAGACTGTCTTTTCTCCACTGTATTTTCTTGCTTCTTTTGTTGTAGATTAATTTGCCATAGGTGCATGGGTTTATTTCTGGGCTTTCTCTCCTGTTCCAGTGGTCTATATTTCTGTTTTTGTTCCAGTACCATACTGTTTTGATTACTGCAGCTTTGTAGTATAGTCTGAAGTCAGGGAATGTGACTCGTCCAGTTCCACTCTTCTTTCTCAAGACTGCTTTGGCTGTTAGGGGACTTTTGTGTTTCCATACAAATTTTAAAATTATTTGTTCTAGTTCTGTGAAAAATGACCTTGGTAATTTGATAGGGATTGCACTGAACCTGTAATTGGCCTTGGATAGTAAAGTCATTTTGACAAAATTGATTCTTCCAATCCAAGAACGTGGTGTATCTTTCCATCAGTTTGTGTTGCCTTCAATTTCTTTCATCAGCATTTTTTTTTTTTTTTTTTTTTTGCGGTAAGCGGGCCTCTTACTATTGTGGCCTCTCCCGTTGCGGAGCAACAGTCTCCGGACGCGCAGGCTCAGCGGCCGTGGCTCACAGGCCCAACCGCTCCGCGGCACGTGGGATCTTCCCGGACCAGGGCACGAACCCGTGTCCCCTGCATCGGCAGGCGGACTGTCAACCACTGCACCACCAGGGAAGCCCAATCATCAGCATTTTATAGGTTTCCAATTACAGGTCTTTTGCCTTTTTAGGTAGGTTTATTCCTAGGTATTTTATTCTTTTAGATGTGATGGTAAATGGGATTTTTTTCCCTTAATTTCTCTTTCTGCTCTTTTGTTGTTAGTGTATAGAAATGCAACAAATGTCTGTGTATTTACTTTGTATCATGCAACTTTACCAAATTCATTGATGAGCTCTAGTAGTTTTCTGGTAGTATCTTTAGGATTTTTCTATGTATAGCATCATCTCATCTGCAAACAGTTACAGTTTTATTTCTTCTTTTCCACTTTGGATTCCTTGTATTTCTTTTTCTTCTCTGATTGCTGTGTCTAGGTCTTCCAAAACTTTGTTGAATAAAAGTGGCGAGTGGGGCATCCTTGTCTTGTTCCTCACCTTAGAAGAAATCCTTTCAGATTTTCACCATTGAGTACGATGTTAGCTGTGGGTTTTTCATATACAGCCTTTATTATGTTAAGGTGTGTTTCCTCTATACCCAGTTTCTGGAGAGTTTTTATCATAAATGAATGTTGCATTTTATCAGAAGCTTTTCTTGCCTCTATTGAAATGATCATATGGTTTTTATTCTTCAATTTGTTAATGTGGTATATCACATGGATTGATTTGTGGATATTGAAAAAAACTCAAAAAACACAAACATGTGGAGGCTAAACAATATGCTACTAAACAACCAATGGATCACTGAAGAAATTAAAGAGAAAATCAAAAATACCTAGAGATAAATGAAAATGAAAACACAAGTATCTAAAACCTGTGGGATGCAGCAAAAGCAGTTCCACGAGGGAAGTTTATATCAATACAATCATACCTCAGGAAACAACAAAAATCCCAAATAAACAACCTAACCTTACACCTAAAGCAACTAGAGAAAGAAGAACAAACCAAACCCATAGTTAGCAGAAGGAAAGAAATCATAAAGATCAGAGCAGAAATAAATTAAATAGAGACTAAGAAGACAGTAGAAAAGATCAATGAAACTAAAAGCTGGTTCTTTGGAAAGATAAACAAAATTGATAAACCTTGAGGCAGACTCATCAAGAAAAAAAGGGAGGGCTTCCCTGGTGGCGCAGTGGTTGAGAGTCTGCCTGCCGTTGCAGGGGACACGGGTTCGTGCTCCGGTCCGGGAAGATCCCACATGCCGCGGAGCGGCTGGGCCCGTGAGCCATGGTCTCTGAGCCTGTGCGTCTGGAGCCTGTGCTCAGCAGCGGGAGAGGCCACAACAGTGAGAGGCCCACGTACCATAAAAAAAAAAAAGAAAAAAAAGGAGATGGCCCAACTCAGTAAAATCAGAAATGAAAAGAAGAAGTTACAACCAACACCACAGAAATATAAAGGACCATAAGGGACTACTACAAGCAAGTATATACTAATAAAATGGACAACCTAGAAGAAATGGCCAAATTCTGGGAAAGGTACAACCTTCCAAACCTGAAGCAGGAAGAAAGAGAAAATATGAACAGAGAAGTTACCAGCACTGAAATTGAACCAGTGAGTTAAAAACTTCCAACAAGCAAAAGTCCAGGACCAGATGGCTTCACAGGTAAATTCTATCAAACATTTAGAGAAGAGTTAACACCTATCCTTCTGAAACTATTCCAAAAAATTGCAGAGAAAGGGACACTTCCTAACTCATTCTATGAGGCCACTATCACCCTACACCGAAATCAGACAAAGACGCCACAAGAAAAGAAAATTACAGGCCAATATAACTAATGAACATAGATGCAAAGATCCTTAACAAAATACTAGCAAACCGAATCCAATAACACATTAAAAAGATCATACACCATGATCAAGTGGGATTTATCCCAGGGATGCAAGGATTTTTCAACATCTGCAAATCAATCAGTGTTAAATACCCTTTTAGAGTTATCAAATTTGGGGGTGACCTTTCAGCCTGGAGTTGAAAGATAAGTAGGCATAGGCCAAGCAAAAAGTAGGGGAAGAGTCTGTCAGGGAGAAGATACAGAGTGTAGTGTCCCCAAGGTGCAAAGAAAATTGGTCACTCATAGAGGTGGAAACGCTTAATACATAGAGTGAAGGAATAAAAATGATAGGTAATGGTGTCAAAACGGTGGGACACCTGCTCTTCTTGGTGACTTCTGTGGCCAACAGCTCGCTGCCCCAGAGCATGTGTCTCCTGCTTCCTGTGCATGAAAACACACTGTCCGCAGCCTCTTTCTAGATGCCTGTGGCTGCGTGATTGAATCCTAGCCAGGAGAGGGGAAGTTGTGGTGCTACTTCTTGGCCTGGCCCTGAACGTCTCCCTGTGTGACCCACCATGCCCTCAATGCTGCGGTCATCATGGATCCATGTGTTGAAAAACTCAGAGCAAGAAGGTGGCAGGAACCTGGGTCTCTGACTCACGGCAGGAGCAGAGGAGCCTGTAGACCACATCTTTGAAAACTGTGCGTGAGTCAGAACAGGGTTGTGACTGGGTTGTGTTAAGTCTTTGAGATTGTTGTCTAGTAAAATCATGACATTCAGAACTTTAAGAAACTGCTTGTTTTTTCATGGTGTAAATCTGGCCCCTGGTTGTTGAAGTTAGGTGAGCTGGGAATGAAATGATTTGGGGGCATTCTGGGGAGAAAATTTCAAGGCCGAAGATGAGGTTTTTTTTTTTTTCCTGATTAACAGTGAAATGAAAACTGTCATTTCTACCAATATTGGGGAACAGTTTAGGGATGTGCCAGAAGCAAGTTTCTGTGGAGAAGGAGGGAGTGGTAAGAATCTTGCAAGGTGACCAAAATCTGGGTTAAGAGAGTTGTGTTAAAGATAGAGGTTATTTAGAAAAGTTGAAGGTCCATGCAACAGGGTATATGGAATAAATAAAAGGAACTGAAAAAACTATAATAAAATATGAAGCCTGTATCCTTATCTCCTAGCTCAGGGATACAAACAAAGAGCCACTTATCAAATATTGTGAATAATAATGGCAGTGATAACAAAGCAAAGAAAATGTAATAAAATTGATTTATTGTACTAAAATGCACTTATATGAGTTAAGTCATTTAAGTATTTATTAAGCACTTTCTATGTGCTGTTATTAACATTAAAACAATTAATAAAGCATGAGTCCTGCGGTCAAGTATGATGATTACAGGGAATGAGTGACTTTCCCAGGGGAGTGGATTGGCTCTTGGGTCCAGGCAGCCAGTTCCCAGTTCTGACCTCTAGACTGTCTCTTATGCTCTAGCACAGGAGTTTGCCAACAACAACACGATCTGTTCTTTGTACTCACTGCCTCAAGACAGAAGTGATACTAGAAACAGATCTTGGTGTTTACAAAAGAGTGACGAACATGATAAAGGAATTAATTAATGGAGAACGGTTGATTGATTTGCTAAATTGGGAAGCGACACAGAAGCATATTTAGACGTCTCAGCTTAATTAGTGCCTCTGAATGAAATCTAAGTAGACATGATTTAAGTATAAAAGGAGAAAAAAAATTAGAAATCCTTGTGGGCTAATTTTAAGTGAAAAAAACATGATATAAACTTTTCTGTGTAATTTTAATCCTGTAAAATAATTGCACAGCCATATCAAACAAACAAACCACCCGATTAAAAAATGGGCACAAACCTGAATGTACGTTTTTCCAGAGAAGACATACAGATGGCTAAAAAGCACATGAAAAGATGCTCTACATCGTTAATCATCAGGTTAATGCCAATCATTAACCATTAATCATCAGTGCAAATCAAAACCACAATGAGATATCACGTTGCACTTATTAAAATAGCAACCAGCAAATGGACAACAAATAACAAATGCTGGCGAGGATGCAGAGAAAAGGGAACACTTGTAAACTGTTGGTGGGAATGTAAATTGGTGAAGCATTATGGAACATAGGATGGAGGTTCCTCAAAAAACGAAAAATAGAACTATCATATGACAGAGCAATCCACTTGTGGGTATATGTCCAAAGAAAATGAAAACACTAATTAAAAAAGATACATGCTTGGGGCTTCCCTGGTGGCGCAGTGGTTGAGAGTCCGCTTGCCGATGCAGGGGACACGGGTTCATGCCCCGGTCCGGGAAGATCCCACATGCCGCGGAGCAGCTAGGCCCGTGAGCCACGGCCGCTGAGCCTGCGCGTCCGGAGCCTGTGCTCCGCAACGGGAGAGGCCACAACAGTGAGAGGCCGCGTACCACAAAAAAAAAAAAAAAAGATACATGCACCCCAGTGTTCATTTCAGCATTATTTATAATTGCCAAGATATGGAAACAACCTAAGTGCCCATCAACAGATGAATGGATAAAGAATATGTGATATATATATATATATATATATATATATATAGTGATGTGATACACAAAGTTATAAAATGAATGAAATAATGCCATTTGTGACAACATGGATGGACTTGGAGGGTATTATGCTTAGTGAAATAAGTCAGAGAAAGACAAATATGCACTTATATGCAGAATCTAAAAAAATAAAATGAATAAACAAAAAGAAAGAGACACATAATAGAGACAAACTGGTGCTTACCAGTGGGAAGAGGGAAGGGGGAAGGGCACGACAGGGGTAGAGGATTAAGAGGTACAAACTATTATGTATAAAATAAAGAAGATCCAATGATATATTGTACAGCACAGGGAATATAACCAATTTTTTATAATAACTTTAAGTGGAGTCTAATTGTTAAAAATATTGAATCACTATGTTGTACACCTGAAACTAATGTAATATTGTAAAGCATTATACTTTCATAAAAATACAATTTCATAGACAAACTACTAGATATATACAAGCTGTTCAAGAAAATATTTCACAAATGGTCATAAAATCTGGGTGGTAAAATTATGGGCTATTTAATAAATTTTCAATATGCTTTAATGAAGAATCATGTTACCATGAGTATGCTTTACTTTCCTAATCAGGAAAAAAATCCTTTTATTTTAATACTAATGGCTTATGGTTACCAGTGGGTAAGGGGAGGAGGGTTAAATTGGGAGTTTGGGATTGACATATACAACTACTATATATAAAACAGATAACTAATAAGGCCCTACTGTATAGCACAGGGAACTCTACTCCATACTCTGTAATGGCCTATATGGGAAAAGAATCTAAAAAAGAATGAATATAGGTAGATGTATAACCGAATCACTTTGCTGTACCCCTGAAACTAACACAACATTGTAAATCAACTATACTCCAATAAAAATTTTTTAAAAATAATAAAAAATAATACTGGCTAATACTCATCAAGCATTTACTATGTGTCAGGTATTGGTCTAAGTACTTTATCCATATTTATTGCTTTCATCATCATAGCAACCCTAAGAGGGAGAGGTTCTTATTATCTGCATTTTACCCAACGCCACATATAAGGGCAGGGCTGGAGCTGGGATTCACACCCAAGGACGTGCCTCCAGAGAGTGTGCTCTTAGCCACTAAGCTAATCAGTAGCTGAGCTGAATGACTGTATTTCCCCTGGTTTAGACCAGGAGACTAATTCCGTAACTCAAAATCTATTATGTTCTTAGTAAGGAGTTAATGTATCTGATAGGCAAACATTATGCCTTGGGTTGGTGGGCAACGATAGATATCTCTTGCCATTTTATTAAGATATTACTTTAAAGAAAAAATGTAGCTTTTCTTCCTGTTTTACCTCTTTCTTAAAGGCTTTCTCTTCAATCAGTTTTCTTACATCATGAAGGCCCTTAATTTTAACCCATAAAAACATTCCAGCAGTAGGAACTTGCCATTCTGCCAAACCTACAAACAAAAGAGAAGAAATATTTCCCGAGACCATTTCTGATGATGTCAACTATATCGCTGAAATGACAAATTGCAGTAACTATAAACTAGTGTTTCCAAAAAAGTTCCTTCAGTGATAGCATTTTTAAAAATATAGTTTTATGAGTTCTGAAAATTGATGCTCTGAGTTTTATTTTAAAAAGTAAGGTGAGGGTTTGAAAGGGAGAGAGGAGACTCGTGTGTTTACTTATGATTTTAGTGGGTCTCAGGGCAGTGCGGGAAATCCAGTGCCATGCCCACCACCCTTCCTTAGAACTGTCCCTAAGCCGAACATGGCTCTTTCAGTTTTAGGAGCGGATTCCTCACCTCTTTCTAGAGGCTTCTAGTGTTTCAATAAATCTTATCATTTATGTAATTGTTCATAAGTCTAATGAATTGAAGTTTTTATCAGAATGTAGTTAATTATGAAAGGAGTACATAAAGTTAAGACATTCTGGTCATTGGTAGGCTTTATGCTTCATTGAACATAAGGATAGAGAAACCAAGAAGGAAGAATAATTATTTTGATTTTGATTATTACCTTTAAAAAAAACCTTGATGTTGATTAAAGCCTTTTTTTCAACTTCACTGTAGGAAGTGGTAGAATAGTACTCTTATCAAAAAGATAGTAATTGTGTTTTTACCAGGACTACGTAGGGAAAAAGATATGAGGGAAATAAGAAGTGAATACTTTGTATTTACTGTTATTCTTGCCAAAGGCATTTTTAGTGGTGTAATTAAAGCCATGCAATTCATTTTACTTTCTTCCTTAATAGAAAATTAAATCTAAACCATTCTGAAATCAAATTAGCAATAGAAAATATTAGATAAATGAGGTTAATGATTAAAAGGCAAATTGTCTGTAATGAGAAACCTGCCTTAGATTGTACTGTTTTGTCTTTATAGAGTCAGTAAAGGAGTATGTTGTTGATTTCACAATTTCTCTTCTATTTGGAGCAAAATTTTGAAAACCTTTTGAGTACAGGTATTATTTAACTTTTAGTAGGTTATTGCTGGTGTTAGACTAATTGGTCGTTTTTCTTCAAACCACAGTTACTTTGCAGCAGTCAGTTATAGTAGAAACGCGTAGAATCGTGCCAGGGTTTGTGCTCTTACTTCTGAGATCATTCATAGGGTAACATTTTCTTGACAAGAATACTCCTGGACCCTGTTTCCTTCCCCAGGGTTAGTAACAATACTCTGTGGTGTGTATCACTTACTCATATAAGGGCTACTGTTCATCCCAGGACAGGATGTAAGTTCCACTCACCACTTAACCACTTGTTTGCAGCTGCCAATAATGCATCCCTCTGCTTCCTATAGAAATCAATAACCCTAGAAGAAGAAAACAATGAAAAGGATGTGTTTGCTACATTGATTGCAGACACTAAAAGGCCCTGGAGTCCATTCTGTAAGAATCTATTTTCTATCTTGATGAAAATGTTGAATCCTTGATGAGGAAATAGAGCGTATTTATTTGACCTGTCTGATGGTAAACATTTTTACCATTGTGGGCTTTCCATTATTTTGGAATAATTCAAAAGTGAAAATTAATAGAGCAAAGTCCATTTCTATATAAAGTATGGAACCTAAAATACAGTACCTCTCTACATGAGCCAGGAAGCCCTCTTCTCCCCATTGGTGTAGAAGCTGTGATACCAGCAGCTAAAAGGGATGAGACAGTTATAAGGTTCATCCTCTAAAATGTGTTTTTTTGCCAAACATAACAGCAAATCACTCTTGATTATGTGCAAACGACCCTAAGGAGATGCAACAACCTGCACGAAGCCTTATAGGGTCAGCGACTTATAACAACGTTGATTAATAACAATGACAACAATAATAGTAAAAATAACAAATATTTATATGGTCCTTGCTATGTGCTGGAAGCTGCTGTACCATATGAACGTATTTAAGCTAAGTTGATCTTCGTAATACCCTTATTAGGCAGGTCATTATTTCCACTCTACTGATAAAGAGAATGAGGCACAAGGTGAAATTAACTTTCCTGCAGTCACTGCTCATCACAGAGCCTGGACTTAGGTCAGACTGTCCAGCCCCAGATCCACCCAATAACTGCCGCCCTAGATGGCCTCTCTAAATATAAAACACATACAGTCTATATATGAAGTTATACAGTATATTTAGAGATCTTTGTATCCAGAATGAAAGTCCTAAATGTTCTAAATGGATAGTGAAATTTGGTTGATAACATAATATAGAAAAAGCCCCAACTTGATAAAACATGGGATATCTGCACTTCGTGGAATGTATAATGTCAAAGAAATGTCCATTCTACATAAACTACCCCTTTTGCGTTCTTAGGTAGCAGTTCTGTCCTTAAGGTCTGATTCTCAAGATTGCCTTAGGGATGGGTCCAATAATTTCTCAAAGCTTGTAAAGAAATTTATACATTCTCCAAAAATAATTTTACTGTATTTTAGTTAAAATACATTCCAGCTGGTGTCTGTAGGGAGCTTAGCACATGGGCAGTGAAGGCAGACATCGGGCCACCACACGGGTTTGAACCCTTGCTCTCAGATTCCAGGACAACGAAGCTAACAGTGCATTACTTCACCAAACCTCTTCCGCCCTGTTGAGTCCAACGCAGTTTTTATGGGATTCCTGGGCTAGATGCCAGGACACAGCTGAATAAGAAGATCTCTGACCCTGAAGGAGTTTGGTCTACACTGTGAAACAGTACCAGGTCCATTCCAATCTCTTTTGCTATTTAGAGCAAACATCTGCCGTGCGTGGTCTCCTAATTCAGTCCATGCGGATCTAGAGATGCAATCAGTGATTTCTCTCTCTGCCATGTTCACTCAGTCATATTTGCCAACATCTGTTTTATTTTATGATCTGATTCAAAAAATTCCTACCTGAGTGAAAGTGCTGGTGTGCATTGTTGAAACTTCTGTGTGTAAAACAATTCTCTCGATCAAGGGCTTTGGACCAGTTATAAACCCTATTCGCAACCTGCACAAAGAGAGAAAAGGCACAGTACCAACCCTGCATTAACAATTAATACCATGTTAGTGATTTCATGGGGAAGAAAGTTGTGACCTGGGGACAAATGGACCTAGACAGTTAACACAGTCTAATAAAACAACTTCTTATTTAAAATACACATTTAAATTAAATTGTACAGTTAAAATAGACCACGTATTTCTAAATGTGCTCTTTCGTATATGTAACCAAAAACCTGACCAGTCCCCCTACAGCTGTAAATTTAATGGCCAACTATCTTTGACCACTGGGGACAGGTGGGGAGAAAAGCCTGGTATTAATAGATGAAATCAAACGGGAATACAGGTATCTTAAATGAGAACTGTTTGCTGAGGTGCAGCCTCTGTCACCTTTAGCTGCAGCCTGCAGGCACAGCCAGGGCCTTACCCAGAGGACAGGACTTTGGAAAAAGAGTCAGCTCGGATGACACGCCCATCAACGTCCATGGAGAGAAAAGTCGGTGCCCAGGGCTTGAAATGGAAGAAAAATACTGTTGGTTTGGGAAGTCTGTTAGAGACCGTATCCCTACTTTGTGCAGAGACTGGGGAGGAATGGATTTGGAGAACAGTAGGACAAACATCCTTTTCCTTGTCTTCATCTCAGCCCTTTGAAATGGAGTAAGAACCAGAGATGCACGTTCTTCTATTCTTATCTGCCGATCTTCACGGCTTTTCTGCCAAACACACACACACGTCCTCGCACTTGCTCACGCTGCCACTCCCGTGAGTTTAGAGGAACCTCACACAGGACCTCCTCGTCCCAAGACTTGAGATCCAGGATGAACAGATTTCGAGGAAGGATTCAAGAAAAACTAGTTTGGAAAAGACCAAAGCGAAGAGGGCCGTCAGCATTCAGGGCTGTTTAGGAAGAGATGCTGAGCCTTAGACCAACTAGAAACACAACAAAGGTGCAAGGGAAGACGAGCAGAGTAGTCGGTCTGCAATGCTGAAACTTCCATATTTACTTCAAACGTAAATGCCAACAAGAAAGGGGGCCATGGTCGTGTTGAAGGTGCGCGGCAGGCAGACATGGTATTCAGGCAAACTAGATAAAAAGCCAAGAGTTCTGTTTCTTCTCCGTAGATATAGAGTGGGGACTGAGTGCGTGTGTTTGTTCTGTGCAGCCCTGAGAGCAAATACAGTGTTGGATTTTGCGGAGTTGGGCATTGGGAGTCTGTACCACTACTGTTGTCTCCTAGGAAACCGTGCTCGTGGACAGTGGTGTACATATATAGTGGGAAAGGATCTAAAAGCCCATGATTCTGCAGGGAAGTCCCCGACCCTAAGCGACAGGGATGGCGAGCGGGCAGCATGATGCTAGGCACGCCCCTCCTCTGCCCACCACCGCCTCATGACCGAGCGCGGCCGTCCTTCTCCTTCCGCCTGGACACGCCTCCCAAGTCCTCCGCCCGTCAGCCACCCCCGAGAGACTGAGGTTGACACCCAAGGAGACACCCACTCCGTAACCCTGGCACAATGTCTAAGGAGCCACGACCTGGATTTGGAGTCCAGACGACCCTCACCCTTGACTCACTCGACCCTCCACGTGCCTGGCACAGAGAGCCAGCCGCTAT
This sequence comes from Globicephala melas, assembly GCF_963455315.2. Classification (NCBI taxonomy): domain Eukaryota; kingdom Metazoa; phylum Chordata; class Mammalia; order Artiodactyla; family Delphinidae; genus Globicephala; species Globicephala melas. The sequence goes on along the minus strand of NC_083319.1, from coordinate 112,394,206 downwards.
TCTAAAGGAAAGGAATTTCTGGAAAGAGCAGTAATACCAGAGATGAAAATGCTCGGCAGCCCGGCTAAACTCACATCAGCAGAGTAACTTACAGCCACTTGTCTACTGATTGTGGGCTGAGTTGACACTGCACTTACCTTGTTGAACTGCATAAAATAGTAAGGATCGTCTTCTATGATGAGAAAGTCGTATTTTCTTGCGAGCTAAAAAAGGTTAAAGGAGCATATTTATTTCTTCAGAGCGCTCGAAGATGAAAATCACTTGGAATCATAGTTCTTTGTACTTGTTTCTGTGTAGCTTTATATGTGATTTTAGAACAGTGTTTATAGTGAAAATCTTAGGCATCATGTTCAGCTACCTAGAGGAGACTTTACAAAAGGAGCCTGCCTCCTATTTTAAAGGAATGTCTTTGTAACCTGAAATGACAAGAAGTAGGAAAGGGAAGGGACAGGTTGAAAATACAAACATAAAATAATGAAAATCAAACTTGGGGCCAATTATTAAATAGCCTCATAGAGTTTAACATCACACCAAGAGTAACATTTCCTTCAATGAAAATATCAATTAAAGGGAAAGAAAAATCTCATAGTCAACAAGAGCGTAATAGTTTCTTGAATTTAAATTCATGGCGACCCTGGCATAGATGACTTCCTTTTATTAAAAATCATCTTCCTTGAGAGCAAGGGGTAATGAGAAGGAACTTGCAGAGCACTCTTCTAAAGGGTCAGAACAAAACAAGAACACAGCCACATAGCACATTCTTTGAAAATACCTCATAGATTTCCTTTTTGCGGTTAGTTGTTAATGAGTTCCCAGCAGGGTTGTTGCCATTTGGGACAGTATAAAGAAATTTGGGGGTGTTTTTCTCGGGGTTCTTTGAATCTTCTGGTTTCCATTTGGAGAGTATTTCTCTGAGGGAGTCTGGAATAATCCCGTGCTCATCACTGGAAACATTAATCATGTTGCAGCCCAGGGGTTGCAGCTGTCCAGTACAAAGAGAAAAGAAAGCCAGAGACTCAGACTTGATACAAAATATCAGCGTCACTGGTTCTTACACTAAGGAGAATGTTACCATTTATACCCTTAAACACAAAGCTGTTACCATTTATACCCTTAAACACAAACCTGCACTCAGCTCTACGCCCACAGTGCGTTATCTTTATAATTATGGTTAGAACTGGTTCATAAAATAGGTGTTTATTAAGGAATGTTTTTTGACAAAGTAAATTAATCTTATAGAGCATCTATGGTTCTAATACATAAAATAGTTATAAGCAGAGGTGATATTCAAAATATTGGACAGGTGGTGTAGCATGGGCACATCAGATACAGAGCAGGCTGGAATGGGGTCCTGGAGGCCCCCTACCATGTCGGCATTGGCTCTGTACTATGGGGTGTTCAGGTTGGTCTTAGGAGAGGGACCAGGGGAGCCAGGGTGGTGCTGGGGCACCAAGGAGCGTCAGGGCAGTGGCTCACCAAGGCAGGGGGATAGTATACTGTACCGATTGCAAAGGCTGAAGTCACAGATAGTGGCCTTGTTTATAGACATTGTTTTATGAAAGGTTTGTGTTTTTATGTTTTATGTCTGTGGACAAACATAAAGAAAAAAATCGGAACTTAATAAGTAACAAGCAGAGGAAATCATCAACGAATGGAAAGACAACCTACAGAATGGAGAAGCTATTTGCAAACAATGGAACCGACAAGGGATTCATTTCCAAAATATACAGACAGCTCATACAGCTCAATATCAAAAAAAAACCAAACAACCCAGTCCAGAATTGGGCAGAAGATCTAAATAGACATTTCTCCAAAGAAGACATGCGATGGCCAACAGGCACATGAAAAGATGCTGAATGTTACTAATTATTAGAGAAATGCAAATGAAAACTGCAATGATGTACCACCTCACACCGGTCAGAATGGCCATCATCAAAAAGTCTACAAATAATAAATGCTGGAGAGGGTGTGGAGGAAAGGGAACCCTCCTACACTGTTGGTGGGAATGTAAACTGGTGCAGCCACTATGGAGAACAGTATGGAGGTTCACCTTATGATCCAGCAGTCCCCTTCCTGGAGAAAACCATACTTCTAAAAGACACGTGCACCCCAATGTTCATTGCAGCAGCATTTACAATAGCCAAGACATGGAAGCAACCTAAGTGTCCATTGACAGATGAATGGATAAAGATGTGGTATGTATATGTATGTATGTATATACATATATATATATATATACACACACACACATATATATACACAACGGAATATTAGCCACAAAAAGATTGAAATAATGCCATTTTCTGCAACATGGATGGATCTAGAGATTATCATAGTAAGTGAAGTAAGTCAGATGGAGAAACACAAATATCATATAATATTGCCTATATATGGAATCTAATAAAATGATACAAATGAACCTATTTACAAAACAAATAGACACACACGGACATAGAAAACAAACTTCTGGATACAAAGGGAAAGAGGAGTGGAGGGATAAATTAGGCATTAGGGATTAACATATACACAGTACTATATATAAAATAGGTAACCAACAAGAACCTATTGTATAGCACAGGGAACTATACTCAGTATCTTGTAATAACCTATAATGGAAAAGAATCTGAAAGTTATACATGTATATGTATAACTGAATCACTTTGGTGTACATCTGAAATGAACACAACATTGTAAATCAAGTACAATATATTTCAATAAAAATTAAAAAAAAAATAGCAGTAACTGAGTGAAGTTCTCAGAAAAAATATTTTCAAAGGATAAGCAAACACTTTTCTTAGCAGTCAAATGTAGAATTATGCACTGAGAATAATCCAGACCCCACTTATGGTAAATTTAAAAGGTCTTAGACTTAGAAATCACATAAACATGCAATAAAAGAAGTCAATATTGGACCATGAGATAAACACACATGAACCGTCAGCATATTCCCTCACAGCCTGGCATTGGTCTCTGTTTGGGTGTGTGAAAACGTGTGTGTATGTGTGCTGTTTACATAGACAAAATGCCTATTTATAGGCATTGTGTAATCTTATGACTTAGGAGTTTAGGAAAATAATTAACAATTAGTATCCAGTCACTAAGAAAAGGTAATTATTTTAGTTTTTTAAATTACGGCAAAATAACAAAAATTTGCCATTTTAAAGTGTGAGACTCAGTGGCATTAATTACATTCACAATGTGTGCATCCATGTCACTATTAATTTCCAAAATCTTTTCATCACTCCAAACAGACCCCCTGTACCATTAAGCAGTAACTCCCCACTTCCCCCTCCCTCAGCCCCTGGTAACCACTAAGCAACTTTCCGTCTTTATGAGTTTGCCTATTTCAGATATTTTGTACAAGTGGAATCATACAATACGTGTCCTTTTGTGTCTGGCTTCTTTCACTTGGCATAGTGCTTTCAAGGTTTATCCATGTTGTAGCAGGTGTCAGAACTTCCTTCTTCTGGCTGAATAATATTCCATTGTGTGAATGGACCACATTTTATTCATGCATTGTACACTTTGGGCTGCTCCATGTTTTGGCTATTGTGAATAATGCTGCTATGAACGTTTATGTTTCTGTTTGAGCCCCAGTTTTCAAATCTTTTTGGGTACATACTAGGAGTGGAATTTGTGTGTCCACAGTAATTCTATGTCTAATTTTTTGAGGCACTGATAAACTGTTTTCCACAGGGGCTGCACCATTTTACATTTCCACCAGCAATGTACTGCGGTTCCAATTTCTCTACATATTCACCATTACTTGCTATATTCCATTAAAAAAATAATAGTAATCCTAGTAGGTGTGAAGTAGTATCTCACTATGGTTTGACTTTCATTTCTCTAATGACTAGTGATGTTGAGCATGTTTTCATATACTTACTGGCCATTTATATATCTTTTTTGCAGAAATGTCTATTCAAGTCCTTTGTCTATTTTTATTATTATTATTATTTTTTGCGGTACGCGGGCCTCTCACTGTTGTGGCCTCTCCCGTTGTGGAGCACAGGCTCCGGACGCGCAGGCTCACGGGCGGCCATGGCTCACGGGCCCAGCCGCTCCGCGGCATGTGGGATCTTCCCGGACCGGGGCACAAACCCGCGTCCCCTGCATCGGCAGGCGGACTCTCAACCACTGCACCACCAGGGAATCCCCCCTTGTCTATTTTTAAATTAATTTCTTTGTATTTTAATTGTAGGAAGTCTTTATATACTCTGGATATTGAACTCTTACCATATATATATGATTTGCATGTATTTTCTCCCACTCTGTAGGCTGTTTTTTCACTTTCTTCATAATGTCCTTTGACGCTCAAAAGAGTTTAATTTTTGATGAAGTCCAGTTTATCTATATTTTTGTTGTTGCTTGTATTTTTGTTGTTATATCTAAGAATAGTGCCAAATCCAAGGTCAAGAAGATTTGAAGATTTATATGGTCCAATTTCTTTCTTTTGCACGTGGAAATACAGTTATCCCAGCGAAATTTGTTGAAGAGACCTTTTTTTTTTTTTTCCTGTTGAATGGTTTTGGTACCCTTGTCAAAATCAGTCGGTCACAGCTGTATGGTTTATTTCTGAACGCTCAATTCTACCCCATTGGGATATGTATCTATCCTTAATGCCAGTACCAGCCGGTTTTGATTACTGCAGATTAAGGCAGTTGGCTTTGAAATTGGGAACTGAGAATCTTCTAACTTTGCAGTTTTTCAAGATTGGTTTGCGTATTTGGACCCTTTCCAATCCCAAATGAATTTGAGGATTGGCTTTTATATTTCTGTAAAAAAGGCTATTGGAATTTTGGTAGGGATTGCATGGAATCTGTAAATTGCTGTGGTAGTATTGACACCTGAAGTATTAAGTCTTCCAACCCAGGAGAAGGTGATGCCTTTCGGTTTATTGGCATCTCCTTTAATTTCTTCCAGCAATGTTTTTTAGTTTTTAATGAGGAAGTCTTTCACCCATTTTGTTAGATTTATTCCCAGATATTTTATTCTATTGGATGCTATTACAAATGGAATTTTCTTAATTTCCTTTTCAGATTGTTCATTAGAAAAGCAATGTTTATAATATGTTTTTACCCCTACTTGGGAGTGTTGAGGGAATATGGCTTTCATCAAGACTAGCTAATTGCTTTCTATATATATTCATTTTTCACAAAGATAATATTAAATTAAAAAAAAAGATAATCCATGAAGTTAGATTCAGTAGAGCATAGCGGTCATCTCATTAAATCCCCTACTCTAAGCTAAAATTACTTTGCTAGCATTTATGTCAGGTGGCCATTGAGAGTTACTCTGAGCCCCTGCAGTGATGGCCAGTGCTTTACTCCTCAGAGAACTGGTAAGGCTGATGGTTAGACAGTCGTTACATTGAGTTGAAACTGTTTCCCTATAGTTTCCACCCTTTGGTTCAAGTTCTATGAACCTGAGGACATGCACAGACAAACCTAACTCCTCTGTCACATGGCTAGCTTTAATGTACTTGAGGACAATTCTCATGCCCCTGTGGAGTCTTCTCTCTCTGCGGAAAAGAGCATAGTTCCTAAAACAATTCAACCTATGGTATTATTTCCATTTCTTTGTTCACTCTGGTCGCTTTTCTCCGACTGTGCTCCAGCCTGTATTCACATCGACCCAAAAGTATTGTGCCCCCGACAGTGGTGTGTTCTGACCAGGGCACAGCAGAGCAGGCATGTGGTCATATAGATGGTAGTGAAAAAATGTCTTTGTAAATTAAGTCACATTTCAGGTGGAATATTAACAAATCTGGACATGATTTTGCACAACCCAATTTTAGCACCTCTACATTTAGACTTTGTAAGGAGAAATGTATAAAGCAGAGGGTACATTTCACATATTTTGCATATATTAATGATTCTCCTGTTTAAGAAGAAAGATGCTATTTTATGTTTCAGTGGGCAGAGAATTCTCAAGGTGCAGTGGTTTCTTATTTGTTAGAAGAAAAGAGAGTTGCCTTTTGTAGACATGTGTACTCACAGCATGAATTGTTCCTGAATAAATAGGTTCATTTACGAGGATATTATCTCCAGGATTAACGATCATCTCAAATACCTAACAAAAGAAGCATAGGTTTGCTTCATTAGTCTGGTTTCCAGTCTTAGAAAACACCCCCCCCCTTTTTTTTTTTTTTAGTTTGGGCTCACTAGGATTCTAGAGAAGGAGTTGGCAAGTTTTCTGTAACTTGCCAGATGGGATGTGAGCCCTGGTGTCTCTATTGCAACTACTCATCTCTGCCTCTATGGTGAGAAAGCTGTAGACAATACGTCAGCCGATGGTGTGGCTGAGTTCCAATAAAACTCTATTTACAGAATCAGACAAGGGCTGGCTTGGCTCTCAAGCCACAGTTTGCAAACCTCCGTTCTAGGTTGGAAAAAAAAAACATAACTGCTTTGGCTCCTAAAATTTATTTATTCCTTTTCTGAAAAATTTTAAAATATTTGCTATAAGCCAGGCCTGTGTAAAGGATGGAGATAAATGATGAGCCTAAAGGCATGGTTTTTACCCTCACAGAGATACTAGTCCACCATTCTGATTAATCTTATACGAGTCACAGAATCATTCTTTCCTGCCCTGTGATGTTTCACAATCCCCAGGTCAAGCCTCTCCTCCCTATTATTTTAACAACCTAGAGCTCTTGATAAACAGCATGGCCATTATACATTGGGACAGAAGATTGGACTTTTGTTTCCTGATTTGGTCTAGGATATTCCATTTACTTCTCCTTATGAGCTTTTTGCATTTTATGACAGTGTCATCCTCTGACAAGTTTCTAATTGATTCAGGATTTACAGGACCTCCTAGGACCAAACAAATCACTGGGTGGCTTGTGTATTATTATCCATGGATCAGATGAAAACCTCATCACATACATTAGGACATGAGAAAGTCATATATCCTAAATGAGGAGGGAGGGCTGTTTATTATCTGAGACACGGACACCTAAAATAATATCCATCCTGGAGAACAAAGTGAGAGAAATAGTAAACTGGATTCCCAGGAGGCCTCTGGAACAAGCATGGCTATAAGCCAGTGAGTTACTGATGCACTTGGCCATCTATGCTCTCTTCCTCTTTGATATGACTGATGTTGCAACAGACAAAGAAGAAACTTTCTTGTGCATCTTTCTGGAAAAAAAAATGCACATAATGTCCCTTCCTAAGAAAAGAATTTCACTGAAAAGAACTTTTTTGTCCTACTAGTCTGGAGCATCACAAATGTTTCTCTTCAAGAAAAAAAATCAAACTGCAGCTAATCCTTTTATTTTTCCTAATTCAGTCCAAGAAGGGGGAGGAAAATTATAAAGTCTTACTTTAATACCTTATTCTGTAAAAATAATTTAATTGAAATTCATTAAAACTAACCGGATTATAACATTCACATTTACGTAAGAAAGAAGAGCAAGAAAGCTACTCTGGTTTGAGATAAGCAAGAGTCATACTTTCATCTAGATGTGAGGACTGAATGTAGAGCTTCCTTATCCAGGACTAATTATTCATGAAAAAGAAAAGAAACAAATAGATGAAGCTGAGAACCATATATGCAGTCTGTTTATCTGGAGACCCCCCAGTGGTGGTTACCTCTGTGGAGTTCCTGGAACCCAGGAGAGAGGCAGAGAGAGACAGAGAGAGGGAAAGAGAGAGAGAAAGTAACCCAGAGGAGAAGTCAGCCACAGACACAGACATATACGTAGACGTGGAGAAGCACAGCCAAGAGGGAGTCAGGGCACAAGGGGCAGCCGGCACAGACGACACCAGCAGACACACAAAGGAATGACGTTTCATCTCAGGAGTATCAGGATACACCCTCAAAGGATTTAAAAGTCATACACTGAAATGTTATAGCCACAAGCAAAACTGAAATTTAGCCTGAATCTCTGAGTCAGATGAAAGTAAGCAGCGCTCACTAAGCTGCAGGTAGGGGTTGAGTTCTCCCTGAACGGGAATCTTGTCCTAATGACTCAGAGCTCCGGGTCAATGATGATGGGATCTCTGTTTAAGAGAAATCAGGTTGCAAATGAAGCAAATGACAAAGGATTAATCTCCAAAATATACAAGCAGCTCAATATCAAAAAAACAAACAATCCAAAAATGGGCAGAAGACCTAAATAGACATGTTTCCAAAGAACACATACAGATGGCCAAGAAGCACATGAAGAGATGCTCAACGTCACTAATCATTAGAGAAATGCAAATCAAAACCACAATGAGTTATCACCTCACACCATTCAGAATGGCCATCATCAAAAAATCTAGAAACAGTAAACGTCAGAGAGGGTGTGGAGAAAAGGGAACCCTCTTGCCATCATCAAAAAATCTAGAAACAGTAAACGTCAGAGAGGGTGTGGAGAAAAGGGAACCCTCTTGCACTGTTGGTGGGAATGTAAATTGATACAGTCACTATGGAGAACAGTATGGAGGTTCCTTAAAAAACTAAAAATAGAACTACCATACGACCCAGCAATCCCACTACTGGGAATATATCCTGAGAAAACTGTAATTCAAAAAGGAACATGTACCACAATGTTCACTGCAGCACTGTTTACAATAGCCAGAATATGGAAGCAACCTAAATGTCCATCGACAAAGGAATGGATGAAGAAGATGTGGCAGATATATACAATGGAATATTACTCAGCCATAAAGAGGAACAAAATTGAGTTATTTGTAGTGAGGTGGGTGGACCTAGAGTCTGTCATATAGAGTGAAGTAAGTCAGAAAGAGAAAAATAAATACTGTATGCTAATGCATGTATATGGAATCTAAAAAAACCGGTACTGATGAACCTAGTGGCAGGGTAGGAATAAAGATGCAGATGTAGAGAACAGACTTGAAGACCCAGAGTGGGGAAGGGGAAGCTGGGATGAGGTGAGAAAGTGTTATGGACATATACACACTACCAAATGTAAAATAAATAGCTAGTAGGAAGCTGCTGCATAGCACAGGGAGATCAGCTCGGTGCTTTGTGACCACCTAGAGGTGTGGGATAGGGAGGGTGGGAGGGAGGCTTAAGAGGGAGGGGATATGGGGATATATGTATACATATGGCTGCTTGACTGTTGTACAGCAGAAAGTAACAAAACATTGTAAAGCAATTATACTCCAATAAAGATGTGAAAAAAAAAAAGAGAGAAACCAGGTTGGTGAATGTCTTTACGTTCCATTTATGATTCTAGGTGAAGACAAGGAAGACTTTGTAGGCCACAGAACATGATGCTCTGTGGCTAAGGGAGAGATGGCTGTATGGGTGAACGTAGTATTGGATGCTTCCCGCGGGTGCCTTTCCTTCCAGTCTTACCTTACAGAGACCTTCTTGGCTGCCACAGGTGACACACATGTCCATTTGTCCTTGGCTGGGTGGATAATGGATGGTGGGAGGATTATGCAATTTTACTTGTAACTGTTTTAGCCAGGATAACAGCTCTGGGAGTCTAAAGCATAAAATGCATTTAGAAATTGACAGTAGTGAAAGTCATGATAATAGTAGACAGGAACTAAATGGTGGCTTTATAGCAGGCACTTTAAAGGTCCTCAAATGCTTTTTGCCAATATTAATATCTTTACTTAAAAGACAAGGCAACAGACTTAGAGATTAAGAAATCCACATAAGTTAATCAGTTGGTGATTAAAAGAGCTGAGATTTGAATCTACAGCTTTCTCATTCCAAAGCCTGTACTTCTTCTTTTACATTAGAGCTCTCACTGCGTAATTCATTTTTTGTTTCCCTTAGGGAGATTTCTGTAGGATACCTAGAAGTGCAGGTTCAGTAAGTTCTTTGCATCATGGAAAGAAAAGCCTAGGTATACATTATATACAATACAATTTTTATGCACCCAACATGCATTATTCTTCAATCACAGAGCAAACAGGCTTTAATAAAGTATAATTCATAGACACTCTGCAAGTTACCCTTTATCACTGGAAGACCAGCTAAGGAAAGCCTTAGAATACGTGTTCCAGTTTGCCTTTATGAAATTAAATACATCTGAACTGAGGGCAACATGCTTACATAGCTGCCTGTTTAGAAAGGGAACATAATCATTAAAAAATTTCCCCAGGGGCTTCCCTGGTGGCGCAGTGGTTGAGAGTCCGCCTGCCGATGCAGGGGACACGGGTTCGTGCCCCGGTCCGGGAAGATCCCACGTGCCGCGGAGCGGCTGGGCCTGTGAGCCACGGCTGCTGAGCCTGCGCGTCCGGAGCCTGTGCTCCGCGGCGGGAGAGGTCACAGCAGTGAGAGGCCCGCGTACCACCAAAAAAAAAAAAAAAAAAAAAAAAATTTCCCCAGGACCTAAACTGGCTGCTTGCTGGGTCATCCTTTTCCTCCTTTCTCCTACCCTGCTGCTTCACCAAGCTATATTCTCTTTCTTTTCCCAGTCTCAGATCAAATGGAACCACCTTCCTAAAACCTCTCCCTCCCCTAGTCGTATAAGGTTGAGAACAGTCCCTGGCCTCTTAGGCATTCAGTATCATTGCTGCAATTATTTTTTCTTCTAAAACTCTTCCCCAAACCTTCCTCACTGCTGAATACCCAGTTTAAAAACGCACACGTCACTCTATCAGCGGGCTGTAGAATATTGCTCATGAAAATGAACCAACAAGGTTACATTATCTACTGATCAGTACCCAGCACTCTGAGAATACTGCAGTGCTCTCTTCATCATCTCTTCATCAAATTGGATGGTCTCTCCATTGTCTATGGTGATAACCGCAGACTTGAAAGGGAACGTGTTAGGGTTTGGTGCTCCAGTCGCCAGGGAGAGGACAGATTTCGATGACTTGCCCAATATCTCAGCTACAACAAATAAGGAGGAGAAGAAACACTTTCAGTGAAGACTTTCCTAAACAGAGATGGTTCAGCATGCTGCATTAAAGTCAGTAAAACTTTAAAGTGTAACGATTTCTAGTGATAGAATGCTAGTCCGAAAGAAACACAGCAGATGCCTTTTTTGTGGGCCGACCTCACCGGTGGAGGAACTAAGGAATAGACACGTGCATCTAAGAAGGCGGAGTGATCAGGCAGACAAGCCAAGGGTCACAGTAGGAGAAGACGGGCTTCCACTCGGCCCGTCCGTGCCCGGCTCCGCGCGCACCCCTCTCTCTCCGGCGAACCCGCCCTCCCCACTCCGCACGCGCCCGCACGCTGAGCCGAACCCCGACTCCTGTGCCCGGAAGAGCCCTCTGGAGCCTAAGCAGGACGTGTCCACGGCGGCCTGCCCTCTCTCTACTGCTGATGGCCCACACTCGTGCCCGTTCCAGCGCGCCTTCTGTGCCAGGTCTGCGCAGAGCTGGGCTCAGGCCGCCCGGAGCAGCTCTGCGGGGACCGCCCCCTCCAGTGGGAGAGCAGGGCCCGGACTCACCCATGACTCGAAGGGCGGAAGGCTTTCTGGCCGCGCTCGCAGCCGTGATGAACCGTGTGTAATTCATTCTCGGATTCCAAGCGGCAAGCCCCGCCTTATGTGGTTGAAGCCTGGGAAAACCAAGGATCCGCGTCAATCCTGCCCCCTAATCCCTGCCCTGGAAAGGCCACCTCTGCTGTCCCCCGCGTGTGGTCTGGCGCGCGGAGCCAGGAGAGGCCGCCGAAGGCCCGGCTGGTGGCCGCGCGAGAGCCTGGGTAGGATCCGGCCTGGCGCGTAGCAGGACTGGCAAAGTCCACTGGCAAGTTAGCTTGCGTGCCCCTCCCGCCCCACTCTCTTTGGTACCTCCCCGTGCCGAGCCCCTCCATCCCAGCCCCGCCCGCCCCGCCCCTCGATTCCGGCCACGCCCCTGACACGCCCCTCCATCCCGCCCCCGCCCTCGTGTGCCTTTAGCCCGTCCAGCTCGTGACCGCCTGTCCTGCTGGGGACCTAACCACGCGCCTGCAGCCTGCTCTCTTTGTTGGCGCAGGCAGTGCGGGAGGCCGCATTTAATGATTTACCACTGGGTGTTTTGCACAAGGTACTTAATCTTTCTGGGCATCAGTTTGCTCACAGGGCTGTGGGCAGGATGAAATCAGGGAATCTCAGACACTCCTCAGCACAGTGACTTGATCTTACAAAAGCCTTCAGTAACTGTTAGCTATTATTATGACTAGTAACAACGTTCTTAGCAAAACTAAGGACTCAGTTTCCTAATGGTTTTTGCTGGAGAAACTGGCAACGTTTAAGGCAGATTATGTCCTTAGTTCATTCATGCAGGCAATTAAGGGTCTTTGTGAGGTTACCTATTTAAAGAAGTGTTGCCTCTGCATTTTTCTAGAAATTAGCTCAAGAAGCTCTAACTAACCTCTAAATTATAAACCATAGTTAATTATTAAATAAAAGTGGAGATTTTGTTGTTACTGGAGATTCAGGATTCCCCTCCCACCCCCTTAGTGTGGTTCCCTTGGATACTTAGATACCTTGGATACACAAACTTAAACTTCTTCCCTTTGGTTGTAGGAACCTGTTTGTGAAAGGTCTTTCGTGTTCTCAGGTCTGTGCTGCTTATAATATTTATTACATAGAGACTTTTTTTTTTTAAGTACGGAACTAATATCCGCCCATATTTCCAATCAATAGCAATAAAACTAAAGGATCAAAAACTAAAGAGATTTCAGGCCAGCTCATCATAAGGTGCAGGCTCTCAAGCTTCATGGGTTTGCTGAATTTTCTACTTGGCTGCTGGAGTTGGACAGGTGAGAGGCTGAGGGTGCTGATTCATTATGAGGTGGTGATGATTTAGGTCAGGTAGGGAGGCAGAGAAGTGGCCCATCAGGGCGGCTACTGGAACGCAGGGGACCTGAGGGTTGTGCTTAGAAAATGCAGGCAGAGGATGACCACAGTGGTGGGAAAGGGTAGGCAAGGGCTGAATTGGGGACAGCTTACCTGACAGAAGCTGAAAACTGAAGAGATAGTTGATTGCCAGAGAAATCCAACAGACCAGACTTTGAAATTGTCAGGAGCAACCGCAGAAGGAGTTGTTTCCCGGGTGTGGGGTGAGTGAGCAAGGTCACAGCTCAGGCTACCTTTTAAAGACTTGGCTTAGGACTCCTGGGGACAGAATGTATGAAAGGGCCAGGGCTTGTGGACCCAGTCATCCTCTAAACAATTGTTGAGTGCTTCCTCTGTGCTGGGGGCTGTAACACGTCTAAAGAGATGGTGGAGACCAGCCACAGGTCTGGAGGTTGGAAGTGCAGGATGAAGGTGTCAGCAGGGGTGGTTCTCCCTGAGACCTGTGACCAGGAACCTGTTCCAGGCCTCTCGGCTAGACACTGGTGGTTTGCTGGTAATTTTTAATGTTCCTTGGCTTCTGGTTGCATCTTCATCTTCACGTGGTGTCTCCCTGCTGTGTGCATGTCTGTGTTCAAACTTCCCTGTTTTATAAGAACACCAGTCACATTAGACGAGGGCTCACCTTCATCACCTCACGTTAACTTGGTTACCTCTGTAAGGACTGTATCTTCAAAGAAGGTCACATTTCTGGTTACTAGGGGTTAAGACTCCAAAGTATCTTTTTTTTTTTTTTAAATTGCAGTATAGTTAATTTGCAATGTTCTGTTAGTTTCAAGTGTACAACAAAGTGAGTCAGTTATACATATGTATCTATTCTTTTTCAGATTCTTTTCCATGATAGGTTATTACAAGATTTCAAATATAGTTCCCTGTGCTATACAGTAGGACCTTATTGTTTATCTATTTTAGATATAGTAGTGTGTACATTTTAATCCCAAACTCCTAATGTATCCTCCCCCTCCCTCTGCCGCCACCCCTCGGGATCCCCTTTGGTAGCCATAAGTGTGTGTTCTATGTCTGTGAGTCTGTTTCTGTTTTGTAAATAAGTTCATTTGTATCTTTTTTTCTTTTTTAAGATACCGCATATAAGTGATATCATATGATATTTGTCTTTCTCTGTCTGACTTACTTCACTTAATATGATAATCTCTAGGTCTCCCCATGTTGCTGCAAATGGTGTTATTTCATTCTTTTTTTTATGACTGAGTAATAGGTACCACATCTTCTTTATCCAGTCATCTGTCATGGGATAGCTAGGTTGCTTCCATGTCTTGACTATTGTAAATAGTGTTGGTATGAACATTGGGGTTCATGTGTCTATTTGAATTAGAGTTTTCTCCAGATATATACCCAGGAATGGGGTTGCATGACCATATATTAACTCCATTTTAGTGTTTAAAGTAACCTCCATACTGCTCTCCTTAGTGGCTGCACCAGTTTACATTCCCACCAAAGTGTAGGAGGGTTGATTTTTCTCCACACCCTCTCCAAAATTTATTATTTGTAGACTTTTTAATGATGGCCTTTCTTATTGGTGTGACATGGTACCTCATTGTAGTTTTGATTTGCACCTCTGTAATCATTAGCGATGTCGAGCATCTTTTCATGTGCCTGTTGGCCATCTGTAGGTCTTCTTTGGAGCAGTATCTATTTAGGTCTTCTGTCCATTTTTTGATTGGCTTGTTTGTTTTGTTGATATTAAGCTGTATGAGCTCTTTGTATATTTTGGAAATTAATCCCTTGTCAGTAGCATCTTCTGCAAATATTTTCTCCCATTCTGTAGGTTGTCTTTTTGTTTTGTTCATGGTTTCCTTTGCTCTGCAAAATCTTTTAAGTTTAATTAGGTCCCACCTGTCTATTTTTGTTTTTATTTCCATTACTCTAGGAGAGGATCCAAAACGATATTGCTGCTGTTTATGTCAAAGAATGTTCTGCCTATGTTTTCCTCTAGGTGTTTAATAGTATCCAGTATTACATTTAGGTCTGTATGCCATTTTCAATTTATTTTTGTTTATGGTTTAGAGAGTGTTCTGATTTCATTCTTTTATATGTAGCTGTCCAGTTTTCCAAGCACCACTTACCGAAGAGACCGTCTTTTCTCCATTGTATATTCTTGCCTTGTTTGTCGTAGATTAATTGACCATAAGTTTGTGTGTTTATTTCTGGGCTTTCTATCCTGTTCCATTGATCTATATTTCTGTTTTTGTGCCAATACCATACTGTTTTGACTGTAGCTTTGTAGTAAAACCTGAAGTCAGGTAGCGTGATTCCTCTGCCTCTGTTCTTATTTCTCAAGATTGCTTTGCCTCTTAGGGGTCTTTTGTGTTTCCATACAAATTTTAAAATTATTTGTTCTAGTTCTGTGACAAATGCCATTGGTAATTCGATAGGTATTGTGTTGAATCTGTAGATTGTCTTGCATAGTATGGTCATCTTAACAATATAGATTCTTCCAGTCCAAAACACAGTATATCTTTCCATCTGTTTGTGTTGTCTTCTATATCTTTTATCAGCATCTTATAGTTTTCAGAGCACAGGTCTTTGCCTCCTTAGGTAGGTTTATTCTTAGGTAGTTTATTCTTTTTGGTGCTGTAGTTAATGGAATTGTTTCTTTAATTTCTCTTCTGATATTTCCTTATTCATGTATAGAAATGCAACAGATTTCTGTAAAGTAATTTTGTACCCTGCAAATTTATGGAATTCATTAATGAACTCTAGTAGCTTTCTGTTGGTGTCTTTAGGATTTTCTATGTATACTTCACGTCATCTGCAAACAGTGAGAGTTTTACATCTTCTTTTCCAATTTGGATTCCTTTAGTTTCTTTTTCCTGTCTGGTTGGTGTGGCTAGGACTTCCAAAACTATGTTGAATAAAAGTGGTGAGAGTGGGCATTCTTGTCTTGTTTCTGAACTTAGTGGAAATGCTTTCAGCTTTTCACTGTTGAGAATGATGTTAGCTGTGAGTTTGTCATATATGGCTTTATTATGTTGAGATATGGTCCCTCTATGCCCACTTTCTGAAGAGTTTTTATCATAAATCGATGTTGAATTTTATGAAAAGCTTTTTCTGCATCTATTGAGCTGATCATATGGTTTTTATTCTTCAGTTTGTTAATGTGACGTATCACATTGACTGATTTCCGAATATTGAAAAATCCTAGCATCCCTGGGATAAATCCCCTTGATCATGGTGTATGATCATTTTAATATATTGTTGGAGTTGATTTGATAGTATTTTGTTGAGGAATTTTGCATCTATGTTCTTAAGTGATATTGGCGTGTAAATTTCTTCTTTTTTTTTTTTAATGATATCTTTATCTGGTTTTGGTGTCAGGGTGATGGTGGCCCCATAGAATGAGTTCGTAAGTGTTCCTTCCCCTGCATTTTTTTCTGGAATAGTTTCAGAGAATGGGTGTTAACCCTCCTCTAAATGTTTGGTAGAATTCACCTGTGAGGCCGTCTGGTCCTGGACTTTAAAGTTTCTGATTCAGTTTCAGTACTGGTAATTGGTCTGTTCATATTTTCTATTTCCTCCTGGTACAGGCTTGGTACCTTCCTAAGAATTTGTCTGTTTCTTTGTCCGTTTTATTGGTGTATAGTTGCTTGTAGTAGTCTCTTATGGTCCTTTGTATTTCTCTGGTGTCAGTTGTAACTTCTCCTTTTTTATTTCTAAGTTTATTGATTTGAGTCCTCTCCCTTTTTTTTCTTCATGAGTCTGGCTAACAGTTTGTCAATTTTGTTTATCTTTTCAAAGAACCAGCTTTTAGTTTCATTGATCAATAGGGAAGCATTAACGACTTTCTTACATGGGCGGGGGGTGGGGGGGGTGGGGGGGGTGGGGCAGTTTCCTAAAGTGGACAAGTCAATATTTAAATTTAATTCAGAAGGAAACCATGCCAAATGACAGCTGTTTTCTTTTTATGGCTGTTCCTATTTGCCTTATATATTGAGGTGCACCTATGTTGGGTGCATATATATTTACAATTGTTATATTTTCTTCTTGGATTGATCCCTTGATCATTATGTAGTGTCCTTCTTTATCTCTTGTGATAGTCTTTATTTTAAAGTCTCTTTTGTCTGATATGAGAATTGCTACTGCAGCTTTCTTTTGATTTCCATTTGCATGAAATACCTTTTTTCAACGTCTCACTTTCAGTCTGTGTGTGTCCCTATATCCGAAGTGGGTCTCTTGTACACAGTGTATATAAGGGTCTTGTTTTCATTTCCATTCAGTCAGTCAGTGACTTTTGGTTGGAGAATTTATTCTGTTTATGCTTAAGGTAATTATGGATATGTATGTTCTTATTGCCATTTTATTAATTGTTTAAGGTTTGTTTTTGTAGGTCATTTTTCTTCCCTTCCTCTTTTTCTCATCTCCTCTGATTCGATGACTAAGTTTAGTGCTGTGGTTGGATTCCTTTTTCGTTTTTGTGTGTGTATCTATTGTAGATTTTTGGTTTGAGGTTACCATAGGTTTTGATATAGCAGTCTGTATATAAACAAGATTGTTTTAAGTTGCTGGTCTTTTAATTTCAAATGCATTCCAATATCCTGCATTTGTGCTCTTTTCTTCTCATGATTGGTGGTTTTGCTATCATACGTGTTTGTGGATGATTTCCTATGTTTGCTGTATGTTCGCCTTTACCAGTGAGCTTTTCCATTCATCATTTTCTTGTTTCTAGTTGTGGCCTTTTCGTTTCTGCCTAGAGAAGTTCCTTTAGCATTTGTTGCAAAGCTGGTATGATGGTGCTGAATTCTCTTAGCTTTTGCTTGTCTGTAAACTTTTGATTTCTCCATTGAATCTGCATAAGAGACTCTGCTGGCTAGAGTATTCTGGGTTGTAGGTTCTTACCTTTCATCACATTAAAGATATCATGCCACTCTTTTCTGGCCTGCAAAGTTTCTGTTGAGAAATCAGCTGGTACCCTTATGGGAATTCCCTTGCATGTTATTTGTTGCTTTTCTCTTGTTGCTTTTAATATTTTTTCTTTGTCCTTAATTTTTGTCAATTTGATTACTGTGTCTTGGCGTGTTCCTCCCTGGGTTTATCCTGCCTGGGACTCTCTGTGCTTCCTGACAACTGTTCATTTTAGGTCAACTTGAAAGAGCCATATTGATTCCCACCAGGACCAAACACTGCAGCTCATTCATATGCTGGGAAAATACTAACTGTGATGGAAATGTTTACATACACAAGGATGGTGAGAATGACAGTGACATAAACTTCCTAGTTCCTTAAAGGACCTGATGACCTTACAAGGATGGGGCTTGGAATGCTGGTAAACTGTTCTACAGCAATAGAAAATGGATACAGGGTATTTATGATACTGTCCTAATGAGATCCCATCCTTGTACATATTACATGTACATGCATAGAAAACATCTATAAGGATGGATCTGAATGTTGGGGGTGAGACACCCAGTGGCTTTTACTTTATTCCTTATACTTATTGGGTTGTTTGAAAAAAATTAAGTGAGCATATATTTAATAATCAGATGGGGAAAATAAAGATCTTAAAGGTGAGAAAGAAAATCATTAAAAGTATATCCTAAGTACCTCAAAGGAGTCTAGTAGATTGAAATTACGTAACTGATAAGAATGCAATTTTGAAAGTTGTGTAGTTTCATAAAAATACAATGTAGTACCTTTTACTCAGTCCTTAATCTCTCCTCCTTACTTAGAATTAATAGGCAGACGTTTAGGTATGTTTAGATTCAGAATTTTATTTTAAATAGATTTCTGTGCCATAACATAATGTCTGTGATACTCTTACTAAAAATTATGTATAACGGTCAAATTCTAACAATTTTTGCAACAAGCTCTCATTACATTTTCTTCAAAATAGGAGAAGTTCACATTATATACTATTTTGAACATGATTGTTTGCTTACAAATAATTTACTGTAAAAATGTTATTTTCAAAGAAAATTTATGGGAAATGATAAAGCAACTACAAAAATCTTTACAATAAAATCCAGGATAAAAATATTTTTTTGCAGATTGAAAATTTATCAACATGTATATGTGGATTATAAATATATTTTGGCAATCTGATGCATTCAAGGGCACTTTAAAAGTTGTCTAGTTAAATTACTACAGATATGACGTATTTGGTGAAACCCAATCTGTAAGTCTGACACCAACAATCATTTCTTCCTGCTAAAACATAGAAATAATTTATCTGAAAACTGTGAGTGCTATGAAGAGTTCGATTTCTTCATAAAGATTCCTTTATAAGTTGGGCTAATCCCTGGAAGGCCTAAAAGCGAACAGAGAGAAGAATTAATAAAATTAGGATGCTGTTTAGGAAAAGTCTGTCATAACTTGAGAAATTTAAACAAAGAGTATCCATCTTAGGTTGAGATCAGACAGTGAAAAGTCAGGATTAACCTCAGTTTTATCTGGGTCAGAGGCTGTCATGTCCACTAATATACGTAGACAGAAGCACATCAGAGGCCCAGAAAATTTTTCAAATCCTTATTCCCTCAAGATCATCATTTTCTCTCAGAACTTGAATTATTTTTTTCATATACTCTCTCACCTGCACATGCCTTCTGTATAGTTTCAGTTGTCCAGCTCTATGCATATATAACTTATGAAAAGCATATTTAATGACATGAGAAAGGAAGTCAATCAAGAACACAGCCGGAGACAACCCATCTCCAAGGATAAGTATACACTCTTCTTACACTTCCTGGACTCTTCAGTTTATGGCTTTTCTGTGGGTTCCCGACACACAGTTCTTAGGAACTTGCTTCTTGGTTTCCTGTAATCCTGGTTAAAGCTGGACTTTGTGATTAAGCAATTACTTAACTCCAATCATTCATATTATTCTATTTGACCCTTCCTCAAGAGAGAGATGGATGGCTTCATGAATTTGTACTATGGCTCATGTTAATTCTATGAAGAAATGAAAGAGTTTCTCTTTTTAACGTGTTGATAATTTGCCAACACTGTTGAACAGGTCTGTCATGTATTCATGAAAGCAATAAAATTCAACTCCAATTTGGTCACATCATTTATCTATAGAAGCCTGGCAACTTCTCTGAATGGTAGTTTGTGACTTTCCAACCAATACCCATTTTGCAGAAACCCAAGAAGATATCAAATAATGTTGTAACTCACAGAATGAACACAAAAAATAAATGGATATCTACTTTTAGTCTAAAGAGAATATTGTACTCACCATGTCCATCTGCTCTGGAGAAGCTAAAGAGAAGGATGCTCTGAAGTAGGGGCAAGGAGCTGAACTATCAAGGTAGAAATGATATCCAGGAAGCATGAATATCTAAGAGAGTTTATGGAAAACAGGTGATGTACCATTAAAGAAAACGAAAAGAAAATATAGGTGAATCTAATCTCAGAGTGGAGGATGACTTTTAAACTTAAAAAGCAATGAAAGAAATCACAAGAGAAAAATCAATTTATATAAAATTACTGCATGTCGTACAATAAAACTAAAAGCATAGAAATCAGTGTTTACAATAAATACAGCAATTCTACTTCTTCTCCATATATTATAAAGAATGCACAGAAACAGAGGAAAAACTTTAAAATGGACAAGGACAGCTTATTCAATAAATAGAAATGGTAATAAACATGAATAAATGTTTAACATAACTAGAAAAGTAATATAAATCCAAACAATGAAATATCATTAAAAAATTTATTTTATTTCATTTTTTTAAGTTAAACTATAGCTGATTTACTATGTTGTGTTAGTTTTGGGTATACAGAATAGTGATTCAGTTATACATATGTGTATATGTATATGTATATCAATCTATCTATCTTTTCTTTTTCATATTCTTTTCCCTTATAGGTTATTATAAAATATTGAGTATAGTTCCCTGTGCTATACAGTAGGACCTTGTTGGTTATCTATGTTATACATAGTAGTGTATACATGTTAATCCCAAACTCCTAATATATCCCTTCTCCCCTTTCCCCTTTGGTAACCATAAGTTTGTTTTCTATGTCTGTGGGTCTATTTCCATTTTGTCAATAAGTTCATTTGTATAATTTTTTTAGATTCCACATATAGTGATATCATATGATATTTGTTTTTTTTCTGTCTGACTTCACTTTGTGTGATAATCTCTAGGTCTATCCATGTTGCTGCAAATGATATTATTTCATTCTTTGTTTATGGCTGAATAATATTCCATTGGATATATGTACCACATCTTCTTTATCTATTCATTTTTCGATGAACATTTAGGTTGCTTCCATGTCTTGGCTATTGTAAATAGTGCTGCAATGAAACATTGGGGTGCATGTATCTTTTTGAATTGCACCTTTCTCCATATATATATTCCCAGGATTGGGATCCCTGGATCATATGGTAACTCTATTTTTAGTTTCTTAATGAACCTCCATACTGGTTGCACCAATTAAAATTCCCACCAGTAGTGTACGAGGGTTCACTTTTCTCCACACCCTCTCCAGCATTTATTATTTGTAGACTTTTTGATGATGGGCATTCTGTCTGCTATGAGGTGATACCTCGTTGTAGTTTTGATTTGATTTTCTCTAATAATTAGCGATATTGAAAATCCTTTCATGCACCTGTTGACCATCTGTATGTCTTCTTTGGAGAAATGTCTTTTTAGGTCTTCTGCCCAATTTTGGATTGGGTTATTTGTGGTTTTTTTCTTTATATTGCACTGTATGAGCTGTTTCTATACTTTGGAAATTAATCCTTTGTCTGTCACATCATTTGCAAATATTTGTTCCCATTCCGTAGGTTGCCTTTTTGTTTTCTTTATGGTTTCATTTCCTGTGCAAAAGCTTTTAAGTTTAACTAGGTCCCATTTCTTTATTTTTGTTTTTATTTCCATTCTAGGAGACAGAGCAAAAATGATATTGCTATGATTTACGTCAAAGAGTGTTCTGACTGTTCTACTCTAAGAGTTTTATAATATCCAGTCTTATATTTAGGTCTGTAAACCATTTTGAGTTTATTGTTGTATATGATCTTTGAGAATGTTCTAATTTCATCCTTTGACATGTAGCTGTACTGTTTTCCTAGCATCCTTTATTGTAGAGACTGTCTTTTCTCCATGGTATATTCTTGCTCCTTTGTCATAGATTAATTGACCATAGGTGTGTGGGTTTATTTCTGGGCTCTCTATACTGTTCCATTGATCTATATTTCTGTTTTTGTGCCACTACAATACTGTTTGGATTACTGCAGCTTTGTAGTGTAGTCTGAAGTCAGGGAATGTGACTCCTCCAGCTCCATTCTTCTTTCTCAAGACTGCTTTGGCTGTTAGGGGACTTTCGTGTTTCCATACAAATTTTAAAATTATTTGTTCTAGTTCTGTGAAAAATGACCTTGGTAATTTGATAGGGATTGCACTGAACCTGTAATTGGCCTTGGATAGTAAAGTCATTTTGACAAAATTGATTCTTCCAATCCAAGAACATGGTGTATCTTTCCATCAGTTTGTGTTGTCTTCAGTTTCTTTCATCGGCATTTTATAGGTTTCCGATTACAGGTCTTTTGCCTTTTCAGGTAGGTTTATCCCTAGGTATTTTATTCTTTTAGATGTGATGGTAAATGGGATTTTTTCCTTAATTTCTCTTTCTGATCTTTTGTTGTTAGTATATAGAAATGCAACAAATTTCTGTGTATTTATTTTGTATCATTCAACTTTACTGAATTCATTGATGAGCTCTAGTAGTTTTCTGGTAGTATCTTTAGGATTTTCTATGTATAGCATCATCTGCAAACAGTGACAGTTTTACTTCTTCTTTTCCACTTTTGATTCCTTCTATTTCTTTTTCTTCTGTGATTGCTGTGTCTAGGTCTTCCAAAACTTTGTTGAATAAAAGTGGTGAGTGTGGGCATCCTTGTCTTGCTCCCAGTCTTAGAGGAAATACTTTCAGATTTTCGCTGTTGAGTACGATGTTAGCTGTGGGTTTTTCATATATAGCCATTATTATGTTAAGGTGTATTCCCTCTATACCCGCTCTCTGGAGAGTTTTTATCATAAATGGATGTTGAATTTTATCAAAAGCTTTTTTGTCTCTATTGAGATGATCATATGGTTTTTATTCTTCAATTTGTTAACGTGGTGTGTCACACAGATTGATTTGTGGATATTGAAAAAAACTGCAAAAAATACAAACATGTGGAGGCTAAACAATATGCTACTAAACAACCAATGAATCGTGGAAGAAATTAAAGAGAAAATCAAAAAATACCTAGAGAGAAATGAAAATGAAAACATGATGATCCAAAACCTATGGGATGCAGCAAAAGTAGTTCTAAGAGGGAAGTTTATAGTAATACAGTCATACCTTGGGAAACAAAAAATCTCAAATAAATAACCTAACCTTACACCTAAAGCAAATAGAGAAAGAAGAACAAACCAAACCCATAGTTAGTAGAAGGAAAGAAATCATAAAGATCAGAGCAGAAATAAATAGAGACTAAGAAGACAATAGAAAAGATCAATGAAACTAAAATGGAACTTGGGTCTCTGACTCACAGCAGGAGCAGAAGAGGTTATAGACCACGTCTTTGAAAACTGTGCATGAGTCAGAACTAAGCTGGGTTGTGTTAAGTCTTCGAGATTGTTGTCTAGTAAAATCATGACATTCAGAACTTTAAGAAACTGCTTGTTTTTTCATGGTGTAGATCTGGCCCCTGGTTGTTGAAGTTAGATGAACTGGGAATGAAATGATTTGGGGGCATTCTGGGGAGAAAATTTCAAGGCCGAAGATGAGTTTTTTTTTTTTTTGTCCTGATTAACAATGAAATGAAAACCATAATTTCTACCAATATTGTGGAACAGTTTAGGGATGTGCCAGAAGCAAGTTTCTGTAGAGAAGGAGGGGATGGTAATAATCTCCTGGCAAGATAACCAAAATTTGGGCTAAGGCAGCAGTGTTAGAGATTACTTAGAAAAGGTAAAGAAAGGTATGTGCAACAGGGTATATGGAATAAAAGAAAGGGACTGAAAAAAAATGACAATAAATATGAAGTCTGTATCCTTAGCTCCTAGTTCAGGGATACACACATCAAATGTTCTGGAGAATAATGGCATTGATAAGAAAGCAAAAAAAAAAAAAAAGTAATAAAATTGATTTATTGTACTAAAATGCACTTATATGAGTTAAGTCATTTAGGTATTTATTAAGCACTTTCTATGTGCTGTTATTAGCATTAAAACAATTAATAAAGCATGAGTCCTGCGGTCAAGTATGATGATTACAGGGAATGAGTGACTTTCCCAGGGGAGTGGATTGGCTCTTGGGTCCAGGCAGCCAGTTCCCAGTTCTGACCTCTAGACTGTCTCTTATGCTCTAGCACAGGAGTTTGCCAACAACAACACGATCTGTTCTTTGTACTCACTGCCTCAAGACAGAAGTGATACTAGAAACAGATCTTGGTGTTTACAAAAGAGTGACGAACATGATAAAGGAATTAATTAATGGAGAACGGTTGATTGATTTGCTAAATTGGGAAGCGACACAGAAGCATATTTAGACGTCTCAGCTTAATTAGTGCCTCTGAATGAAATCTAAGTAGACATGATTTAAGTACAAAAGGAGAAAAAAAACCTAGAAGAAATCCTTGCGGATTAATTTTAAGTGAAAAAAACAGGATATAAACTTTTCTGTGTAATTTTAATCATGTAACATAATTGCAGAGCATTATTTTAAAAAAACCCAGACTAAAAAATGGGCAGAAGACCTGAATAGATGTTTTTCCAGAGAAGAAATGCAGATGAACAACAGGTACATGAAAAGATGCTAAACATCACTAATCAACAGGGAAATGCAAATCAAAACAAAGAGATATCACCTCTTACCTGTAAGTATGGATATTAACAAAAAGAACACAAATAGCAAGTGTTGGCGAGGATGTGGAGAATAGGGAACCCTCCTCCGCTGTTGGTGGGAGTGCAAATTGGTGCAGCTATTGAAAACAATATTGAGGTTCCTAAAAATCTAAAAATAGAGCTACCATATGATGCAGCAATCCACTCCTGGGTATATATCCGGAAAAAAGAAAACACTAATTTGAACAGATACATGCACCCCAATATGCATTTCAGCATTATTTATAATAGCCAAGATATAGAAACAACCGAAGTGTCCATCAACAGATGAATGGATAAAGAAGATGTGATATGTGTGTACACACACACACACACACACACACACACAGACACACACACACAATGGAATACTACTCAGCCATAAAAAAGAATGAAGTCCTGCCATTTGTGACATGAATGGACTTGAGGGGTATTATGCCTCGTGAAATAAGTCAGAAAAAGAGAAATAACATGTTATCACATATATGCAAAATCTAAAAAAATAAAATGAATAAATACAACAAAAAGAAACAGGCTCACAGATAATACAGAACAAACTAGTTGTTACCAGTGGGAAGAGGGAAGGGAGGAAGGACAAAAGAAGCGTAGAGGATTAAGAGGTACAAACTATTATGTATAAAATAAAGAAGATACAGGATTTATTATATAGCACAGGAAATACAGCCAATATTTTATAATAACTTTAAATGGAGTCTAATCTTTAAAAATACTGAATCACTATGTTATATACCTGAAACTAATGTAATATTGTAAATCAACTATGCTTTAATAAAAAAATAATTTCATAGCCAAAATACTAGATGTATACAACCTCTTCAAGAAAATGTATCACAAGTGGTCATAAAATCTGGGTGGTAAAATTATGGGCTATTTAAAATTTTTTCATTATGCTTTACTGAAGTATAATGCTATCATGAGTATGCTTTACTTTCATAATCAGGAAAAAAATCCTTCTATTGTAAATACTAATGGCTTATATTTATCAAGCATTTACTATATGCCAGGTGTTAGTCTAAGTGCTTTATCCATATTGACTGCTTTCATCATAGCAACCCTAAGAGGGAGAGATTCTTATTATCTGCATTTTCCAGATGAAACTCAGGAAGGGCAGCTCATCCAGTGCCACATATCGGGGCAGGGCTGGAGCTGGGATTCACACCCAAGGACGTGGCTCCAGAGACTGTGCTCTTAGCCACTAAGCTAATCAGTAGCTGAGCTGAATGACTGTATTTCCCCTGGTTTAGACCAGGAGACTAATTCCATAACCCAAAATCTATTCTGTTCTTAGTAAGGAGTTCATGTATCTGATAGGCAAACATTATGCCTTGGGTTGGCGGGCAGTGATCAACATCTCTCGCCATTTTTATTATTACTTTAAAGAAAAAATATAGCTTTTCTTCCTGTTTTACCTCTTTCTTAAAGGCTTTCTCTTCAATCAGTTTTCTTACATCATGAAGGCCCTTAATTTTAATCCATAAAAACATTCCAGCAGTAGGAACATGCCATTCTGCCAAACCTACAAACAAAAGAACAGAAGAAATTTTCCCGAGACCATTTTTGATGATGTCAGCTATATCGCTGAAATGACAAATTGCAGTAACTGTAAACTAGTATTTCCAAAAAAGTTCCTTTGGTGATAGCATTTTTTAAAAATATAGTTTTAGGAGTCCTGAAAATTGGTGTTCTGAGTTTTATTTTAAAAAGTAAGGGGAGGGTTTGAAAGGGAGAGAGGGGACTCATGTATATTTCTGATTTTAGTGGGTCTCAGGGCAGTGCAGGAAATCCAGTGCCATGCCCGCCTCCCTTTCTTAGAACTGTCCCTAAGCCAAATGTGGCTCTTTCAATTTTAGAAGAGGATTCCTCCACCCTTTCTAGAGCCTTCTAGTGTTTCAGTAAATCCTATCGTTTACATAATCGTTCAGAAGTCCAATGAATTGAAGTTTTTATTGCAATGTAGTTAAGAAGTACTTAAAATTCAGGAATTCCTGGTGTATTTGTAGGCTTTATATTTCATTGAACATAAGGATAGAGAAACCAAGAAGGAACAAGAGTTATTTTGATTTTTACCTTTAAAAAAAAAAACCTTGATGTTGATTAAAACCTTTTTTTCAACTTCACCATAGGAAATGGTAGAATAGTACTCTTATCAAAAAGATAGTAATTGTGTTTTTACCACGACTACATAGGGAACAAGATATGAGGGAAATAAGTGAATACTTTGTATTTACTATTATTCCTACAAAAGGCACTTTTAGTGGTGTAATTAAAGCCGGGTAATTCATTTTACTTTCTTCCTTAATAGAAGGGTAAGCTGTGACAAAGCGAGAGAGAGGCATGGACATATATACACTACCAAACGTAAGGTAGATGGCTAGTGGGAAGCAGCCGCATAGCACAGGGAGATCAGCTCGGTGCTTTGTGACCGCCTGGAGGGGTGGGATAGGGAGGATGAGAGGGAGGGAGACACAAGAGGGAGGAGTTATGGGAACGTATGTATATGTATAACTGATTCACTTTGTTATAAAGCAGAAACTAACAAAAAAGTAATTTAAAAATTAAAAAAAACAAATAGTAAAAAAAACATCTAAAGCATTTTGAAATCAAATTAGCAATAGAAATACTACTGATTAATGAGGTTCATGATTAAAAGGCAAATCATCTGTAATGAGAAATCCACCTTAGACTGTACTTAGTTTGTACTATTGTACTGTTTTGTCTTTATAGAGTCTAGTTAGAAAAGGAATATGTTATGTCACAATTCCTCTTCTATTTGGAGCAAAATTTTGAAAACCTTTAGAGTACAGGTATTATTTAGCTTTAAGTAGATTATTGCTGGTGTTAGACTAATTGGTCGTTTTTCTTCAAACCACAGTTACTTTGCAGCAGTCAGTTATAGTAGAAACGCGTAGAATCGTGCCAGGGTTTGTGCTCTTACTTCTGAGATCATTCATAGGGTAACATTTTCTTGACAAGAATACTCCTGGACCCTGTTTCCTTCCCCAGGGTTATTAACAATACTCTGTGGTGTGTATCACTTACTCATATAGGGGCTACTGTTCATCCCAGGACAGGATGTAAGTTCCACTCACCACTTAACCACTTGTCTGCAGCTGCCAATAATGCATCCCTCTGCTTCCTATAGAAATCAGTAACCCTAGAAGAAGAAAACAATGAAAAGGATGTGTTTGCTACATTGATTGCAGACACTAAAAGGCTCTGGAGTCCATTCTGTAAGAATCTATTTTCTATCTTGATGAAAATGTTGAATTCTTGATGAGGGAATAGAGCATATTTATTTGACCTGTTGGGTGGTAAACTTTTTACCATTGTGGTTTTTCCATTATTTTGGAATAATTCAAAAATGAAAATTAATAGAGTGAAGTCCATTTCTATGTAAAGTATGGAACCTAAAATACAATACCTGTCTACATGAGCCAGGAAGCCCTCTTCTCCCCATTGGTACAGAAGCTGTGATACCAGGAGCTAAACGGGATGAGACAGTAATAAGGTCATCATTCATCCTCTGAAATGTGTTTTTTGCCCAAACGTAAAAGCAAACCACTCTTGATCATGTGCAAACCACCCTAAGAGGATGCTACAGGCTGTACCAAGCTTTGTAGAGCCAGCGATTTATAATAAGATTGATTATTAACAATGACAAGAATAATAGTAAAAATAACAAAGTATTTATGTGGTCCTTGCTATGTGCCGGAAACTGCTGTACCATATGAACGTATTTAAGCTAAGTTGATCTTCATAATACCCTTATTAGGCAGGTCATGATTTCTAATATACTGAGTAAGAGACTGAGGCATGAGACGAAGTTAACTTTCCTGAGGTCACTGCTCCTCAAAGAGCCTGGACTTAAGTCAGACTGTCCAGTCCGAGATCCACCCAATAACTGCCGCCCTGGATGGTCTCTAAATATAAAACACATACAGTCGCAGAGGGTTTCTACAGGCATGTGCTCCGTTCACCATGTTTCTGTTTGGCTGAAGGCTTCCCTAAGCTGTGTGGCTGACAGGGTCTTGGTGCTCCGTCCTGTTGTCAGGCCTGAGCCTCTGAGGTGGGAGAGTCAAGTTCAGGTCATTGGACCACCAGAGACTTCCTGGCTGCACGTAATATCAATTGGCAAGAGCTCTCTCAGAGATCTCTGTCTCAATGCTAAGACCCACCTCTACCCAATGGCCAGCAAGCTCTAGTGCTGGATGCCCCATGCCAAACAACTAGAAAGACAGGGGCACAACCCCTCCCATTAGCAGAGAGGCTGCCTAAAATCATACTAAGTTCAATCTCACCTCAAGAAACAAGAAAAATCTCAAGTAAACAAGAAGAAAAGAATAGCAAAGATCAATAAAACTAAAAGCTGGTTCTTTGAGAAGATAAACAAAATTGATAAACCATTAGCCAGACTTATCAAGGAGAAGAGGGAGAGGACTCAATAAAATTAGAAATGAAAAAGGAGAAGTTACAACAGACAGCGCAGAAATACAAGCATCCTAACAGACTACTACAAGCAACTCTATGCCAATAAAATGGACAAATTCTTAGAAAAGCACCACCTTCTGAGACTGAACCAGGAAGAAATAGAAAATATAAACAGACCAATCACAAGCACTGAAATTGAAACTGTGATTAAAAATCTTCCAACAGACAAAAGCCCAGGACCATATAGCTTCACAGGCGACTTCTTTCAAACATTTAGAGAAGAGCTAACACCTATCCTTCTCAAACTCTTCCAAAATATAGCAGAGGGAGGAACACTCCCAAACTCATTCTACGAGGCCACCATCACCCTGATACCAAAACAAGACAAGGATGTCACAAAGAAGGAAAACTAAAGATCAATATCACTGATGAACATAGATGCAAAAATCCTCAACAAAATACTAGCAAACAGAACCCAACAGCACATTAAAACGATCATACACCATGATCAAGTGGGGTTTATACCAGGAATGCAAGGATTCTTCAATATGTGCAAATCAATCAGTGTGAGAAATCATATTAACAAATTGAAGGAGAAAATCCATATGATCATCTCAATAGATGCAGAAAAAGCTTTTGACAAAATTCAACACCCATTTATGATAAAAACTCTCCAGAAAGTGGGCATAGAAGGAACCTACCTCAACATAATAAAGGCCGTATAGGACAAACCCACAGTAAACATCATTCTCAATGGTGAAAAACTGAAAGCATTTCCTCTAAGATCAGGAATAAGACAAGGATGTCCACTCTCACCACTATTATGCAACATAGTTTTGGAAGTTTTAGCCACAGCAATCAGAGAAGAAAAAGAAATAAAAGGAATCCAAATCGGAAAATAAGAAGTAAAGCTGTCACTGTTTGCAGATGACATGATACTATACATAGAGAATCCTAAAGATGCTACCAAAAAACTACCAGAGCTAATCAATGAATTTGGTAAAGTAGCAGGATAAAAAGTTAATGCACAGAAATCTCTTGCATTCCTATGCACTAATGATGAAAAATTTGAAAGAGAAATTAAAGAAACACTCCAATTTACACTCCTAGGAATAAACCAACCTAAGGGGACAAAAGACCTGTATGCAGAAAGCTATAAGACACTGATGAAAGAAATTAAAGATGATACAAACAGATGGAGAGATGTACCATGTTCTTGGATTGGAAGAATCAACATTGTGAAAGTGACTACACTACCCAAAGCAATCTACAGATTCAGTGCAATCCCTATCAAACTACCAATGGCATTTTTCACAGAACTAGAACAAAAAATTTCACAATGTGTATGGAAACACAAAGACCCCGAATAGCCAAAGCAACCTTGAGAACGAAAAACGGAGCTGGAGGAATCAGGGCTCCCTGACTTCAGACTCTACTACAAAGCTACAGTAATGAAGATAGTATGTTACTGGCACAAAAACAGAAATATAGATCAATGGACCAGGATAGAAAGCCCAGAGATAAACCTATGCACATATGACACCTTATCTTTGACAAAGGAGGCAAGAGTATACAATGGAGAAAAGACAGCCTCTTCAATAAGTGGTGCTGGGAAAACTGGACAGCTACATGTAAAAGAATGAAATTAGAACACTTGCTAACACCATACACAAAAATAAACTCAAAATGGATTAAAGACCTAAATGTAAGGCCAGACACTATAAAACTCTTAGAGAAAAACATAGGAAGAACACTGTTTGACATAAATCACAGCAAGATCCTTTTTGACCCACCTCCTAGAGGAATGGAAATAAAAACAAAGATAAACAAATGGGACCTAATGAAACTTAAAGCTTTTGCACAGCAAAGGAAATCATAAACAAGACAAAAAGACAACCCTCAGAATGGGAGAAAATATTGGCAAATGAAGCAACTGACAAAGGATTAATCTCCAAATATACAAGCAGCTAATGCAGCTCAATATCAAAAAAAACCCACAAACAACCCAATCCAAAAATGGGCAGAAGACCTGAATAGACATCTCTCCAAAGAAGGTATACAGATTGCCAACAAACACATGAAAGTATGTTCAACATCACTAATCATTAGAGAAATGCAAATCAAAAGTAAAATGAGGAATCACCTCATTTTACCAGTGAGAATGGCCATCATCAAAAAATCTCCAAACAATAAATGCTGGAGAGGGTGTGGAGAAAAGGGAACCCTCTTGCACTGTTGGTGGGAATGTAAATTGATACAGCCACTATGGAGAACAGTAGGGAGGTTCTTTAAAAAACTAAAAATAGAACTACCATATGACCCAGCAATCCCACTACTGGGCATATACCCTGAGAAAACCATAATTCAAAAAGACATGTACCACAATGTTCATTGCAGCTCTCTTTACAATAGCCAGGACATGGAAGCAACCTAAGTGTCCATCGACAGATGACTGGATAAAGAAGACGTGGCACATATATACAATGGAATATTACTCAGCCATGAAAAGAAATGAAATTGAGTTGTTTGTAGTGAGATGGATGGACCTAGCGTCTGTCATATAGACTGAAGTAAGTCAGAAAGAGAAAAAAAAATATCGTATGCTAACACATATATATGGAATCTAAAAAAAAAAAAAGGCTCTGAAGAACCTTGGGGCAAGACAGGAATAAAGATGGAGACATAGAGAATGGACATGAGGACGTGGGGAGGGGGAAGGGTAAGCTGGGACAAAGTGAGAGAGAGGCATGGACATATATACACCACCAAATGTAAAATAGATAGCTAATGGGAAGCAGCCGCATAGCACAGGGAGATCAGCTCGGTGCTTTGTGTCCACCTAGAGGGTGGGATAGGGAGGGTGGGAGGGACATATAAGAGGAAGGGGATATGGGGATATACGTATGCATATAGCTGATTCACTTTGCTATACAGCAGAAACTAATACAACATTGTAAAGCAAGTATACTCCAATAAAGATATAAAAAAAAAATTAGTTCCAGAAATTGAACAAATGTTATGATCAAAATAAAGAGATAAATTGACAAAAAAATAAACAACCCCCCCCATGTACAGTCGATACATGAAGTTATACAATATATTCAGAGATTTTCTATCCAAAATGGAAGTTCTAAATGTAAATGGATAGTGAAATTTGTTTGATAACAGATACAGAAAATATGGAAAAGTCCCCAACTTGATAAAACACGGGGACACGTGCACTTTGTGGAATGCATAATGTCAAAGAAATGTCCCTTCTACATAAACTACCCCTTTTGAGTTGTTAGGTAGCAGTCCTGTCCTTATGGTTGGTTCTCAAGATTGCCTTAGGGATGGCTCCAATCATTTCTCAAAGCTTGTGAAGAAATTTATACATTCGCCACAAATAATTTTACTGTATTTAATTAAAATACATTCCAGCCGCTGTCTGTAGGGAGCTTAGCACATGGGCAGTGAAGGGAGAGATCGGGCCACGATGTGGGTTTGGAACCCTTGCTCTCAGATTCCAGGACAGCGAAGCTAACGGTGTGTTACTTCACCAAAACGCTTCTGTCCTGTCGAGTCCAACACAGTTTTCATGGGATTCCTGGGCTAGATGCCAGGACACAGCTGAATAAGATCTCTGACCCTCAAGGAGTTTGGTCTACACTGTGAAACAGTACCAGGTCCATTCAAATCTCTTTTGGCTTTTAGAGCAAGCATCTGCTGTGCATGGTCTCCTAATTCAGTCCATGCGGAACTAGAGGTGCAATCAGTGATTTCTCTCCCTGTCATGTTCACTCAGTCTTATTTGCCAACATCTATTTTGTTTTATGATCTGATTCAAAAAAATTCCTATTTCCTAAGTTGTCCATACCTGGGCAAAAGTGCTGGGGTGCATCGTTGAAACTTGTATGTGTAAAACAATTCTCTCGATCAAGGGCTTTGGACCAGTTATAAACCCTATTCGCAACCTGCACAAAGAGAGAAAAGGCACAGTACCAACCCTGCATTAACAATTAATACCATGTTAGTGATTTCATGGGGAAGAAAGTTGTGACCTGGGGACAAATGGACCTAGACAGTTAACACAGTCTAATAAAACAACTTCTTATTTAAAATACACATTTAAATTAAATTGTACAGTTAAAATAGACCACGTATTTCTAAATGTGCTCTTTCGTATATGTAACCAAAAACCTGACCAGTCCCCCTACAGCTGTAAATTTAATGGCCAACTATCTTTGACCACTGGGGACAGGTTGGGAGAAAAGCCTGGTATTAATAGATGAAATCAAACGGGAATACAGGTATCTTAAATGAGAACTGTTTGCTGAGGTGCAGCCTCTGTCACCTTTAGCTGCAGCCTGCAGGCACAGCCAGGGCCTTACCCAGAGGACAGGACTTTGGAAAAAGAGTCAGCTCGGATGACACGCCCATCAACGTCCATGGAGAGAAAAGTCGGTGCCCAGGGCTTGAAATGGAAGAAAAATACTGTTGGTTTGGGAAGTCTGTTAGAGACCGTATCCCTACTTTGTGCAGAGACTGGGGAGGAATGGATTTGGAGAACAGTAGGACAAACATCCTTTTCCTTGTCTTCATCTCAGCCCTTTGAAATGGAGTAAAAACCAGAGATGCACGTTCTTCTATTCGTATCTGCCGATCTTCACGGCTTTTCTGCCAAATACACACACACGTCCTCGCACTTGCTCACGCTGCCACTCCCGTGAGTTTAGAGGAACCTCACACAGGACCTCCTCGTCCCAAGGCTTGAGATCCAGGATGTACAGATTTCGAGGAAGGATTCAAGAAAAACTAGTTTGGAAAAGACCAAAGCGAAGAGGGCCGTCAGCATTCAGGGCTGTTTAGGAAGAGATGCTGAGCCTTAGACCAACTAGAAACACAACAAAGGTGCAAGGGAAGACGAGCAGAGTAGTCGGTCTGCAATGCTGAAACTTCCATATTTACTTCAAACGTAAATGCCAACAAGAAAGGGGGCCATGGTCGTGTTGAAGGTGGGCGGCAGGCAGACATGGTATTCAGGCAAACTAGATAAAAAGCCAAGAGTTCTGTTTCTTCTCCGTAGATATAGAGTGGGGACTGAGTGCGTGTGTTTGTTCTGTGCAGCCCTGAGAGCAAATACAGTGTTGGATTTTGCGGAGTTGGGCATTGGGAGTCTGTACCACTACTGTTGTCTCCTAGGAAACCGTGCTCGTGGACAGTGGTGTACATATATAGTGGGAAAGGATCTAAAAGCCCATGATTCTGCAGGAAAGTCCCCGACCCTAAGCGACAGGGATGGCGAGCGGGCAGCATGATGCTAGGCACGCCCCTCCTCTGCCCACCACCGCCTCATGACCGAGCGCGGCCGTCCTTCTCCTTCCGCCTGGACACGCCTCCCAAGTCCTCCGCCCGTCAGCCACCCCCGAGAGACTGAGGTTGACACCCAAGGAGACACCCACTCCGTAACCCTGGCACGATGTCTAAGGAGCCACGACCTGGATTTGGAGTCCAGACGACCCTCACCCTTGACTTCACTCGACCCTCCACGTGCCTGGCACAGAGAGCCAGCCGCTATTCTAAAGGAAAGGAATTTCTGGAAAGAGCAGTAATACCAGAGATGAAAATGCTCGGCAGCCCGGCTAAACTCACATCAGCAGAGTAACTTACAGCCACTTGTCTACTGATTGTGGGCTGAGTTGACACTGCACTTACCTTGTTGAACTGCATAAAATAGTAAGGATCGTCTTCTATGATGAGAAAGTCGTATTTTCTTGCGAGCTAAAAAAGGTTAAAGGAGCATATTTATTTCTTCAGAGCGCTCGAAGATGAAAATCACTTGGAACCACAGTTCTTTGTACTCATTCATTCATTCATCCAAGAAGCTACTGAGGGCTCCGTGTCCTAGGAGGACAGGAGCCAGCCCTAAAAGCTCTGTCCTCAGGGAACTTACGATCTGGTGGGAAAGACAGAAGGAACGTGAGCCAGTGGATAGTGAACAGAGGGTCAGGAGGGAGGTTTTGAGGGCTGGGCAGAAGGTTAAAGAGGGTGGATGTCTGAGAGAGAGAGAGTGACATGGAAGCTCCAGGAGAGCTCAGGCCGGCAGGAAGGACCAGGCGTGCAGATGACAGGGCAGAAGATTTTAGACTGAGGGACCAGGAGCAAAGGCCCTGGGGGTGAGAAAATACTTGGCATGTTTAAGGGATAGACGTTTATAGAAGGCGTAGGTGTGTCAGGGACAGAAGGAAGGCTCTGTAGCTGCAACAAGAAGGATGTGAGAGACCTGAGAACCGAGGCCCAGGTCGCATAACTGTGCGTGGCAGGTGAAGGACTCTGATCTTGTTTTAAGTGCAGGGAAGCAGCTGGAGGAGGGGTTGTAGATCTACACTTGAGCAGGAAGGACGCCACGAGCCGGGGGCGGGAGCTGTGAGGAGGGGGGCAGTCACGGGGTCCGGGAGGGCGGGCGGGCGGCCAAGGAGACGGTGGGTTTGGATAACGTTGGTGGTGGGAGCCACGGGATGCATTGGAGGTGGGGGTGAGGGGAAGACAGAAGGAAGAGAGGGGAGGAAGAGGTGAGTTTAACACTACACCAACAGTAACGTCTCTTTCAACCAAAATATCAATTAAAGGGAAAGGAAACCCTCATAGCAAGAGCGTAATAGTTTCTTGAGTTTAAATTTATGGGGACCCTTTTATTAAAAATCATCTTCCTTGGGCTTCCCTGGTAGCGAATGGTTGAGAGTCCGCCTGCCGATGCAGGGGACACGGGTTCGTGTCCCGGTCCGGGAAGATCCCACATGCCACAGAGCGGCTGGGCCCGTGAGCCATGGCCGCTGGGCCTGCGCGTCCGGAGCCTGTGCTCCGCAACGGGAGAGGCCACAACAGTGAGAGGCCCGCGTACCGCAAAAAATAAAATAAAATAAAAAAATCATCTTCCTTGAGAGCAAGAGGCTAATCAGAGAAGGAACTTGAGAGCACTCTTCTAAAGGGTCAGAAAGAAACAAGAACACAGCCACATAGCACAATCTTTGAAAATACCTCATAAATTTCCTTCTTGCGGTTAGTTGTTAATGAGTTCCCGGCAGGGTTGTTGCCATTTGGGACAGTATAAAGAAATTTGGGGGTGTTTTTCTCGGGGTTCTTTGAATCTTCTGGTTTCCATTTGGAAAGTATTTCTCTGAGGGAGTCTGGAATAATCCCGTGCTCATCACTGGAAACGTTAATAATGTTGCAGCCCAGTGGTTGCACCTGTGGAGGACAGGAGAAAAGAAAACCCAAGACTCAGACATGATACCAAATATCATAGTCACTGGTTCTTACAGTAACGAAAATGTTACCATTTATACCCTTAAACACAAACCTGCACTCAGCCCTACACCCAAGGGCTGAGGTGGTATTTTCTGATTCCACTGTTGCCCTGGTTAAGCTTCCATTATGGTTCAAAAATATTCCCTGTCAATTCCTAGAGGAAGGGTAGACATCCCTGCTCATATATGTCAGGCTTGGCCAGGGGTCTGGCTTTGGTCAATAAATTGCGTGCAGAAGTGATGGGTGTTCCTTCCAAGCAGAAGCTTTAAATCCCAGCTTGGGTCTCTCGTTCCCTGTTCCCTCTGCTCTAAGACTGGCAGCGGTCCAGATGAGGCTGCTTCTGTCACTCTGGGGCCTGGGATGAAGATGGCATGGCACAGAGCTTGGTGGCCTGACCGTGGACACGGCGTGTGAGAGAAAGACAGGACTTTGCAGCCATAGGCCAGCGAGATAAGGGGTCAGCTATTCCACAGCATAACCCAGCCTCTTCTGACTGTATCATCTTTATAATTATGGTTGGGACTGCTTCATAAAATAGGAGTTTATTAAGGAATTTTTTTACAAAGTAAATTTATCACATACAGCATCTGTGATGCTAATACATAAAATAGTTATAAGCAGAGGTGATATTCAAAATATTGGACAGGTGGTGTAGCACGGGCACTTCAGGTGCATTCTGTGGGCCCCATGCCAGGTCAGCATTAGCTCTGTACCATGGGGGGTTCAGGGTGGTCTTAGGAGAGGAGCCAGGGAGCATAGTGGCAGTGGCTCATCAAGGCATGTGGAAGTGTTTCAATACTGTACCAATTGCAGAGGCTGAAGTTGAAAGTAGTGGCCTTGCTTATAGACATAGTTTTATAAAAGTCTTGTGTTTTTATGTTTTATGTTCATAAAGAAAAAATTGGGACTTATTAACAACAAGCAAAGGAAACCATCAACAAAATGAAAAGACAACCTACAGACTGGGAGAAAATGTTTGCCAACAGTGCAACTGACAAGTGATTAATTTCCAAAGTATACAAACAGCTCATACAGCTCAATATCAAAAAACAAAAAAAAAACAACCCCATCAAAAAATGGACAGAAGACTGAAGTAGACATTTCTCCAAAGAAGACATACAGATGGCCAACAGGCACATGACAAGATGTTCAACATCCCTAATTATTAGAGAAATGCAAATGAAAACTACAATGAGGTACCACCTCAAATGAGTCAGAATGCCCATCATCAGAAAGTCTACAAATAATAAATGCTGGAGAGGGTGTGGAGGAAAGGGCCTCTGACATTGTTGGTGGGAATGTAAATTGGTGTAGCCACTATGGAGAACAGACAGTATGGAGGTTCTTAAAAGACCAGAAGTGGAGTTACCATATGATTCAGTGATCCCACTCCTGGGCATATATATGGAGAAAAGTATAATTCAAAAAGATACATGCACCCTAATGTTCATAGCAGCACTACTGACAATAGTTAAGACATGGAAGCAACTTAAAATGTCCATCAACAGATGAATGGATAAAGAAAATATGGTCCATATATACAATGGAATATTACTCAGACATAAAAAAGAATGAAATAATGCCATTTGCAGCAACATGGATGGACCTAGAGATTATCATACTAAGTGAGGTAACTCAGACAAAGACAAACATCATATGATAGCACTTATATGTGGAGTCTAAGACAAGGATACAAATGAACTTATTTACAAAACAAACAAACTCACAGACATAGAAAACAAACTTACGGTTACTAAAGGGGAAAGGTGGGGAGGGATAAATTAGGAGTTTGGGATTAACATGTACACACTACAATATATAAAATAAATAAACAGCACGTTCCTACTGTATAGCACAGGGAAGTGTATACTCAATATCCTGTAATAACCTATCATGGAAAAGAATGTGAAAAAGAACAGATATATATATATATCTGAATCACTTTGCTGTATACCTGAAACTAACATGACATTGTAAGTAAACTATATTTCAATAAAAATTAAGAAAAAAAAACCCAATAATTGAGTGAAGTTCTCAGAAAAAAATTTTTCAAAGAATATGCAAACACTCATATTAGTCATCAAACGTAGACTTATGCACTAAGTGAGAATAATCCAGACCCTACTTGTGGCAAATTTAAAAGGCCTTAGACTTTAAAAACACATGTACATGAATAAAGCAAGTTCATCTTGGGCCACGAGATAAACACCCAAGACCGTCGGCGTATTCCCTCACAGCGTGGCACTGGTTTCTGTTTGGGCATGTGAAAACGTGTGTTAATCGTGCTATTTACATAGATACAAGTTTCACATTTACAGGCATTGCATAATCTTACATCTTTGGAGTTCAGGAAAATAATGCATAATTAGTATCCAATGATTAAGGCCATTATTTTACTTTAGTTTTTAAAATTGTGGTAAAATATATATAACAAAAAAATCTGCCATTTTAACGTGTGGGATTCAGTGGCATTAATTACGTTCATAATGTGTGCATCTCTCACTATCAATTTCCAAAACCTTTTCATCACTCTAAACAGAAACCCTGTAGTCATTAAGCAACAACTCCCCATTTCCCCCTCCCCCAGGCCCTGGTAACCTCTCATCAACTTCCTGTCTCTATGAATTTGCCTATTTTTGGTATTTAGTACAAGTGGAATCATACAATATTTGTCCTTTTGTGTCTGGCTTCTTTCTTTGAGCCCCTGCAGTGATGGGCAGTGCTTTACTCCTCAGAGAGCTGGGAAGGCTGATGGTTAGACAGTTGTTACATTGAGTTGAAATTGTTTCCTGTAGTTTCTACCCTTTGGTTCAAGTTCTATGAACCTGAGGACACGCACAGACAAACCTAACTCCTCTGTCACATGGCTAGCTTTAATGTACCTGAGGACAATTCTCATGCCCCTGTGGAGTCTTGTCTCTCTGCGGAAAAGAGCATAGTTCCTAAAACAATTCAACCTATGGTATTATTTCCATTTCTTTGTTCACTTTGGTCGCTTTTCTCCGACTGTGCTCCAGCCTGTATTCACATCGACCCAAAAGTATTGTGCCCCCAACAGTGGTGTGTTCTGACCAGGGCACAGCAGAGCAGGCATGTGGTCATATAGATGGTAGTGAAAAAATGTCTTTGTAAATTAAGTCACATTTCAGGTGGAATGTTAACAAATCTGGACATGATTTTGCACAACCCAATTTTAGCACCTCTGCATTTAGACCTTGTAAGGAGAAATGTATAAAGCAGAGGGTACATTTCACATATTCTGCATATATTAATGATTCTCCTGTTTAAGAAGAAAGATGCTATTTTATGTTTCAGTGGGCAGAGAATTCTCAAGGTGCAGTGGTTTCTTATTTGTTAGAAGAAAAGAGAGTTGCCTTTTGTAGACATGTGTACTCACAGCATGAATTGTTCCTGAATAAATAGGTTCATTTACGAGGATATTATCTCCAGGATTAACGATCATCTCAAATACCTAACAAAAGAAGCATAGGTTAACTTCATTAGTCTGGTTTCCATTCTTAGAAAACACCTCCCCCCGCCTTTTTTTGTTTTAGTTTGGGCTCACTAGGATTCTAGAGGAGTTGGCAAGTTTCCTGTAAATGCCAGATGGGACGTATGTTGTGAGCCCTGGTGTCTCCATTGCAACTACTCATCTCTGCCTCTATGGTGAGAAAGCTGTAGACAATACGTCAGCCGACGGTGTGGCTGAGTTCCAATAAAACTCTATTTACAGAATCAGACAAGGGCTGGCTTGGCTCTCAAGCCACAGTTTGCAAACCTCCGTTCTGGGTTTAAAAAATATATATATATACACATAACTGGTTTGGCTCCTAAAATTCATGTATTCCTTCTTTGAATAATTTAAAAATCTTTGCTATAAGCCAGGACCTATGGAGACAAACTGATGAGTATAGTGGGATGGTTTTTATCCTCGTGGAGGTGCTAGTTCATTGAAAGCTAGATTCTAATCAAATAACTACTCAGATAAATGCATATGTAAAATCGGTGATACGCGCTATTACGTATAGATGCCAAGGCTCTACGTGCTCATTGTAGGAGGACTTGGGCACTCAGGGAACTTAGAGCATTCAGGGAGGGCTTCCCTGAGGAAGTGACGAGTAGGAGGAGGGGTGACAATACGTACACAATTTGAGAAACTGAAAGAATCCTGTGGCTTGAGGTGGAGTGTGAAGAGGAGAGTGGAAGGACTCAGAGGGAAGTGGGCAGAGAGCATCCCAGGGAGGCCTTTGGGCCAAGTGAGCCCAGGGAGAATTTTAAGTAGAGGGCGGGACCGGGGAGTCAGGTGACCAGACAGGCATTTGAGAAAGTCATTCTGGCTGCAACTCAAAGTATCAAAAAGGAATGAGAGTACAGGTGGAGTCTGGGAAGTTTTCAGGCTCATTTGGGAGGTATTTGCTGCAGTCCTTGGGAAAGGTAAGGGTGGTCTGGATGGGTTGATGATGGTGGGGCTGGAGAGAACTGAGCGGCATTTAGGAAATCAGAACAGCAGACCTAACTGTGGACTGAGGGGGCGCGAGGAAGGAGAGGTGTCAGGAGGGACCCCTGGATTTCTGGCTGTGCAGGTGGGGAGGTGGGGGGAGGAGTGCCACTGACTGAAAAACACCTCCGACGCTGTCTGTTCTGAGGGAGAAGCAGATGAGTGTGTTTTGGTGTGAGGTGCCTTTGAAACAGCCTGGGATGGATCAGGTGGATTGGTGGACGCGTGGATGTGCAGGGAGCCTGGAGTTAATGGCATGGACGTGATCGCCGAGATGTGATGCCCAGGGAAGGGGTGTGTGTGTGAAGGGGAAAGAGGTTTGGGGGCCCAGCCTCATGGGGCTCCCATACATAAGGGACACTGCAAGTGGGGCAGGGCAAGGAGGAAGGGGAGCATTCCAGAAAGGAGGGGGGCTCAGCAAGGGTAAAGGAGACTCAGAGGTCAGGGAGGACAAGGCCCACAGTCTCGGGGGATCTTGAGGACAGTATGATGCCTTGTGACATCAGTAGAGCCACACAAGAGATTTTTCCAGCCTAAGTCAGAGGGGTCCATTCTGACTAAATCTTACATGAGTCAGAGAATAATCCTTTCCCAGCCTGTGACATCTCACAGTCCCCAGGTCAAGCCTCTCCTCCCTATATCATTTTAACAAACTAGAGCTCTTGACACACAGCACGGCCATTATCCATTGAGACAGAAGATGTGACATCTTTTTCCAATTTGGACTAGGATGTTCGATTTACTTTTCCTTATGGGCTTTTGGCCTTTTATGACAACCAGTATCTTCCTCTGACAAGTTCATTGGTTCAGGATTTACAGGACATCCTAGGACCAAACAGATCACTGAGGTGGCTTGTGTATCATCTGTGGATCAGATGAAAACCTCATCACATTCATTTCCCATGTCAATTAGGGGACATGAGAAAGTCAAATATCCTAAATGAGGAGGGAGGGCTGTTTATTATCTGAGACACGGACACCTAAAATAATATCCATCCTGGGGAACAAAGTGGGAGAAATAGTAAACCGGATTCCCAGGAGGCCTCTGGAACAAGCATGGCTATAAGCCAGTGAGTTACTGATGCATTTGGCCATCTATGCTCTCTTCCTCTTTGATATGACTGATGTTGCAAGAGACAAAGAAGAAACTTTCTTGTGCATCTTTCTGGAAAAAAAAAAAAAGGCACCTAAGCAAAGAAATTCACTGAAGTCCTTTTTTTCCCTACTTGTCTGGGGCATCACAAATATTTCTCTTCAACAATAAAACTGAAACAGCAGCTAATCCTTTTGTTTTTCCTAATTAAGTCCAAAAAGAAGGAGGAAAATTATAGTCTTATTACTTTAATACATTATTATGTAATAATAATTTAATGAAAATTCATGAAAACTAACCAGCTTTCACATTTACATAAAAAAGAAGAGCAAGAAAGCTACTCTGCTTTGAGATAAACAAGAGTCATACTTTCATCTAGGTGTGAGGACTGAATGTAGAGCCTCCTTATCCAGGACTAATTATTCATGAAAAAGAAAAGAAACAAATAGATGAAGCTGAGAACCATATATGCAGTCTCTTTATTGGGGGACCCCCCAGTGATGGTTACCTCTGTGGAGTTCCTGGAACCCAGGAGAGAGGCAGAGAGAGAGAGAGAGGGAAAGAGAGAGAGAAAGTAACCCAGAGGAGAAGTCAGGCACAGACACAGACATATACGTAGACCTGGAGAAGCACAGCCAAGAGGGAGTCAGGGCACAACGGGCAGCCGGCACAGACGATGACACCAGCAGACACACAAAGGAATGACGTTTCATCTCAGGAGTATCAGGATACACCCTCAAAGAATTTAAAAGTCATGTGTTGAAATGTCATAACCACAAACATAACTGAAATGTAGCCTGAATCTCCGAGCTAGATGAAAGTAAGCAGTGCTCACTAAGCTGCAGGTAGGGGTTGAGTTCTTCCTGAATGGGAATCTTGTCCTAATGACTCAGAGCTCCGGGTCATTGATGGTGGGATCTCTGTTTAAGAGAAATCAGGTTGGTGAATGTCTTTAAGTTCCACTTATGATTCTAGGTGAAGCCAAGGAAGCCTTCATAACCCACAGAACATGATGCTCTGTGGCTAAGGGAGAGATGGCCGTATGGGTGAACGTAGTATTTGATTCTTCCCGCGGGTGCCCTTCCTTCCAGTCTTACCTTACAGAGACCTTCTTGGCTGCCACAGGTGACACACATGTCCATTTGTCCTTGGCTGGGTGGATAATGGATGGTGGGAGGATTATGCAATTTTACTTGTAACCGTTTTAGCCAGGATAACAGCTCTGGGAGTCTAAAGCATAAAATGCACGTAAAAATTGACAGTAGTGAAAGTCATGATAATAGTAGACAGGAACTAGATGGTGGCTTTATAGCAGGCACTGTAAAGGTCCTCAAATGCTTTTTGCCAATATTAATATCTTTACTTAAAAGACAAGGCAACAGACTTAGAGATTAAGAAATCCACATAAGTTAATCAGTTGGTGATTAAAAGAGCTTTCTCATTCCAAAGCCTGTACTTTTTCTTTTACATTAGAGCTCTCACTGCGTAATTCATTTTTTGTTTCCCTTAGGGAGATTTCTGTAGGATACCTAGAAGTGCAGGTTCAGTAAGTTCTTTGCATCATGGAAAGAAATGCTTCTGTATACATTATATACAATACAAT
Organism: Globicephala melas; assembly: GCF_963455315.2. Lineage (NCBI taxonomy): Eukaryota > Metazoa > Chordata > Mammalia > Artiodactyla > Delphinidae > Globicephala > Globicephala melas. Next base: position 112,350,679 of record NC_083319.1, on the reverse strand, counting down.
TTTTATGCACTCAACATGCATTATTCTTCAATCACAGAGCAAACAGGCTTTAATAAAGTATAATTCATAGACACTCTGCAAGTTACCCTTTATCACTGGAAGAAGACCAGCTGAGGAAAGCCTTAGAATATGTGTTCCAGTTGCCTTTATGAAATTAAACACATCTGAACTGAGGGCAACACACTTACGTAGCTGCCTGTTTAGAAAGGGAACATAATCATTAAAAAAATTCCCCAGGACCTAAACTGGCTGCTTCCTGGGTCATCCTTTTCCTCCTTTCTCCTACCCTGCTTCTTCACCAAGCTATATTCTCTCTCTCTCTTTTATTCCAGTCTCAGCTCAAATGGTACCTACTTTCAAAAGCCTTCTTTCCCTCTCCTAGTCGTGTAAGGTTGAGAAGCAGTCCCTGGCATCTTAGGCATTCAGTATCATTGCTGCAATTATTTTTTCTTCTAAAACTCTTCCCCAAACCTTCCTCACTGCTGAATACCCAGTTAAAAAACGCACACGTCACTCTATCAGCGAGCTGTAGAATATTGCTCATGAAAATGAACCAACAAGGTTACATTATCTACTGATCAGTACCCAGCACTCTGAGAATACTGCAGTGCTCTCTTCATTATGTTTTCATCAAATTGGATGGTCTCTCCGTTGTCTGTGGTGATAACCGCAGTCTTGAAAGGGAACGTGTTGGGGTTTGGTGCTCCAGTCGCCAGGGAGAGGACAGATTTCGATGACTTGCCCAATATCTCAGCTACAACAAATAAGGAGGAGAAGAAGAAACACTTTCAGTGAAGACTTTCCTAAACAGAGATGGTTCAGCATGCTGCATTAAAGTCAGTAAAACTTTAAAGTGTAACGATTTCTAGTGATAGAATGCTAGTCCGAAAGAAACACAGAAGATGCCTTTTTTTGTGGGCCGACCTCACCGGTGGAGGAACTGAGGAATAGACACGTGCATCTAAGAAGGCGGAGTGATCAGGCAGACAAGCCAAGGGTCACAGCAACAGAAGGCGGGCTTCCACTCGGCCCGTCCGTGCCCGGCTCCGCGCGCACCCCTCTCTCTCCGGCGAACCCGCCCTCCCCACTCCGCACGCGCCCGCACGCTGAGCCGAACCCCGAATCCTGTGCCCGGAAGAGCCCTCTGGAGCCTAAGCAGGACGTGTCCACAGCGGCCTGCCCTCTCTCTACTGCTGATGGCCCACACTCGTGCCCGTTCCAGCGCGCCTTCTGTGCCAGGTCTGCGCAGAGCTGGGCTCAGGCCGCCCGGAGCAGCTCTGCGGGGACCGCCCCCTCCAGTGGGAGAGCAGGGCCCGCACTCACTCATGACTCGAATGGCAGAAGGCTTTCTGGCCGCGCTCACAGCCGTGATGAACCGTGTGTAATTCATTCTCGGATTCCAAGCGGCAAGCCCCGCCTTAGGTGGTTGAAGCCTGGGAAAACCAAGGATCCGCGTCAATCCTGCCCCCTAATCCCTGCCCTGGAAAGGCCACCTCTGCTGTCCCCCGCGTGTGGTCTGGCGCGCGGAGCCAGGAGAGGCCGCCGAAGGCCCGGCTGGTGGCCGCGCGAGAGCCTGGGTAGGATCCGGCCTGGCGCGTAGCAGGACTGGCAAAGTCCACTGGCAGGTTAGGATGCGTGCCCCTCCCGCCCTGCGCGACGCGGCCTATGGCCACCGGCCTCCCCTCCGGCGGGTTTCCAGCCCTGTGACCACGCCTCCAAGGCCTTTCAGCACACCCACTGGCCTCGGCCCTCCTGGCCGATCCCCACCCCCGGCCTGGCATCCAGCGCGTCCCCGCCCCCAGCAGCGCCTCACGGCGCGCCCCGCCCTCCACGCCTGCAGACTGGTCTCCGCCCCAGGCCTCGGTTCCGCCTGGAGACCTGGCCACGAGCCTCCAACCTGGCCATCCGTCTTGGCACAGGAGGTGCGGGGAGGCTGGCCGCCTGCCTGAACCAGGGCCTGAGGCAATTCAAAACCCGGTCTGACTCCTGACCCTGCAGCTGGAGTCGCCGCAGGAAAGCGTCGGGTTGGCCGGGGCGCCGGCGGGGATCTCCCTGAGGAGCTGGTGGAGGCGCCTGAGTCCTCTGTGCCCAGGTCCTCGAGGGCCAGCCGCACGGCCTGGGTGCCTGAGCAACAGGGCGCAAAACTCTCCTCTCAGAAGGATAACTACAGTCTCCTGGGGAGTCACCAAAGCGTCGCGGGTGATTTCCAGAGCCCCTGTTTTCAAGATCTGAGCGTTTTAGAGTGAGGATGGAGTGCTGATAGAAATTTTGGGAGAATCACTCTGATGCTGTCCTCACATTTTAGCGTCTTTCCTCCGCTTGGGTTTTTTTGACCACTCAGTGTAGATTTAGGTTGCAAGCGTCCATCCAAAAAGATGCCTGTCTTTGGGGCTAATAGCGCCTTGTTCCCTTTTCTCACAGAATAATCCTTTTCCTCAGACTCACACCAGTTTTAGCCGTGATTTCTCCTTCCTGAATCATCCAACTGGAATGCACAGCGTTCCACGTGAGCCCTGAATGAGAGAAGATTTGGAGACAGTCTCTCTTTTTTAATTCTTAAATGGGTATTAAAGAATCATTTCTTTTCACCAAATTCCACCCTGGATTCATTCGTTCGGTAAGCATTATTGAGTTCTTCCTGCACGAGTGAGTACTGACCCTCGGCCAAGGGCTTTCTTAGACATAAATAATTTGGTCTTGGAGACACTTCTGCCCTTAGTAGGTCCTGGCAACCACAGGATAAGATAACCCAGGGAAATCTTTATGCCCCCAGCTGAGGAACACAGGGAATATCATTAGTAAAGCTACTGGAAACCCAAGCGGGGATGGAGTTCTGGATTCAGAGACTTCAAGTGGTTTAAATCAGGGGTCCCCAACTCCCTACGGGCCAGTACCGGTCCATGGACTGTTAGGAACAGCAGGAGGTGAGCGGCGGGCCAGCGAGTGAAGCTCCATCTGTAGTTACAGCCGCTCCCCATTGCTCTCATTGCCGCCTGAGCTCCGCCTCCTGTCAGATCAGTGGTGGCATTAGATTCTCACAAGAGCGCGAACCCTACTGTGAACTGCGCATGCGGGGGATGTACGTTGCGCGCTCCTTTTGAGAATCTAATGCCTGGTGATCTGAGGTGGAGCTGAGGCGGTGATGCTAGCGCTGGAGAGCGGCTGCAAATACAGATTATCCTTAGCAGAGAGGTCTGACGGCACAGAGACCATCATAAATCAACTGCTTGCAGACTCATCAAAACCCTATCAGTGAGTGGCAAGTGACAATTAAGCTGCATCCGGTGGCAGGCTTTATAGTGGCAGGTGAGTTGATGTACTTCAGTTGTTCAGCTGCATCTGGTGGCAGGCTTTAAGTCAGAATCCGACACTTATTTGAGTCCGTGTGTGGCCCACCCATTATTTTATTTACCACTTCCATCCGTGCCTCTTTCCTGCACTGCGCACTCGTCTCAGTCACAGTTTTGGTAAGCCCACAAGCTAATCCTAGCCAAAATGAGTAAAAAACAAATGTCACTGGAGAGCTCCTTTGAAAAGGGGGAAAGGACCGATGATGAGACAGCAGAAGACTCTAAGACTGCCAACAAAAAGAAAGCTGCATTTAAAAGAAAATACCAAGAGTCCTACTTACATTACGGGTTCATCGCAACAGGTGATTCACATTCTCCAAGCCTGCTTTATATATTATGTGGTGACCTGCTATCCAGTGAAGCCATGAAACCTTCAAAACTGGTTCGCCACATGGAGACCAAGCACCCTGCATTAAAAGACAAGGCTTTGGAGTTTTTCAAAAGAAAAAAACATGAACACGAAGAACAGAAGCAATTACTGAAGGCCACCACTTCATCACATGTGTCTGCACTAAGAGCATCATTCTTAGTGGCTAACCACATTGCTCAAGCTAAGAAGCCCCTGACTGTTGGTGAAGAGTTGATCCTGCCTGCTGCTAAGGGCATTTGTCGTGAACTTTTAGGAGAGGCTGCAGTTCAAAAGGTGGCACGTGTTCCTCTTCCGGCTAGCACCGTAACTAGACGAATTGATGAAATAGCAGAGGATATTGAGGCACAATTGTTAGAGAGGATCAATGGGTCACCGTGGTACGCAATCCAGGTTGACGAGTCTACCGCTGTTGACAACAAGGCAACAATGCTTGCTTTTGTGTGATATATTTTTCAGGAGGATGTGCCTGAGGATGTGTTATGTGCGCTTTTGTTGCCAAACAACACCACAGCACAGCTGCAGAACTAGTCAAGTCTTTGAATGATTACAGGAAAACTGATTGGGTCATTTTGCATCGGTATATGTATGGACAGAGCGGCTGCCATGACTGGACAGCTTTCTGGTTTCACTACTCGGGTCAAAGAGGTCACTTCTGAATGTGAGTCCACACACCGTGTCATCGTAGAGAAATGCCGGCTAGCTAAAAAAATGTCACCTTAATTTAACAACGTTTTGCAGGATGTGATTAAAATTATCAACCACGTTAAAGTACATGCCCTTAACTCATGTCTGTTTATGCAGCTCTGTGAGGATTTGAACACAGAACACACACGTCTTCTCTTATACACAGAAGTGAGATGGTTTCTAAAGGTAGATAACTGGCCAGAGTTTCTGAGTTACGAGAGCCACTCCAGAGATTTCTTTTAGAAGAACAGTCACCACTGGCAGCACATTTCAGTGACACAGAATGGGTCGCAAAACTTGCTTACTCGTGTGACATATTCCACCTGCTCAACGACATCAATCTGTCACTTCAGGGGAGAACGAGAACTGTGTTCAAGTCAGCAGATAAAGTGGCTGCATTCAAAGCCCAGCTGGAATTATGGGGGCGGCGAGTGAACACGGGGATTTTTGACATGTTTCAAACATGAGCAGAGATTTTGAAAGAGACTGAGCCAGGGCCTTCTTTCTCCCACCTGGTGCGTGATCACCTATCTCAGCTTTCAGAAGAGATTGAGCCTTACCTCCCAACCACAAAAGACCCCTGAACTGGGAAGGAATGGATCCGCGGCCCATTTGTGAATAAGCCAGGTGAATCGACTTTGTCCGTGCTAGAAGAGGATCAACTGCTTGAGATCGCAAGTGACGGTTGCCTGAAAAGTATGTTTGAGACAATGTCAAATCTCCATTATGTTCTGGATTAAAGTCAAGGTGGGGTATCCTGAGATTGTCACAAAAGCACTGAAAAGCCTGCTTCCATTTCCAGCACCCTATCCTTGAGAAGCGGGGTTTTCTGCAGTGACAGCAACCAAAATGAGATCGTGGAGTAGACTGGACGTAAACAGCACACTTCGGATGTCACTGTCTCCCGTCAGCCCCAGGTGGGACCATCTAGTTGCAGGAAGACAAGCTCAGGGCTCCCACTGATTCTGCATTATGGTGAGTTGTATAATTATTTCATTATGTATTACAATGTAATAATAGTAGAAATAAAGTGCACAATAAATGTAATGCACTTGATTCATCCCCAAACAATTCCCACCCCACTCCACACTCTGTGGAAAAACTGTCTTCCACGAAACCTGTCTCTGGTTGGGGACAGGTTGGGGACCGCTGTTGTAAATCCCGCTTAATGATTTGCCAGCTGGGTGTTTTGCACAAGGTACTTAATCTTTCTGGGCATCCGTTTGCTCACAGAGCCGTGGGCAGGATTAAATCAGAGAATCTCTGAAGCTTCTCAGCACAGTGACCTGCTCACTGTAAAAGCATTCAGTGACTGTTAGCTGTTGTTACAAATAGTAACAGTGTTCTTAGCAAAACTTAAGGACTCAGCCTCCAAATGGAAATTTTTAAGGCAAATTATGTCCTTAGTTAATTCGTGTACACAATTAAGAATCTTTGTGAGTTTATCTATTTTAAAAAGTGTTGCCTCTGAATTTTCCTAGAAATTAGCTCAAGAAGCATTGGCAGGCAGATTCTTAACCACTGCGCCACTAGGGAAGCCCATTGGTAATTTTTAGTGTTCCTTGGCTTGTGTTGCCTCACCCTGATCTCTGTCTTCATCTTCACTTGGCATCTCCCTGTTGTGTGCAGGTCCCTGTTTTCAAACTTCTGTTTTTTTATAAGAACACCAGTCACGTTAGACTAGGGCTCACCTTCATTGCCTCATGTTAACTTGGTTACCTCTGCAAGGACTCTATCTTCAAATAAGGTCACATTCCTAGGTACTGGGAGTTAAGACTCCAAAGTATCTTTTTTTTAAAATTGAAGTATAGTTAATTTGCAATTTTGGGTAGTTTCAAGTGTGCAGCAAAGTGATTCAGTTAAACGTATATATTCTTTTCCATTATAGGTTTTAAAAAATATTGAGTATAGATCCTTGTGCTATACAGTAGGAACTTATTTTATATATAGTAGTGTATATATTTTAATCCCAAACTCCTAATCTATGCCCCTGCTATCTGCTTTGGTAAGCATAGGTTTGTTTTCCATGTCTCTGAGTCTATTTCAGTTTTGTAAATAAGTTCATTTGTGTAATTTTTAAAGATTCCACATAAAGTGATATCATATAATATTTGTCACCCACTGTCTGACTTATTTCACTTAGTATGATGATCTCCAGGTCCATCCATGTTACTGCAAATGGAATTATTCCATTCTTTTTTATGGCCGAGTAATATTCCATTGTGTATATATATATATATATATATATATATATATATCATAGCTTCTTTATCCATTCATCCATCAATGGACACTTAGGTTGCCTCCATGTTTTGGCTATTGGAAATTGTGTTGTTGTGAAGATTGGGATGCATGTATCTTTCCAAATTAGGTTTTCTCTGGATATATGTCCAGTAGTGGGATTGCTGGATCATATGGTAGCTCTACTTTTAGTTTCTTAAGGAACCTCCATACTGTTCTCCATAGTGGCTGCACCAATTCACATTCCCACCAACAGTGTAGGAGGATTTCCTTTTCTCCACACCCTCTCCAGCATTTATTATTTGTAGACATTTTATGGTGGCCAGTCTGACTGTTGTGAGGTGATACCTCATTGTAGTTTTGGTTTGCATTTCTCTAATAATTAGCTATGTTGAGCATCTTTTCATGTGCCTTTGAGTTTATTTCTGTATATGGTGTTAGAGAATGCTCTAATTTCATTCTTTTACATGTAGCTGTCCAGGTTTCCCAGCACCACATGTTGAAGAGACTGTCTTTTCTCCATTGTATATTCTTGCTTCCTTTGTCATAGATTAATTGACCATAAGTGAGTGGGTTTATTTCTGGTTTTCTATTCTGTTCCATTGATCTATATGTCTGTTTTTCTGCCAGTACCATACTTTTTTGATGACTGTAGCTTTGTAATGTAGTTTGAAGTCAGGGAGCGTGAGTCCTTCAGCTTCATTCTTCTTTCTCAAGATTCTTTTGGCTATTTGAGGTCTTTTGTGTTTCCATATAAATTAAAAAATTTTTTGTTCTGGTTCTGTGAAAATGCCATTGGTAATTTGATAGAGATTGCATTGAATCTGTAGATTGCCTTGGATGGTATGATCATTTTAATAACACTGATGCTTCCAAAACAAGAATCTGGTGTATCTTTCCATCTGTTTGTGTCATCTTCAGTTTCTTTCATCAGCATCTTTAAGTGTTCAGAGTAGAGGTTTTTGTCTCCTTAGTAGGTTTATTCATAGGTATCTTAATCTTTTTGATGGAGTGGTAAATGGGATTGTTTTCTTAATTACTCTTTCCAATATTTTGTTGTTAGTGTATAGAAATTAAACAGATTTTTGTATATTAATTTTGTATCCATCAACTTTGCTGAATTAATTGATGAACTGTAGTAGTTTTCTGGTAGCATCTTTTGGATTTTCTACTTATAGTAACATGTCAGCTGCAAGGAGTGACAGGTTTATTTCTTCTTTTCCAATTTGGATTCCTTTTATTTCTTTTTCTTCTCTGATTGCTGTGGCTAAAACTTCCAAAACTATGTTGAATAAATGTGGCAAGAGTGGGCATCCTTGTCTTGTTCCTGATCTTAGAGGAAATGCTTTCAGCTTTTCAGCATTGAGTATGATGTTAGCTGTGGGTTTGTCCTATATGGCCTTTATTATGTTGAGGTGTGTTCACTCTATGTCCATTTTCTGAAGAGTGTTTCTCATAAATGTATATTGAATTTTATCAAAAACTTTTTCTGCATTTATTGAGGTGATCATATGGTTTTTATTCTTCAATTTGTTAATGTGATATATCACATTGATTGATTTCCAGATATTGAAAATCCTAGGATCCCTGGGATAAATCCACTTGATCATGGTGTACAATCTTTTTAATGTATTGTTGGAGTTGATTTGCTAGTATTTTGTTGAGAATTTTTGCATCTGTGTTCATCAGTGATATTAGCCTGTAGTTTTCTTCTTTTTTTCATATCTTTGTTTGATTTTGGGGTCAGGGTGATGGTGGCCTCATAGAATGAGTTTGAAAGTGCTTCTTCCTCTGCAGTTTTTGGAATAATTTCAGAAGGATAAGTGTTAACTCTTCTCTAAATGTTTGGTAGAATTCACCTCCCTCCCTCCCTCCCTTCCTTCCTTCTTTCTCTTTTGTACTTTGGACAGTACTCATATTTGTTATCTGTAGGAAGTTTGGGTCAGCTAAGAGCATAGTTGGTTTTATCCAAAGTGGAAAACTATGGTGGTGGCCTTTTTAAAGTGATAGAAAGCAGTGTGGTGTGGTGAGTGATCACGGCTTTGGAATCGGACTGCCTGGTTTCAAATCTTAGCTTTATCACTTACACTCTGTGTGTCCTTGGACAAATTACTTAACCTCTTTATATCACCTGGGCTGTAAAATAGGTGAAAAATGTTACCTATTTCATAGGCTTATTATGAATATTAAATGTATAATATGCTTTGCAGTGTCTGATATATAAGTGCTAATAAATGGCAGGTGTTTTCATTCTTATCAGCAATATTAATAATGATAAAAGGGGAAACTCAGAATATTCTGAGAAATCCTACTTAAGAAGGATGTGTCTCAAATTCTTCCCTCAAGCTTAAGGGGACTAAATCCATTATATTAAAAATGATAATTAAATGTTTACCAAGTGCAAACTGTGGACTGATTTTACTAAGACAAATAACACACAGTTCCTATTATTGATGAGTAAACATATGTGTGGTTTCCAAAAGTCAAAAGATAATGAGAGAACAAAGTGAAATGTATAAATTGTCTGAGCATAGTGCACATATAAAGCACAAAGATCAAGTGCTTAATTTTAAAAGAGATCCTTGTTTCTCACCAACATGTTTATCCCAGAATCTATCCATGATCTGAGAGAGATTTAAGTTTTAGACAACCAAGCTTATTGGTGAGCATTCTGGGCTTAATATCTGTAGTAAAGGGCGGTATGTGATACTATCTCATCTACCGTTGCCTTTTTTTGGGGGGTGGGGGGTTGAAAGGGCAAGAAGAAGTATGCAGGTGGCAGTGGAAACAAGATTCAAGATGGGCAGCAAGGTATTATTCTTCTTGGCAAGTTGAAGCCTCCAGGGCAAAGACTGAGTTGGACAAGGTTTGTTTTATGTTTCCTATGTTTGGTGCTTTGAGATGCAGTGGTGAGAGCTGAGCAGAAAGGCACTCAGTGCCTGAGGATATAGGATGACACAGGGGTGCAGTCTTGGGGGGTATAGTCCTCCGAGGAAGATATCTTTCCACTGAGGTCGAAAGGCTGAGTAGAAGTCGGTGCAGACAGAGTGGATGAGGGGAGAGCACTTCCAGCAGCAGGAACAGAATGTGCAAAGATTTCCCAGATGAAGGAAACACGGTGAATTCACGGAGGGGAAGGGAGGCTAGAGGCTGAAGAGCTGAGTGAGAAGAAATGAAACTAGGAAAGAGCAGAGGCCAAATAATACTGTCCTTGTTGGCTACAGGCAACATCTTCATTCTTATCCCAAGAATAAGGGAGCTATTGAAAGGTTCAAGTTGAAGGATACAGGTTAGGATGGCGGTGGGGTGGGGCTGCAGAAAGTGCCTTTTGCCTTTGACACGCAGGATGAATTAGAAGAAGCAAAAGTGGGTGAAGGGAGACCAGTTAGGAGGTTACGATAATAATCTAGATGAGAATTAATTATGATGGTGGAAATTGAGAGGAATGGACAAACTAGGAGGTAAAACTGACAGTACTTGATGGATTGGAAATGGGTTCCAGCGAGAAGGAAGTGACACAAGTGATTCCTAGGTTTCTGGTTGGCAGAGGTAGGTGGACAGTGGTGCTGTTTACTGAGGTAGGGATCATGGGAAGAGGCTTAGATTCAGGTGGGACGATTGTGGGTCTAGAAGGAATGACAGGACTCCTATTAGTTTTACATAAATCAGTGTCCCAGAGGAAAGAATGGTGGTGGACACTGCAATCACAAATGTATTGAATGGATTGGGGGAGAAGGTAGAAGTGGATTTCCATTGGTTTTTGTTGCTAATTTGGGCAAGTCCTAGAATGGTGGTGGTAAAGAAGAGGAGGAGTGTGACCACATTCAACTGCAGAGATGAACTTGTCCTCAAGGCTACCAGCGGGCATTGGGCTTGTGCGCAGCTCCCGGCTGAATGGGAGGAAGGGGAGATGGAGTAGAGGGGTCCCCGGGCAGGCAGAGAATATTGATTTTCTTTCCCTTGTCCTTCCTGTCGTTACTCTCTCTGGGTGTGGCAGCCTCTCTCAGGAAGGGTTGGGACCTGTGGTTCCCCCTGGCATCCCCAGAGCACATGTGGGTGCATGTTTTGCTTGAAGATTTGGCTTGAGGAAAGGCAAGTGGCGATTAACGAACAAGCGTTGAGGTGAGCAAGTTCCTAATTTTAAAGAGATTGTGGGCCGGAGTTCATCTTTTGGCTGATTGAACGAAACAACATTTTGTCCCCCTGGAAACAATGTTCTGAATGGTGACTGGATGTTTCAAACATTATTTCTCTTAAAATGGATTCTGAGTGGAAACTTGGATTCCTGAAAAGATGTATCTGATCACATTTGGTCTGATGTGACTTGAGGAAATTTGATTACATTGTATCATTATTTCAAAGAGTGTTTACTGAGCACTTGGTATCTTCCAGGAACACATCTGGTGCTGGACACGTGCTGGTGGATGTGATGGAGGGATTTACGTGTTAGAGACATGACTAAGCATGTGGGGCACCAGAAGGGGAGTACAGAGAGGGGGCAGCATGGCGGGGCGGAGGAACCTGATGAAGCCACCATGGGGCAGAGAGAGCAGTGAGGAAGGTGGCAGAAGGTCCCTGAAGGGATTGTCACCCATGTTGAAGCTGTTGGACTTTATCCTCTTTGTGGTAGCTGTGCTTTGTTCAAGGAAGTGGCCCCTTCAGATATGTGTCTTTAATGGTCACCCTTGCTACTGAGTAGGAATGCACGGGAGAAGAGCAAAAATCAACAGGGGGAGCCAGTTAGGTGCTTGCACAGTAAGGATATGAGAGGCGGGAGGGGAAGGGAGGAAACATAGGGTGTGAGGGTCACTCAGAGGGTAGAACCAGGGTTTGTGATGGATGGCCATGCAGGGGGGCAGCCACGGTGGGTGAATCAGTGTGTTAATTTCCTGTTGCTGCTATAACAAATTACCACAAACTGGGCAGAAACAACAGAAATTTATCCTCTCACAGTTTCGGAGGCTTGAGGTCAAAATCCGGATGTGAGCAGGGCTGCGCCCCCTCCAAAGGCTTAGGCAGAAGCTTCTGTGGTGGTGGCATCCTTGTCAAAAGCTTTTTCTGCATCTATTGAAATGATAATATGGTTTTTATTCTTTATTCTTTAATTCTTTTATTCTTTAATTTGTTGATGTGGTTTATCACACTGATTGCATTGTGGATATTGAAGAATCCTTGCATCCCTGGGATAAATCCCACTTGATCATGGTGTATGATCCTTTTAATGTGTTGTTGGATTCAGTTTGCCAGTATTTTGTTGAGGATTTTCGCATCTATGTTCATCAGTGATATTGGCCTGTAATTTTCTTTTTTGTAGTATCTTTGTCTGGTTTTGGTATGAGGGTGATGGTGGCCTCATAGAATGAGGTTGGGGGTGTTCCTTCCTCTGCAATTTTTTGGAAGAGTTTGAGAAGGGTGGGTGTTAGTTCTTCTCTAAATGTTTGATAGAATTCACCTGTGAAGCCATCTGGTCCTGGACTTTTGTTTGTTGGAAGATTTTTTTTTTTTTTTTTTCGGTACGCGGGCCTCTCACTGTTGTGGCCTCTCCCGTTGCGGAGCACAGACTCCGGACGCGCAGGCTCAGTGGCCATGGCTCACGGGCTCAACCGCTCTGCGGCATGTAGGATCCTCCCGGACTGGGGCATGAACCCGTGTCCCCTGCATCAGCAGGCAGACTGTCAACCACTGCGCCACCAGGGAAGCCCTTGTTGGAAGATTTTTAATCACAGTTTCAATTTCATTACTTGTGATTGGTCTGTTCATATTTTCTGTTTCTTCCTGGTTCAGTCTTGGAAGGTTATACCTTTCTAAGAATTTGTCCATTTCTTCCAAGTTGTCCATTTTATTGGCATAGAGTTGCTTGTAGTAGTCTCTTAGGATGCTTTGTATTTCTGCGGTGTCTGTTGTAACTTCTCCTTTTTCACTTCTAATTTTATTGATTTGAGTCCTCTCCCTCTTTTTCTTGATAAGTCTGTCTAATGGTTTATCAATTTTGTTTATCTTCTCAAAGAACCAGCTTTTAGTTTTGAGCTTTGCTATTGTTTTCTTTGTTTCTATTTCATTTATTTCTGCTCTGATCTTTATGATTTCTTTCCTTCTGCTAACTTTGGGTTTTGCTTGTTCTTCTTTCTCTAGTTCCTTTAGGTGTAAGGTTAGATTGTTTACTTGAGATTTTTCTTGTTTCTTGAGGTAGGCTTGTATAGCTATAAACTTCCCTCTTAGGACTGCTTTTGCTGCATCCCATAGGTTTTGGATCATCGTGTTTTCATTGTCATTTGTCTCTAGGTATTTTTTTATTTCCACTTTAATTTCTTCAGTGATCTCTTGGTTATTTAGTAATGTATTGTTTAGCCTCCATGTGTTTGTGTTTTTTACGTTTTTTTCCCTGTAATTCATTTATAATCTCATAGCGTTGTGGTCCAAAAAGATGCTTGATATGATTTCAATTTTCTTAAATTTACTGAGGCTTGATTTGTGACCCAAGATGTGATCTATCCTGGAAAATGTTCTGTGTGCACTTGAGAAGAAAGTGTAATCTGCTGTTTTTGGATGGAATGTCCTATAGATATCCATTAAATCTATCTGGTCTATTGTGTCATTTAAAGCTTCTGTTTCCTTATTTATTTTCATTTTGGATGATCTGTCCATTGGTGTTAAGTGAGGTGTTAAAGTCCCCCACTATTATTGTGTTACTGTCGATTTCCTCTTTTATAGCTGTTAGCAGTTGCCTTATGTGTTGAGGTGCTCCTAAGAACATGGTTTAGATGACGGAAATATTTAGACCCAGTTAAAAATCAGGGTTGAAGCCTCAACTCTGTGAGGTAGGTACAATTATTAGTATCATTTCATAAACTGGGAAATTGGGACATAGAAGCTCACATGTAACAGAGCTGAGATTTGAATCCAGACAGTCTGATTGAGAGCCTGTGCTTAACCACCCTGGCAGATACCTTTTGTCATATTATTTGTTGTGTTTGTCTAGGCAAATGCAAACTTTCAAGTATGTAAACTTGCACAAAGATATCAATCTGAGTTGCTGCTGTATCTAGCACAATATGTCGATATCATGATGAGCGTGGAGCAGATGATGGCTGGGTAGAGATGAAACGTCTGTTCAGGGTAAATTTTCTACTTTGATGAGTAACCAAAGAGAGAGATGGTGTGGCCAGGAACCCAGATAAAATCAAAGACTCTACCATCATCATTACGTTTCTGGGGTGGGATGATGGATGGGAACATATTAAGTCATTTTCCCACTAACCAGTAAGAGTCAATCCCAATTGCTGTTCAGACTATTTGAGTTCTAATGCTAGCCCACACCTCACCTGGGAATAATCATGAGATCACATACTTAGTAACTTGAAAAATTTCTATCTTTAAATGGCATCTGTTCCAGGAAAAATTCTTTGAGTTAATGTGGACAGCCCTGCCCGTGGGCAATATATACCAGAAGAAGCACATATATTAGAGACCTCAGAATTTAACTTGGGGGCACAAAATAGCCATCAATCTCTGGTAAAGACAGAAAGGGCCATAGAGTAACCATCATCAATGGAGAATACTCTACCCAGCAAAGCTGTCCTTCAGAAATGAGTGAGAGATACTTGTGCAAACAAAAGCTAAGGGAGCTCCTCACCACTAGACCTACCTTACAGGAAATGCTAAGGGTGTTCTTCAAGTGGAAATAAAGTTAATTAACATTGTAAAAATGTATAAATGTGTAAAACACATTGGTAATGATAAAATATAATCAAAGTCAGATTCTTTAATATTGCAATGGTGGTTCATAATTCACTTACAACTCTAGCTTAAAAGTTAAAAAACAAATGGATTAAAAAATATAATAATACTTCGTTATTGGATACACAATGTAAACAAGATGTAAAGTGTAACATCAATAACGTAAAATGTGAGGAAGGGGGAGAAGTAAAAGCATAAGGTTTCTGTATGCTATTGAAGTTAAGTAGTTATCAACTTACAATTGGATGTTATAACTATAAGGTATTTTATGTAAGTGAGGGTAACCACAACATAGTACTGGAATTCCAAGCCAGAGCAATCAGGCGAGAAGAAGAAATAGGAGGCATCCAAAATAATGAAAGAAGTGAAATAAATTGTTCCCATTTGCAGATGACAAAGTGTTACTTGTAGAAAACCCTAAAGACTCCACCAAAAACTCTTACACCTAAAAATGCATTCAGTATATCTGCAGGATACAAAGTAAACATACAGAAATCAATTGTCTACCTATATGTTAACAGTGAAACATCTGACAAAGAAATAAAGAAAACAGTCTCATTCACAATAGCATCAATAACAAGGAGATACTTAAGAATAAATTTAACCAAGGAAGTGAAATATCTCTCCACTGAAAACTATAAGCCACTGATGAAAGAAGTTGAAGAAGACACAGATAAATGGAAAGACATCCTGTGTTCATAGATCAGAAGAATTAATATTGTTTAAATGCCCAAGTTTCCCAAAGCTGTCAATAGAGTCAATGCAATCCCTTTCAAAATTCCAATGGCATTTTTCACAAAAATAGAAAAACAATCCTAAAATTTGTATGGAACCACAGAAGACGCTGAGCAACCAAAGCAATCACGAGAAAGAAGAACAAAGCTGGAGGCATCACATGTCCTGATTTCAAACTATATTACAAAGCTATAGTAATCAAAATAGTATACTGGCTTAAAAACACATAGACCAATGGAACAGAACAGAGAGCCCAGAAATAAGGCCCTGCATTAACAGTCAACCGATATTAGACAAGGGAGGCAACTGCCCTCAATGGGGAAAGAATAGTCTCTTCCATAAATGGTGCTGGGAAAACTGGATAATCACATGCAGAAGAATGAAGCTGGACCCCTGTCTTATATCACCCACAAAAAATAACTTGAAATGGATTAAAGACCTGATTGTAAGGCCTGAAACTTTAAAACTCCTAGAAGGAAACAAGTGAAAATGCTCCTTGACTTGCTCTTGGCAGCAAGTCTTTAGATATGGCAACAAAAGCACAAGCAACAAAACCAAAAATCAGCAAGTGGAACTACATCGACGAAAAAGCTTCAGCACAGAAAAAGAAAGAATCAACAAAATGAAAAGAAGACCTACATAATGGGATAAAATATTTGTAAACCATATGTTTGATAAGGGATTAATATCCAAAATATATAAGGAACTCAAGCAACTCAGGAGTAAAAGAACAAGCCAATTAAAAAACTGGTCAAGGCAGATGAATGGATAAAGAAGATGTGGCACATATATACAATGGAATATTACTCAGCCATAAAAAGGAACAAAATTGAGTTATTTGTTGTGAGGTGGATGGACCTAGAGTCTGTCATACAGAGTGAAGTAAGTCAGAAAGAGAAAGACAAATACCGTATGCTAACACATATATATGGAATCTAAGAAAAAAGGTTCTGAAGAACCTAGGGGCAGTACAGGAATAAAGATGCAGACGTAGAGAATGGACTTGAGGACACGGGGAGGGGGAAGGGTAAGCTGGGATGAAATGAGAGAGTGGCATGGACATATATACACTACCAAATGTAAAATAGATAGCTGGTGGGAAGCAGCTGCATAGCACAGGGAGATCAGCTCGGGGCTTTGTGTCCACCTAGAGGGGTGGGATAGGGAGGGTGGGAGGAGACACAAGAGGGAAGAGATATGGGGACATATATATTTGTATAGCTGATTCACTTTGTTATACAGCAGAAGCTAACACACCATTGTAAAGCAATTATACTCCAATAAAGACGTTAAAAAAAAACAAAAAGAAAAACAAGTCAAGGACTTGAATAGACATTTTCCCAAAAAAGACATTCAGATAGCCAACAGGTACATGAAAACATGCTCAATATCACTAATTATCAGGGAAATGCAAGTCAAAACCACAATGAGATATCACCTCACACCTGCTATTATCAAAAAGACAAGAGAAGGAAAGTGTTGGCAAGGATGTGAAGAAAAGGAAACCCTTGTGCACTGTTGGTGGGAATGCCCCTATGGAAAACACTATTGAGGTTCCTCAAAAAATTAAAAGTAGAGCTATCATGTGCTCCAGCAATCCCACTTCTTGGTATTTATCTGAAGGACACAAAAATTATACCTGTATCCCCATGTTCATTGCAGCATTATTTATATGGTCAAGATACAGAAACAACCTAATTATCCACTGATGGATGAATCGATAAAGAAAACATGGTATATGTACACAATGGAATATTATTCAGCCACAGAAAGAAGAAAATCCTGCTGTTTGTGACAACATGGATGAATCTTGTGGGTTTTATGCTCAGTGAAATAAGTCAGACTGAGAAAGACAAATATTGTATGATTTACATGCAGAATCTAAAAACATTGAGCTCCTAGGAACAGATTAGATTGGTGGTTGCCAGGGGTGGAGCTGGTGGAAATGGGTGGAAGTGGTTAAAATGTACCAACTTCTAGTTATTAAATGAATAAGATCTGGGGATGTAGTGTACAGCAGGGTGACTACAGTTAACAATACTGTATTGTATACTTAAAAGTTGCTAAGAGAATAGATCTTTAAAGTTCTCATCAAAAAAAACCCCCCAAACCAAAAAAGACCCCAAAACCTAAACAAAAAACCCAAAAGGTAACTACATGAGGTAACGGATATAACTAACCTTACTGTGGTAATCATTCTGCAATATATATGTATATCAATTAATGACACTGTACACCTTAAACTTATACAATGTCATGTGCCAATTTTATCGAAATAAAGTTGGGAAGAAATAGAATTATGTGTGCAAAAGATATTTATGTGGCATGCCCCTTTTTTTTAGCAGAAGAAAACGCTGTGTGTTGATTAGGAGAGGGTTGGCCAACATCTGAGTTAACCATTTACAGTTCTGTTATTTTACGAGATATCAGACTTGGTCACGTGGATTCGTAGTGTTTGGCTGAATTTTCAGGTTCGATGCTGAAAAACAGCTTGCTTAGCTAATGTAGGAAAAAAAATGCTAAAACCTGGAATAAAATATTTTAAAAAGGTAATGCTTTAAGAACATCTGTGAGGAGCAGGACAGAAGTGCATATTGTGAATTTTATTATCATAAAATTAAAAAAAGGCAGGATGACCTGTTTGTTTATTGTGCATCTCCTCAGTGAGTTTGTGTGTAAGCAACAGTGGAGATTAAAACGGGTGGTGCGAGCGTGGCGTTCATCCATGGGGACAGGTTCTCCCTCAGTAGTGTGGGGTTGAAGATGGAGATCAGAGGTGCTGGGGAATGTCTTAGACTATCCAGTATGACGGCGGCAGTTCATTGCACACAGATGGGCAGGATGTGTGTGAGCTGGAGGAGAGGAGGGAGATGCTTGTGTAAGGAGGTGGACGAGAAGTACGTGTGGGGAGGTGACCCGGAAACATGGCTTACTGGAGCAAAGGACACATGCATAATGACTTATCTCACAGTTCACCTACCTCTTTGAAGCTTATCCTCCTGTCCTTCCTGGGTTGAAGTTACCACCTCCTACCCTTAACCTTTGCAGGTTTATCACAGAGTCTGTTACATTACTTATAGGTCTGCCTCGCTCCCGCAGCTGGGAAATTCCTTGACGGTAGCCACCCTTTTCTTATTCCTTTCCTGTTGTTTCCAGAACGGACTGCTTTCTTGGTGCTTGGGGCCTCTGAGTAATACATAACCACTTCTGGAATAAATGAATAACTGTTTTACGCTGTAAAATAACAGCTGGGTCACATAGGTAGGGCAGACCCCATCAAAGAGAAACTTAGAGCCTTAGACAGAAAAGTCACCCAAGAGTCATGGTCCGTGGAAAGACGTGGGCAGCAGCGTGCAGGGTGAATTGTATTTTTGGCCTGGTCACGTACCTTACAGGCTTTGTGACTTCAGGTGGTGTGAATGAATGAATTCCTCTTCGGAAAATTAGGGAGTCTTCATTGAGAAGAAATACTGAGTATTTTATTTGAAAGTCAGTATCAAAATACATGCTCGTAAAATTGTAACAATTGTTAAAATGATGTTTGATATGTACCGATTTGGAGGATAAAAAAATAAGTGCAGTGACTCAGAGACAAACACGCCTCTCGTATAAAGAGATAATGCAGTGTTCGTCGTGAAATGTTTCTTTTACACCAGTTTCACCCTTGCACTGAAATAGGGCAGAGGGGCAGGCCGTAGGGCACAGCTGGAGGCCCCTGAGCTTTGGGGAGACAGACCTGGGTTCCAGTCTGCCATTTAGCCGTGCGTCTGTGTGAGTGACTCACGTGCTTTGAGGTTTCCTTTCACAGAATTTATGTATCTATAATAACGTCTGAATTTCAGGGCTTCTGTAAGGCTCCTGGGTGGAGTGTGCATCACGTACAAAGGACTCAGTGACCGGCAGATCTGCTTTCTACTCCGTCCTGTGCAGTCTGCCGCACTAGGGCTTTCCCTGGGGGCGTCTCACCTTCTCCAGGCCCCCTGGTCCGTGTTGCTGTGGGGGGGTGAGTTGACTGGCCCCGGTTCACGGAGGTGTGGGTGAAAGTGCCGTGGTAACTTCCCCAGACCCCTGCGTGGTGATGGAGGTGTGCGTGCTGAGTGCTGACCACGAGGCGTCTCTCCCGCGCTGGCTTTCAGCCCGGACTCACCAGGCTGCTTTGGGCTGCGACCTGCACTTGATGTCTGATTCTTCTGAGTCTGTCCCCTGCACTGAAACGTTCTTCTCTGATGTCTGTGCCCGCCTCCCGCTGACCCGTGACTCTGCTCCAACCTCCTTCCTGCCTCAACCCCCCGGTTCTCTCCAGGTCACTGCTTTCCAGGTTCCCACACTTTTGCTCTTCTTTTCTAAGAAGCGTCCTGCACTGTCTCGTTCCTTGATGTCCACCCAGTCCTCTTAACCCGCTCCATCCAGAATATCTCGTAGGATGCACATTGAGTCGCTGATTCATTCACTGAGCGAACGTTTCTCGAGTTTGTGTTCTGTGTATGGCTTAGGCTCATTCTGACGCTTTGGTGGGAAAACACAATGTTTTATTAATAAAACACAAGTTTTTATTCCTGGTGCGTTTAGAAGACTCTGGAGAAAATGGAAATTCCCCAGGACATAGAAAAGGATCTCTTTACCCACCAGAGTGTGTATGCTGGACAATTAAAAGAATATGCATTCTCTACCTTCGGAAAGGATAACTGCACTCTGTGTTGCTAATGCTCTGGGGAGTGGGGACACATTGGCATCTATTGAGAGAGAAAAAGAAGGAGAATGAGGACTTTCGTGTGGGAGAATGGGAGGGTGGCCAGAGCAGCAAGAGACCACTGCAGGAGAACAGAAGTCAGCAAAGGATGGGCTTGGCTAGGCAGTGCCGGGTCCTTCCCCCGAGGGATCCGTCACCGGGAATGGACATCCCATTCGTGAGTCCAAGACCTGTGGCTCTGGGCTGACCTGGCTGGGCAGCTGTCAGGGAAGGGGTCACTGTAGTAACTAAATGGAGGCATTATTATGCTTCATCCCAAGCCCTCTACAGCTAATGACCACAACTAAGATGGTGACTGCATGTTGGAGCTTTATCGCCCTGCGTGCACCTAGAGAGATTTTGAGCCAATTACT
This sequence comes from Globicephala melas, assembly GCF_963455315.2. NCBI lineage: Eukaryota > Metazoa > Chordata > Mammalia > Artiodactyla > Delphinidae > Globicephala > Globicephala melas. The sequence continues at coordinate 112,330,459 of NC_083319.1, read as the reverse complement.
CCATCATCTGTTTAGCGGGGAGTCAGCGTTACGCCCCACGCCTTGAGTGTGACACATATTTTGACTAACCTCTACACACGCTTCTCTCTACACCACCAGGGGAGATAGGAAGGTCGTGTGACCCCTCGACTTATGGGATGAACAGCGACAAGAGCTTCTGTTTTGCCGGAAGCAGACACCACAGTATCATGTGTGAGCTGTGTACTCAGCACTGTGGAATAAAAGGAGAGGAATAAGACTTGACCCTTCTGTTTGACTCCTATTTATGGGGCAGAAGAAATAGGGTGGGTTCACAGTGCAGTGTCAGGTCAGGGAGTGGATGCACTGCTTGAGACAATCGTTGCAACTAAGATTTTGCAGGTCTCTTCCCTCTTCAGATAGGGCTCAACTCTGTTTTAATACATTTTTGACCTGTCTGAGCTCTTGGGATATGTGTGAAACAAAAAGGTCATTTTCTAAATTTCTTGGAAAAGTCAAATATCCTCTGTAAAGTCTTTTGTTGATTTCATATGATATTACACAGAGGGAGAATTATGGCTGCTAGCTTGATGGGTTTCTAGTTGAACACCTGCACCCAGAAGGTATTAATCTGATGACAGCTTTCTGCTGGTAAGTATCCTGGCTTTATCCTGGATCATATTCTGTTGGATACATTCATCAGGGATTTGGATAAGGATATGGGGGACACACTTATCATGATGCAGAGTTAAGAGGCTTAATAAAGAAACGAAATGACAGAATCAGATGATGAAAGAGGTCTTAATATGACAGAGAGATGAAGCAAACTTTTACAGAAGTTTGATAGGAATAAATACCAAGCGCTATGTGATTTTTTTTTTTTGCTTTAATATTGTTGAATCTTAACTTTAGAAGCATAATAAAACAAAAACAAGCAAAAAAAAATACCAGGACATAATAGTCCAAACACATATATTTATGAACACATATAACTATACTATTAAAACACATATAATTGTATAATTATATTAATATTATAGTTCAAAACACAATATTTTGCAGAGGGACATGGCTAAATAGATGAGACACTGATTCTCCTTTGTGTGTTCTAGCTCACCAGTCATTCAAATAGCAACGGCCTGAATCTTGGAGGACTATTGGATTTTGTCCTCTTTGAGAATTGCGTTTTGGTGACGACAGCCTCAAAACCAGCCTTATTGGTTCTGAAAATAGCTGGCCAGGGAAGCCTGCATGAGTAAGAATATCTTAAACTTCCCTGCTTCCAGCCTGGAGTAGCTTGTCTGCAGCAGCATGACAGTTGCAAATGTCAGTCTTGTCATTCACGAGGACAGTCACACACTTGTAAACATCACCAAACAAAACTGCCCTGCCCCTGCCATTGACTTTCTTTCTCTCTTTGTGAATCAAAGTAACTTCAGCATTGAATCCATCTGCAATTAGGTAACACTTTTGGAACCACTTGCCTGAGAGGATGCAATGATCCATTTCTTCCACTGTGCAATAGTTTCTCAAATCCACTGGAGACTGTAGGTTCTGCATGTAAACTCTCCACAGGAGCATTTTAAAAATACCTGTATCTGAGAAGTGTGTATCTGCCCCAGTTACTGAAATCATACTGGTTACGAGTTTTGTAGAAATTAGAGCATGGGTCACGTTTTGATGTTTGTTTCTTTGTTCTTTTTTCTTTTTAATTGAAGTGTGGTTGATTTGCAATATGGTATTAGTTTCAGGTGTACAACATAGTGATTCAACATTTTTATAGATTATACTCCATTTAAAGTTATCACAGAATAATCATTATATTTCCCTGTGCTGTACAATATATTTTTGCTGTTTATTTGTCTTGTACATAGTAGTTTGTATCTCTTAATCTCCTTCCTCTACATTGTCCCTTCCCCCTTCTCTCTCGCCACTGGTAACCACTAGTTTGTTCTCTACATCTATGAGTCTGCTTCTGTTTCGTTATATTCACAGGTTTGTTGTATTTTTCAGATTCCACATATAAGTGATAACAGAGTATTTGTCTTTCTCTGTCTCAGTTACTTTACTAAGCATAATATCTTTAGGTCCGACCACGTGGTTGCAAATGGCATTATTTCATTCTCTTTTTTGGCTGAGTAGCATTCCATCGTGTGTATATATATATGTGTGTGTGTGTGTGTGTACATGTATATGTGTGTGTGTGTGTATATATGTATATGTGTGTGTATATGTATGTGTGTATATATATATGTATGTGTGTATATGTGTGTGTATATATATATGTATGTGTGTGTATGTGTGTGTGTATATATATGTGTGTGTACATGTGTATATATATGTGTGTGTGTGTATATATGTGTGTGTGTATATATATGTGTGTATATATGTATGTGTGTGTATATATATGTATGTATGTGTGTATATATGTGTATATGTGTGTGTATATATATGTGTGTGTGTATATATGTGTGTGTGTATATATATGTGTGTATATATATATGCATGTGTGTATATATGTATATATATGTATGTGTGTATATATGTGTGTATGTATATGTATGTGTATATATATGTGTCTGTATGTGTGTGTATATGTGTGTATGTATGTATATATGTGTGTGTGTATATATGTATGTGTGTATATATGTGTATGTATGTGTGTGTGTATATATGTGTATGTGTGTGTATATATGTGTGTGTGTGTTTGTGTGTATGTACACCACATCTTCCTTATCCATTCATCTGTTGATGGACACTTAGGTTGCTTCCATATCTTGGTAGTGAACATGAGGGTGCCTATATCTTTTTGAGTTAGTGTTTTCCTTTATTTCATTTCCACTCAGACAGTGGTAGTTCTATTTTTAGTTTCTTGAGGAACCTCCACACTGTCTTCCATGGTGGCTGTATCAGTTTACCTTCCCACCAGTAGTATATGAGGGTTTCCTTTCCTCCACACCCTCTCCAACTTTCGCTATTTGTGTTCTTTTGAGGATGGTCTTTCTGACAGGTGTGAGGTGTTATCTCACTGTGGTTTTGATTTGCATTTCCCTGATGAGTAGTGATGTTGAGCATCTGTATATTTTGTTTGGAAAAATGTTTATTCAAGTCTTCTGCCCATTTTTTAATCAGGTTTTTTTTTGATATTGAGCTGTATTGGATGTTTATATATTTTGGATGTTAACCTCTGTTGAATGGGAGAAAATATTGGCAGTTTTGGAAGTGTCGATTATGATGAGAGGTTCCCCTGAGTCATCCTCATTTCGTCATAGTCACTCCATGAGACACACACAGCTTCTTACACTTACACTTTCACAGTCTCTACACTGGCAACCTGGTTGCTGAACTCCTTGGTGGTCACCTTGCTCAGACCCAGACCCACCTCTTCACCAGTTTCCGGGACAGATCCTGGCTTAGCTGCTGCTGAGCTGAGCCGTGCTGGGCTTGGCGGAGGCCATGGGACAGGTGGGGCACAAGGCGGTGGGAATGGAGGTCACTTATTTTAAGAATAAAAATTTTCATGAATTGCAACAGAAGAAAACAAAAAACAAGCTAATGTTTAACTACAAAATGAGAGAGCAATAATATTTGCGAAAATGTTTCACAGGTTATCAAGAAGAATCTTCTCAACAAATCGACTGTGTAATGTGGCTGCAGACCCACCTGTGTGTCCCGTGGTTTTAATGGAAGTGGATCAGAGTGAGGGAGTTGGAATCCATATCCTGTGAGTCGATCAGTTCACGCCTTTCAGTTTTTTGATTTTAGTTTTCAGCAATACAACCTTCTTTTAAAAATAACATTTATTATTTGCTTTTATTAAAAAGTAGTATATTTTCACTGCAGAAAATCTGGAAAGTACAGAAAAATACATCAAGTAAAAGTCATCTATGATCCCATCGGCTGGAAGGAGCTACAGTTAATATTTCATCATATATTCTTCCTGGTTTATGAACATACACAGATAATGTATACACAAATGATCTCATGACACGATTTTTGGTAATCTCCTTTTCCTTCTACTGGACAACATAGTAAACATTTGAATGCCATTCAGTTACTTCTTCAACGTACTTTCAAATTTTATCATGTAGGTGTACTATACATACTCTAATTTTTGAAAACTGTAAGTAATGCTGTGATGAACATTATGATAGACAAATATTTGTTCATATACCTGATCATTTCCTTCAAGAAAACTCTTAGAAGTGTAAATACCAGATAACAAGGGTTTTGCTATCACTCTTTAAGAGGTACACGGACAAATGAAGTGTGTTCAGAAGAGAGTGACTATTTCTTGAAGGGACTAGAAACAATGCCATTTGAGAACAGTTGCAAGAGAATAATTGAAAATCATTGCAAGAGGAAAAAAAATGGGGATTCAAAGCTTCACATATTTCAGGGTCTGTCACAAAGAGAAGAGGAATTATATGACTCAAAAATATAACAGTACCAACAGCTTGAAGCTAGAGGGAGACAGATAGTCTGATGCAGCGTGCATGCTCCTTCCTGCCAGAACTGCTGAGACCCGGGTAAGGGTGACTCAAGAGGGAGTGCCGTGAACTTGGAGGCATCTTCATAGGCTGATGGCCACTTGGGAGACACGGGGTCGAGAGCTGAGAGTGGGGTGGACTCTTCTAACCTTCTGAGTCAATGATTTGTCCTAAGCAGAAAGTTTTCTTAAGACATACATACCTGATTAGATCATGTCAGTAGAAAATTATTTACCTAGGATTTTAGAAAAGAAAATAACAAAACAAAACAGCTGCAGAACTGGCTTGTTTCAGAATTCAGGTGTATTTTCTTTCTAAAATAATTTTAGTGGAAATGTTTCTTATAAAGGAATTGATGGTAATTTCCATCATCACTGTGTTCATTATCACCTGGATTTTTAAAAATTTATAATACATATGTGTATATATGTGTGTGTGTGTGTGTGTGTGTATGATATGTAATAGGATGCCCAGCTGACTGTACCATTTATGGTGGTTCTTCCCCCTTTTATTCTAGGGAGGGAACTGTCAGAAAGTCATGTTGTCACCCTTTGCAGGTGTGAAGGCAGCTTCCTCCACAGAGAGCCTTCCTGGGGACAGTTGGTGCTGAGGGTAGAGCCTGACACAGAGTAGGTCGTCAATGAGTGTTTGGAAAGTGAATGAAAGAGTGAATGAATAGTGTAATGCCTTCCGGAGATTGGAGAGGGTCCTTCTGATTTCTAAGTAGAGAGGTATACTCAGACTCTGGGTCCCCAGGTGAAAAGGGAGCGGCTTCCTGGTGTCTGGGGATGTGGATGTCTTAGAAGGGCAGAGGGGTGGTGGCTCAAGGTCTATAGGAGGCCTCAGCCTCAGCCTAGCACTCCTGGGTTTGCCCCCTTGGAGCAAGCTGAGGTTGGCAACAGTGGGAGTCCAGGCAGTGGATAGGCTGTCCTGGCTCGTTCTAATTTGGAGGGAGTTGGGTTATCCTCCTTAAGAGCCCCCTGGGTCTGTGCGGGAACTGAATACGTATCAGCTCAGCTGACCAGCATCAAAGTCAGACTCAGTAGCAACACCATCCATGGAACTGGGACCAGGGGTGTCGGCCACCACGTGCCAGGAGGCAGAATGGGCTAATGGGATTGTCCAAAGAATACAGATTCTGTTTAGTTAGGTGTAGAAGGTGGGCTGCCATTCTCACATTTGGACGGAGAAGGCTGTTAAGTTTTGGGCAATTTTGGGAGGCTGTTACTTCCAAAGAAAGGTCCGGGAGACTGTAAGCTGACCGAGGGCAGGGCCTCCTGCAAGTCGTGTATACTGACGTGTCCCAAGCGCCCCACTTGCCTATGGAGATGTGAGTATGTGTACCTAAGAGATGACATTTTAATTCTGAAACAGGAATTCTTTTCAGCTGGCCTCAGTTCCGCAGCTCTCCAGCCATGATTTTGTCAATGTCGTCACCGTTAGCAGTGAGTAGGTTATAATACTGATTTCTCTTGCAAACTAAAGTTTTGTCGCCTGTGTTGTGAAAGCCAAAATTAGATGGAGCAAGGATCAATAAAGTTTCCAGCGAATACACTATAGTACAAATGGAATTAATAATAAGAAATGAGCTGACTTCTTCTGACAAATGCTGTTGCAAAAAACCTCAGGCTGTCATTTGAAACTGATATTGTAGGGAAACTCTAGTTACAGTGTGAACTTTAATATATAAATCTTCTGTGGCACAGGTGTTCATGATTTCCAAAGGTGCTGGGTATTATGACGTGAAGCATATTTCTGGGCATTTCTGACTCATTTACTGATTCAGATAACTGTTTCTTTTTAAAATTTTCCTGGAACTCACACATGTGACTAAGAAGGACGTTTATTTTAGAATTCTAGAATTCTCATTTTTACTTCAAAGGTTAACCATAATTAGGTAGGTTTTTTCCTCTCTTTTTTCTTCTCGTAGAAAGCCTTCAAGATTAAAAACATCACCTGCAAACTGAGATTATTCCATTTGAAGACATTTGGTAAAAATAAATCTATTTGGGGGCTATATTTGCTACAGATGCATACAGACAGCAGCCAATAGGGGAGTTAAAGCTTCATTCTTCAGAAGTGTGCACGCTTGTATTATCATGTGCACCGTTGGACAGTAGCTCCCTGAGGAGCATAGGAGATGGAAATGTTCCTTGAAGATCAGAATTTATTTAACTAGAAGTTTTATAAAGCAGGTGAGAAAAATGCATAGGGATGTTACATGTTTTTGACCAAAAAATCAAAGAAAGATGATAAGACATCAAGATTGTAAGCTGAGGAATCAGGAAAGCTAAGAATGCTTTTTACCTCTCATGATTCCAGATGGTTTGTGGATGTGACTTGAGTGTGTTCCAAGGGGCCGAGGCACTGATATACAAGGAGGAGCTGTTTCTGTTTGGTGGGGACACTGTGAAGTTTTTAACACCTAGCAAGAGACGGATTGTGAAGTCCACGCTCTTAAGAAAGCTACTGTTTTGAGATTAGACTTGAAAAACATTTGGCTGAGTTCACATGTTCATAGGCCAGAGAATCATTTGGATCAAGGACTTTTTCATGCACTTTAAGTCCAAGGATGCATCCAGCATTAGCAAATACTCACATTGTCTGAGAGTTAATGCCCAAGCAAGGGTGCGTGCGAACAACTCCGTGCGTGGTGTCCTTCCTGGTAGCGCGACAATCAGATGAGCCCCGTCACCTGGACCCTGGCAAGGAGCTTCCATTTGATGTGCTTATGAATGTAAGTGAAGATGAATGACGAAGATTTTGGACGGGGAATTTTTAAGCTAGTAGGAAACTGACATTGTTCTTGTGTCGGTTACTGTCTTCAACCTGAGCTGTCTTTTTCCCAGCTTTATTGACTTATTTCCCAGCTTTATTGAGATATAATTGACATGCAACATTTTATAAGTTTAAGGTATACAATGTGATAAGTTGATACACTTATATATTGTGAAGTGATCACTATGGGAGGGTTAGTTAACACCTCCATAACTCACATAATTATTATTATTATTTTTCATGGTGAGAACTTTTAAGATCTACTCTCTTAGCCCCCGTCAAGTAGATAATGCAGTATTATTAATTAGAGGCACCATGTGGTACATCAGATCCCCAGAACTCATTCATCTTATATAACTGGAAGTTCATAACCTTTGACCAGCCTCTCCCCATTTCTTCTACCCCCAGCCCCTGGTTACCATCACTCTATTCTCCGTTTCTATGAGTTCTGCTTGTTTAGATTCCACATACAACTGAGATCGTTCAGTATTTGTCTTTTTCTGCCTGACTTACTCCACTCAGCATAATGCCCTCAGGATCCACCTGTGTTGCCACAAATGGCAGGATTTCCTTCTTTCTCATGGCTGGATAATATTTCATTGTATATGGTATATATATATATAGAAATGGGATTGCTGGATCATACAGTAGTTCTATTTTTAATTTTTTTGAGGAACCTCCATATTGTTCTCCACAGTGACCGCACCAATTTACATTCCCACCAGCAGTGCACAAGGGTTCCCTTTTCTCCACACCCTCACCAGCGTTTGTTATTTGTTGTTGTTTTGATAACAGCCATTCTGACAGGTGGGAGGTGATGTCTCACTGTGGTTTCGATTTGCATTTTCTTAGTGATGAGTGAGGTTGAGCATGCTTTCATGTACCTGTTGGCCATCTGAATGTCTCTTTTAGGAAAACATCTATTCAAGTCCTCGGCCCATTTTTAAATTAGCTTGTCCTTTTGCTCCTGAGTTAAACGAGTTCCTTATACATTTTAGATATTAATCCCTGATCAGATATATGGTTTGCAAATATTTTCTCCCATTCCACAGGTTTCCTTTTCATTTGTCGGTTGTTTCTTTTTCTGTGAAGAAGCTTTTTTGTTGATGTAGTTCTACTTGTTGATGTTTGATTTTGTTGCCTGTGCTTTTGGTGTTCTATCCAAAAAAGTCAAGAAAGATTTGTTTTCCTATGCTTTCTTCTAGGAGTTTTACAGTTTCAGGTTCTTCATTTAAAGTCTTTAATCCATTTCAAGTTATTTTTTGGGGGTCCAGCTTCATTCTTTTGCATGCGATTATCCAGCTTTCCCAAGACCATTTATTGAAGAGACTACTCTTTCCCCATTGAGTATTCTTGGCTTCTGCATCAAATATTGGTTGACTGTAAATACAGGGGTTAGTCTGCAGCATAGTTTGTAATTAGGACATGTGGTACCTCCAGCTTTGTTCTCAAGATTGCTTTGTCTATTCAGGGTCTTTTGTGGTTCCATGTGAATTTTAGGATTGCTCTTTTTCCGTTTCTGTGAGAAATGCCATGGAATTTTGCTAGGGATTGCATTGTCTCTGTACATGGCTTTGGATAGTATGGCTATTTTAACAATATTAATTCTCCTGATCCATGAACACAAGATATCTTTCCATTTATTTGAGACTTCTTTAATTTTGTTTGTTTCAAGAATTTTTACACTAATGGAAAATTCATAATGACCCTTGGACAATTACTAAATCTTCTACCTAAGTTGTGGGGTTTTTGGGTGCATTTCAAATCGTTTTTCTATTTTACCTGGGGACACCTGGAATCAGCACAACTTACCTCCGCTGTGACCTCTGTACACAACATGTAATACCCCTCTGTGTTTCATGACTTTGCTCAGTTGTTCGTTTCTCTTTATAGTTCTTCTTCTTATAATTACTCCACTGTGCATGTCTTCCCACATGCGGGAGGGATATGGACGAGGGTCCAATTTGTGCCTCTGAGCCCCGGCTTCCAGAATGCCCATGGGTGAGTGGCTACCAGCCCCGTCAGCCAGGGAGGTCATGGGCCTCCACCGCAAGGGCTCTAGTGGTTGACCAGTGACCCAAGATGGGGTGTCACCGGTCAAGAGTCTTTTACTCTCTGCGCAAACTCAGGTTTCATTTTGCTTTTTAAATTCCTGAAAACACTGACTTTTTGCTGAATATAAAAATAATTCATTGTCATGGTAGAAATACTGGAAAAGGAAAAAAAAAATTTTAAGAAAATAAAAACCACCCAAGACTACAAAGGGATAACCATTGTTTATATTCTAATAACAATTTCTTTCCAGCTTTCTTCTCTGGGAAAAGGTCTTCCCCCCAAATTTTGAGGGGTCCTCCCTACAAAAACCCTATTGTACTTGGTTTTTAGTGTTCATATAAGATTTTCCCACTTAGTATATCATGAACATTTTTGTAATATCATGAATTTGCCCTTGGAAACAGGAATTCTTAACGGATGCATAATATTTGAACCTATAGATACGCTATAATTCATATGATGATTTCCCTATGGCTGGGTATTTTAGTTACTGGCAGCAGTGACTTATTTCACGTAGCCCAGCAGTTCTCATCCTTGCACCATCAGTGCATCTCTGATGAGTTTTTAACATTTTATTATGCGAAGTGTCAAATAGATACAACAGAGGGGAGAATATTTAACTACAGGAATCTTCTTCTCCCATCACCAGCTTCAGCAATTAAAAACTCACGGCCCATCCTGTTTTATCTGCACGCTCTCGTCCCTGGGTTGTTTTGAAACAAATCCCAGACATCATTAACACGCCAGGAGGTGCTGCTGAAAAGGAAGGACTCTTTAAAAATTGTGGCAACTGTATCATATCACACCTAAAAAAATTAGCCATAGTTCCTCAGTATGTGATACTTCTTTTAGAAAGTAGATTTTTAGAGGCGAATGTTCACTGCTTGAACAATATGGATCTTGATAAATATTACTTTCTAGAAACGTTTTAAACTTTGTACTTCCACCTCAGTATATGGGGATTTCTGTCTGGCATCTAGAATCACACTGAGCTGTCGTGTTTTAAAATAGGGAACAATTTGAAGGGCATATAATGGGTGGGCAGTAGAAAGAAGTGGTTGAACACCCGGCCTCTGGAGCAGACGAGCTGCGGCATAGCTCTGGGTTCTACACGTACCATTAATTTATCTTGGATTGTGCAATGTCATCTTCAGCAACAGCAATTGCACTTGGGTTCACATGCGTCTTGTTCACTACACATCTGTTTTTACTTATGTTTTCATTGTCTTGATCATTTTTACTTTGAAAATTTTATATAGATATTTAGTTAGAGACGTCAGGGAAAACACAGGTGCTATTTTATCATGAAACAGGTAATTCAACTAATCATTAAAATTTCTCCCAATATTTGCCTATTTTAAATGATGTTGCAGTGAACATATTCTGTGAATGTTTTCCCTCCATTTTGATTATTTCTTAAGGATAATTTTCTACAGGTGGGATTACAAGGTCAAAGGACATGCTGCTTAGTTCTTTTTTTGGGGGGGGGCGGTGGGCTCCTAATAGCTTTTTCTAACCTGTTTTCCAAAATGTTTATATCAACTTGCAGTGCCTTCAGCCGCTGTGAACTTAGTAGCTTTACTTCACCTTTGGAAGTACTGGTTGTCATTTGGAAAAGAATTGTCTTTTTGCTCCACACCTAAATGATACCTCAAATTGTTCGATTACTAGCAGCATGGAATATTTTCCTCGTACGTTTATTTATAAATTAATTTCATCTTGCCTTCTGAGAAAGAATAAATGAAAATAAAAGAGAAATCTAGGCTGAAAATGTAAAGACAGAAGAGATCAAATGGAAATTCTCAGGCTGCTGAATTGTGCTTTGAGTAATAATGACGAACTCTAGGTTTGAGAAATTAATTTGTAAGCTGTGAGAAAAATTGTGAGATCTGTGATAGGAGGCATGCAACCTCCATGGTGGTAGAATTCACTGCATTTGAAGAATCCAGAGACCGGAGGGCTTCATGCAGGAGGGGGCTGAGCACAGAGAAGCTAGCCCTGGGGAAGTCGTAGCGGGTGGCTGTAACGGACCTCTGGGTCCTCCCCTGCGTGGCTTCCATCAGGTCTGCAGTTTCCTCCTCTGGCCCTGGTTGCAGCCTCTAATTCGACCCTTGTTTCACCCGTCACATGCAACTCATTCCTTCTCAGCTGCTTCCAGGGTGACGTTTCTAAAACACAAATACATACATTGTCGAACGGATCTGCTAACTTAGGGTTTTGGAATCTTCTGGGCTGCACCTGACGAGGAGATCTGTGAGCTGACACAAGCTTCTGAAATGCACGTGGAAACGTGTCTGCACATTGATGGTCGGCTATAAGCCATCTTCTCCCGAGAATTTACAGCTCACCTGAGATCTTGGGGTCAAGACCACCTCGTTTTTTTCTTAGAGTGACAGATTGCCTTGACAGAGATTTTTAACAACTATTTGTCCTGTAAATCTTTGGTAAGAATGGTCCCACCTGTTTTACTACCTGAACGTGATTCAGAAACTGCAGAGTGTAAAAAGGCAGTATTTGTTAACAATTTTAGGGCCCCGTTTTTAATCATCTAAGTATTTATTGGCAATACATTCTATGTTTAGTACAGGGTTAGGAGTTTCTGGAATTTGGGGTGAACTAGCTATAACATTGCCTTTATCCTTGTTGGAAAGGCCAAGGATAGGTTTAGTGAAATTAAGTAAAATATGGTTTCATAATAGCATAAAATAATGTAATAATGATACAAAATCAGAAATAATCATAATAATAGCTAACACTGAACACTTGCTATATGCCACAAACTGTGCTAAACAGTTTACATGAATTATTTTAACCAACACATGTAATTTTTACAACTACCCTATGAGGTACGTGATTAAACGTCATAAGTCACGTATAGAGTCAGATGTGGTCCACCGCTAATTTGATTAAGTCCATTTGATTCTAAGTCCATAGAATCACTTCCAGAATTATCATAAACGACTTTGAGATGGGAGAGAATTTGAAACTCTCCTTGAAGGCTGGGTGGGAACTGGACAGACGAATATAAGTAGGAAGTTTAGGTGAGGGTGTCCAGAGCAGATTCCCAGAGGTAAGGATCTCAGTTAAGGTGAGCGTTGCAGGCCGTAGAGAATTTGCAAAGGGTGATAAAAGAAAATCCACAAAGGTAAGCAGGCTGGGAGTAAATAACGTACATGTGCAGCTATGACTTGCAGGCAGGCTGTGATGCTCACTTCTCTCCGTGAGTTTGGAGAAACAAAGAAATGGGCGCCTGAGCTTTCCCACTTCTACCCTTAGCCTTTTCCCGGTGTGCTGTGTGCCGGGATCACTCGGGACTGCAGGTTCCGGCTGGGAACTGCCTTGCTTTGTGGTCTCTGTGACGTCAGAGAAGTTCTGTACAACCTTTCTGGGGACTGTTACCTGAAAACTCTCCAGATTCTGGCGTCAGGATTTATGGTTTTGAACATTCTTCTCAAGCCATGGCAGTCACATGGGTTCAGCTACTTTATGTTCCTGAGCCCAGGTGAGTGCTCTGTGATGGACCAGGTGTGGGTGTGGGCTTAGGACAGGCCGACCTCAGAGACACTGCAGGTTCAGTGCCAGACACCGCAGTAAAACAAATATCGCAATAAAGCGCGTCACATGCAGTTGTTGGTTTCCCAATGCATATAAAAGTCACGTTTACACTATACCGTAGTCTAAGTGTGCAACAGCATTATGTCTCAAAAAACAATACACAGACCTTAATTATACTTTCTTGCTAAGCAATGCGAACCATCATCTGAGCCTTCAGCGAGTCGTAGTAGTAACGTCAAAGATCACTGATCACAGATACCATAACACTTATAATAATAATGGTAAAGTATGAAATATTGTAAGGATTACCAAAGTGTGACCCGGAGACAGAAAGTGAACAAGTGCTGTTGGAAAAATGGTGCAGATAGACTTGCTCGATGCAGGGTTGCCACAAACCTTCAGTTTGTAAAAAACACAGTATCTGCCAAGTGCAGTAAAGCAAAAGCACAATAAGACAAGGTCTGCCTGTAATTTCTCTGGGGAAGGAAGACTGTCTGGATTCCTGGTGTCATTCTTGATACCTCTTCTCTTTGAACTATGGGGTTTCTGAAATGGCGCTTACGGTCTTACTTTGTTACTTACCAGGCCCTATATTTCTGTGCAGCTTAGTTGCGTGGTTACAGGCACAGACCCTGGAGCTGAGTTGTCTGAGTACAAATCCCAGCTCTTTTGTGACCCAGTCTCTGTTTCTCCTTTTTCATCTTAAAATCTACCTTGAGTTCCTTGAGTAGATTATTGAGTCTCTAGGCAAATACCTCTTTCAGTTTATATAAGATGCGCCCAGTCTGTTATCAGAAATGCATTATTGCTTCGTAGACCCAAGTTAAGGAAGACACACTCTCTTCTTTCAATACTGTGGATGTGTGACGCGGACCCCGTCGACCATGATTCCCTTCCTGCCCTGGTTCCTCTTTCCCACAGCCATGTCATCAAGTGACGTGTACTCACCAAGTCCCATTTGGTTCCTTTTCCCCAAGTGTAAAGATAGTAGGTTTCTTCCATTTCAGAAATAACAGGATCTATGATTGTGAATCTGCAGTGTTTTAAGGTTTTTTTCATAAGCATAATTATACAGAAATCGCTGGGTAACCCCACAAATTCCAAAACTGTCAAAACAACACCCAGCAAAATTCAAATTTGAACCAGAAACATAATACACATATACAAACATACACCTCCCCCCACCCCCCAGTAAATGAGGTTGGCATTAATTTTACACTTTGATATACTTGGAATTGTCATAGTTGGTTAATTTTTTAGGTTAAAAAAAGAGAAATCCTGGTCTCCGAATTAAGACCAGAGGAAATCAAATAGCAGCCAAAGACATGAATTATGTTAAAAATAGAAGGGCTGTTAATAGAAACATCAAATATGACCGAGTGTGAGCTGTTTTATTTCCCTGAGTATCGCAGATACATGAAGCAACTCTGATGTCTCAAGATTCAATAGATTGAGAAGTTAGTCAAGTGGCTGGAGTTCTATTTCTTTGATGGGAAATTAGGTGAGGAGGCCCTCAGAGCAGGTTTTGCATAGTTTTGAGGGAGCAGTTGAAAGATTAGTCATGAACAGCTCAGCTGGTGGAGGATGGGGGCAGAGTTAGCACCCTGAACACAGCACTGCGACTGGGCAGGGCTGCAGTCCTGCCCTTTCTGCACCTTGGAAGCCTGCTTGTTTGGTTTGGCTTTTTAAAAAATTAGTTAATTAATTGATTTTTGTTGGGATAGAGTTGTTTTACAGTGTTGTGTTACTTTCTACCGTACAGCGAAGTGGAGTGGAGCCCCTGTCAGTGGTCTCCGCCAGGTATCAAATAATAGCATGTTTAGGGCTTCAATTCTACTAATTTTTCTTATGCTCAGCTTGGCTTTCAATGAGAGAAGAAACCCTTTCCTTTTACATTTTCATGTTATCGGTTCACATAATGTTTAATAAAATGTTAGTTATAACAAGGTCTAGTGACACATATAATTTTGTGAACCAATGAAATGGGTAAGCAGTGGTGGATGAAAGGAAAAGTCTAGGGGATACAGTTGGGAAACACCCATGTGTCACAGGCAGTCAGCCTGCTCTAAGAAGAAAATACAGCTCAGGTATTTGAGTGAGTAGGTAAAGCAGCAGGCAGTTAAGAGATCTCTTTTTGCATATGGAACGAAAATAAGTAATTAATCATTTGTTTTTTGTTTGTTTTTGTTTTTTGCGGTATGCGGGCCTCTCACTTTTGTGGCCTCTCCCGTTGCAGAGCACAGGCTCCGGAAGCGCAGGCTCAGCGGCCATGGCTCATGGGCCCAGCCGCTCTGCGGCATATGGGATCTTCCCAGACCGGTGCACGAACCCGTGTCCCCTGCATCGGCAGGCGGACTCTCAACCACTGCACCACCAGGGAAGCCCCAATCATTTGTCTTTAGTGTATATAATATTCAAATATGTATTAATTTACACAGATATTGTTGTACAGCAATTTTTTTCCAAAGGTTAAGTTTAATTTTGCATTAGTTTCTTCTTCCCTTAAGGGAGTCAAGTCTTCCTGCCCTTAACACCCTGCTGTATTTAGCATTTCTGCAATGATGCCTCAGCTAACTTCCCAATCTTTTTTTTTTTATTTCTTTGATTTGTCTAGGGCATGATTTGAAATCTTCCGTCAAAGCCAGCTCTAACCAAGTTCATTTTTATGATCCAGTTTTGTGAAGCACATTTGATTTTTTTTTTCATTCTTCAACAGATTTAAAACATGGTAAAGTGTTCTAGGGCGGTGATAGTCTATGGACGCATGCAGGCCTGTCAGTGTGTTCAGAGGAAGCAATTGCTTCTTTGGTGAGAACAATGACGTCTGTACCCTACAGTCTATGAACAGCATTCTAACGGCAGCTCAACGTTTAGCAAAAGGTTTCAGCTTTGCCCCAGCTTTGTTTTTTTTTTGGTTTTTTTTTTTTGCGGTACACGGGCCTCTCACTGCTGTGGCCTCTCGCCGCAACGCAGCATGTGGGATCCTCCCGGACCGGGGCACGAACCTGCGTCCCTTGCATCGGCAGGCGGACTCTCAACCACTGCGCCACCAGGGAAGCCCCCCCCAGCTTTGTTTGTGCTCAGCTGTCTTCCAAGTTAGGCAGCCGTCAACAGAGTCAATGCAGAGCTTCTAATGAATGGTGATGTAAACTAGTCACTTGGCAGACTCATGGCTACTGCCTGGATGGTACCACAGACAACTCCTGAAACTTTGTGTAGGACTAATAGCCCTTCGTCTTAGGTTCAAACCAGGCAGTACTTGGCTTCTTGCAGGGGTAACCCTGGGCAGCCCAGAGGTTGTAATTTCAGAATGACCAGCTGGCTCTGTGCCATGTCGAAATGCCCAGATGGAAAAGGAAAAGCAGTGTCTGTTAGAGTACAGCGTCAGTTTCTGCTTCATGGTGCCTGTTTTTTTTGTTTTCTTTTCCCCCTGGTTTTAGGAAAGAATTTCCAAAGAAAAGCCAATAATTTATGCTTTGCTGCTGACTTCAACAGTGTCCTGCATGCCTACCTATAAAACATAAAAGTGTACTTTAGAGAGAGGCTGGGGATCTCAGGCAACGGTTAGATGTCTGGGAGCACGAGATGAATGAGATAAGAACACAGCCGGGGAGGAACTCAAGTTCTAATGATACAGACAAACACACCCAAAATACGTGGAGATATGTATGGGAGGTGGAGGAACGACTGCCTGATTGGGGGGGGAGAGGAAGCTTGTACAGAGGAGGTGACCTCTGAGCCTCAAAGGTAAGTGAGCAGTCGTCAGGCAGATAGAGGTCCCAAGATGCCAGGGCACGCAGCCCAAATGCCCAGCCTCTTGACCCTATATAATAAAGGCCATCTTCTGGAAAGTAGAAATAGCTTGAAACTTTAAAATCATTTTTTTCTTCAGTTACCTTTGATAGTTAAAAGATAAGTAATACACACAGAAAACTTGTTTCTAACCAAGTAACCTCTTAGGAGCGTTTTTGTAAGAGAGATTAGTGTGGTAATACTTGCCACGAAGGCAAAATGGATACAGATGATGGCTGTAAAGGGGCTCTGGGCAATGGGGAGTCATTACAGGTTTCGGTGCAGTTCTCTGAAGTGTGTGTGTGTGTGTGTGTGTGCGGTTTGTGGAGAAATCCACGTGGCAATGTGAAAGAAGCACTTGGGCAGGGATTGGAAGGGTCTGGAAGCAGAGACACCCATTAGCAATCTGAAATAGTATAGACAGAGGGGGTAAGTGTGTGAACTACAGTACTGACAAAGGAAAGAGAGAATAAAAATATAAGTTGAGTTATTTCCCAGGTGGATCTGATGAAAGATTTATTCATTCATGGACCCAAAATTCAGTCATTCATTTAATATTTATTAAACACACTCCATTTTTAAAGCATTGTTCTTTGAGGATTAGAAAGACAAGGATTGCTTTTGAGGGGCTTACAGTCCAGTAGGGAAATCAGACATCATACTGTACTAGTTAGGGTTCTCCGGAGAATCTATATCTATCTATCTACTGATTTAATTTAAGGAATTGGCTCACATGATTCTGGGGGCTGGCAAGTCTGAAGTCTGCAGGACAGGCCAATAGCTTGGAGACTCAGGAAAACCTGATTTTGCATCTTGAGTCGGGAGACCACTGTCTTTTCTCTTAAGGCCTTCCTTCAACTGATTAGATGAGGCCCACATACATTATGGAAGGTAATCTGCTTTACTTGAAGTCTGTTGATCTAAATGTTAATCTCATCTAAAAATTCTTTTGCAGCAATATCTTGACTGCTCTTTGACCTAACAACACTGAGTACCATGGCCTAGACAAGCTTACATAGAAAATTAACCGTCACACGTAAAAATAGTTGAGAGAAACGTGTGTATGTGTGTAAGAAATTGTATTTGAGATGAGCTTTGAAGGAAGAGATGAGTATGAATATTTGAAATGGAAGGCACAGCGTGAAAATAAGGATGGAAATGTGAAAAAAACGGTGCGTGTAGAAAATTATTGTTTCCTTTGATTGGCGTGAAGGGAGCGAGGAAGGGATTGATGGAAATTGAACTTGAATGAGGGATCCTGGTATCCCATGAAGACCAAGAGGAGGAGTTTGACTTCATTCTGCAGGAAGGGGAAATCCAGCCAAGTTTTTCGCTCAAAGGATTGTTTTCTTGGAGTTAGTAGAGTTCAATCTGACAGCAAGCCCCGGGTCAGGGCATCGCGGGGTTGTGTGGCTTCCATGGGGTCAACTGCCCTGCCTTCTCGTTGTGTGACCACCCAGAATACGATTCACTTGGAAGACGGTAGTGAACAAGACCAAAAATATCATTTAGGGTTTCAAGGGAATCCAAGATCATTATTGTTGGAACATTGCATGCAGTCGTTTCCTAAAAAGATATCACCTGTTACAAGAAGAGGGCGTAAATGAAAAACAGAACCTATGAGTGAGGTGTAGCTCTTCAAAATGATGAAATTGGGAAATAAATTCTGTTGTCCTGCCTGAGTTCTTTCTTTAAATTCTTGGTGAACTGGTTGAAAAAAATTTATGTAACACTGGTTTCATGCCTGACCGAGAATGGCAGATATATCATTCCCCATGATTTACTCTTTTGTACTAATGATTCTTTACTTAAAAAAGCTTTACAGTTGCTGATTAACTGATATGAGTTAAGGCCTTTGGTTAATTGTAACCCTCTCAGTTCAAACGTTTCTTGTATTGCTTAAGCCATATGTAGAGTTTCTCTTTCTGTGTTTTTGGTTAATGTTTTGTTATTAAGGACGTTGAATTGTGTTCCGTTTTCTATTATGTTGAGGCATGGATTAACCTAAAGAAACACAGACGTTTGACTTTGCTTCCTTGGAGCAAAATATGCACAGGCTTTGGGGGAAGTGTGGGTGTGTATTCTTAGGGTCTTTGTGATAAGGGCTTTGCCCCTTCCATCCACTCACGGCTCTTTCTCTATAGGACCATGGAAGAGACACGTTCCATCTAGCTAACTTGCTGTTTTTTTTTTTTTTTTTAAGATAATAAGTAGGTTATACTAAACCATTTTCTAAGAATCTAAGTCTTAGATCCCCCCCCAGCAGGCTGCCTGGGACCATAGTGTTAAGAATGTGAACTTTGGAGCCAGGCGGCGAGGGTTAGAACCTGGCTCTGTTACCAGCTGTGTGTCCTTCTATGAGCCGCTTAACCATTTTGCCCCCATTTCCACATGTGCAAAAGTGAGGATAGTAATACTGAAACCGTGCACCTCAGATTGGGAATTGAACCCACGCGGCCGGGACTCAGACCCAGACAAAACCCATGCTCTTCCAACTGAGATCACACGCCTGGTTTCAGGACCTAATAATGAAGCTCAGGTTCTTGATGTCCTATCACAGAAAGAATTCAGTGAGAGACAAAGTGATAGGTAAGAAGTGGATTTATTTAGAGAGAAACACACTCCACAGATAAGAGTGTGGGCCATCTCAGAAGGCAAGAGCGGCACCAGGGCATGGGGTTGTCAGTTTTTATAGGGTGGGTAATTTCATAGGCTAATGAGTGGAGGAGTATTCCAGCTATCTGGGGAGAGGGGTGGGGATTTCCAGGAATTGAGCCACCGCCTGCTTTTTGACCTTTAGGGTCAGCCTTGGAACTGTCATGGCACCTGTGGGTGTGTCATTTAGCTGATGTGTTACAATGAGCCTATACCGAGGCTCAAGGTCTAGTGGAAGTCGACTTGTCTTTCGTCTTGGACCCATTTGGTTCTAATCAGTTTATGTCATGTCCTCGGGTTATGTCATTCTTTCAAACGTTGTGCCCTGCCCCCTTCCCTCCTGTTTCATTATAACATCATTGTTGCGAGGACTGGATGATTTAATGATATGCAAAGTGTTTAAAACAGTGCCTGGGCTTCCCTGGTGGCACAGTGGTTGAGGGTCCGCATGTCGATGCAGGGGACGCGGGTTCGTGCCCCGGTCCGGGAGGATCCCACATGCCGCGGAGCGGCTGGGCCCGTGAGCCATGGCCGCTGAGCCTGCGCGTCCGGAGCCTGTGCTCCGCAACGGGAGAGGCCACAACAGTGAGAGGCCCACATACCGCAAAAAAAACAAAAACAAAAAGCCAACAGTGCCTGACACATGGTTCACACTTGTAAGTGTTAGCTCTTATCATCTTAGATGAGAACTGTGCAGGTGCATCAAGTTGTTCAGAAGAATCTTGTACCATTAACAAATCTCGGATGACTGTCTTTGGCTGCATAAATGGAATTTTGCTTCTCTGGAACAATCACTACTCCTAAGCAGAGTTGTCAGTGTTAGTTAGTTTTTAAATGATGGAAGAGGATGAGATTTTTACCGGGTGGGTCAGCTCTCACCGGCACAATGACTCATAGCTGGGTAGGGAGATGCAGGAACAGTTAGGATTTTTCCCTGGCTAGAGTGGAGACTTCCTTCCTGTGTACATAAATATCCTTACAAACATTGATCTTTAAAACCGATGCAATGATATTTACTTGTTGATAAGTGAAATCACTCTTGCAGACATCTGCGGGCTTTTACGGCCAGACTGACTGATAACTTACCAGGGACATTGTACAGCATGCATTATACAAGTTCTGTAGGTCTGGTGATATAATCAGAACACATATGACAGCTTGCCTTCTTGTCACGCTCATATATTCTAGGACATCATAGGTGCCATGATAGGTAGAATGGGCAGTAGTTATGTTTCATGAGGAAAATTCTAGTTTTGAAAGTGACTAATAAAAATTTAAATCTCAGCATAATTACCTGTCCTGTGTCTTATAGAACAAAGGGGAGGAAACAACTCTGTAGCGCCTACCCCTTCAGAGCCAGAACGGATACAGAACAACAAAGGAGACATCCTATCTAATTGGCTTCTTTGTATGTACCCTTTTGGTATTTCACGAATCCCATTTTGTTTTTACTGGCGTCTTATCTGCTCTGTTTATGTGCCCCATGTTTTTTTTTTTTTTAGCATTCTCACTAACTCTATTTCTTTTCCTCAAAGCCCTTAAGTAACTGCCATGTCCTCTTTCCACTGTTATCCCCTACAGATGATTTGTTAGTTTATTTCCTCTTCTGATCAAAACGCCTTTGCCTGGGTGACTCCGAATTAGTCACATCTAATCTTGATGATTCCCTGAATGACAGTTCCATGCGGTTATCAGCAGGCAGTGCTCTGTTTGGTTTAAAACATTAAAATGTGAAGCTTGTTTTGACAGCAAGATTCTTCCCTGGGCAGTGCTAAGAAGTGTCTAAGTCTGACTGATGAATCGTGATGAGAATCACAGGACTTAACAATAGTAATAAAACCTTGTGATAAAGCACCTTGTTTTTCCACCATTTGAATATCATTGTGAGTCAAATCATCTCCCTCAAGAGCAGAGTGTAATATCGTGACCGTATCTCTTGAATGTGGTTCACACACTTGTGGGTCCTTATTTTCCAGCAGATACTTGAGTGCTTTCTTTCTTTCTTTTTTTTTTTTTTTGCGGTACGCGGTCCTCTCACTGTTGTGGCCTCTCCCGTTGTGGAGCACAGGCTCCGGACGCGCAGGCTCGGTGGCCATGGCTCACGGGCCCAGCTGCTCCACGGCATGTGGGATCTTCCCGGACCGGGGCACGAACCCGCGTCCCCTGCATCGGCAGGCAGACTCTCAACCACTGCGCCACCAGGGAAGCCCTGAATGCTTTCTTGATGTGTAGCATTCCAATGTCATGAGTGGGTCCTTCTTTTTTTAATTGTATTTTTTTATTGAAGTATAGTTGATTTACGGTGTTGTGTTAGTTTCAGGTATACAGCAAAATGATTCAGCTATACATATATACACGTATATATATATACACACAAAAAGAATATATATATGTATTCTTTTGCAGATTCTTTTCCCTTATAGGTTATTACAAGATATTAACCTATAAGGTAATAGTTATAGTTCCCTGTGCTATACAGTAGTTCCTTATTGGTTATCTATTCTGTACATAGTAGTGTGATATGTTAACATGAGTGGGTTCTTCTGTTTTTTTAATTTATGAAACATTTTCTTTTCATGACTCAGAGAACACGTTTGGCTCATCCTCATAGCAATTTTAAAAGGTAAGATCTTCGGGCTTCCCTGGTGGCGCAGTGGTTGAGAGTCCGCCTGCCGATGCAGGGGATGCGGGTTTGTGCCCCGGTCCGGGAAGATCTCACTATGCCGCGGAGCGGCTGGGCCCGTGAGCCATGGCCGCTGAGCCTGCGCGTCCTGCTCTGCGCGGGAGAGGCCGCAGCAGTGAGAGGCCCGTGTATTGCAAAAAAAAAAAAAGGTAAGATCTTCAATAACGAAGGAAAACGTGGGAACCCACTGCTCATTCCAGAAACACATATGCAGCCCCTGTGTCTAATCCAGCGGCAAGCACTGTAGGGAGGTGGGATGTGGATGAATCAGTTCCCGACTTTGCAGTCTGCGTCTTAGAGAAGGGGTGGGGAGAGAGAGAAGAGATGAACTAACATTTACTGAGCGACATGCAAGACCCCACACAGATGTCCTCTTTTAATTGTGACAACAGTACTGCAATATACCTGGTGTTACCTCTATTTTATATGGAGGAGACTGGGTCTCAGAGTGGTTGAGTAACATCCCCAGGGTCTCGGGGCCAGAGTGAGTAGAAGCCGTGATTTCAACTCAGGTCCGTCTTTCCAGCCCATGCTCTGTCTGCCCCCTGCATGGGCCACTCATAGGCAGAAGGAAAAAAAGCACGAGGGCAGTGAATGATTATGGGAGTTCATGGTCATGTGTCTTTGTGGGCGAGGAAGTCATTACAAAAAGAGTACTCGGAAAACTAAAGGTGAAAATGATAATGTATCGAAATGGAGATCACACATTCTCCTTGAGATGGTGAAATAGACTGAAAGAAGTGGAAAAACATTCGTGCTTGATTAGAACATCTCAGACTCTGCTGGATTTCTATTTCTCCACAGCTCGCCTCTTCCAATGTGCTCCATCTAACATCAACAGCTCTTCAGATGCGAGGACACAGAATTACATGGAAATTCCCCGTGCAGTACAGCTACGTTTTAGATTTTCACGGCGAAGATTCTTTCCCGCGGTCCTTTTTACAGGCATGACTTTTAGGAGAACACCAATCATGAAATAGAAGCTACATTTTAAAATGAAAATGCATCTGATACCTCCTGTGGAATCCCATCCTAGGGTGACATGGCAATCTAAAACAGGCGTCAAAACATACAAAATACATAAAAATTAATCTGCCCCCAGTTTGCTTGTCTTTCGCCTTCTGCTTCCATTATTAATCTGAGAAAACCGTGTGTGTGTGTCTGCCTGCGTTTGTGTGTTGAATTCTTTGCTATCTGAGAAAAAGTTATTATTCTTGAGAGTATTTTAAGTTTGATATTGTAGAACAGTGGCCCCCAACCTTTCTGGCACCAGGGACTGGTTTTGTGGAAGACAGTTTCTCCGCGGACCGGGGGGAGGTTTGTGTGGAGTGGGTAGTTCAGGCGGTAACGCGAGTGATAGGGAGCAGCGGGGAGCGGCAGATGAAGCTTCGCTCACTCGCTGGCCGCTCGCCTCTTGCTGTGCAGCCTGGTTCCTAACAGGCTGTGGACCGGTACCGGTCTGTGGCCCAGGGGTTGGGGACCCCTAATGTAGAAGATGTACCAGTTATATGGAAAAAAAAAAAAAGGCACTAGTTCCAGGAGGTTGGAGCTGGTGTCAGCTGGGCTTAGGCTCCTACGTGAAGTTTTGACACTTGAGTATCGATGATTCCTTGGACACTTGAGTATCGATGATTCCAGGCTCCGCCATCTGAGAGTCGTTTCCATCGGGCAAACCCAAGGTCCTGTTCTGACACAGGGGCTGGCCTGTTTTTATAAGTAGAGTTTTCCTGGGACATGGCCACACTCATTTGTTGACATACTGTCCCTGGCCGCTCTTATGCTACAGTGGAGATCGTGACTCTGTGGTCTGGAAAGTAAAAAAATGTTTACTGCCTGACCTTCAAGAAAAAGTTTCCTGGCCCTGGTTGGGAGCATCCAGCCTTCATCTATACTTACCTGGATGCAATCCTAAAATACGTTGTATTGCACTAGAGCTTTGCAAAACCAATATTGCATTAATGACACTTTAGTCCTATTTTGAAATAAGTCAAAGTCCTTTGAATATAGAAGACTAAGAATGGAGTAGTCATACTCTCTGGACTTTCTGTTGCCCCGAATTTGCATCCATCGGCTTCCAAATTGCATTTTCTTTCACAGAAACTCAATTGGTCTCAGTTTTTAAATCTGAAATCTTCAAAGAGGATGCGGTACGCACAAAAAGGTGATACCTGGCAACGTGGAATGGGATCAAAATTTAGTCTGTGGCTTTTAAATTAATACTCTGTGGACTCTTCATGTTTCTTTCCTTCTTGTTTCATTGTGTAGCCTTCAGGTGTGCGTCATTCACTGTAACTCATCATATTACATTTCAGTTTGCCAATTTCCTGACGTTAACACTCCCATCACCATTATTTGCAAGCTGTGACAAATAACAATCCTGTTGAGAAAATGGTTGAGAATTTCGATAAGCTCAGTGTTGACTTCTTGGCACTAGAATAACAGCTGTTTCCTAGGGTAATGTAAAAGAAAAGGAACACCACCAATTCCTTTAGATTTCTAGGTAATAGAAGCCCACAGAAAATCAGCAGATTTGTTGTATATGAACAGAGGAAACTTTGGCAAAATCATTTTTAAATTCCCCATGTCTTTAAGTTTTCTTAAAGCCATTTCATGATACAGTTGCTCAAAAGACATTTTACAAAGCTGGATAAGTTTTTTTGTCTAGCGATATCAGTATTAATATGATAGGAACAGCATAGAGAGGTCTGGAGTCTGTTTTAAGATGAAAATTCATATGCCAGCAGGAAAGAAGCCACCAACAATCTGGAGAACTTAATGAGAACAACCTCTCAGTTTTAATTACAGCATTACAAATGTGCAGATAGAATAATTGCATTACCTTGATGTATATTTCCACAAGGACTCCATAAAATAAATTCAAAGGTCAGCAGATGGCTCTCACTAATAGTATCATTTCTCCCTGGGAACAATACAGTTGCTGCATATATTTTTGTAAAAAACAGGTGAATGACACCATCCCAAGCCACAATATAACATTAAAATATTTTCTTCACGTCTTGTTTAAAAGACTTTTCCTTATGGTTTTTCGTCAAAGAGTTAGAGAAAAGTAAACCTATCAAGATACTAGATTAGCTTGTTTAATTTCAGTATCTCCAGCCTTCTCTAGATGGCAGTCAAGGCACGGGGTTTTTTAGGCCGCTCTTGTGGAAAGCGAGAGGAAGAACGCAGCAGGGTTTTTTGTTTCTCACAGTCCTCAAATAACGGTGATGAGCGTGTTAAAGTCAGGAAATTGACATGACTGACGTGTGAGAGTACGAAGACAGCAAAAGATGCTTGTCTTAAGGCTGCACATTGAAACAAGAAAGAAAGATGCTCAAGGGGAATAAGACCCCTGGAGTCATTTGATGCAGTTATCACCCATTTTTGTGTGTGCATAGCATCCTCTTTGAAGATCTCAGATTTAAAAACTGAGGTCAGCTGAGCTTCTGTGGGAGAGAATGAACATCTGGAAGCCCGTGAATGCAAATTTAGAGCAAGAGAAAAATCCAGAAAGCATGAGAATTCCATACCTAGTCTCCAACATCCAAAGAACTTGGACTTATAAAATTTGATTAAAGCGAAGTGTCATTAATGCAACATTGGTTTTGGAAAGCTCTAGTGAAAGATGACATAGTTTTTGCATTGAGTCCGGGTGAACTTAGATGAAGTCTGTACTTGGTGCTCGTTAGTAGCGAAAGTAATCAGTGTTTTAGGACAAGAATCTTTAACTTGCGCATTTTAAATGACTGTTTGATTGTGTTCCCGAGGAAAATTGATCGTGTGACATGCATTCAACATGCAACAAATATATTTTGACTGTTTATTCTGCATCAAACACTCTGCTTAGTGCCAGGTATTCAGATGGGCGTGAACCCCTATCCCAATGGCCCCGTGAATCTGTCCACTCTACTAGGACAGATAAAGCCGGAGTGAAATGGGGACCCTTGTTTTTTGTCTCCTGCTTCCAGTATAGGATGGAGAAGAGTTAAGAAGACACAGATTTTCCATCAAGGTCTTTCTCCAGGACTGGGATTTAATAAAATAATAATAATGAAAATATCAACAAAACCACATTCATTTATTGTATATCTAAATAGCCTACTTGTTTTAAATACTTTATCTATGTGCATTACATGAACCCAGCAAGGTGGATATTAGTACCTTTATTTATAGATAATGAAACTTAAAGAAGGAAGGTATCTTTCCCAGGGGCCACAGCAGAGCCCGATTCCTGCTGGAGTTCCTGTGTCTCCAAGGCTTAGGCTCTTCCCACTGCACCCAGCTGCCCACATTCTGAGCTGCCCTGTGTGTGCACTTCTTCCATCTGAGTTGGACTCTTCCACACAGAGGTGCTGGGGACAGTGTACATGGCCTTTCCCGGGTCCATCTGTGTTGGGAAGAGTCTGGGGAGCTCGGTGCTGATCCTTCAGGGCTTACTGTCTGATGATATGCTGTCGGGAACGGTAAGGGAGATGTTTCAGCATCAAGAATATTTTTCTTATCCCTTAACAGGCGCTATGGTGACTCCTCTTCCTCTGGTCCTGATGCAGCATGAAACGTGGCACAAAGGAACGAGGAAACGTGGCCTTTTGCGCTCGGTGTCTGAAAGTGAGTGTACAGCTATGGGGACGGTGGCTGAGGAGGTAGGGTAGGATTCCTACCATCTCTGTGACCATCAAACAGGATTAGCAGCTCAGCAGCAGCCCCTGAGTAAGGCTCCCCATCACAGCCAGGGCTCCGTGTGAGCGAGGTGCTGGGAACAGACATTTTCCTGAGGGCGTGTGTGTTAGTTTCCCAGGGCTACTGTAACAAAGCACCACAAACTGGGGGGCTTCAAACCCCAGAAACTTATTGTCTCCGGGTTCTGGAGGCTGGAAGTCTGAAATCAAAGTGCTGGCAGGACCACGCTCCCCCGAAAGCTGCATGAGAGCCCTTCCTTGCCTCTTTCCAGCTCTGGAGGACCTTGCCAGAGTCCTGTCAGCAGTCCCCGACGCTGGCTTGCACCTGCCTAACTGCAGTCCCTGCCCCCGTCTTCACGTGGTTCTCTCCCCGTGTCTTCGTCTTTTCCGGAGGACCAGTTACATTGAGTTAGCGGCCACCCTAGTCCAGGATGACCTCAACGAAGTACACCTGTGATCACCCAGTTTCCAAACAAGGTCATGTTCTGAGGTCCTGGGGGCTTGGAACTTCAGCATGACCCTTTTTAGGGAAAGACAATTTCACCCCATAACAGCACAAGGTAAGGCAAAGAGCAGATTCTAGTACTAACTCTGTCACTAATTAGGTATGTAACTAGCATCTACATCTCCCTGGACCCTGGTTTCCTCATCCATAAAGGGTAGGAGTTGGAAAAGTTGACCTCTAAGGTCTTATTCTATTAGCCTGAGAGTGGGAGGTCCTTGGCCTCTGGTCACGTACCTCTGGTCCCTGGACATTTCTGTCAGGACAGGGTATGTGGCTCAACCAGGCTGGACACCATGCAGCTCCCTTCCTGCCCCCGACCCTGGTTTCCTTCCTTAGTCTGTTGTTAAGCTTTGAGAATCCTCAGAATCTGAGATTTTATTTATTTTACTTCTGTGCTGAGCTGTCTGCTGTGATGCAACAAAGAAAAAGGTATAAGGGAGGAACCAGAGATAGATAAACCAGATACCATAGAACTAAAGGGAAAAACAGAGAAAATGACCAGAGCTCCAGTAGGTTAACTGTGATAGGCTGCAAGTCTACTGCTGGCTGAAGGGGCCAAGCAAAATTATTGTCTTGGTACTAATCGCAGACTTGTCATGCGACCACACTTTTCCAGTGGATTATTTCATTATATTGAAACAGGTGTGTTTATGATCTATCATCCAAAAGGAGGTTCAGAGCTAATGAATTCATAGATAAAGTTGCTGGTGGCCTTAATTGCATATAGACCATTTCCTTTAGAAATGCCATCATTCTGTGCGTCCCAGCTGCCCATCGTGACCATCCCACCACTCCTCTCACCTGTGACGGTTACTTTGATGAGATGCTGGGCCTCTCTCCTCTCTCTAAATAACTGCAGTGTTATGCCTGCGAGCTCAAGAGTGATAGCATGTGAGGTCTCACAAAACCATCGACACTGTCACTCAACATACAGATGGCCAATAGGCACATGATAAGATGCTCAACATTGCTAATTATTAGAGAAAATCAAATCAAAACTACAATGAGGTACCACCTCAAATGAGTCAGAATGGCCATCATCAAAAAGTCTAGAAATAATAAGTGCTGGAGATGGTGTGGAGAAAAGGGAACCCTTCTACACTGTTGGTGGGAATGTAAATTGGTACAGCCACTATGGAGAACAGTATGGAGGCCCCTTAAAAAACTAAAAATAGAATAACCATATGATCCTGCAATCCCACTCCTGGGCATATATCTGGAGAAAACTCTAATTCAAAAAATACATGCACCCCAGTATTCGTAGCAGCACTATTTACAATAGCCAAGACATGGAAGCAACCTAAATGTCCATCAACAGATGAATGGATGAAGCAGATGTGGTACATATATATATATACAATGGAATACTACTCAGCCATAAAAAAGAATAAAATAAGGCCATTTGCAGCAACATGGATGGACCTAGAGGTGATCATACTAAGTGAAGCAAGTCAGAGAAAGATAAATATCGTAGGATATTACTCATATGTAGAATCTGAAAAAAAATAATACAAAGGAACTTGTTTATAAAACAGAAGTAGACTCACAGAAATAGAAAACAAACTTATGGTTACCAAAGGGGAAAGGGGGAGAGGAATAAATTAGGAGCATGGGATTAACAGATACAAACAACTATGCATGAAATAGGCGAGCAGCAAAGATAGCACAGGGAACTATATTCAATATCTTGTAATAACCTATAATGGAAAATAATCTGAAAAAAGTATATAACTGAATCACTTTGCTCTACACCTGAAACTAACACAATATTGTAAATCAACTCTACCTCAATAAAAAAATACGATTTTACAAACAAATTTTAAAGAACATTTTATAAAAGCAGCTATCCATCATCTTTGTAAAAAACAGCTTTACTGAGATCTATTTCATGTACCATAAACGTCACCCATTTAAAGTGTGTAATGCAGTGGTTTTTAGTGCACTCACAGTATGGCATATTAGTATTCACAGTATATATCACAGTATATTCACACTGGGCAACTATCACACAGTCTGATTTCAGAGCATTTTATTAACTCTCAAACTAGCAGTCACTCCTGATTTCTCCCCCTGTCCCCGCCTCCCACCCTTGACAACCACGGATCTATTTTCTGTCTCTACAGATTTTCATATTCTGGACATTACATGAAAATGAAAGCATACAATATGTGGTCTGTCACTGGCTTCCTTCATTTATCAGAATGATCTAAAGGCTTATCATGTTGTAGCGTGTACCAATTATTTAAGATTATCTTGTTGCTGAATAATATTGCATGGAGTGGATGCATCCTATTTTATTTATCCATTCACCCGTTGATGAACACGTGGGTAGTTTTCACTTTTTAGCCATGACGAACGGTGCTGTTGTGAACATTAGGAGTAATTTTTTTGTGTGGACGAATGTTTTAATTTCTCTTGGGTTTCTATGCAGGAGTGGAATTCTGCGTCTACGGAAGCTCTATGTTTAACAGGCGGAGAAACTGTCAAACTATTTTCCAGGGTGGCCGTGCCGTTTTACAAATCTGCCCGCAATGTATGAAGGCTCCAATATCTCCTAATCCTTGTGTATGCTTGTTATTTTTTGTCCTTTTGGTGTAGCCATTCTAGTGGATGTGAGGTAGCATCTCACTGTGGTTTTCGTTGGCGTTTCCCTTATGATTAGTGAGGTTGAGCACTTTTTTTCACCTGCTTGTTGACCATTTGGAAGAGGATCTATTCAGATCCTTTACCCATTTCTAAATTGGGTTGTTTGTCTTTTTGTTATTGACTTGTAAGTATTCCTTATATTTTCTGAACATAAATCCCTGATCAGATACCTGTTTTGCAAATATTTTCTGCCATTCTGTGGGCTGTCTTTTCACTTTCTCGATGGTACTGTTTGCAGCACAAAAGTTTTTGATTTTGATGAAGTCTGATTTATCTATTTTTCTCTTGTCACTTGTGCTTTGCCCGAGAAACCAAGAAACCATTGTCTAAGTCCAGGTCACAAAGATTTGCTCCTATGTTTTCTTCCAAGAGTTTTATAGATCTGGCTCTTACATTGTTACTTAGGGTCCATTTTGAGTTAATTTTTGTGTCTGATGAGAGGTAAAAATCCATTTTCAATCCTTTACATGCGCATGTCCAGTTGTCTCACTACAGTTGGTTGCAAAGGGTGCTCTTTCCCCATTGAACTGTTTCAGCACCCTTGTCAAAATTCAACTGACACGGTTGTTTTTTAATTTTTGTATATTACCTTGAAATTCTTTTTTTATATTTAAACTGTTTCAGTAATTATGCATATATATTTTGCATTATGGTTTTTAATTTAACACAACATAAACATTTTCCAGAATTCTCTAGAGGATTTCAATGTTTACACTCCTTCATGTTGAAGTATGGTATTTTACCAAACCATTTCAATATATTTGGACACTTCCATTGCCACAATAACTTGGAAAGAAAATAAATGGAATTTTTCCTGAGTTTGGAATAAAGATTTTGAATATCAGCACCTTTTGACTTAAACATACAGGGAATAATATTTTCTTTCAACAAGGGAATTGCAGAAATGGAGGAATTTCTGAAGAGCCTGGCAAAAGAAAGAATGACATGTAAAAACCTGCCAGATCCAGAGAGCATGAAGCAAACGTTCAACAATACCAGTCAGGTAAGGACTCTTCCTCTTCCTCTCCTCAAAATAACTGGAAGGTGCCGATGCCAAAGTCAGTAGGCTAAGGTAAAAATTGGTGGGAAACCCATTTTGATTGCTACATAGAATTAGAAAATCCAGTTTAAAATAGAAGCATGATTGGAGTTTTAATTGGTAGGATGGTACTTAAGGTTGATCCCAAAGTCAGGAGAATTCCTAAGTTTTCATTCCAGGTAAATGAGAGGAGAGGAAATTATATGAATTCACTTTAACCAGGTTGAGACTTACACAGTTAACATTTCCTTTTGTCTCAAGGGATGGGAAGAGAAAGCATCATATGAAATTATAGAGAAGTAATAGGATCTAAACTTAAACAGGTAAAATTATCAGGATTTTTGTCGTTTTATGTCGAGCAAGTTACCTGGACCAATCTTTAGCAAAAATAAAATGAGAACTAATCGATTAGGCAGTGAAGCATCTACAGGTTATTCAGGAAACAACTTCATCTGTAAGTCCTTTGGGAACAAAACCATTTTACCGTGGCTATGAACTAATAAGGTAATGAGGTACCAAAGGGAAAGATGGGCAGAGAACAAGGCTGAGCAGAACATACAAGGAATTTGCATGGAGAGCTGGAAAGAAAGCAGGCAGGATGGAAAATCAAGAAAATGAAGTAAGACCAAAGGTCATTTGCATTGAAAATGCTGAGTTCTGATTTTTTTTTTTTTTTTTTTTTTTTTTTTGCGGTACGCGAGCCTCTCATTGTTGTGGCCTCTCCCGTCGCGGAGCACAGGCTCCGGACGCGCAGGCTCAGCGGCCATGGCTCACGGGCCCAGCCGCTCCGCGGCATGTGGGATCTTCCCGGACCGGGGCACGAACCCGCGTCCCCTGCATTGGCAGGCGGACTCTCAACCACTGCGCCACCAGGGAAGCCCCCTGAGTTCTGATTTTTTAAAATGTTTTTCTTTTGGCAAGTTTTTTTTTTTTTAAACGATAAGGAGTTGTTAAGAGCTTCATTGGTAAGCAACACAAAGGGCAGAAACTGTATAGGAGCACAAAAGTTTTATCTTAGAATTACGTTTCAGTGTATAATTTTATAGACTGTCCAGAAGTTCTGAGTGATGTGCGACCTTAAGTCTCTTTAAACGTGTGTTATGTTTATCTCTTGCTTTAAAACAAGTTATCCCTGAATTCCATGATTTAGAACCACTATTTCATTTTTTTAAAATTTATCTATGGCTGTGTTGGGTCTTCCTTGCTGCGCGCAGGCTTTCTCTAGTTGTGGAGAGCAGGGGCTACTCTTCGTTGCCACGGCATGTGGGATCTTCCCAGACCAGGACTCGAACCCACGTCCCCTGCATTGGCAGGCGGATTCTTAACCACCGCGCCACCAGGGAAGTCCCAAGAACCACTATTTCATTTTGTCCTTGATTTTGCGGGTCAGGAATTCTGGAAGGGCCAGGCTGGGTGATTCATCTCTGATCAGTATGACAGCAGCTGGGGCTGTAGGGTACACTCAGAGATGGTTTCTCCATGCATGTCTGGGGTCTTGGGGCTTCCTGGCCTCTCTCTCTATACAGCTTCTCATCCTCTCAGGCCTTCTGCATGTGGCCTGAGCATCTCATGGACAGTGGTCTCAGGGCTCCAGAACCCCCGTGCAGAAGCTGCTTGTCTAGGCTGAGCTGGGAGCTAGAGGCCCATTGTCCTTAGTGTCCCGGTGGTGAAAGCAGCCCTCGTTCAGTTTAGATTCAAGCGGAGGGGAGCTAGGACCCACTTCCCCATGGATAGAGGATCAAAAGCTTTGCAGCTTTCTTTAATCCTCCACACCGTGGTTCTTAGCTGTTTTAGTTTCTGGGGTCTTCTGAGAATCCGATGAAGGTTATAGAAAATGTACTCTCACCTCATTTTATATGCAGTTTTGGTGGAATCACTTACCCTGAAGACTTGTCTACAGTAAAGCTGCTTGATGAATGGAGCTGGAGAAATAGCGTGACAGTCATTCCCTTGATGTCAGAGCCACTGGTCTGCTCACTGAATCCGCATCTCCTTAGCCTCCCCTACCCTTAACCTTCTCCTCTGTCCCCTAGAGGTCTGCCTTTGGAAGGATCTTAGTTGTAGTTCAGAGGTTATAATTTCACAAGGTTCATTTCTCTCAAGGTAGCAATAAACCTGTGAAGTATGACTGGGTCAGTATTTCTCCAAATGAGTTCTTCTGTCCATAATTTATACCCAGCAGCAGATTCTGTGTGACTGGAAAGACAGGAAGGAAATAATCTCCTAGGACAGTATTTTAATAGCCAGATGTCATTGCCACTAACGAACTTTTAGGCTGGACACAAGGATAACCTTGACAACTGACTTCCTACTCCTGCCTGAACTGTCCACCTGGATTTTGTTTTTTATCAGCCATCGTCAATACAAAGGTTGTTTCTCAATTTCGTTCTGTAAACATACAGCCGCTGCGTCCCACAGGAACTGAAAGTAGGTGTCCCCAGCTTGGAACTTTTTTCGGAAACAATAAAAAGCTCCTTCAGCTTTGTCTTTTTTTTTTTTTTTTTACGTCTTTATTGGAGTATAATTGCTTTACAGTGGTGTGTTAGTTTCTGCTTTATAACAAAGTGAATCAGTTATACATAAACATATGTTCCCATATCTCTTCCCTCTTGCGTCTCCCTCCCTCCCACCCTCCCTATCCCACCCCTCTAGGTGGTCACAAAGCACTGAGCTGATCTCCCTGTGGTATGCGGCTGCTTCCCACTAGCTATCTATTTTACGTTTGGTAGTGTATATATGTCCATGCCACGCTCTCACTTTGTCCCAGCTTACCCTTCCCCCTCCCCGTGTCCTCAAGTCCATTCTCTAGTAGGTCTGTGTCTTTATTCCTGTCTTATTCCTGGCTGCCATCTTCTCTGTATCACACAACATCTTTCTTATTCTGCTTTTGTGAAAGTCAATACCCACAGAATCCTAGGTGGTAGAGTTGGACTTGATCTCAAGTCACTAGTGAAATCAATCTTCCTTTCTATAAAAGGAGGAAGCAGCAGACACAGAGATTAAGTGATTGCCCAGGGCACACTCTGCTTAGTGACAAAGCTGAGATCTGAACCCAGGTCTTTGCACTAAGTCGATCTTGAATATTAAGTCAGAATATTTGACATGAGTGTTCCAGGTGCTATAGACTGAATGCTTGTGTTTCCCTAATTTTCCTATGTTGAAACCTAACCCACAGTGTGCTGCTAATTAGGAGGTGGGGCCTTGGGAAGGTGATGTCACCCTTGTAATAGAGACCCCAGCCAGCCCTCGCCCCTCTGCCCAGAGAGAAGATGGCCGTCTACAAACCAGGAAGCGGGTTCTCGCCAGACACTGAATCTGCCTGTGCCTTGATCCTGGACTTTCAGCCTCCAGAACAGTGAGGAGTAAATGTCTGTTGTTTAAGCGCCCCCATCTGTGGTAGATTGTTATAGCAGCCCAAGCAGACTAAGACGCTAGGTATTTTTTTTTTATGGTTTTATTGAGATATATTTTATATACCATAAAATACACCCATTTAAAGGGTACGGTTATGTGCTTTTTAACATATTCAGAGTGCGATCATCACCACACTTTAGAACATTTTAGCACTACAGAACGAAAATCTGTCCCCATTAGCAGTTGCTACCCAATCACCCCCAGCTGGCCCCAGCCGTCCCCCTAAGCAACAGCCAATCCACTTTCTGTCTTCATGAATGTGCCTGTCCTGGGTAAGTGGGATCACTATAATATGTGGTCCTTTGTGACTGACTTCTTTCACGTGGGATAATGGTTCAAGGTTGGTGCATGTTGTAACAGGTGCCTGTACTTCATAATTTTTTATTGCAGAATAATATTCTATTGTCTGGCCATCCCACATTTGTTTATCTGTTCATTAGCTGATGGCATTTAGGGGTTCCCAGTTTTGGGGTATTTTGAATGATGTGACTGTGAACATTGTGGGCAAGTTTTGCATGCATGTGTATTATTATTTCTTATGGGTATATACCTAGCAGTGGAATTGTTGGGTCGTTTGGTAACTCTATGTTTAATTTTTTGAGGAACTGCCAAACTGTTTACCACTAGCTTGTTTTTATGTTTTTAATTTATTTTCTTCTGAGTTTTTAAAAATTGAAGTTTAGCTGACTTACAACGTTGTGTTAGTTTCAGGTGTACAGCAAGGTGATTCAGTTATACATACATATATATCTATTCTTTCAGATTTTTTCCCTTATAGGTTATTAGAAAATATTGGGTAGAGTTCCCAGTGCCATACAGCAGATCCTTGTTGGTTATCTATTTTATATATAGTACTGTGTATATGTTGATCCTAAACTCCTAATATATCCCTCCCCCCAACTAGTTTTTTATAACAACATCAAAATGTTATGTTAACAACTACCATGATCCAGGGCAACTTTTAGTCAATTAAAAATACATGTATAACTACGTATGCCCAAGTCTGTATATATTAATACACGGTTAAATTGTGGAAAGGAACAAGACATTTCTCATAGCTAAAAATTAGACTGTGTAAGACAAAAACCTTTCTTTTCACATCACGAATAATTTGCATGGGCTACATTTAAACCAGCTAACAGAGAAGAGGCTTCCGATCCACAGTTAGACAGAGGTGGCCAAGTTAATGTTGTCAGAGGGGTCCTGCATTGGGCATTTCTAGACATGGACAATGGCAATACGGTTTTGATAAAGGTGTTAGGATATTAAAGAAAAGAAAATAAGAGAATCAGCAAGAGAGAAGAAGGGCGCCAATGAAGGGCAGTGTTGGTTTTCATACTGAGGGCCTCTGAGCAGTAGCTTGGTAGGACTTGGCATCAGGAAGGCACCACCGTGTTCCTTTTTATGGCTGAGTCAGTAGGCAGCATGGGTCCGGAGCAGCCCTTGTAGACCTAGGTGTGAGCAAAGCAGATGAAGCTGTTCGATTTCCCATTTGCATTTCTAGTAAGGCATTTTGCCAGCCTTTTCCCCTAACCTTTCACCATGTGTAATGGCAGGAATACCAAGACCCCTGTCCTGTTCCAGGGTCCACACGATCCCTGGGACCTCGCTCTCTATCTTGGGCCCCGCCTTCACCTGTAGAATAGGAGTAATTACCCCCCTACCCACTTCCAGGATCAGGTTTCCGGAAGGACGATGAGAGAGTAGGTGGCCCAGTACTCTGAGCTGTCAAGCTCTAAGGGAAAGGCATTAACACAGGCCAGTAGAACCGTGTTCTCGTGGTAGATGGTCTAAGGGATACTTAACATGCTCAGAGTACTGATAGACAGTTTTGTTTGCACACCTACCTGTGATTGATGGCCAGTGCTATGGAAAGCACTTACAAACACATTTCCAAGCTAATAGGCACAAATAAAAAGATAAAATTGGGAAGAACTGACAAATTTCCTTAGTACATCAAACTCAAGAAAGATTTCCTTGGCATATATTAGAAAAAGCATAGAGCACAGAAATTACAGAAAAACTGCACTCACCGTTTGCATGATTTCAGACTGCAGACTGGTTAGTTCTTTTCTTTCATCTCCCACACACACTTGAAGTTCACCACATGCCTACCTCTGCCTCTGGGGGCTCTCCTTGTAGTTTTGTTCACAAAAGCAGACCTGAAGGCATCTGAGGCAGCCCGGTTGTGTGATTATTTTACTATATTTTATTTTTTATTGAAGTAGAGTCGATTTACAATGTTGTGTTAGTTTCAGGTGTACAGCCAAGTGATTCAGTCATATACATATATATATGCTTTCTTAGACTCTTTTCCCTTATAGGTTATTACAAAATATTGAGTAGAGTTCCCTGTACTATACAGTAGGTCCTTGTTGGTTATCTATTTTACATATAGTAGTGTGTATGTGTTAAACCCAAACTCCCAGTTTATCCCTCTTCCTCACCTTTCCGCTTTGGTAACCATAAGTTTGTTTTCTATGTCTGTGGGTCTATTTCTGTTTTGTATATGAGTTCATTTGTATCATTTTTTTAGATTCTACATATGAGTGATATCATATGATATTTGTGTTTTCGGTCTGGCTTACTTCACTCAGTAGGATCATCTCTAGGTCCATCCATGCTGCTGCAAATGGCATTATTTCATTCTTTTTTATGGCTGAGTAGTATTCCATTGTATATATGGACCACATCTTCTTTATCCATTCCTCTCTTGATGGACATTTAGGTTGCTTCCACATCCTGGCTATTGTAAATAGTGCTGCAATGAACATTGGGGTGCATGTTATCTTTTCAAAGTACGGTTTTCTCTGGATACCTGCCCAGGAGTGGGATTGCTGGATCATATGGTAGCTCTATTTTTAGTTTTTCTAAGGAACCTCCCTGCTGTTCTCCATAGTGGCTGCACCAATTTACTTTCCCACCAACAGGGCAGGAGGGTTCCCTTTTCTCCACACCCTCTCCAGCTTTTATTATTTGTAGACTTTTGATGATGATTATTTTAAATAAGATATATGTAATTCATTTCCTCTGCTAACCTCTTGTGGCCCAATACCAAAATGAACTGTTTTCTTAAAACAGCTTTTATAAGTTTCATTTATAAAAAGGGAATTGGAGATAGCTACCATGAAACAGTGTCAAGGAGCAAATTCAAAGCAGTGCTGTGCATACAGCCCCACAGTGCCATTTCTTTTCTGCTTCTACTCACTTATCAATATCATTACAGTTTCATTAGCATTTGGCATTAAAAGTCTTCTTAAACATTTACCCTAAAAACATCACATTAAAAACTTAGAAAGATGGCTATATACTTTTCCTTGATGGAAGACTGCAGACAGAACATAAGGCCAATAATCGGAAATTTTTGTAAGGATAGAGTGACAGAAAAAAATAATTAGCATCTTATTGAGAACACTACATTCTACTCCTGCCTAATTTTATGAATAGCAGTCACTGTGCCAATTAATATCCAAGCATCCATATCTTATGATGACACAGAGTTTGGTTTTTGTTGTTTTTTTCCCACCACCCAAGAAAAAAAGACAAGGAGTTCGGCAAGGGGCTATTTCTGGAGAAAAATGACTTGCATTACGAACATCTTCAATCATTTGTCTCGATTCATATAACGTCCTCTTTCCTCCCTCCAAGTTCTCATTATTCAAAAATCATTTACCACTAAATTACAGAAAAGCAGTTTCTCCTATAGCAGAAATGAAGTGCAGCTGGGCATGAGTCTATAAACAATTATGAGGCTCTCAGATCATCAGAAAGATGCCACCTGAGACATATGACCTGTCCTGGTCTCCAGACGCCCGGTGCCCATTGACGGGGAGCCTAGAGGGGTCATATTTTCTCTTCTCTGGAACTGAAGGTCCCTGTCATCTCAACTAAGAGAGAGTTTTTCTTTGGAAGAGCAAAAACACATTAGTGTTTGGAGGACGTACTGATGATACACACAGGCATCTTTCCCCATGATACACACAGGCATCTTTTCCCAAGAAGCAGTCTGAAGCTCTAATCATATTTTGGCAAACAGAGCCTCACTTCACTGGTGCTCTGGCCACAGGGACCGGCCGTTGTTATCCTCGTGGCGTGGCTGTATCAGGATGGCATGGTTGGGAGTGAGGCTTTGGGGCCAGCTGGGCCTCCGTACAGAGTTGCCTCCCTACGAGCAGGGTGACTTGGGCAGATCATTGGATTTCTTGAAGCCTCAGTCTCTTCATTTATGAACTATAAGGATAGGATAGAACTACTAGGGTTTTCTTTTTTTGGGGGGGGGATACGGGGGCCTCTCACTGTTGTGGCCTCTCCCGTTGCGGAGCACAGGCTCCGGACACGCAGGCTCAGCGGCCATGGCTCACGGGCCCAGCCGCTCCGCGGCATGTGGGATCTTCCTGGACCAGGGGACACGAACCCGTGTCCCCTGCATCGGCAGGCAGACTCTCAACCACTGCGCCACCAGGGAAGCCCTAGGGTTTTCTTTCAAAGATTTAAAAAGTATGGATACAGTACCTAGCACACGTTACGTGGCAGACACTTCAGGGTTTCCTTACCCTTTCCTTGACAAAGGAACCCGGCAGCCATCTGAGTGCCGGTGTGGCCGGGCCAAGGTCCCAGGCCTGATGGTTTCAGTGCCATCGTGGCAACCTCACTGTCCATCACCCTGCTTGACTGATTTGGGAGCATGAAGTCCGGGTTGGCCAGTGGTACAGAAGGGGCAGCCTTCTGGGGCTCCCAGGAGAGACCGTCCACCCTGAAAGGACAGAGTGGGGAGAGGAAATGTTCTCTCCGGTGTAGGATTTTGTTACGTGCTGACCGTCTGGGGCAGAGCTGAGGTGCACAACCAAGGCTGAGGATGCGAGCTCTGGAGGGGACCCCTCCACCGCCCGTCATCGTGGACCAACCACGGCTGCCTCATCCAGTCTCTCTGAATGAACAGTGAGTAGCCTGTGTTTGAGCCACTCTGGGTCAGATTTTCTATTACTGTAGTGCAAAGTATCCAACTCAAGGAGCAGACTGTTACTTATATGTATTAATCAGAAAATTTGAAAGGGGGTAAATTGATATTTAATAAACTGTTTTCATTGAAAAGTAATAGAAAATAATTCCCAGCTTAATTCCAACTAATTCTTAATTCTATTATTCCTTTTTTTAAATTGAGAAAACTTAAAAAATTTTAAATAATTTTTCTTTCAGGGCAGGTCTAATAATAAAATTTAGCTGATGGTAATCAGTTATATTTTATTTAAAAACAAAGTAGGAAGCCATATAATCATACATTGGAAGGGAATTTAGTAATTACTTTTGGGTCTAGAGTTTAGATCATTTTCCTGCCTGTAATTTTAGAGGGCACATTAAAACCATCTCAAGGGATAGGATTGGGGTTTTAGAATTTAGAAAAAATTCTAAAAGTTTTTTAGAAAAAGAACTAAAAAATAGCAAAATTTCTAGGTAATTCTAGGTTAGGTTCATGTATACATTAAGTGGTAGGGTTAATAATTATGGACATAGGAGGAGAGATTCATCCTGGATCACCCATGGAAAGAACCAATGTTTTATTTTCACAATTCACAGGAAGGAAGGTATTTCTTGTTCCCCCTTTAATTACAGAAGTTGGGATTCACCACACAGAGAAGCCTAATTTCTGTGGTATTTTCATTTCTCTACTGGAGATCTGTCCCTTTCCTTTGTTCTGGGTATACCGGACAGACCACAAAGCTGAGAGAAATATAAAATTTCTGAACCTACTGATCCTAGAAATCCAAAATCCTTCTGGATTTTATTGGACCCTGTGGTGTCGACTGGGATGTGAATCTTCTTTTACCTTTGTCGTGAACGCAGCAGACAGAGGCCTTCTGTCATGTTCTGTAAAAACAATTGGTGAGAAATGGAACACAGGTCAGGAAATTATATATATATATATATACACACACACACACACACACGTGTATATATATAATTTATATATAATTATATGTAACTTAGTAATAAGATATATATAATTCATACATAATTATATATGTTAGGTCATCAGACATTTATATATTTTATATACACTTATATAGAGATTAGGTAATCAGATATATATATACATATATATATACATATATACATTCGTTTTTTAAGAACCAGCAACTCTAATCGTAGGATATATTGTACAACATGGGAAGCATAGCCAATATTTTATATAATAACTATAAATGGAGTATAGCCTTTAAAATTGTGAATCACTATGTTGTACACTTGTAACTTACATAATATTGTCCAGCAACTATACTTCAGTTAAAAAGTCCTCTCCAGTGCCTTCCATCTCACTGAGACTCCCATCCCTCCAGCCATGCCCTGTCACCTGCCCTGGCAGCTCTCCTACTACTACCTTCCCAAACTCACTCTACTCCAGCCATCCTGGCCCACTTGTTGCACCTTCTCTCCAAAGCCTAGAACAGGGACTGGCACACAGGGGGTGCTCAATACATTTTGGATAAATAAATGGTAACCCAGATATGTTCTGGGCTCAGACTGTCTTCTGAAACCCAAAGAAAAATTGGCTTCAACCTTCCACTTTGTGTTTAGCTCCTAACATCTCGGCTGAGTTCTGGGACACTTACGTTTCTTTTTAGTTTCCACTGGCTCTGAATCGCTGTTTCCTCTGAATTCTCCACTTCCATTCCGCGTCTGCTTTCCCCATGTGCTGTCCTTTCTTGGCATTCTACTGCCCTGGGGGGCACCGTTCACATCCTTTGCTCCCCAGGGTCCTGTGTGTAGCTGTCTTTGTTACAGATTTGGAATAGTGGAGCAGGTGACAACACCTAAAATGAAATTACAGGGCAACCCCTAAATTTAGATTTTAGGTGTCTGCTTTCTTAAAAGTAATTCATTTCTGCACTGGGAACTTAGGGTGGTTTCATCTACTTGAACTCCAGCCCCCCCCCCCCCCCATTTCCCTGGTCCTACTGTTTTCTCTTTGCCAAGGTGGCACATTCTATTTTCAGACATGGGATTTTCAGTGCCTTCTTTCAATTTTGAGTCAAAATCCATCTCATACAATTTTACCCATTTGTGGATAAAATCAGTTTTCCTAATCTGTGATTTCCATTTAGAACAAATAGCATCCCTTTTCCAGTGTCACTCTCGAGATCTAGGGCTTTATGAAAGTGCACAAACGTGGATGTACTTGACGAAACATAGTTTTCTTAAAGAGAAAAACATTCCTCCATGGGAAGTTGTATTTATTTTGGAAAAAGTGTATTGATTAGGCTTCAAATATAAGCTCTTGGCCACCTTACTAAGTTTCTGAGTAACTTAGTAAGGTTACACTTTTTAAAAACACTCCCATAATTGATCTCTTGATATAGTAAAAACTTTGAATAGTTTATAATAGTCCAAGATGTATTTTGTGAAATATAAAAATATTTTATATGATATTTGAATTTACGCTTTACTGCTAAAACTTAGCAAAGGTACAAATAAACTATATGAAATACCATATTATGTCGGGAGAAACTTTTGTGAGGTAAATGTGCAGTTTATTCAGAGCCTACGCAAGACTGGCCTCCCCTCGTAGGACCAGCTATTCACTGATGTGCCTTTTGTAGAGAAACGTAGGTAAGAGGATGCAGGCAGCTTCCCTCTCGTTCTGGGCGTTGAGCAGTGCTGATGATGAATGGCCCATAGTGGTAACTGGCTCTTGGCTACAGATGCCTCGGACCTTGGAGGAATGAGAGAGTAACGAATGGCGATTTCACAGCAGCTCACCCGGGGCTTCCTCTCCCGGGGATTAGGTGTGCCAGGATGAGCCTGGTTACATAATATTGCAGACGGTGTTTTTAGCCTCCCTTGCGTGGCAGTCATATATATATTTTTTTAACTAAAAAAACTCTTAGAGTTAGGAAGTGTGCCAAAGAGAGAACATTATGAAACAAATGCTACCCAAAACATTTGAAACCAACCTGTTAGTCAACCAAAGAGAAATAGTTTCCTATTTTCTAAGCAAGTGACATTTCCAAATGTTCTCCCACTATGAATGGGCTGTAATGTTACCTTCTGTTGGACTCTAGCCTTATAGAGGTCTGTACTTCTGAGAAAACCAGTGAGTTACCCGTCCCTCCCCCCTCCAAAAGAAAAAAAAGAAAACCTGGGAGAGTGAAGTCCTCGGTCCTCCGAAGAAGTACCAAACCAAGAATGTCTCGTGGTCCAGGACCATGTTACAGATAGATTAAATGCCTGGTATCGGAAGCGTGCCTTTTCCTTATTAACCTTTGCCAGCTCTGCACTTGGATTTGTCCCCTTCAGATGTTAAGGCACTTGCACATTCAGGTCTGTCAGTCTTAAAATGGGCCAGCATCTGACCACATCATGACCACCCACCTGCTTTTGCTTCAAGGATGAGTTTCCCACAAGTCCCTGCTCCTCTGGCTTCCCAGAGTTCAGACCTGTGTAGTGTGGGATGTGGCGGTAACCCGAGAGCATCGCTGTACACAGACCGGTGAGATGGAGCTTTGGATGCTTGGCATTTAGATGGATTTTGGAAAGCAGGATGTAGTCCAGCATAGCATGACGTGTGTGCATGCATGACGTGTGTGCATGCATGACGTGTGTGCATGCACGCAGTGCAGTGGAGTCTACATGTTAAGCTGCATCAGATTGTAGGGTCTTGGATGCCACTCAAAGGAGCGTGGCAAAACTTCTCCGTTAAGGTTCTCTGGCAGGGTAGTGAAACAGG
Source organism: Globicephala melas (assembly GCF_963455315.2). Classification (NCBI taxonomy): domain Eukaryota; kingdom Metazoa; phylum Chordata; class Mammalia; order Artiodactyla; family Delphinidae; genus Globicephala; species Globicephala melas. The sequence continues at coordinate 112,287,488 of NC_083319.1, read as the reverse complement.
ACCATATCTTCACGTGGTTTAGGAAGACAGCTCTCGTGTCAGGCAGAAGACTTAAGGGACAGGGAGGAGATGGGAAGAGGCTCTGAGCGTTTCCATTAGTTGGACGCCACGATCACGGGAACTTAAACTAGGGAAAGGGCAGTGAGATGGAAGAGAAGATGAACTGAAGAGCTATTTCTGGTAGGACAGGCAGGGCTTGGTACGTGATGGAGCTAAGAGAGAAAACGTGAGGAGCTGGAGGAAGCCGGGTGTCCTAGTCTGTGGGACCAGGGGCGATGGCTCTGCTTGGTGAGGTGCGCGGTGCTGGAGGGCATGGGCTTTGTTAGCAGGGTGGTGGAGGCGGGATGCATTGAGCTGGAAGGACTAGCGAGTCACTTTCCTGTCAATTAACGTCGACTTAGCCTGTAGGATTTAGGGTGTGGCCAGGGATGAAAGGCAGAGGAGCCCGTCATCTCCTCACCAGGAAACGTTTTCTCCAACGCTTGCAAACGCTCTCTCCTCAGAAGGCGGGTCCACGTTTCGCTCATGGGCGTGGCCTCCCCCTCCCCGCCCCCGCATCGTGATTGGCGTGGGCATCGCGTCGAACACGTGTTGAGTGAAGTGTTCTGTCATTTGACCATCCCCCCCACCCTTATTTCTTCATCTTGGTTCTCTACCAATTACTTCAAAGAAAAGAAACACAAACTTTAGATTTTTCATTAGTATCTTCCCTCCTTAATTTGGAAGATAAATTTGCATGCTGGAGGGAGGGGAGATTGGATCACGTTTCTGACACAAAGGTAATGAATTACAGATCTCCAGTTTTCAGGGTTTCTAAAGCTAGCCTTTGTTTTTCTTCATACTATGATTAACCAGGTCTGCAGAGGCTCAGAGCTTATCACAGGTCCTTCAACTAAAAGTAGTTTTATTGTTTTGTTGAATGCCATAGCAACAGACCTAAAAAGAGAGAAGTGTTCAGTTACAAAATATAGGAAAAAGAGTGTTTTTCAACAAAACATGTAGCCCTTCTGATATAGAGAACATTGTTAAGATAGTAAACTTGAGGTTACAAACAGAAGCAGTTCTTTGTTGGTAGCATAGTTAAAGAAACATTTTTGGATTTAAAATTTTCTTTTCGTAATTAAAATGATGTGTTGGAAAAGTGTGGCTCCACCGTGGTATTTAGTCTAATCCTTCCGTAGCCCGCGTTGACCTTCTGAAGGTTTGCGGAGGCGATGAGAAGGGTGTAGGGAAGTTCTGAGAACTTCCCTTGCTTCTTGATTCCCTTTCGTTATCCGTATATTACCTTTTTGTGTGTTTAGAAATTCCCCAATGACTTTTCTTTTTCCAAGAAGGAATTTTTACCTCTAAAATTAGCTTTTAAGAGATTTGACTGAAAAAAAAAAACAACTTTGGAAATGGTATCTGATATGATACTGAAAAATTATGATAGTAATTGACAGTAATCACCAACCACTTGTAAATTCCTTGAAGAATAGAGCTGAGTCTTTGTATGTGTGTGTGTATGTGTCTGCACGTGGTACAGTGTTTTTTGCCCAACAGGGGATTACGTAGGTAATACACACACCGAATGCGATGAGAAAATGTGTGATCATTGCACAGTGATTATATGCAGCATATTTTCAGAGACGGACTACGTTAAGCTGGTGTCAGGATATCTTTTTATTCTGTAATATAGCTCTCGAACCAGTGACTTTCAAACCTGTTCAGAAGGACAGGACACCGTTGGTAAAGCCCGTATCCTACCTGTTCATTCTGAGACTAAAGTGGTGGACCCAAACGGGCAGACGAGATGCAGAGAACACCAGCTGATGGTTCCTTCTTGTCTCTAGCGGGTGAGTCAAACATTCAGAAGACTCACACTGTCTTCTCTCTCTGCATCTGCTTTTCTATTCCAAGCCATCATCGCATGTGCAGTAGGGAACAGGGGCAGTCTCCCTCGTTGACCATAAGCCTCACTCAGTGCTTTTTTTTGAATACTGGTGACGGCTGTCGCATTCTGGGGCTCTGACCCCCTTAGAATATGTCCCCATGTGACCAAGAAGAAGGGGTGCATCCCTGCTCTCTGCGTATCCAGTGAGGCCCGGGGTCCTGCATTCCACACGCTTCAGTTGCCCGGGAGCTGTGTCCCCGTGTCTTTCTCATTCTTCAGCACCTCACCCCATGGCCACCTCGGAGAAAAGCAGGAAACCTTCCAGCCTGTGTCTAATCGTGCCCTCCCTCCCTCCAGCTGATGGTCAGTTTGTGATCTAAGAAGGAGGATTGATGTCCTGGTCCCAGCACGGATGCTGCTTTCACGCTGGTCAGTTCTAGAGCTGTGTCTCCATGGGAACAGACCTCAGACTTCGACTGTTTTCTGAGGCCCCATCTGGGGAGTTTTTCTTTCTTCTCCAGGCCTTAGGGTCAGCACCAAGATTACCTCTGGACCTCTTAAAAGGGAAATGTCCTCTTTTGAAAAGGGTGAACTCTGTTCCCTGTCTCATTTCCCCCCTTCCCGTTATTCTGGGACTTGCTTCCCTGCTGCCTCCCTGGCCCCACTGTGTACTGGGCCCACCTGCACCCTCTGCCTAGCTCAGGCATCACAAGGCCAGCGTGCCCTCCAGCACGGACTGATGGAAACAGATTCCTTTCAGGTGCTGAACCCCTGAGTCATGCGTCAGTCACCTAGCTGAAGCGCACGCCCCGTGGGTCCCTAAGGAGGGAGAGCCTCGGGGTCATCCTGGTAAGCCTGTGAGCCCAGAGCTGGCAGGGTTCCTCCTGCACCCTCATCTAAGCCTCCACTCCTAAGAGCCGGTGTGGCGCTGTCCTGTCGCCCTGCAGATGGGAAAGGGCAGGGACAGATGAACCCAGGAGTGGTCCAGCAGGTGTTAGAGCATCTCCGCTGGGCCCCCGGCACCTGCCACGCAGGGACCAGCTCCCAGCAGAAGTCAGCCGACAGGGTGCAGAAGAGCCAGGGCCCGGAAGATGACTCAACCCAGAACTTCCTCCTTATTTTCGCTGCATTCCAAGCTAGTCCACCTCCTCTCCCAGTGCCCTAGTGGGGTCCTTGCAGCCCTTTCCACCTTGACTGCCGTTTAGGGTTTCTCTTCCTCCTCGCAGGTGGAGGAGGTGGACAGGGAAAGACAAATAAAAGCCCCGCCCGCTCCCAGGAGTTGGTCATGCAGTCAGGAGGGTGTCTGTCCATGCTCCACATCTTGACAGCCTGGCCACCTTTTTCACTGCAGTCCCCTGACCTCAGCTGATGGGGCCTCAGGCCTCTCCCCAGGCTCTTGGTTCCTGGGGTGGAGGGTATGCATTTCAGCTGAGGTGCCCCTGGGCCTGCCTGCTCCATTCTGGCCTCAGATGTGGTCCTGCTGGAAGCCAGGTGGGAACACTGGGTCTCCATGGGCAGGAGACCGGCTGGGACCAAAGCTTCGTTTTCGCTCCCGTAGCCTGACGTCTCTGCGGTAATTCACAGCACAGCTAACTTATTCTTGCCTCTGACCTTTCACTCAAACTGCTGCTCTTGCCGGGAGTCCCTTCCCTTAGGACTTTCAAATCCAACTCTTCGTTAAAGGCTTTTGTCGTCTTAACTCCAAAGAACTTACTTCTCTTCTGCAAGGTTAGAGATTTACTTCATACTTGTGTTCGTTGAGACACATGGTGTCCTTACACTAATTCCACCTGACCCTATTTTTTTTTTTTCTCACACTGGTCCAAGTTATTTGCAGGCTCCTAATTAATACACCTGTCCAACACTTCCCATCTGTTCTCCCTGTAATCTCAACGTCCCTGGGGGCCCAACTACTTCTTAGCGATCTGGTTAAAATCAATCAAAGCATCCTTCCCAGTCAGTGACAGTCCAGGGCTCTCATTACAACTACTGCATGACTGGGGTCTCTTCCTCACTCTCCAGGCAAATGCTCCTTTGTTTCTTTTGCCCCTTCCTGAGTCTAGAGCAACAGTTCGCAAACTATGACCCTGACCCGCAGGCTGGCCTCGTGTTGGGAATGGTGTTACGCTTTTATGTGGTTGAAAAGTGTTAAAAGAAGAACAATATTTTGTGAAACGTTGAAAGTATACAAAATTGAAACGTTGGTGTCCAAAGTAAAGTTTTATTAGAACAGTCGTGGGCCACACCCCTCATTCATATGCTGGGCGGCTTGATGCACAAGGGCAGGGTGGAGTAGCTTCGACACAGACCGCGTGACCCACAGAGCCTGAAAGGTTTGCTCTTTGGCCCTTTTGGAAGGACTTTCGCTGGTCTCTGGTCTAGAGGCAGAGACCAGCCTCTCAGTGTTCAGTTCCCTCCTGCCCAGGCTTGAATAATTGCAGCCATCACTGAAATGACTCGTGCAGGGGTCACACTGCAGTCCTGCTTTTCACACAGCCCGGTTTTTTCTCTTCCTCTCTCTACCTGACCCTCTCCCTGTCTGCAGAACCCAGCAGATATCTCCCTCATCTACCACAGCTCAGCTTCACCCAAAACTCAGGGCAACCCCAATGAGGAGATGTGGCTCTAGCTGTTAAGAGAATTGCATTTCCCATTTTACTCTACATTTTTAAAATGACCTTTAAGCAAAAAGCAGTGTTTCATTGGTGCCATATCAGCTGCTTTACTCTAATTTTTAAGGTTTATTAAAATATTTGCAAAACAGTGTATCCTATAACTAGAGCCCCAAATGAAGTCTGTATATTAAGGTTTCGGAGATCCACGGAGCACAGCATGGGGTGGGACATGGGGGCATCTATTTTTTTTTAATAAATTTATTTTATTTATTTATTTATTTTTGGCTGTGTTTGGTCTTCGTTGCTGGGCGCGGGCTTTCTCTAGTTGCGGCGAGCGGGGGCTACTCTCCGTTGCGGTGCACGGGCTTCTCATTGCAGTGGCTTCTCTTGTTGCGGAGCACGGGCTCTAGGGCGTGTGGGCTCCATAGTTGTGGCACGCGGGCTCAGTAGTTGTGGCTCGCGGGCTCTAGAGCGCAGGCTCAGTAGTTGTGGCGCACAGGCTTAGTTGCTCCGCGGCATGTGGGATCTTCCCGGACCAGGGCTCGAACCCATGTCCCCTGCATCGGCAGGCGGATTCTTAACCACCGCGCCACCGGGGAAGCTCGAGACATCTATTTTTGTATCAGAATAAGACACAGGATCATTCTAAATTTTAAGTAGTTGTGCCAATGGCTTTTTAAGGATAAAAAGATGACAGTTCATTAAAATCCTGATGTATCTTCATAATAGCAGTGATAGAATTCATGAATATTCGTTGCCATTGTTGAAATAAAGACATCTTCACCGATACCCAAGAAAAGTGTACACAGACCTGGCCTGAAAGGTCATATAATGAATGTCCATTCATGTTTACTAAATGATTACCTTCTGTTTTTTGTGGGTTTTTTTGTTTTGTTTTTTGCGGTACGTGGGCCTCTCACTGCTGTGGCCTCTCCCGTTGCGGAGCACAGGCTCCGGACGCGCAGGCTCAGCAGCCATGGCTCACGGGCGCAGCCGCTCCACGGCATGTGGGATCCTCCCGGACCGGGTCACCAACCCGTGTCCCCTGCATCAGCAGGCAGACTCTCAACCACTGCGCCACCAGGGAAGCCCCCCTCTGTTTTATAAACTGTAAAAATCATGATTCTCAGATCATTATATCAGAGGAACCAGAATGTTTCTGAAAAAACCAAAAAACCAAAACAAAAAGATGAGGTGATTGAGGCCCCGAGAGGTAATTCATCACTTAAGGTCCCATGAGAGGTGAGTAGTGGTTGTCATTCACCTGAGACCAGGACTCAGGTTTCCTGACCCCCATTGTACCACACCACCTCCCCAAATTTCTTTTAACTTTTCTCCTAGTAATGAATGATAAAAGCAAGTAAACAAATACATAAACAATCCCTCAGTTGCACATATTTAACCTGGTGGAGCAAAATTATCCAAAATAATAATCTCGATACGGTGCTAGAGTGCTGTAAGTGTAGAAAGTTATTCAGGAGAGATTCACCACTGAAAGGAACGGCTTGCGATGGCAGTGGTGCTCCAGGGATGCAGACAGACAGGCAAAGGGTCCCTTCCAAGCTTCTTTTGTTAAATAGCACAGGCTCAAAGGCAGTCAGCTGCACTGGACTGCAAAAACAATAATTATTTTATCTCCTAGACTATTCCACTTTTCCCATTGTCCCACCTCAACACTAATTTAAGATAACTTGATGGCATTTAAGTAGGAGAAAAGAATTTGTATGTAAATGAGGGAAAGGACAAAAATTGGCTCTTAAAGTCCATTGGATTCAAGAAAGCTTCAAGTTTGGTTAGGAAACCACAACTCTGCAAAAGTGTTTAAGAATATCTGGAGAATTTTTTTTTCTATTAAATTATTTTATTTTGAGACTTATAATGTGGTTTTTATTCTAGAGTAAAACGCTTTCTGCAGCAGGTTTGTAATAAAAAAGCAACAAGGTAAAAAGTAGCCAAAACCTTTGCCTGCCTGAGCTATAGCATTACAACCATTTATATCGGAAATAGAAACATTTCTGCTAATCTGTTCTTTTTTTTTTTTTTTTTTTTTTTTTTTGCGGTACGCGGGCCTCTCACTGTTGTGGCCTCTCCCGTTGCGGAGCACGGGCTCCGGACGCGCAGGCTCAGCGGCCATGGCTCACGGGCCCAGCAGCTCAGCGGCACATGGGATCTTCCCGGACAGGGGCACGAACCCGCGTCCCCTGCATCGGCAGGCGGACTCTCAACCACTGCGCCACCAGGGAAGCCCTAATCTGTTCTTTTTTTAAAAAAAAAAACCACCTGACTTTTTGACATGATGTGTATGTATATGATGTGTGTGTATATAAGTCCATATATGATAATAAAAATATTATTATTGTAAAAGAGAAAACTATGATCTAGTTCACGTAAATAAGCAATTTTAGAGCTTTAAAGTCATATAAACAAATTACATGGTTAAAATACTTCATGTTAATGGTTATTATTTGAAGGTAGTCACCGCTAATCTCTAAGAGGATGTGAGGTACCTTGCAGATGTAAACGCATTGTAGGTCAGGTATTTACGAAAGAATACAACAGAGGCCGTGGGCTCCAGGTTGAAGAAATAAGAGCTATTTCCCCGCCATCACGTCAGGCTCTGGGAAGCCCACGGACCCCAGTCCCTTTTCGTAGGTGGGAACAAGAGAGCAGTGCAGCAGAAGGGACTGAACTGTAGCTCGAACTGATCAGTTACAAACACTTGATACTGTACTTTCACATTTTGTTTTAGGTTTTTAAACATCTAAGAATGTCGCATAAATTGATCAGTACTTCTCTGGCAAAGAGAGAGAGCGAGAGTGTGGTGTGAGTGCCAGGAAATGACCATTGCATACATTTTCCAACATCGCGTGGCAAGTTGAGAGACATTTCATAAGATTAAAAAGAAATAGAAGTTAACTCTGGCAACTGCTTTCCATAGTGCTGCCCTTGCCAGTCGGCTTTGACCTCGATTTGAGGACAAATTGTCTAGGGAAAAAAAGACTTCTGAATTTGTGCACTGGGGCTTTGACGTTGATATCTCAGCGGGATGTAAGATGCATATGCTCTTTGAAATCATTTTGCTTTATTCAATACATTGTACCAATTTTGTATAAATTCTAGACTTTTTTGACTTCTTAGATCTTGTGTATATTCTCATGTTCCATTGAGTTCTTATGATTCCGGTGTTGCCCTGTTCTCTAGAAGGTGACTGTGGATCTCAAGAGTAATGATTAGGCAAACTATATTTTTAACACAGTTGAAGAGCATGGCGCATTATTTTTTGTTGTGGAGGGTGTTACTGATATGTCTGCAATATCAGAAAGGGTGGTAGGAAAAAGAAGAGGGGTTCTTAACTTGCGTGCGTGCGTGTGTGTGTTTTATGGACACTGTAAGAGGCAGACAGTGGCCCCCCACAGATACCCATGTCCTAATCCCTGGGACCTGAGAAAAATGTTACCTTATGTGGCAAAGGGGACTCTGCAGCTTCAGTTAACGTTACCCTGGGTTATCTGGGTGAGCCCGGTAGGATTGCAAGTTTCCTTGTAAGTGAGAGACGGGGGATGGATGGTGAGAGAAGATGATAGAATGATGGAAGCAGATACTGGAGTGATGTGGTCGCTGACGTGAGCCGAGAAACGTGGTCATCTCCAGAGCTGGAAACAGATTCTCCCCTGCAGGAAGGGGCGGCGCCCTGCTGACACCTTGATTTTAGCTTCATGATACCCATTTTTTGGGCTTCTGATCTCCCGATCTGTAAAATAATAAGCCTGTGTTGTTGTAAGCCTCTAAATTTGTGGTAATTTTAACAGCAGCAGTAGGGAACTAACACAGACACCTCTGAGCAATCTGGTGAAACCTATGAGTCTCTTAATGGGTTTTTGATAGAGTGATGTGCGTGCCTCTGTATTCATGTGTTAATTGACAGGACAAACCACTTAAAATAGAGACAAGTCAAAATTCAATGTCATCTTTTCCATGTTTATCAGTGCGAAAGCTCACTGCTTATGGACTGTGAACTATTCACGTTTCACAAGTTGTACTGTCCTACAGAGGATTAAGAATGGAAATTTGAACTGTCCAGATGTGTGAAACTTTTAAGTTTTCATCCTCTTCTGACTTTGGTCAACGAACTATTGTAGATGTGGAACACTGGAGAACAAAGTCATTTTCTGAGCATCAATTTGCATGTATGTGATTTCACTATTAACTGCATAACTATGGGATGGGGGGTGATCCAATAGCGGGCGAACAGGAGAATTGGATGCAGTCTGGAAGTGGGTTTAATAACTACCAAGATTTCAAATTAGGCACGGGCATAAATAATATTTGAGATATGTGTGACGACTGTAGTGTGATGTGAACATGCCTGTGCTATTTGTGACAAAATGACACAGACACCACTAACACTTCTTTCCTACATTGACAATTGAATGTGATACTCAATTCACCGAAAGGCATTTAAAATGATAAAGAGGCGTTTCTTTCCAGTCCAAGTTCGTGGACTCTCTTCCCAGGTTACGGACCACCAGAGCAGAAGCAGAACAGTGAGTGGTTTTATAGATTGTAGCTAGTCGTCTTCCTCGTTTTCACTCTGATTTTTAGGGGAAGGACTGTCTTGTGTATGGAGATAAGTGACATTAAAATACACAAAACAAATGGAGCACAGACGGGTCGGTCAGTCCGCTGATGTCCTGTGGCCCTGAGGGTGGAACTTTGAGTGGATGTGGTTAAGGCGTTCGAGTTCTCTTCCTCTTTATTTGCCTTCCTTAATCACAGTGCTTCTTTCCTTAGGGAGGCAGGTAATTCTTTGTTTATTCTTTGATAACGAGAAAATTATGTTCCATGTCGTAAGAAAGAAGTCAGCTGGGAGACAGAGTATGGAGGTGAGGCAGGAGGTTAGATCAGATCATTTGCGCGTTGATGTCTGTTAATACGTCACGTGGAAGTTAAGGGGAAAACGATATTCAGGTGCCTATATTGTCATTTCCTCAGGGGAAGTCATAGAATCTATTTTAGCATGAATGTCCCAATGCCTGAAACCAATGCAACATCTGTTACTTAAAGAAATCTGCTGCAGTCAGGGATTGGGTCATGTGGTCCAGGAGACCTTCTACAACTTTAGTGGTTCAGCCTGCCGCGGAGAATACACCGGGTGCTCTCCAAACACCCACGTGGGTGCCCACTGATTTACAGAGCGCAGTGCCCAGGCTCCAAAATTCAGAGAAGCAAAATGGACTCGTTTCCCACAACCCTTTGCAGATTTAACGTTGCTCATTTTTCATTAAAAAAAACCCCTCTTCTCCGTATAAAAATAGTGCTCTTATTTAACTCGCTGTCATGAAGACAAATTGAGCCAGTCGACAGGGTAGTAAAGCAGACCACTGTTCAAACGTAGTCCGTAAAAAGTCCAGCTACGTTGGCATTTTGCAGGGTTTGCATGAAAGCAAGAGAAATGACAACTTGCTGAAGCGCACACCAGGCAAAACAGACATCCAAGTTCAAGAGGAAGTTGAATCTGGAAGCAAGGTCTGAGCTTTTTCAAGATGACAAGTAAAATTGCCCCTGGATTCTGCTGTGACTGCAGTGGAGTCGATCCTATTACTCAGCCACGTGGGCCCAGGGTGAGTCTGGTGGGGTTTTAGGAAGGCCCCAAGGTGCACTACGTCACAGTTAGATGCTGCTGGTCACAGTGGAAGTCGCTGGTCATAGCACAGACTTCGGATTAATTTTTAGCGTAAGAAACGCATCAGAAATAGCTAACTGAAACTTTTAGAAAACCAAGGTGAAGAATGTCTTATGTGATTTAAGACTGAAAGGCAGAAGGAATATTCACCATCCAGGGAATATTCCATTTCAAATAACTGATTTGGGGCCTGTAATCTTAGATTTAATAGATTTTCGTATTTCTCTCCTCCCTCACTCACCAGACAGTCTTGTTTGTAGCTGTGTGTGTGCGCTTGTGTGTTGGAGCTCAAGGAAAGAAGACGTGGATTCATGAACGTGAATTTCAGATTAACCGGGGCTCCTAGGTATATGAAGGACCTACCTTCGTATTAGTCGGCTGGAGGGTTTTGCATTTAGTTATCTACCAGAGCTCTTGGTGGAGGCCACGGAGCCAGGCCAGAGCTCTGTATGCCTCAGGCTGCGTCCTCGAGGAATCATTCAGAACTCAAAGCCCAGACATTCCTTGACTTTCACTCACACACACACACACACACACACACACACACACACACTACTGATGGCTGTTCATAGGGGCTCCAGTCGTGACAGGGATTTGGGAATTCACAGTCACGGACACGTGCCCTGGCTGTGCAGATGCACAGTGTGAGCTGCCCTGCGGGTCTCAGACATGAGGCCAGCACCGAGCACAGGCTGGGGAGGGCAGAGGTTGGGAGGTGACGGATCTGTGATCAGCCTCCAGCGAAAAGAAGAGAAAGAGGCGGGAGATTTCTTGGTTAAAAAAGAAGAAAGCCGTGATTTTCATTGTGATGTGGCTCTTTGACTAGGCAGTGTCAACACGGGTGCCTCGACCTGGTTATGTTAAAATGTTCAGCTTTGTCCCTTTTGCTGCTTTTGTGACTTTCCAGTCATTTCTTGGGTCTTTTGGCTGAGGAATTGAATCTTTAATGCTATCTTTTAAAATCTTGTTGAAGCACTTAATATTCGGCAGATAAATCGTGAACATCTACCATGGGTATGAACAGCATGATGAATATGTTTCCTGCCCGTAAGGAACCTGAGTTGAAGCTGGAGCTGTAACTAGACAATCTGATCCTACTTCACCCCATGAGACTCTGGAGGCCTCATTTTTAAAGGAGAAGGGAACTAACATTTACTGAATTCTGATTCACTGTGTAATACTTAATCCTTGAACGAAACAGATTTTTCGACAGATGCAGGGTTGAAGACTTCACTGCTTTCTAGATGCATGTCAGTCAAAATACTTAACTTCCCTGAATACCAGTCTCCCCTGTCTAATAGATTAGTGGAGTTGATAATGTCTACTGCATAGGGTGAACATGAAATAAAGTGATTTAAAATATGGAGCATTCTGTCAGAATTCAGTACATGTTTCCTCTCTTACATTCTCCCCATTTTACATCAACATTAAGGCCCTTGTCCATCCTTCCCACACGGCTTTCAGGGACAGAGCTCCCATGACGCAGCCATCGTTGGCAACACTGCAAAGAATCGAGTGGGAAAAGAAGTTCATCATCAGTGGCCAGGTCTTTCCTTCCCCCCATCAGTGCTCCGGGACACACAGCTCCTGCTGTATCAGGCGTGAGATGATTTAACTGTTAGTTCTGGGCTACTGTCCGCAGGGGTGTTTAATGGCGTGATGTGGGTGGGACATCACTCTGTGAGAACAGGGAGCGCCTTCTCATCTCCTTTCGGAAATAAAAGTTAAATTTCCTTCCTCTCTTCCCTTTAGACAGCCAAGAATGCTGATTTCACCAATAAAATAGCTAATAATCAGAGCTCAAAAGCAGACATGTCAAAGCTTCCAGACTTAGCAGGAAAAGAAGAACCTAGAATGCTCAGAGGGCGCTTCTGCCTGCCTGGAACCAACCCTGTAGACCCCGAGGGAGGAAGATTTCACGGCAGCCACACTCAGTGTTAGAATTTATTGCATATCTTTGTGCTCAGTAAAATTTATTTCAAAAAGCATATTTAAACACTCTTCTAAAAGAATCCATGTCTGTGATTAAAAACTCATGCAAGAGAAAGAAAGCAAGAAGCTTCCTTAACCCTGTTGCTATTCCTGACAACACACACTTCTGCTCATGGCTTTCAGATCTTTGCGATGACCTTTGTCTCTTTAAATAATAGGCATTTGGGGCTTCCGTGGTGGCGCAGTGGTTGAGAGTCCGCCTGCCGATGCAGGGGACACGGGTTCGTGCCCCGGTCTGGGAAGATCCCACATGCCGCGGAGCGGCTGGGCCCGTGAGCCATGGCCGCTGAGCCTGCGCGTCTGGAGCCTGTGCTCTGCAACGGGAGAGGCCACAACAGTGAGAGGCCCGCGTACCGCCAAAAAAAAAAAAGGCATTTTCTTTTATTTGTTGTTTCAATACCCCTAATGGCATCTTTAATACCCATCTTATAAATGGGAGTGTTTCTGTTGTTATCCTGATTCTTGCCTCTTCTTTTCCTCTTCTGCCTTTTTCATCCGTGCTTTTGCTTTTCGATTGCTCAGGTCGATGGCAGGTGGAAAAGGGCAGTGGAGGAGGAGGCCTTCAGGTAAGGTGGTCACACAGGTTTCTAAACGCAGCATCCTTTCGCATTTCCGTCTTTGAGCGTCTTGTCTCACGGCTCTCACACTTTGCTGTGTGTGCACAGAATTACCTGCAGTGGTTGTTCAATCTGCAGTTTCTAGCATTCACACCCTAGAAAATTCTGGTGTGTGTCTTTGGGCTAAGCCTGGAAATCTGCATATTTACCAGGCACCGCAGATGGTTCTGGAGCAGGTGGCCCGCACAGTACACTGCACAGAACAGCGAATCTTCTTCCCGTGGGTGATGAATAGTAACGCTCCTCTCGGCCCAATAGCAGGAGATGCCATTCCATCTGTGAGCCACATGCCTCCTGAATCTCTAGTGGGTCCCGAATCTAGTGGAATGGTCGGCTTCCAGGCTAGAGACTGCACACACGCACACAACTCTGGAGTTGCTAGAAATAACTGGAACCCCATAGATGGAATCTCGGAAATACATTGGTAATGATGAATAACTTCACCCCTCGTGCACAAGCTTATGCCTTGGATTAACAGAAAGCATCAAGCTGTCGTGCACCTCGAAGGAGATCTTTCAGCGAGAACCAACTGCTTTAGGGAGCGGTTCACCGAGTCTTTGTAGGTATACCTGCTGCTGCTTCCCAGGAAGACTGCTGACCTGATAGGTTTACTGAACTCTAAAAAAGAAATTGAGGATATTTTCCCTCGAACAGAAGAGAGGAGGGAGCTAGCCCATGGTGTTCTAGATCCATATTTCTAATATACTGGGAGAGATGTCGCTGGGATTTTCCTTTAATTTTGATGTCATGGCAGAAAACTTAGATGCCCATCCATCTCTGTCTTTGGATGGGTGAGGGGCACATACTGTAGGAAACCTTGCTTCCTTTGCATCTAACTTCAGGGATAAATTACAGGACGTAACAGACACATCCCTGCTGCTTTTGAGTCAGGAGAGCAGAGCCCCTCTGAATGCTCTGAATTCAGGCATCTTGCCCAATTGCTAAGGTGTTGGGAGAGTGAAGGTCCAGGAGAGGGCGCTGCAGGATCAGGGAAAGAACACCAAGCAGTCTATGAAGTACAGGTGTGAGCGGGAAACGAGCAGTGGTGTCCAGGACTCTACAGGCAAGAGACCGAAGAGCCGACCAGGTGGATCGGGTGCCAGTGGTGAGGCAAGCACGCATGAGCGACCAGAAGTGAGTCTCCCAGGGGAGAGAGCTGTTCTCGAGCCACCTTAAATCCTGTTCAAGAGGACTCTACAACAGGGAGTGAGCTCCGGGGTCTACAGGGACAGAAGGACCCCCGTGCGTGCCGGAGGAGAATTTACTGCTGCTGCCTCTGTGAGGGGGACCAGTTGTCCCCAGGCTGGAGTGAAGCCCATGAATGCCGTACGAGGACAGGAGCCAGCTGTGGCCACCCGCCCGTGGGAGATAAGGTCACCCCCCCCCCCCCCCCCCGCGCCACCACCTGCCGGGAGAAACCAGCTCCGATGACACTTGTTCTGCTCTTGACGTTTCTTTCTGCCTCTGCTCCAAACCTGCCCAAATCAGAGTTAGAAAATCAGTGGGCGGAGAGGCAGGGAGGTGGGGAAATAGAACAGACGTTGAATATAGCCCCATGAGAGCCTCCTAAGCTTGTCTCACCCAGGAGAGGCAGCAGCTTTTAACTTTAAATGAAGTCAGGCTTTTAGAAAATCCCACCAGGCTGGATCTATTTATGACTATTCTTATGATTGAAAGTGAATGGAGGTCATCTTACTATCTAACGGTGCTTGAAGAGACTATGGACCTTCTCAGAGCTTTCAGGCAGGGTTAGGTAAAGACCTAGGCTCACAGAGGGAGTTTAAAGGTCAGCACTGCATAAAATGAGGTTATTTCCTGATTTAGCCATCTGAGTCTTGAATGTTCAGCTTAGCGGTGTTACCTGCCTTGGTTAAAAAAAAAAATCAAGCCACACAAAGTAGGTAAAAGCAGTTTATCCTTTTTTTTTTTTTTGGTTATATGAATATATATTTCGTTTTTTTTCAAAATAAACAACTTTTTATTGAAGTGTGGTTGATTTGCAATGTTATGTTAGTTTCTGGTGTACAGCAGAGTGATTCAGTTTTATATCTTTCCATATATGTACATACTCTTTTTCAGATTCTTTTCCATTGTAGGTTATTACAAGATTTTGAATATAGTTCCCTGCGCTACACAGTAGGTCCTTGTTGTTTACCTATTTTATATACAGTAGTGTGTATCTTTTAATCCCAAACTCCTAATTTATCCCTCCCCCACCTTTCCCCTTTGGTAACCCTAAGTTTGTTTTCTCTGTCTGTGAGTCTATTTCTGTTTTGTAAATAAGTTCATTTGTATCTTTTTTTTAGATTCCACATATAAGTGATATCACATGATATTTGTCTTTCTCTGTCTGGCTTACTTCACTTAGTACGATAATCTCTAGGTCCATCCATGTTGCAAATGGCAATATTTCATTCTTTTTACGGCTGAGTAATATTCCATTGTATATATGGGCCACATCTTCTTTATCCACTCATCTGTCAATGGACATTTAGGTTGCTTCCATGTCTTGGCTATCGTAAATAGTTCTACTATGAACATAGGGGCGCACGTATCTTTTCAAATTAGTGTTTTTATCTTTTCTGGATATATGCCCAGGAATGGGGTTGCTGGGTCATATGGTAGTTCTATTTTTAGTTTTTTAAGGAACCTCCATACTGTTCTCCATAGTGGCTGCACCAATTTACATTCCCACCACCAGTGCAGGAGGGCTCCCTTTTCTTCACACCCTCTCCAGCATTTATTGTTTGTAGATATTTTGTTGATGGCCATTCTGACCAGTGTGAGGTGATACCTCATTGTTGTTTTGATTTGCATTTCTCTGATAATTAGTGATGTTGAACATCTTTTCATGGGTTTATTGGCCATGTGTATATCTTCTTTGGAAGATGACCTAAGTGTCTGTTTAGGTCTTCTGTCTGTTTTTTGATGGGGTTGTTTGTTTCTTGATACTGAGCTGTAGAACCAGCTTATCATGACTCTATTTACTTTAAAGACAAGGAGAAGAAACGACTTAGTATTTGGAAGATTCTGCCGAAGTAAGTAAATGCAGTTGTGTGTAGTTTAGAAGTATAAGACAAAATTGAGTTTTGTTGCAGAAGAAGAACTTGCTCAATGCACTGGGGCTCCTGCCACACCTTCAGTCACATCTCTGCAGTTTTCAGAAAGTGACTTTAGCCTCCTTTGAGGCTTGGCTAGGGCAGTAGCTAAGCACATGACACGATACTTTTACTGCTTTGGGGGTTTCAAAGAGTCTACTGTTTTGCTGTCTTCTGCTTTCCCCAGCCTGTAAAATTCATGCAGTTGAGTTGAAATGTCTGTTTTCTACTCAAGAATGTAGAAAATGAAATCACAGGGTAATGCCGTCAATCTAAATTATTTAAATGCCAGTCACCTTTTGCTTGAATTTATTATAAAGTTCTATATGCTGGTGAATCCTTTAATATGGAGTTGGAAAGGATATGGCTTATTCAAAATCAATAAAAATCTTAGACATAAAAGTATCAATGAAAAGAAACTGGACTATAATGTTAAAATAATCCTAATCTCTGCTTTATCGTTGGAAACCACAATCTTCCAAATACTCTCTAGGAAAAGATTGATTCTTACTTCTGTCACTATAATCATCTTTATTAAGCATTGTGTTTTGGAATACAAAGCAATGCTGAGAATGAAGCGTTTTGTTGAACTAACATTTCATAGTTCTCATGAGCTTTGGTTTCTATCCTTGCACTGTGTAATGTCTCCAGGAGTGGATCAGAAGTGACCACCCGAAGAAAATCCTGTCTTCCTAGTGGTCCACTGCGTGTCCCATGCGGGGGTGGGGTGGGTGCTTTCAGGGTTAAGATACTGGCTGAGCTTCCTGTGGTGTCTATGGCCTGCAGTTTACCTTTAGCCCAAATCAAGGAGTTTACTAGGCTCTCGTCCCAGACTATAAACCCAAATTGCCCTATTCCAACCTTTTAAAAAACGCCCCATTTGAAAGAAGCATCATTAGAAAAGACCATCCCAGGGCAATTGGCACTGACTCCTCAGCAGGCTTGAAGCTGTGTCCTTGAGTCGGACTCTGTGGCTGAAAAGCAATGTATTTGGCCGTCACTTTGTCCTTTCCAGATGTGCTGCGCTGTTGTGGGCCGTTCTCAGGTTTTGTGGAGGTTGCAACAAGCAAGAGGCTTATGAAATTTGCCTCTTCATTGACTCTGACACCACCTATTCCATAATTTAATGTGCCCTATATAAATCCCCATATGAGACAGTCTTTTAGAATTTAGTTCCAGGAAAACAAACAAACAAACAAACAAAGAAACTTGTCTCCCCTGAGGTACTCACAGCTAAACTTTCTGATCCTGGGAACTTACCATGAGTTATCTGCTTACATTTTATTTTTATGGTTCTGAAATGCGACTGCAATTGTTAACCTTTGAAACCTATATTTTGTATATTGTTTCAAATTATTTTTGAGAAGGGGTACAAGTTAACAAATTGAACAAATTAATAATCCTCTGTGATTTGCCTATTTTTTTTTTTTTTGTAGTCTTAGAAAATTACCTTTTAGGAATGTTCTACTCGCCAAGTTCTTTTAAAAGTGTAACATCAAACAATTCTTATTTTAACATAGCGGTAACATTACCTATGGAATGATGCTATTGTGGTGCTCACAAGAGATAACATGTGTAAAACACTTAAAACAGAACCTGAAACCACCTCCCCAGCTGAAAACAATGGTTGAATATAACTTTAATTCATTTATGCTCTATAACATAACAATGCACCTTGCCCAAAGAGCCTCTTTATTTTATTTACTGCAATGTTGCTATTATTATATATATTATTATATCAAAAGTCAAGCCTTCCAGTTACTATAAGTATACATCTTCCCAGTAAAAATAAAGTGAGTGGTTGATTTACTGATTTTTAAAGACATATCCCCCGACTCATTCATTTTTTAGACTGTTTTTCAAAGAAGCAATAAACAGCATCTAGTCTTTGTTTTTCTGATATGGTATTTTCTTCGTTTCATAATCAATTACTTTTCTGTTAGCTTTTTGAAAGCAATTCTTACTTTGGTCTCTAAGTTCTTTTGTTGCTATAATATTCCACCTTCCTCTTAAAAGATCTCCAAAGGGCATAGAAGCCCTCTATCTCAACTAGGTAATGGAACACACATAACCATTGTCAGATTATTGCTGAAATAGTTTCTAAGACAGCTATTTTCTGGAAAGTTAATTTAAGTAACCGTATGTTTGTGAAATATTAGAATAAAAACTTCCATATTTAAACTTGTCTTTTATAATAATAGTAATTCTTATTTTTCAAATCTGTTGATTAAAAAAATACTTCCTGGAAAAATTTACCTCTTAGAAAGATTATTAATTCATTATTAAGATTAATTATTATTAATCTTTTAATAATAATTAATTATTATTCATTATTAAGAAGAATTTAAAACCACGTGGTTTAATGTTGGCCTCAGAGAATTACCTGGACTGATTTATCAGTGAGTTCTTCACCTCGTACTTCCATAAGTTAACCCTGTTTCAGTCTACTGCTCCTTCCTGGTTTCTGTGAGTTCTTAGAAGCTTAATGACTGTATGTATCAACCAGTCGAAACAAACAGTATTTATTATAATGGCCACTAGACTCATGTAGTATCTAAGCTATCACCGGGTACCATTATTGGTTGTAGCAATGATGAAAAATAGAGAAACAATGAACAGTTTTCCTGCCTGCCTGCCTTTCAGTCTTTCTTCCCTCCTTTCTCACAAAATGAAAGCCTCTGGGTTAGTTTTGTTTTTTTTCTGTTTTTTTTTTTAATTTACATACAGACCAAGTGAATGGGGTCTTCCAATCTCCATTTCCAGCTAGGTTACTGGTTACTTTTTTTTTTTTTTTAATTTCTCCTGGAATAGTGTGTGTCTATGTTTGTATAATCAATGAAGCATTTATTTCTGCCAATAATTCATTTAGCTCTATTGATTTTCTCTTATCCCTTTATCATGGCCAAGTTCAAGTTTAAATTCTAGATTCCTAAAATAATTAATAATCCAGAAAGGACTTGTTTCACTGTTGTTTGCTTTTTAAACCCAAACTGTAGCAAATGGGTGTAAAACATCTTGCAATTTGGGTAAGGATCAGAAGCATTGACAGAGCCGGGACTTGGTTACAGAGTTCAAGTTGGTGGCAGGAGTGGTTAAGGACCCACCATCCTGGGCTCTGCTTTGGGCAAGTCCTGGTAAAGGGAAATGTGAATTCAGAGTATGGATGTATTCATTAAACCAATATTGACTGGACCCTAATAAATGCTAGGCATTTTTTTTCTACTGACTGGACCCTAATAAATACTAGGCATTTTTTTCTACTGATAAATAAGTGAATAAATTCTTGTCCCCTGTGAATGAAAAATATTGCCGGCCATATCAGTAAATAAAAGATGTTGCAGCCTTCAAGCCATCACATTGCAGCTGCCCTGACAGTGAGCGCTGAGGGAACTCAGGATGCCGGCCATCAAGCCCTCAGCCACTGCAGCCCCCCAGTGATGCACCCCAAGGAGACTCAGGATGGAAAAGTATAGGACGCTGGCCCCAGACAGCTGAGGTGCAGATCAAAGGAATGATTTCAGTGAGCCCAGGCTCTTGCATCTTCCCATACACAGAAAAGTGCTAAATTCCTTAACTTGAGATGTCTGGTTTTCTTTAACTAACAGTCATCTTTTGATGTTCCGACCACCTGGTCTTTGTTGCAAAACCTCCTATATATCCTCACTCCTCCCTGACCTCTTCAGATCAGTCCCTCGGAGCTGTCTGAGAGGCTGTGTCCTGGGCTTAAGTCCTCAGTTTTGTCCACCAAATAACACATAACTCTCAGCTTCTAGGTTGTGCATTTTTTCAGTTGACACCCCATAGATGTGACAAAGGAGTTCTAGATTTGGTATCATGATTGAAGCCATGTTTCAATATGTATTTGATTTTTCTAACATATAAGATATCAAATTGCCAAGGAATTCCTTTTCTAAGGGCTTGGATAAGCACTAATTTTTAAGAGAAAATAAAAAATACATATTTTATTTATTTTACCGATTTCAATTAGAATGGTAGAAAAGTAAAGTTTGAAAAATTATTTATTTAGGTTCTATGATAAATGGTTATTTTTTAAAGAGCTGATATGTGTCTTCACATGTAAAATATATAATTTAAAAAGAAGTTTTATTATTCATTTCATTCAGTATATAGAGGTAAAACTAAGCAAGGGGAACTATTGAGAGTTTAAAAATGTTATTAGCTTTTCCAGCATTTTTTTGAAAGGTTATGAGAACTGAGGACGGGGGAGTCTTACAGCGTCCCCAATATTTGTAAAAACAAAACAAGCCAAACAACAACAAAAAAACCAACCTGTGAAATTACGTTCCTAAGCGAGGACTTAGATATGGGAGGGCTCTGTTCCCCCAGAGAGAAGGTGCCACATCATCTAAAGCAGCCATGTTCCCATGAGTCACATTGCTCCTGGTGCCGTCTTTGTCATGATTTCGCCCCGAAATGGTACAGCTTAACAAAGAAGATTCAACCTCCATCCCTGAGGTGCCTTATTGACAGGTCTCTGAAAGATCAACACAGGAAGCAAACGCAGCACAGTAAGTGCCCTACAGCAAATGAGTTCCGTTCTGAGTGTGCGTTCGTAAGTGCAATTTGTTCTAAGTCCTACAGAGTTAGCCTAGGTGCCCCACTGACACAGTCGGCTGTATAGTATGTACCGTCATAGGTTTATAATACTCTTCACACAAAGAATACATACAAAACAAACAAACACAAAAAATAGAGAAAAGCTTTTAAATCTTACAGTACAGTCCCTTGTAAAGTACAGTAGTCCAGTACAACAGCTGGCATCCAGGGGCTGGCATCGAGGGAACAGGCAAGAAGAGTTACTGACTGGAGGGGGGAGGGGAGGTGGGAGATGGTAGAGTTGAAGGATCGTCAGCAATAGGGGACGGAGGGCAAGCTGCAGTTTCACTCCCACCTGAACACGCGTTCACATCTTTGAAAGTTTGCAACTTGAAGGTTCGTACGTAGGGGACTTACTGTATCCTTAATTTTTAACTTAGATACTTAATGAAGGAAGGAAAGTATTTGCCGAGAGGTAAACAGCAATGACTTGTTGAAAAAATGTGATGCTGTGGCCGCTGTAGGAGCTGCTGAAATCACCTGACAAAAGAGAAAAAGGGAAGAATCTGGAAGAAGCTGGGGGATTTCCAGGAGTAGTGAGGTTTCCAGTTTAGGTCAGTGGCCGAGGGAGCTCCCTCCGGGGTGGCAGAGTCCTGGGAGTAGCCTGAAGCCTGGAGGGCTGCCCTGGGAGCCGGGGATCCAGTTGGTGTCCAGAATGTGTCTGCCGGCTGTGTCATCCTAACTCACTCCTGTTAAAAATGCTCATCTCGGTGTGCCTGGGGATGTTTTTCCTTAAGGGAACATACTCTTGATTTTAAAATGGGATTCATTTTTATACTAGAATTCAATTTATTCAAATTTAAAGTCAACTTTGCTTGAAAATCTTAAATCGGTGTCATTATTAAGCAAAGCCATGTGAAATGCATGTGGTCTGCGTGTATGTTCTAGGGCGGGGTGAGGGCTGCAAGTGACTTCACAGATGTTTGAGCTGATCGAGGACCTTTGTGTATTTTGCTTTGTTTCTTTTTCTCCGACTTTTGATACTTAAACATTCTCATTAGTTTAAAGGGAGGGTGACGCCCTCTCGGCGACTGAAGCAGGGCCCACGAATCTAAGCAAATGTTCAGTATTTTACAGCCAGGAACATAGATTCTGTATCTTGGCCTTTCTGTGAAGCTTTTCTTTTCAGAATGTATTACCTTGCAAAGTACATAGGGAACAGAGCCAGCCTGTGACCTTTTGCTAACATGTCATTCTGAGAAATAGGAAAAAGGCGGTGCATAGATCAGGAATTTTATTACCCAAACCATGAGGGGTCACTTGCAAGTTCCACCTTTCTTGGGAAGACAGCTAGCCATGCAATTTCTGGAACAGAGGCTGTTCTCTTTGGAGAACGCTGAGGCCAATGTCATCCCAAAGAAGTGAAGTGGGAAGTAATTGATCGCAGAGGGTGAATGAAAGGTGGAGAAGGGGGTGAGGAGACCTTTGGCATGTTGCTGTTGGGAACATCCGTGGAGGTGGTTGTTAGTAGTTACCCCAGTTTGCTGAACGTGAGCGGACTCCATTGATGCCACGTGACAGTTCCCCTGGTGGATTAAGAGCTATGATTGGGGAGGAATAGAGTGTGATGGGGATAGGGTGCAATTACATATGCACCGGGCTGTGATGCCCAGTGGTTTGTACCCACAGCTGGTACGGTGGGAGCCACCTTCAAAACATGCAGAACCCAGTGGTGCCTCACCACGAGCCCCACTGTCACCGGCAGCAAACCACAGCCCTTGGCCACTTGGATTATGGCAAAGCCCGTAGCTGTGTCCCTGCTCCTGCCCTCACCGACCGCCCCCCAATGGTGAGAGAAATCCCATGAATACAAAGTCAGATTATGCCATTTCTCTGCTCAAACCCTGCACTGGCTCCCAGGGGACTCAGAATAAAAGCCAGTCCCACTGGGACCTACGCAGCCCACAGGCTCTGGCCCTGGTGGCCCTGGACCTCACTGCCACTGCGTCTCCCGTTCACCTGCTCTGGCCATGCCAGCAGATCCTCCCTTCTGCCTTTATCTCTTGTTGGATCCACCTCCATGGGTTTGAACATTCCTTTCCCAGGGAGGCCTTTCCTAACCGCCGACATAAAGGAGCGGCTCTCTTCACCCGACACGGCTTCTCCCCGTCTGACGCCCACGTGTTTACTTGTTCACGTGTGTCTGTCCATTCCCTCCATTGTACCATGGGCCCCTCAGAGCTCTGTTTCCTCAGCACGTGGAACATCGTACAGAGTAGCTCAGTAAATATTTGAGTGAATAAATGAATATGAAAGCCAGCAAAATAATTTCATTTTGAACAAATGCTTGTTAGGGAATCATAGTATTTTGAAGCAACTTGCTCAGTACTTGGAGGACAGAACGCTCCAGGAAGGCAAATTTTGCACAGACTCAGAGAGTGGCCCAGGACTCAGCACCATCCTTTTTTTTTTGCGGTACGCGGGCCTCTCACTGCTGTGTCCTCTCTCGTTGCGGAGCCCAGGCTCCGGACGCGCAGGCTCAGCGGCCATGGCTCACGGGCCCAGCCACTCCGCGGCATGTGGGATCTTCCCGGACCGGGGCACGAACCCGCGTCCCCTGCATTGGCAGGCGGACTCCCAACACTGCGCCACCAGGGAAGCCGTCAGCACCATCCTATTAACAGAGGATTGGCATGTTTCCTACAGCAGGCGTGGGAGGAGCAGATGAGTTCCGGGCGATGATAGGATACCTTCTGCTTTGTGAGGAAAACTGACCACTTAGTGAATAATAGAAAAATACTTTCCTCATATAACAGGATACTATCACATTTTTTCCTCCAGTTTTATTAAGATATAATTGACATACAGTACTGTGTAAGTTTAAGGTATACAGAAAAATGACTTCTATACAATAGTGATATGATTATCACAATAAGTTTAGTTAACATCCCTTATCTCGTATATAGTAAAAGAAAAAGGAAAAAAATTTTTTATCTTGTGATGAGAACTTTTTGAATCTACTCTCTTAATGGTTTTCAAATCTATAATACAACAGTGTTCGCTGCAGTCATCCTGTTGTATGTTACGTCCTCAGTACTTACTTATTTTTTAATCTTTATTTTCTATGACTTTGGTGTTTTTTTTTTAATTCCACATATAAGGGACATCATACAGTATTTGTCTTTCTCTGTCTGACTTAATTCACTTAGCATGATGCCCTCAAGGTCCATGCATGCTGTCACATACGGCAGGATTTTCTTCTTTCTTATGGCGAGTAATATCGTACATGTCTATCTCTGTATCTTTATCATCTATATCTATAGATCTCTCACAGCATCTTTATCCATTCATCCATCTATGTTTGTTTCCATGCCTTGGCTATTGTAATAATGCTGCTATGCACAGAGGGGTGCAGATATCTCTTTGACATGGTGTTTTTGTTTCTTTTGGATATAGTTCCAGAAGTAGAATTGCTGTCTCATACGATAGTTCTATTTTTAACTTTTTTGTGTGTGTGCGGTACACGGGCCTCTCACTGTCGTGGCCTCTCCCGTTGCGGAGAACAGGCTCCGGACGTGCAGGCTCAGCGGCCATGTCTCACAGGCCCAGCCGCTCCGTGGCATGTGGGATCTTCCCGGACCAGGGCACGAACCCGTGTCCCCTGCATCGGCAGGCGGACTCTCGACCACTGCGCCACCAGGGAAGCCCTATTTTTAACTTTTTGAGGAACCTCCATACT
Organism: Globicephala melas; assembly: GCF_963455315.2. NCBI lineage: Eukaryota > Metazoa > Chordata > Mammalia > Artiodactyla > Delphinidae > Globicephala > Globicephala melas. The sequence goes on along the minus strand of NC_083319.1, from coordinate 112,263,314 downwards.
GTTTCCCATGGTGGCTGCATCAATTTACAATACTATCAACAGTGCATAAGGGTTTCCTTTTCTCCACACCCTCACCAGCATTTGTTGTCTCTTGTGTTTGTGATGACAGCCATTCTAACAAGTGTGACGTGATACCCCATTATGGTTTTCATTTGCGTTTCCCTGATGACTAGTGATGTTGAGCATTTTTTCATGTATCTGTTGGCCATTCATATATCTTCTTTGAAAAAATGTCAATTCAGGTCCTTTGCCCATTTTAAAATTGGATTATTATTATTTTGCTATTGAGTTGTTTGAGTTCTTCATACGTTTTGGATTTTAACCCCTTATCAGATGTATGGTTCGCAAATATTTTTTCCCATTCTGTAGGTTTGGTTTTTTTTTTCATTTTGTTGATCATTTCTTTTGCTGTGCAAAACGTTTTAGTTTCGTGTAGCCCCACTTGTTTGTTATTGCTTTTGTTGCTTGTGCTTTGGATGTCATATCCAAAAAAATCATTACCTAGACCCATGTCAAAGAGCTTTTTTCCTATGCTTTTTCTAAGAGTTTTGTCATTTCCAGTCTTACATTTAAGTCTTTAATCCATTTTGAGTTAATTTTTGTGATTATGTAAGATACCGGTCTAGTCTCAATCTTTTACATGTGAATGCCCAATTTTCCCAGCACCATTTATTGAAGAGACTGTCTTTTCTCCATTGAGTATTCTTAGCTCTCTTGACATATATTAGATGACCATATGTGCATGGGTTAATTTCTGGGCTCTCTATTCTGTTCCATTGGTCTATGTTTCTATTGTTATGCCAGTACCATATGGTCTGTATTATGTTGAGGTATGTTCCTTCAGTACCCAATTTCTTACGTTTTTATTGTGAACACATAATGAATTTTGTCAAATGGTTTCCCTGTATCTATTGAGCTGATCATACTTCTATTGATTTGCAGATGTTGAACCATCCTTGCATCCCAGGGATAAATACAAGTTGATCATGGTTAATGATACTTTAATGTGCTGCTGAATTCAGTTTGCTAGTATTTTATTGAAAAATTTTACATTAATAGTCATCAGGGATGTTGACCTTATAATTTTCTTTCCTTGTGATGTCCTTTTCTGGCATTGGTATCAGGTTAATGCTGGCCTCATAAATAAGTTTTGTAGTGGTCCCTCCTCTTCAATTTTTTGGAAGAGTTTGAGAAGGATTGGTGTTAATTCTTCTTCAAATGTTTTGTAAAATTCACCAGTGAAGCCAATTGGTCTTAGACTTTTTCTGTTGTTGTTGTTGGGAAATTTTTGATTACTGATTTAATCTTTTCTTTTAGGTTGTACAGTTTCTTGGTGTATAGTTGTTCATAGTATCTTCCTACGATCCTTTGTATTTCTGTGGTATCAACTGTAATGTCTTGTCTTTCATTTATAATTTTGTCGAAATGGGTCCTCTTTTTTTTTCCTTGGTTAGTCTAGCCAAAACTTTTATATTTTGTTTATCTTTTCAAAGAAGCAACTCTTATTAATCTTTTTTATTGTTTTCCTGTTGTCTATTTATTTCTGCTCTAATCTTTATTATTTCTCTCCTGCTAACTTTTGGCTTAATTTGTTCTTTTTCTAGTTCCTTGAGGTGCAGAGTCAGGTTGCTTATTTGAGATCATTCTTGTTTCTTAATGTAAGTGTTTATTGCTATGACCATCCATCTTAGAACTGCTTTTGCTGTGTTCCATCAATCTTGATATGTTGTGTTTCCATTTTCATCTATCTCAAGAAACTTTTTAAGTTTTTTCTTTAATTTTGCCTTTGATCCATTGGTTGTTCAAGAGAATGTTATTTAATTTCCATCGGTTTTCCTTTTGTTATTAGTTTCTAGTTTCATTCCATTGTGGTCAGGGAAGATGTTTGGTATGCTTTCAATCTTCTTGAATTGCTAAGACTTGTTTTGTGACCTAACATGTGGTCTATTGTAGAAAATGTAGCATGTGTGCTTGAGAAGAATTTGTTTTCTGCTGTTGCCAGGTAGACTATTCTGTATATGTCTGTTTGGTACATTTGGTCTATGGTGTTGATTAGATCTACTGTTTCTTTATTTATTTTCTCTGGATGATATATGTATTGTTGAGAGTGGGATATTAAAGTCCCTATCTATTATTGTATTGTACTGTGTTGCTGTTTATTTCTCCTTTGGCTCTGTTAGTTTTTGTTTATTTTTAGATACTCTGATGTTGGATGCCTAAATATTTACAATTGTTATATTTTCTTGGTGTATTGATCCCTTTATCACTGTGTAAAGACCTTCTTTGTCTCATTTTGCCATTTTTAGTTTATAAAGTCTAATTTGTGTGATATAAGTATAGATACCTATAATTTTTTTGGGGGGGGGTTACCATTTGCTAGAAATACCTTTTTCCATACCTTTACTCTGTCTACTTGTGTCTTTAAGGCTAAAGTTGGTCTCTTGTAGGAAGTATATTGTTGGATCTTTTTTTAAAAATCCATTCAGCCCTCAAGAGAAAAACAAATACCGTATGCTAACACATATATATGGAATCTTAAAAAAAAAAATGTGGTTATGAAGAACCTAGGGGCAGGACAGGAATAAAGATGCAGACATAGAGAAAGGACTTGAGGACACAGGGAGGGGAAGGGTAAGCTGGGACAAAGTGAAAGAGTGGCATGGACATATATACACTACCAAATGTAAGATAGCTAGCTAGTGGGAAGCAGCCACATAGCGCAGGGAGATCAGCTTGGGGCTTTGTGTCCACCTAGAGGGGTGGGAGGGAGACGCAAGAGGGAGGAGATATGGGGATATATGTATATGCATAGCTGATTCACTTTGTAATAAGGCAGAAACTAACACACTACTGTAAAGCAATTATACTCCAATAAAGATGTTAAAACAAAAAATCCATTTAGCCCTCTATGTCTTTTGATTGCAAATTTCAATCTATTTGCATTTACAGTAATGATAGATAAGGACTTACTATTGTCATTTAGTTTGTTGTTTTCTGACTGTTTTGTAGATCCATTGTTCCTTGCTTCTTATCCTGATATCTTTTTTTTCTGTTTTGATGTCTTTTGGTATTAGTATGTTTTGGTTTCTTTATCATGTTCTTTTGTGTAATTATGACAGGTTTTCCCCTTGTAGTTACCATAAGGCTTACATAAATATCTTAAAATTATAACACCCTATTTTAAATTGATTAACAACTTAACTTTTGTAGCACTGTTAAACTTTACACTTTTATTTCTCCTCCACCTAACATTTTAGGTTATGGATGTCACAGTTTTCATATGTTTCATATTATGCAATAACAGGTTATTATTTTTTTTTTTAAGATTTTCTTTTTCTTGCTGTGGACCATTTTTAAAGTCTTTATTGAATTTGTTACAATATTGCTTCTGTTTTATGTTTTGGTGTTTTGCCTACGAGGCACAGGGGATCTTAAGTCCCCGACTAGGGATTGAACCTGCACCCCCTGCATTGGAAAGTGAAGTCTTAACCACTGGACCTCCAGGGAAGTCCCAGATTATTATAATTATAGTTATTTTTACTACTTTTGTTTTTTAACTTTTAAGCTAGAGTTGTAAGTGAATTATGCACCAGCATTATCATATTACAGAATTGAACTTTAACTATATATTTATCATTACCAGTAAGTTTTACACTGCCTTTTAATGTTTTTATGATGTTAATCAACATCCTTTATTTCCATCTTTGTCTTTGATATTTGACAATTTAATTATAATGTAACTTAGTGTAGCCCTTTTTGAGTTCAACATATTGGGGGTCTTTTGGGTCTCATGGAAATGGATGTCAGTTTCTCTCCCCATGTTTGGGAAGTTTTCAGCCATTATTTATTTAATTAATTATTATTAATTAAATAAATAAAAAATTAAATAATTTTTAATTATTTAAATTAATTAATTAATTAAATTATCTAATTTAATGTTAATTTATGTATTTAATTAATTTATTTATTAAATTTATTAATTCAATAAATTAATTATTTAAATTAAATTATTAAATAAATAAATAAATATTTATTTATTTATTTAAATATACTTTCTCTCCCTTTTTCTTTCTCTTCTCCTTGTGGAATTCCCATAATGCAGAAATTGTTTCTTTTGATTATATCGCATAAGTCCCATAGGCTTTCTTCACTCTTTTACAATATTTTTTCTTTTGCTCCTCTGACTGGATAATTTCAGATGTTCTGTGTTCTACGATCCAGTTTGCTTTTGAAGCTCTCTGTTAAATTCTTCAGTTCTGTTATTGTAGTTTTTAGCTCTAGGATTTCGGTTTCTTTTTTTGTTTGTTTTTTGATGGTTTCTATTGCTTTTTTGAACTTCTTATTTGTTTAGGCATTTCCTTACTGATTTACTTTAGGTTTCTGTCTGTGTATTCTTACAGTTCACTAAACTTCTTTAAGAGGATAATTCTGGATTCTTTGTCTGACAGCTGATACATCCATTTCTGTAGGGTCAGTTGTTGAAGCTGTATTAGTTTCCTTTGGTGGTGTCATGTTTACCTGATTTTTCATGATCCTTGATTCCTTATATTGGTATCTGTGCATTTGAGTAGGTGGTTTCCTCTTCTGTAGTTTCCAGGTTTGCTTTAGCAGAGACAGTTCTTCACCAGTCAGCTCAGTTGGGTGTTTTAGATGTGTCCACTCTTAATGTCCTTGGGCAGGTGGGGCCTGCTGTCAGGGTCTATTCTGGGGCAAGGCCATTGCCTGAGCTCTGAGGTCAGGGGTGGTGTGGTTCCCACTGGCTGGGAACAGGTGACTAGGACTGCTGGCTTGGTTCCCTACTCAAGAGATTCTGTAGGATGGGCTCTGCTTGCCTGAGTTCTCTGGTTAGGCTTCCTAGACAGTCAGGACTGGGTGCTATACTCAGATGTAGATGGGGTCTTGAATTAGCTTCCCTGCCCTGGTGGGGTGCAGAATGGGCTCCAAAGCCCACACAGCTCATTGTTTGGGGACCTGAATCAGGCAAGACTGTGCACCAAATCCCCTGGCCAGATGGGGTCACTGGTTTTGCTCTGTGGACTGGACAGACATAGGCTGTGCTCTCTGTTCAGGTGTCATTGTAAGCGGGGCTGTAGGAAGGGCTCTCCAGCCTCCCTGTGCTCTGGTTGGGCTCCCAGTTTGGGCTAAAGGCTGGATTCAGCAGTGGGGGGCGGGGTGGGGGTGTGGTGGCTGCGAATTAGTCTCCCTCACTGGTTAGAGCAGGAGAAATGGCTCCAGTTCCAGCAAGGCCCTCTGTGGTCTCGACTCAAGCCAACTCATCATGCTCCAGGTTCTGTGGCCAAATTGGCCCACTGCCTTTGCTCCGCCTGCTGGACTCTATGCCCAGGAGTTGCCGGGGTGCCCAGTTTTCCTGTCGTCCTGGCCAGGCTTTCTGCTCAGGTGTGGTGTGGCTGGGAGCTGCGCTCCAGGTATCCGGGGCTAAGTTATCTCCCCTGACCAGGCCCGGCAGGAACGACGGCGCCAAGCAGCCTCCCAGGTGTCCGCAGTCAGGCTTTCTGGTCAGGTGGGGCTGGAGCTACACTCAGCAGTGGGTGGGGCTATAAATTAGCTCCCTGGCATGGGTGGGGCAGGAGGAGAGCTGTGGGCCTTGGGAGGCCTTTCGTTCGGGGTCTTAACTCAAGCTGACCTGCGGGCCGAGTTCCCGGCCTTTGCTGCGTGGATGGTCAGCTCCGCCTGCCGCCCTCTCTGCTTGAGTGTCACTAAGGTAAGCAGCGTGCAGGCGCTCTGGCCAGGCTTTCGGGTCTTTTCCAGGTGGGGCCAGGAGCTGCGCTCAGCAGTGGGCAGGCCTGAGGCGGCGCCCCCCTGCCTGGTGTGGAGCCGGGGTGAGCAGACGGGGCTCCGAGGCCAGCAGGGCTCTTACTGGGGACCCTGGGTCTGGCTGGCCTGTGACCCGCTGAGTTCCCTGGTCCGACTGCGTCACTGTCCCGGCTCTGCCAAGGGACAGAGCTGCCGGCTGGCCTGCTAGACGGCTGCACGGGTGGGAGCTCTGTCCGCCGAGCCCTGTGTGCTGCAAGCCCCTCCTCTCCTCCATCAGATTCCCCCGCATTCCTCCTGAGGGACACCCAGGAAGCTACCCACAGCCCCGGGGGGCGGGCTGTCCACCTGGGCTCTCTTCCCCCGGTGGAGCCGGACGCTCACGGGAGGCCCCGTGCGGTGCTGCTGGCCTGGGGGAGGGCAAGTCGTCAGCGTGTAGCCACTCCTCGGGCCCTTTACTGGCCTCTGTCTCGGTCTCCATGGTGCAGGGGTGTCGCCTCACCCCCTTTTGTTGGATTCGCTCAGTGCCGTCCTGGGCATGAACAGTTGTTAGTTGCTCTCCTGAGCGGGTGCGAGGCTGGGAACAACCTATGTCGCCATCTTGGGGACTTTACTCAAGGGATAGTATTTTGGAAAAAAGGCCAAATGTCTGCTTTTCTTGCGTTTCTGCCCGCCTTTTCTTCTGTGTTTTCAGCCAGTTATCAGTCCTTGTCTCCCAGGAGTCATGATGCTACAGAAAAGCCGAGAAAGGCTTTTGGGTTTTCAAAGTGTTGGCTTTTATGTTGCAAAAACCTAGGGCCCAAAGGAAAGGCTGGTGTAAAAGTCTTCCTGTCCACACCCCCCTCTCCCTTTCCTGGGGTGGGGACAGGAAGGACCCCTGCCCTCCAGAGTGTCACGGAGTACTGCATAGACCGCGGTCCACGTCTGGCCTCACGGAGGTCCTGCAGACTCCCCTGTGGGGAAGGAAGCAGTGCACACTTAATTTACAAACTCAGATGGACCTAGGAAGGGCCCTCGCGGCAGGATTGAGTTCCCTCCAAGAAAGAGGCCGGGAGAGAATAAGGGCTTCCTTGTTTGCATGGAAAGAGGATGAACGAGCTCGGGCAGTTTCCAGCTCCCTCAGGGGTATTGTTTTCACCTGGAACTCAGGAGCAACTCCTGGCGAGGGCTTCCGATTAACTCTCCACCACAGAGCCGAAGCTTGCAGCAGAAACTAAGTTCAGTTATAAAGAAAAGAAGGGCGCGTCGCGTAGATGGGCTGAATTTGTAACCGAGTGCATTTAGATAAACCAACTCTCTGTCACCCGAGTGACCCCAAGTCCTCCAACCTTCTCAGGTCCCCTTTCCTTTGGTATATTGGCAGGATGGCTCTTACCTTCACCCCTTGTGGCGTGGAAACTCTAGCCATCCTGAATGCCTCTGGGAGTGATGTTTTCTGGACACTGCCTGCCCTGATTGCTTCCACCGACAGCTCTGTTTCTCTTTCTGTTCACTGCTCTCCCTCTTCTGTAGCCGGGACACCAATTTCCTTCTTTCTTTATTCCTCTGATGCGTCACTCACCAAGGTTGATGAGAATAGCGTATTTTTAAAGGAGGTTTGAGGTAATGGAGGGAAATAATGGCAGAAATTAACCATAAGCAGCTACTGGAAATGAAACCGTGACTATTAAGAGTCCTAAGAGTGACTGTCTCTTTACGTATCTTCTTAGACACGTTTTTCTGTTGCGTCCAGAGATCTCGGAGTCAAAAGTCCTAGTGAATTTTCTCTGGAATGGTGTTTTGAAGCTCTCTGCGCTTTTCTAAAGTGGACTTGAAAATGATCAAAACTATGTTTTGGGCGCTTGATGCCGGACAAGAGACCTGCAGGGTTAAGAAGGGGGGTCACGCGCGGATGCTCTGAAACATGGTTGCAAAGGGAGCTGTTTCCTCATCCAGGGCCTTGCCTTCCTCTGCAGCTCCTCTCTGCCTTGTCTGCACTGTGCCTCCGTGAATGACTCAGCTCGCAGGTCGGGCAGAAGCGTCAGTCCTCCACCCTGGCCCTTTTCCGCGTCGGTTGCTAGGTGCACACCACGCTCCCATCGTTCTTCGTGAAATACTCTGCATCAGACACAGACCATATCCTTAAAGGTCATGAGTTGCCCCACACGATAAGCTTGTTCCTCCTAACCTTTGGTACCACTGAAACTTACTAAGAGTGCTCTTCGGAGCGCTCCAGAACAGCAGCTCCTATTCCTAACAAGAGCCTTGAAACGGTCTGTTGAACTTGACCCAGAGGTGATAGCACAAGACGTACGGGCCTCACTCCTCCATCATTAACGGCATTGAAATTCAAAGAGAGCTGCTCCAGAGGCATCAAGACCTGGTCCTTGGAGTTGTCTAATCAATGGAACTGTTCAGCCTCGAATGAATTAACATGAAGCAGCGTCACTTCTCTGGATCCCAGGAAATCACATCCCGTGGAAGAGTGATTCAGCTGCTAAAACGATGAGAGCGAGAGATGCCAGGAGTGGTTGAGAAACTCTTCCAGCCTGGCGGAGATCACACTAAACGCAAGTGCTGATGGATCACTCTCTGAGAAACGAGTTGGAGCTTGTAGGCAGAGCCGCGCAGTGCTCCTAAGTGAGGCTAGAATGCATCAGAATGAAAACCCCCGTGATGCTTTGCTCAGAAAGGAAGACCATCCTCCCCTGGGCGTGTGCCATCATGTCAGTCTTACTCTGAGCAACTGCATACACTCTGAGCATTTGTCACCCCAGCCTGCAATTACTGGCTTTTTAGTTAGTAGATGCCACTTGGCCTTCATGGAGGCTGGTGCAAAGTCATACTCATCTTTGCATCCTGAATGGCCCACACGTTGCCTTGTTTATGGTGAATTTACGGTACATGCCTGAGGGATACTGTTCCTAACTTAGCTCCTGGTCAGAGAACTGGAGCTTAGTGATTGACTCGTGTCAGCAGCTCAGGACTGCAGGACACAGATAGGTTGAGTAATGGGAAGAGTGCAGACCAGCCTGGTTAGAGTGATTGTAGCTACCACTGCTGTTAACTCAGTTATGCTTGTACACGTGCCCTTTGAACACCTTCCAAACCTCCTGGTCATCTTTAAAAATAAGCATCTCTGTCCCGCCTCGGGATCCTGGTGCAGCCTCCTCCTTGCACCCAGAACTCTCTTTCTTGCTCTGCCTGTGGCTGGTGTCTTCTCATCTTTTAATGTTGTTTTCATCAGAATGGTCTCCTCTGACCACATAACCTGTGTTTCCTGCCCCCACCAACCAGTTCCATGGCATTTACAATATCCTATTAGTTCATTTATTTGTTGACTTGTTTTCTTAGTCTGCCTTTACTGAAAGTCTTCCCTTGACTGTTTGCAGAGTTGCTCACTCATTGAGTGGGCTTCTGCTTCTCTCCAAATTGCAGAATATTAGTACGATTGTAGAATATTAGTACCATTATTAGGATTTTTTTCAACCCACTTTCTTTGCTTAGTAACCTTTTTGGAGAATAGGGCTCTGTTACTAGTCTTGTACCACATATAGTGAACAATCATAGCATTTGCTGTGGACATATTCAATTGATGTGGCACTGTCCCAAACATCCCAGGTGTAACACAACATACAATTGATGCCTATATTTTTAAAATTCAAAGAAATTCTAAATTTCTGGTTTCTTTCTAGGTGTCTGTTGCCCAATATTTATAGCACCAAGCTACTCTCCTTCCCTTGTTTGTTTGCTGATGTTGAATTTGAGTTTTTATCTCTTATTACTCCTTTTAAAACTTGTCTTAGGGGCTTCCCTGGTGGTGCAGTGGTTGAGAGTCCGCCTGCCGATGCAGGGGACACGGGTTCGTGCCCCGGTCCGGGAAGATCCCACATGCCGCGGAGCGGCTGGGCCCGTGAGCCATGGCCGCTGAGCCTGCGCGTCCGGAGCCTGTGCTCCGCAACGGAAGAGGCCGCAGCAGTGAGAGGCCCGCGTACTGCAAAAAAACAAAAAACAAACTTGTCTTAACCCAAGAGACTGGGTTAGGACTTCATGCTGTGCTTTATATTATAAAGCAAAAAAAGCTATTTAAAATAGGGACTCACGTAAAATAGGGAATCACGTGTACTCATTCAAGGAAAGTTAAATTTTTACTATCTTGCTGTTAAATACCGGTAACATGTCATTCATATTCTAACTAAAAAATGTAATAGTGCTCTAGATACCAGTTGCAGATCTGTTCTCTGCATTTTAAAATTTTTTTAAAGATTTTTTTTTTTGATGGGAACCATTTTTAAAGTGTTTATTGAATTAGTTACAATATTACTTCTGTTTTACATTTTGGTGTTTTGGCCACAAGTCATGTGGGAGCTTAGCTCCCCAACCAGGGATTGAACCCACACGCCCTGCACTGGAAGGCGAAGTCCCAACCACTGGACTGCCAGGGAAGTCGCTTCTCTGTATTTATTATCTAACCAGTCTTAAAATGGAAAATAAATTCATGTGTTTAGTTATCCTGTATTTTATGTAATAAATAATGAGATATACCTACATATATTTGAAATAATGAGATATACCTACATATACATATATACATGTATTAATAAAAACTCTCCTTGGAAAAATGACCTAGTCTTGCAACTCTTTTTTTTTTTTTTTTTTTGCTGTACGCGGGCCTCTCACTGTTGTGGCCTCTCCCATTGCGGAGCACAGGCTCCGGACACGCAGGCTCTGCGGGCCATGGCTCACGGGCCCAGCCGCTCAGCGGCATGTGGGATCTTCCCGGACTGGGACACGAACCCGTGTCCCCTGCATCGGCAGGCGGACTCTCAACCACTGCGCCACCAGGGGAGCCCTAGTCTTGCAACTCTTATTGCAAATTTGTATAGTTTTACTAGTTTTACCCTTTCCCTTATGAGAAATTACACAGTTATCTGTAAGATATTTCAGCCAATCTCTGTGTTTTATCCTTTCCTAAAGAACCCACAGACATACACATACACACGCATACATACGTAGACATACGGGTTTTTTTTTGTTTTTTGTTTTAGATTACAGAGTAATATAGCAAAATGTTTGACACTGGATACTGTAAACTCTAATACAAGGAATGCAAGTTGATATACTTAACAAATCTCTAAGTAGGCATTTAAAACCAGATAGTCAATACATCATCAGGATTACTTAAATGATTGCTCAATTGAAGTATTTTGTATTCTTCCTTCTAGTGATATAATTATTTTGTATTAGATTTTATTTTATTTTGTTTTTAAGATTTTTTTTGGGGATATGGACCATTTTTAAAGTCTTTATTGAATAGTTCTTCTGTTTTATGGCCGTGAGGCATGTGGGATCTCAGCTCCCCTGCCAGGGATCGAACCCGCACGCCCTGCATTGGAAGGTGAAGTCTTAACCACTGGACCACCAGGGAAGTCCCATATAATAGATTTTAAAGAAAACATTCATTATCTCCATGTTTCTGTGCCAAAAAATTAAAGAATGTATTTCACTAAAAATAGAATGTTGTAAATCCAAGAAATATAAATATTTTCAATGAAATTAAACACATCCAGTAATTTTTCAGAAAATAATTTGATCTGATTGGATTTTTTTTCAGGAGCATGTATCAATACTATTCATTCCTGTTGGGTACGGTACCTTTCACATATAAGCAGGAGGGCAACTACACTCAGATTTTTGAAAACATGTTATATCACATAAGATCTGATTTAAAAAACAGACATTTTTCTGTGCAGAAAAAGGAAGACTTCTAGTATTTAAAATTTAATTACTTTTAATAAGTGTGGCAATTACTGAAATTTATTAAAATACTTACCATAATCAAACATGCTACTATTATTAATAATGCATATTCTTTTGTTAAATATAGCTCTTGTATTAATATTCCAGGGAATAGCAAACTGCTCTTTCCTTATTTGCTTACCTAATTGTGTAAAAACAAATGTACTAGTCTTCTGTCTTATAGATGGGGGAAAACAATCTTAGATTCTGGGTTTAAATCAATGAGAGAATTGACATGCTGTAGTCTTAGATCCCAGAACTTTTTCCTAGAACTTAGTTCCTATTAGGAACCGTTCTGCAATGATATCTGAATACCATTAAATTATACACCTGCTAAACGTTATCAGTGCCAAGGTGTTGATTTTTATTGGTCTGGTTTATATTAGTTTAGGTGATAATTTGCTCTTGTTTTTACATTTAATGACCACTGGTGAGTCCAAAATTACATTCCTAATTTGAGAATGTTCTGGAAAGGAGCCTCTAATACTACATAATTTTCTCCTTTTTCGGGATCTGTCCATCCTTCTTGACCTTCTGCCCACTTGTGCTTGCACCTGCTAACTGCTGGAGAAACGTACACAGCCATGCTGTCCGTGTTTAATTCACATTCCTGATCCCTAGTTCAAGTGGACCCTTAGTGCAATCATGCTGTTTTCCCCTAGGACTTGAATTCTTCTTCTCTCTCCGAGCTCACTGTTTCATACATTGCCTATTTTCAAAACTCCTAGCATCTCTTCTTCATTCTCATTCCCATCTGCAGCTTTTATTTTTACAATAGGAAAGGCCTCCTGCCGCTTCCCCTGACCACAACTGCCGCCGCCCCCCATCCCGCTTCCCTGCATCCAGGCACTTCCACTTGCCTTCTCTTCTGAAACTCTGCGTGGACTGTCCATGTTCCTTCTACCCCTTGGCTGGTGCAAAGATCCCATCATCTCTAGCTGCCTTCATGACCTTGACCTAGCCATCCTTCCCTCTCTTCTCTTGATCAGTTTCCCCGTTTGCTAGAGAACTCTTATAAGTACACGCGCAGACCCATTCATCTCGCCTGACGCCTTTTAAAAACAAAAAGAAACAAAACCCTTCCCGTCTCCGTCTCCAGTTACAGCCCTACATTTATCCTTTCCTTTACAACTAAACCTCTTAGGAGAGATTCCATACCACCTGTCCCCTATTTCTTTCTGTCTCTCTCTCTCTCTCTCTCTCTCTCGACTTCACTCGAATAATCCAAGGTGATCACTGAGCTCCTCTGTAGTATCAGATCCAGTGGGTGTTTTGAAACCGTGACTCTTCCTCAGTTCCGGCTTGTTCTCTATGGCTCTAGGGCACCACAGAAGAGCATCTCCGGGTCCAGAAGTGCCCTTGGACCCTCTCCCATCACTGTCCTTTCCCTCTGCTTCACATGAGCCATTACCCACATTTCTATAGTAATCACTTTGTAGCTCTTCTTTATAGCTTTTCTAGCTCACGATGGAGTCCTAAAATTTATCCTGAAGTGGTACCTGTTTTTTGAACTTTCTGAGTTGGGTCACATAGAAGGATTTTTGATGTCTTGTTCAGCATTGCCTTTGCTGTGTGCCGTTGTCGTGAGCGGCCATGGCTCTCACTGCCGTTGCTTTACGCTTATCCACTGTACGAATACATCTCGTGTGGGTTTGTATAGGACTCGGTTTCTGCACCGCTCCACACTCGGGTCCCTCCTGGCTCTAGCTGAGTTGGGGTGGGTGGGTGGGAGGAGCTTACGGCTCATCTTGGTGGATTCTGACTGATGCAAGGTGAAGAAGAGGAGGCAGCTGAGCATGAATTCTTTGCTATTCCAACCACCAGTGCACATACATGTATGGGATGCAGTGCTTAGGTGGCCTCTCTGAGGACATCCTGGGAAATGGAGGCGTTAGTCATCTTTGCCGCCAGCTGGAGGCCGGCTCTGTAACACTCCTCTGCGTGTCCTCCTCTTTTCCTGTGTCGTCCCCTTTCACACACGATCCTGTTTCTCTGCAGTACGCTCCTCAGTGATGTGGTAGCATGTCTACTTTTGCCGTGGGCTCTATTTTCTTGAGAACCTAGAAACTGGCTCCCAGGACCAGCTACATAATTGATGGGACCAGTGCAAGATGAAAATACGGAAACCTTTGTTCAAAATTAAGAAGGACTTCCAGACGACGACAGCAGAGCATTGAACCAAGTGCAGGACTCTTCTAACCCCTGGGTCCCGAGTGACGGCTCAGGTCGTGTGTCTGGGAAGCTGACCCTGGTTCCTCCCATTCCCAGTCCTCCCCCGACCCCTCTCCCCCACTCCCTGTCCTCCAATTCTCCAAGCACTGTCCTCAGGTCCTCCACTATTGCCTGTTTCTTGTGCAAACTTCCATCTTTTTCCTTTCCCATCATTGGCCCCTCCTAGGATTACCAGATTAAGCAAATAAAAATCCAGGATTCTCAGTTAACTTTGAATTTCAGATAAAACACAAAAGATTTTTAGTCTAAGTATGTCCCATGAAATACTTGGGACACACTTATCCTAAAAAACGATTCGTTGTTTGAGTTTCAGATTTAACTGTTACCCTGTATCGTATCTGGCAACCCTCCCCCCTTCAGCGCTTGAGATGACAAGGTCTCTGAATCCAGGGCATCTGCGTGCTACGCCTGTGTCTTAAGGGGAAGAGCAGTGCTAGGATCTTTATAAGTATTGATTGATGGGAACATCTGCCGGAAAGCACCTCCAACAATCAGATATTTCAGATGTAATTTCCATTTAGGCCTTGCTGATTCTAGCAAGGACTTCCTGAGCTGTTGTCAGTGAGCGCTGGCTGGAGGTTTGTAAGGGAAGCTGTACCCTAAGGAGCGTGCCCTCACCTTGGTAACTCTGCAGGATGCCAGCCCAGGGAGACGGTCACATGCAAAGCTCTGTGTCTGTCTTTGCTCCTGGAGATGAATTCATGACCCTTTAAAACACAGATACTTTCTGCATTGTTCTCTGATTTTCTGCTTTCATCTGGGTAAATAATCTTTCTTCGTCTTTTCTCATGAGTTAATTGTGACCTGTCTCAGGGGACTTTAAAGAAGAGTAACACCTCACAGATGATTGTCACTGTGACCATGTAGCATATGAGGTGAGGGGCCACAGGAATACTTAGGGCAATAACGCCACCCACTGAGTCCCAGGTCCATAAGCAAAGGAGGATATGAAGTAAAAACTGGGTGTCCTTCAAATTGTGTTGAACTAGCAAACCCACGGCTGTACTATAGATGTAGCTCAACTTAATTCAGGGAGCTCATTTTGTAGAAATTAAAATATGAATAAAAGTAGTAAGTTCAGGATATGGAAGTCTGCTGACCCTTTGACTCTGAACACAAGTGGCTTTCCCTGCCCTAAAAGGTGACACTGGATCATTGGGCTGCTGTACCTTCTTTTATTATTTTGAGGTGACACCCCCCCCCACCCCCGGTCACCTTAGCTAATGACAATAACACCATTCCCTCGACCTACATCTTTTTTTAAATTAAATTTTAAAATTGAAGTATAGTTGATTTACAATGTTGTGTTAGTTTCATGTGTACAGCAACGGTGTACAGTTATACATATATATATATACACACTTTTTCAGGTTCTTTTCCATTATAATTTATTACTAAGTAATGAGTATAGTTCCCTGTGCTATACAGTAGATCCTTGTTGGTTATCTATTTTATATATAGTAGTGTGTGTATGTTAATCCCAAACTGCTAATTTATTCCTCCTCTTCCCCCTTTGGTAACCATAATTGTTTTCTATGTCTGTGAGTCTATGTCTGTTTTGTAAATAAGTTCATTTGTATAATTTTTTAGATTCCACATACAAGTGATATCGTATGATATTTGTCTTTCTCTGTCGGACTTACTTCACTTAGGTAGTAACTTCTAGGTAATAATAAGATAATCTCGAGGTCCGTAAATGTTGCTTCTTATCAAGTGGCTGAGGTCAGCCTGGGCTCGGCGGTGTCTCAGAGTCTGTCTCTGCCGTTGCTGGGAGGTTTTGTACCACAGCCGTGCTGTTTTACCCTTTCCACACGAAGGGAAGCTGTCAGACTTCACTTCTAATGTTTGCGATTTCACGTCTCATCTGACTGTTACTGAGCAGTTGCCTTGTTTGGAGAATTCATTGCTTTGATTAGCATCTTAAAGGGTTCTTTTCCTGTGGCCAGATTTCTGTTTTTCCCTGTGTCTTAGGTCTGGTTCCCTCACATAGAGGATTCTTTGAAGTCAGTGGAAGCTCGGCGGGAAGGGAGCTGTACTGCCCTGTGGGGTAGACGGTGGGAAGCAAGGCTGCAGCCTCTGGTTTCCAACTTGCTTGTGACATAACTGGAAAAATAACGGAATTAGCAGGAAAGAGTATGTTGGGTGTGTTTAAGATAAATTTTAAACAAAACATTAAAAAAATACTTTAGGGCTTCCCTGGTGGCGCAGTGGTTGAGAGTTCGCCTGCCGATGCAGGGGACGTGGGTTCGTGCCCTAGTCCGGGAAGATCCCACATGCTGCGGAGCGGCTGGGCCCGTGAGCCACGGCCGCTGAGCCTGCGCGTCCGGAGCCTGTGCTCCGCAACGGGAGAGGCCACAACAGTAAGAGGCCCGCGTACCACAAAAAAAAAAAAAAAAAAAAAAAAAAAAAACTTTATACAGATTTCTCATTTAGTAAAATGCGTGACTATTGAGTGTCACGTCAATAAAGCAACTAGTTCAACATGATATAAAGCATGTACATGTTTCTCATATTATTTATCTCTATAATCTTCATCCTCATCAGTCCAAAATCTCTAAATGGAATTAGTGTGGTTCTTACAGGGATATCATCTTCAAAATGGGACTATAGTATTTAAGGTTATGTACTTAAAATCTCCACCCTTCAGAGAGCAAACTCATTGGAAAAGGATCCAGGTAAACATAAGCCTCAGAGATAAAAATCAGAATGTGTTTGGTAGGAACATTGATTAAGCTTGGTGTACGTGGCATGTAAATAATGCATTGCTTTAGATATACTTTTCTTATGGGGGAAAGCTCTGTCATCTAAGCCTCACTTCATGAATTAGTGTCTCCCCTTTTCTTCTAAAATTTCATTTTCATTACCACTGATTCCTGGCATTTGCACCATCTCTTCAAATTAATACAGTTAAAATGGAACTTCTGAGTTTCTTTTCTCGGAGATACTAAAACTTCTCAGCGTTTGGAGGACCCATAACTTTTCTTAAATGCGCCCATCTTCTAGCACGAAAAATAATTCTTACATGTTGCTTTAACTCCTAGTTTCAGTACAAAGACAGATTGTCAGGGTAATAAATTAAAGGCACCGCACTGCAGCTCTTCTGGTCAGTGTTCTAGCACAGGCCCATATTAATATTTTATTCCCTTTAATGTTATTACATGATTCAGGCTTTATTTAAATGGATTTGACTGGTCTCTGGGTTGGCTTGACAATCAGAGGGAAAAATTTATGTTCTGCATTTAATCTCAGCTCAAGGTGCTAAGTTATTTCGGAGGTCAAAACCGTCATGCATATCACGCTAAATTATTGAATGTAATAACTATTAGCTAGCTAGCTATTTATGGGCTTTTTAAATTGTTTACTTCATGTATCTTGAGCTAATTTTTAAGAAAATCTCCCTTTAAGTTTTTTCCCTTTCATGCGCCACTGTTATCCCAGCCTTTGCAACAGGACTAAAGGAAGATGCCGGGTGGCCGTCTTAGAAACTATGAGAAATGTTAATAAAGTGCAGAGGGCACTTCTCTTTTCATTGGTTCCATTTTCATATGAAGTTCAAGTATGCTGAGAGAAATAGTGACTTTGTTATAAGCTATTATCTTGAGAAAAAATCACAGAATGCTTTGTATAAAAAAATGGAGGGTTAAAAGAATATAGTTGCTGAGGGAAGTAAACCTTATTGTAATTATTCTAAGAATAATTGGAACAGGATTGAAAAAGGAATTGAAGGATAAAATGATACCGTTAGATTTTTAAAGAAATATTTTAATGAGAGATCTGGCAAGTGAAATATACGATAAGGTATTTATTATTTATGATAGAAATGAGTTCCATATATTTGTCCTTTGGTCCAGCCTTAAGCTAAAATGTGGATTCATTCATGTCAGTGGTGTTCAGCAGTATTCATCGTGTATGAGAGCTCTAATCTTACCTCCTGGACATTTTTGTAATGAGAGCTATAAAACCCTGTACCTTGAGAGTAGAGTATCGCACCTTTAGGTCCTAGGAAGGTGACGGTGGGGGGTTGGAAGAAGGCATCTCTTATCCTGTCTCTGCTCTGCTTCCTTTGATTTTATCTTAACTACAGCCAGCACCTTCTATGTATGAGGATGTCTGAGGTTAACCAGTTTTAACTGCTTTACTTAAAGCAGCATCAGTCATGGCCAATGGGCCATGATCAAAAAAAAAAAAAAAAAAAAAGAGCTTCAAATGAGAAGGTGATTTTTCTTCCTGGTAATGAATGGCGACAGGCCAAAAAACTTCTCGTACTTTCCAGGGCAGGATAACAACTTATCCGAATAAGGGCAGCGAGCACGAGGCTGGCTGTTGGTGGACAGACTGGACCTCACCCAAAGGGCTGAGACAGCACTCTTCACCCCATCTTTCTTTCTGTCTTTCCCATTGCGCTTATAAATGACTTCATTCATCTAAATGAGAGCTTATTGGAAGGCTGTTAGTCTGGAAATGGCAGGTCTGTCTAGCGACCCAAGAAAGCTTCTCGGTGGCATCTAGCTGTGCAGAGAGAGGCTGCCGAGAAAGGGGTACTGCCCGGCCCCCGCCCTGCTCAGCAGCCCCTGCCGTCCACTAAATGGTTGGACTTGGGAGCAGTTGGGGTAGCCAGCCAGGCGGGGGCGTCGGGTGGTGGGGAGGGGAGGAAAAGGTTTGAGTTTTCACCTCCCCTCTAGCGGTCTGGCCGCCTGGCAGCGAACATCTAGGACCCAGAGAGTGGTCTGTCCTTGGGAGAAGATCAGTGCTCTTTCCTTATCTTCATCCAGTGACTCAATGAATGCAAAACCAAATGAAATGGAGCCAACTTTATTTTATTTTTTGCGGTACGCGGGCCTCTCATTGTTGTGGTCTCTCCCGTTGCACTCCGGACGTGCAGGATCAGCGGCCATGGCTCACGGGCGCAGCTGCTCCACGACATGTGGGATCTTCCCGGACTGCGGCACGAACCCGCGTCCCCTGCATCGGCAGGCGGACTCTCAACCACTGCGCCACCAGGGAAGCCCCATAGAGTCAACTTTCAATTGTACTTGCTGCGCTGGGGCGACGGATCGCGGAGTGGCGTGAGCCTCGGTTCAAGCCCCGAGGAGCTCACGTGTGATGCCGTCCTTAGGCCGTGGCTTGTCCTCACCGCTGCTGCCCCCGTGTTGGAGGAGAGTATGGGGACAACTGGGTGAGATGGGAACCAGGGCCTCGTAACATCCGACAGGAAAGAGGGAGGAAGAGGCGGGTCCGCAGCCCATCCTGGGGAGAGAGAAGCACCCAGAGTGCAGGAGGGCTTGATACGAGGACCGAGAGGATGGAAACCCTAGGTGATTGGAAGTGGACGGCTCATCATGGCTTTTTTTCTTGTTAACTATCTTTCGGGGCGTGTGAGCTTTTGAAATCTAGTGTTTTCATAGGTGACATTTTTGAGTTAGGTGTTCCTGACTTTTTTGAGACCTTTATTAAGAAAGTGGTCGTTCCTTGCTCTCCACGGCTCTCATTTATAACTGGAGTCACCTTACTCTTAGGTCTTCAGGTTTATAAGAAGTCGTGTGAGGCCCGAGGAAGAAGCAGAGAACTTCAAGATGCTGATACTAAATAAATAGTGGGAAATAAATAAGTGGAGGAAAACATGTCCGATTCTGTGACTAATGACAGTTGTAAGAAGTCACTAAGTACCTTAAAACAAAGTGCTTTAAAAATGCATTTTAAAATGCAACTCACTCTCTCTCTCTCTCTCTCTCTCTCTCTCTCTCTCTCTCTCTCTCTCTCTCTCCCTCTCCCTCTCCCTCTCTCTCTCTCTCCAGTTAGGAAACCTATCACAACAGTGTGTTGAAGCTTTATCAAAATAAAAATGCTGTATAAAAATAAAAATTAAAAAAACTCTATCACTTTCTTAAATACCTACATTGGAAAATATAGGTATTATTAAAAGGGATGCCGCCCATAATTCTAGCACCTTGAGGTGTTCAGACTTCAATAGATGAAGAAAAGATGCTAAGCTTTCTCTATTATTCATAGAAAATTTCATTTGTTAATTGTTGAATGACAAAAAGTCTCTGGGAGAATGGCACAACCCCTGTGGCAAAGGATTCTAATGTTTTTTAGTATAAGTTACAAAGTGGTAAAAAGTTACAAAGTAACGTGGCTTCATGAACAGACTTTAGAATCCTAGTAGGTGTCTATGAAAGGAAGTAAAAGTTGTACTTAAAATAAGATACGGGCAACCACAACTGGATTCGCTAGGCTTGGTAACAGCTGAAGAGCAGTGGGACAGGTATTTTGTTTGTCCTTCCATATTTGCAGTATATGCTTTGCTTATTCGATATCGGATAATTAGGTTTATTGGATGTACTGAACTCCATAGAGTACAATTAGAAAATGGGTTTATTTATTTATTTTTTAACATCTTATTGGAACAAAGTTGCTTCACAGTGCTGTGTCAGCTTCCATTTACAACAAAGCGAATTAGCTACATGCACATACACATCCCTATATCCCCTCCCTCTTGCGTCTCCCTGCCACCCTCCCTATCCCATCCCTCTAGGTGGTCACAAAGCACCGAGCTGACCTCCCTGTGCTATGCGGCTGCTTCCCAATAGCTATCTATTTTACATTTGGTAGTGTATATAGGTCCATGCCACTCTCTCACTTCGTCCCAGCTTACCCTTCCCCCTCCCTGTGTCCTCAAGTCCATTTCTATGTCTGCATCTCTATTCCTATCCTGCCCCTAGTTCATCAGAACCATTTTTTTTGGTTTTAGATTCTATATATATGTGTGTTAGCATACAGTATTTGGTTTTTCTCTTTCTAACTTCACTCTGTATGACAGACTCTAGGTCCATCCACCTCACTACAAATAACTCAATTGCATTCTTTTTATGGCTGAATAATATTCCATTGTATATATGTGCCACATCTTTATCCATTCATCTGTTGATGGACACTTGGGTTGCTTCCATGTCCTGGCTATTGTAAATAGTGCTGCAATGGACATTGTGGTACATGACTCTTTTGGAATTATGGTTTTCTCAGGGTATATGCCCAGTAGTGGGGTTGCTGGGTCATATGGTACTTCTATTTTTAGTTTTTTAAGGACGCTCCATACTGTTCTCCATAGTGGCTGTATCAATTTACATCCCCACCAACAGTGCAAGAGGGTTCCCTTTTCTCCAGACCCTGTCCAGTATTTACTGTTTGTAGATTTTTTCATGATGGCGATTTTGACCAGTGTGAGGTGATACCTCATTGTAGTTTTGATTTGCATTTCTCTAATGTTTGGTGATGTTGAGCATCCTTTCATGTGTTTGTTGGCCATCTGTATATCTTCTTTGGAGAAATGTCTATTTAGGTCTTCTGCCCATTTTTGGATTGGGTTGTTTGTTTTTTTAATATTGAGCTGCATGAGCTGCTTGTATATTTTGGAGATTAATCCTTTGTCAGTTGCTTCATTTGAAGATAGTTTCTCCCATTCTGAAGATTGTCTTTTCATCTTATTTATGGTTTCCTTTGCTGTGCAAAAGCTTTTAAGTTTCATTAGGTCCCGTTTGTTTATTTTTGTTTTTCTTTGCATTTCTCTAGGAGGTGGGTGAAAAGGATCTTGCTGTGATTTATGTCAAAGAGTGTTCTGCCTATGTTTTCCTCTAAGAGTTTGATAGTGTCTGGCCTTACCTTTAGGTCTTTAATCCATTTTGAGTTTATTTTTGTGTATGGTGTTAGGGAGTGTTCTGATTTCATTCTTTTACATGTAGCTGTTCAGTTTTCCCAGCACAACTTATTGTAGCGGCTGTCTTTTCTCCATTGTATATTCTTGCCTCCTTTATCAAAGGTAAGGTGACCATATGTTTGTGGGTTTATCTCTGGGCTTTCTATCCTGTTCCATTGATCTATATTTTTGTTTTTGTGTCAGTACTATACTGTCTTGATTACTGTAGCTTTGTAGTATAGTCTGAAGTCCGGGAGCCTGATTCCTCCAGCTCCGTTTTTCTTTCTCAAGATTGCTTTGGCTATTCGGGGTCTTTTGTGTTGCCATACAAACTGTGCAATGTTTTGTTCTAGTTCTGTGAAAAATGCCATTGGTAGTTTGATAGGGATTGCACTGAATCTGTAGATTGCTTTGGGTAGTGTAGTCATTTTCACAACATTGATTCTTCCAATCCAAGAACATGGTATACCTCTCCATCTGTTTGTTCATCTGTAATTTCTTTCATCAGTGTCTTATAGTTTTCTGCATATAGGTTTTTTGTCTCCTTAGGTAGGTTTATTCCTAGGTATTTTATTCTTTTTGTTGTAATAGTAAATGGGAGTGTTTCCTTAATTCCTCTTTCAGATTTTTCATCATTAGTGTATAGGAATGCAAGAGGTTTATGTGGATTAATTTTGTATCTTGCTACTCTACCAAATTCATTGATTAGCTCTAGTAGTTTTCTGGTAGCATCTTTAGGATTCTGTATGTATAGTATCATGTCATCTGCACACAGTGACAGTTTTCCTTCTTCTTTTCCAATTGGCATTCCTTTTATTTCTTTTTCTTCTCTGATTGCTGTGGCTAAAACTTCCAAAACTATGTTGAATAAGAGTGGTGAGAGTGGGCAACCTTGTCTTGTTCCTGATCTTAGGGGAAATGCTTTCAGTTTTTCACCATTGAGAATGATGTTCGCTGTGGGTTTGTCATATATGGCCTTTATTATGTTGAGGTAGGTTCCCTCTATGCCTACTTTCTGCAGGGTTTTTATCATAAATGGTGTTGAATTTTGTCAAAAGCTTTCTCTGCATCTATTGAGATGATCATATGGTTTTTCTCCTTCAATTTGTTAATATGGTGTATCACGTTGATTGATTTGCGTATATTGAAGAATCCTTGCATTCCTGGAATAAACCCCACTTGATCATGGTGTATCATCCTCTTAATGTGCTGTTGGATTCTGTTTGCTAGTATTTTGTTCAGGATTTTTGCATCTGTGTTCATCAGTAATATTGGCTTGTAGTTTTTTTGTGACATCTTTGTCTGGTTTTGGTATCAGGGTGATGGTGACCTCATAGAATGAGTTTGGGAGTGTTCCTCCCTACGCTATATTTTGGAAGAGTTTGAGGATAGGTGTTAGCTCTTCTCTAAATGTTTGAAACAATTCGCCTGTGAAGGCATCTGGTCCTGGGCTTTTGTTTGTTGGAAGATTTTTAATCAGTTTCAATTTCAGTGCTTGTGATTGGTCTGTTTATATTTTCTGTTTCTTCCTGGTTCAGTCTTGGCAGGTTGTGCATTTCTAAGAATTTGTCCATTTCTTCCAGGTTGTCCATTTTATTGGCATAGAGTTGCTTGTAGTAATCTCTCCTGATCCTTTGTATTTCTGCAGTGTCAGTTGTCACTTTTCCTTTTTCATTTCTAAGTCTATTGGGTTGAGTCTTCTCCCTTTTTTTCTTGATGAGTCTGGCTAATGGTTTATCAATTTTGTTTATCTTCTCAAAGAACCAGCTTTTAGTTTTATTGATCTTTGCTATTGTTTCCTTCCTTTCTTTTTCATTTACTTCTGATCTGATCTTTATGATTTCTTTCCTTCTGCTAACTTTGGGGTTTTTTTGTTATTTCTGTAATTGCTTTAAGTGTAAGGTTAGGTTGTTTATTTGTGATTTTTCTTGTTTCTTGAGGTAGGATTGTATTGGTATAAACTTCCCTCTTAGAACTGCTTTTGCTGCATCACATAGGTTTTGGGTCGTCGTGTTTCCATTGTCATTTGTTTCTAGGTATTTTTTTGATTTCCTCTCCAAAAGGAGAGAACAATAACAAAGTATAAAGAATAAAATAAAATTAGAAAAGTAAAAGATTAATTAGGAAAAATAAAAATATAAATGCATCAAGAGCAATGAATCAACAGGGTAAAACAGAGCCCCAATCTAAAAGAGGAAAAAAGAATAAAAGAGCCTTGCGTCCGGGGGTGGAGTTTTAGGTGGGGGTGGAACTTAGGCAGGGGCAGGGCCTAGGCGGTGTGGGGGCGACGTTCAAGTGTGGGTGGGGCCTCTGCTTAGGACCTGGGTGCAAGGGAAGAGGCAGCACGTTGGAAGGAGGGCCTCTGGAGTGTGGAGTTCCGGAGTTTGGAGGTAGGGCCCTTGGTCAGGGTGTGTGTGTGGGGTTTAGGCCCAGCGTGTTGGAGGGGGTCTCAAAGGGGGTCTCCGAGCGTAGAGGTGGGGCCCTGGGTGGGGTGTAGGGTCCGGGCTTGGTCTCTGCATGGCAGGGAAAGTGCTGGCTGTGTTTCCTTCTGTTCTTCTGTGCCCCTCCCCATCTCCCCCAGGGTCTCCCCTGTCCCCACTGGACCCCTAACGGTGGGTGGGTCCCGCTGGGTGTAGGAACTCCTCCCCTCCCCCAGCCACCCATCAGGTGTGCAGGTCCCGGAAGTCCGGCCTTTACTTTTGCTCCCCCTTCCCTCCGGACCCACATGGCTGGAGGGGGCCTCGGTGGGCAGAGGAGCAGGCTCAGGGTCTCAGCAGGTTCCTGGGGGCCCAAGTGGGCAGGGGAAACCTTCCCCTCCCCCAGCCGCCCCTCAGGGCACCAGTCCCATCCCACCTCCACTTTTCCTCCCCCTTCACTCCCCCCATGACCCACGTCCTACCCGGTCGCTGGGGGTTCCTCACATCCCCTTAGGTGTCCGTGGTCCCCCTCTGGTGCCTGGTATGTGCCCTAATTGTTTGGAGACACGAATTCCACGTCCTCCTAGTACGGCATCTTCAGGAAATGGGTTTATTATTTTTGCCCTGATTGCCTTTGTGGCTATCCCATTGTCACCTCTGGGTGACATCTCATGTGAAACCCATAGCTTTTAATTCCTTTTCTAGTTTTAAAATGTCCAGTCCAGTCTAAATCAAAACCTTGTTTTCTCATCCAGTTGAAACCTTCCCCAGCCCTCTCTCACCTAAGGGAAGTAGGGCCTCGTAATGTCTTGATAAACTCCTGCTTTCGCTTTCCTTGCTCCCATGCCCCTCACTTCTGGCTCTTCCAACTGGGTTGGGTGAAAGGAAAGATGAGAGGAGATGTGGCCAAGCCCACAGTGTTAAGATGGCTCGGCTGCCACAGACTGAGGGGCCTACACAGCAGAGACTTGTTTTTCATTGTTCTAGAGGCTGGAAAGCCCCAGATCAAGGTGCTGGCTGGCTGGGGTCCTGGTGAGGGCTCTCTTTCTGTCCTGCAGAGAAGCCTTTCTACTATGTCCTCATATGGCGGAGACAGCCAGCTCTGGTGTCTTCCTCCTCTAAGGGCCCCGCTGGATGAGGGCCTCATCTTTATGACCTAATGTGACTTTTGTCACCTCCTAACAGGCCCCATCTCCAAATACAGCAACATTGAGGGTTAGGGCTTCAACATAAGAATCTTGAGGGCGACAACATAGTTGTCTCCCATTTTATTTACCTGGTATTTTATCTGGTGTTTATTTTTCACTCTTGATTCTCCAGTGACCTTTTTCATGGCAACACTTCTGTCATTGGCTAGAAACAGTGGGCTTGTGGGAGAACACAGAAGGGACTTCTACCTTACTTAGTTCCCTCACTATATTAGTGAGGGCAGAGGTAAGCTGCTCGAACAAAGAGACCAAGCATATAATAGCTGAAATCATGCGTTCTCAGTAGTGGTGAAAATTGGTTTTCAGGGGACGGAGAATGAAAAAAATTCTTAGTTATTGAAATGGTTTGTGGCTTTCCAAAGCTCAGCAAGATCTTATTTCTTAGTATTTTGTCTCTCTTGCTAGGAAGAAATTAAATTAAAAATTTAATTCCTCAAATTTCTTTTTTCTCCTTAGGGGGGCAGTAGTGAAAAAAATGCTAGGAAACCCTGGCTTAAATGAAACAGATTTATTATTCTGTCACTTGGCAGTCCAGCTCTGCCTCCTGAGGTCATTCAGGGAGCCAGGGTCCTTCCGTCTTACTGTGTCACCATCACCTGGGGCGTTACCCGGTCTGCAGGATCAAAAAGCTGCCTTGAGCACGTCCGTTTTTTCAGATAGAGAGGAGAGGAAGGAGGTGGAACCAGGGCAGGTATTTCCTTTGAGCGAATGAGGCAGAAGTTGCCCCCACCATTTTTGCTAACATTGCATTGACAACAACTTACTCATGCAGTTACTTTGAGTGGAAAGAGGCCAGGAAATGCAGTCTGTAGCTTGGTAGCCACGTGTCCAGCATGAGGGAGAGGGCATTTGTGGAGACAGCTAGCAGCCTGCCCCATCGGCCCTGAAAATGCACCCTTTGGCGGACTGCTGCCCTCCAGTGGTCCACCCACACAGCCCTCTGCTGTGGTTCCTTGTCCTGCAGGCAGCTGTCTGGGGCAATATCCTTTAAGAGCATCCTAGCCTATCACGCAAGGTGTCTACTGGGGCAATGGGAGCACAGATAACCTTTCTGCATTAAATGGTAGGGGGCACTTTGCTCTCATAACTGTTTTCTCCTCTTCTTGCTCTGCACCCTCCAGCTAGCTTGCTGACTTCAGAATTCCCAGCTGGCAAGGGGGTAAGGAAGGCAGGTTTAAAGGGATGTATATTAAGATCCAGAAACGCTTTCTCTTTTCTGTTGGCAACAGAGATAAACCCAGACACTTGTTTCAGGTGAGGAGAAAGATGGCTGATGGCACTGAGATTTAAGACTCCTCCCTTGGGGCTTCCCTGGTGGCACAGTGGTTGAGAGTCCGCCTGCCGATGCAGGGGACACGGGTTTGTGCCCCGGTCTGGGAAGATCCCACATGCCGTGGAGCGGCTGGGCCCGTGAGCCATGGCCGCTGAGCCTGCGCGTCCGGAGCCTATGCTCTGCAACGGGAGAGGCCACAACAGTGAGAGGCCCGCGTACCGCAAAAAAAAAAAAAAAAAAGACTCCTCCCTTGCACACTTCCCCCAGGTACTTGGAGAAGTTCTTTTTAAGCTTCCTCATTTGCCTTGGGTATGAAAATCAACCGTATGCCCTCCCCTGTGGGAATAGAAAGGGAAATGCCGTGATGCTCTGAGGCCCTTTGCTTTAAGGACTTACTCCCTTTGATCATTTTGAAATGTCTTTAAAAAAAAAGGATGGGCATGGGGTGGACCAATGCTGCAGTATCTTGGTGCCCTGCATCTCATCCCGTTGGTTCACTTTTTATTTCAGTCACGGCCGTGCTGGATAGTTCTAAGCACACGGATGCCATCTCACCACGCGGGTCCACCATGAATCTCTCCATTTCTCTCTCAGAACCTCCTCTAAAGCCACAGGCATCCCCTGGGCCCACTTGTAGGTTGGGTCCCCAAATGCAATGCAGTTAACACTGCAGTCAGTCCTCAACCAACAGGCGGGCCAGTAGGTAAATGCCCCAGACGCCCTGCTTTGGGTGGGCCGTGCTGGAAGACATTCTGTGTTCCTCAGAGGCTCCTGCAGAGTGAAGCCCCTGTTGTCCATGGCAGCAATCGCAGTACTGTGTCCTGAGTTGGTTTTCCACCTTCTCTCCCTCCATTTCCTTGTTCCTTCCCTCCTGCTTTCTTGTATAAACTCTTAAATGAACTACCTCAGTACAAGTTCTTTCCGCAGAGTCCCCTTTTGGGGGAACTCAAACAAAACTATGGTTTTGTTACATTTTGTCAGTCTTACAGCTATAGGGCTGGTAGCTCTCTTTATAAGGTAGGGGTACTTACTCATTTTTATGAGTTTCGGGGACCTCTGCTGAACAGAAAGACTTTCACTGTTTTCATTCCTACAGTAGTAGTATATTTTCTTAAGGTGATCTAGCTTCATGTTAAAAATTACTGTTTAGTTAACAAAAGAAATCTTGTTTTCCTTTTACAAAAGGCATTTTGGGTGAATTTCGTGCTAATGTCGTAAGATCAAGTTATCTAAGGAAAAACTGGCCGATTGGCCGGTGTACAAAATACCAGTAACCCAGTCACAAGCATGGTACCTGGGAGTAACTGGCGTATGCAGGATTGGCTCGTCACTTAGGCGGTGACATCCACATCACGATATCCTTACGTTTTAAATTTGAAGGCATTCATTTTGGCCTTTTGCAATTTTACATCTTTTTTCTTGATTGTAGATACTATATAACAAAATTTTGTATCTCCATGATGAATATTTGAGGGGCAATTAAGAGGTTATTAACTGTGTATTGGGATTATCGTAAATACAATAGGTAATCAGTTTCATGGTGTTTTACGTAATCAGTACTGGTAATTCATTAGGAAATCTAGTTGGAAGAAAAACATGTATATTGGACAAGTTTTCACTTTCTTTAGGCCCTTTTGCAATTAAAAATAATTGGCACTTGACATGAAATAGACTCAGAATGTCTGACCTGTAGTCCTCCCTTGGTCACCTCAGCTCTTGGGGAAGGTCAAGCTGTATCCTGCAATTTACTGAAAGTATTATTATTATTGTGTTGTAGCAATATTTCTCTGGAAGTTAAAATGACGGCTGGCTATAATATAGAAAGCTCGATGAAACTGTTACAAATCACCACTAGCTGCGTGAAAAGATGAGATTCTGATTACTTACGATGTCTATTGTTTCACAGAGAACTGTCTAGGATTTTTGAGTCTCTTTCTGTCACTATCTCTAGTGATTTAAATTTGTTGTACTTGAAGGAAATTGGTAAGAACACTTCAAGATTATTCAGAAAGATGGTTTCTAACCCTCTTAGAAGAAATAGGTTCCCAGCTGACTAGGGAGTAGACTTTCCTGGAACATCATTAAAACAAGCTACTGCCTTCCCTGGCTCAATTCTGCTACTAGACACAACTTCTAATTTTCACAACTGCACAACTAAAGTTTCTTTTTTCATTGTTGTTTATGACCCAGTTTTAACACTTGGAGATTTTCTTTCACTCTTTTTCTAGCACAGAGGATAGTGTTCATCCGTCATTAATTTTTACAGCTATTATGCAGCTCAAGTGTACTTGGGAATCCTTTTGGGGCCTGCGAAAGAAATCTGAGGCATGGATTTCCCGTTCACCAAAATTATCCTTGGAAAATAAGTGTAGGTAGATACATGTTTTTTAAAAGAGAGGAAAGATGTTTAAAGAGTCGCAGGCTTGAACACGGCCTGGCTCAGGGATGCTCCTGTGAGCTGGGAGCCCACCATGGTGCTTGCTTTCATCTACTTCCAGCCTGCTGGAAGTTAGATTTCCTTTCATATTTAAAGTCCTGTTTACTCATTGATTTGAGTTCTATTTTAACTAACATTTTTGTATAATGTAGCAAAAAGAAAAATATCAGAATGGTCCAAATTAAATTGGTTTATATCCAAACACTGGTGCGTGGAAATGCGTGAGGATGTATGAGGATGGAAACCTCATACGAGGGAAGACCACTCACGCATAAACCAGCATTTCTCAACTTTGACTTTTCCAAGGCCATTATTTTTTCACAGGGCACCTTGAAGTCTGAGGGCAAATATGTAGGAAATGATAAATTAGTCACTTCTTATTTTGCCTCTCTGACATCTTCCACATAACTATATACTGAAACCGTCTCCTTTCCTGCCACCATCACCTTAGTTCAGACCTTTACAGAGTCATGTCTAAAACATTGCAATTCTCGCGACTTCCCTCGCGGTCCAGTGGTTAGGACTCCACACTTCCAGTGCTGGGGGCGTGGGTTCCATCCCTGGTTGGGGAACTAAGATCCCACATGCCACTGGCCAAAAAAAAAAAAAAAAAAAATACTGCAACACTCTGCTAACTGACCCATTGGTTATGACATTTGTAAGTTCCCTCCCCCATCTTCTTGAACAACCTTTGTGCTCCAGTTACTTCTATGACCTGCACTGTAGGCATCCATCTCACCTTGGTTGTACGATGGGCTTAGCCCAGGTCTTTTCTACCCCTGCCATCCGAGGTGTCTCCCTCTGAGAGCACAGGCCTCCATCCTGATGGAGCAGGGGCAGCTAACACCCTCTGTGCAACACCTGAGCGACCCGGAGGGATTCTGGGGACAAATCCTGCCTCTTCCTGATTGGGGTGCACATTTTACAGGTTCCTCGGAAGGTTTCTCTTATGTCCCCACTCAGTTTATTTGACCTTTGCAAAAACCAAATGAATGATGGCAGATGGCAATGGCTGACTGTACCTGTAACCCATTAACCGTCCAATCACAACTGTTGTAATGAACGTAGAATCTTGACTGATGAATCAGTACAGCCTCTGGTGCTTGGTATGTAGCAGCTCATTGGCTAAACAGATTTTTCTCAGTTCTCATAATTAAGAGGGTCTAAATTAGTTTGTGTTTATGTATGGTGGACAGCAATACATTGTCACTGTTTTGTCCCAAGGTTTCATCACAGTATAGTCCTCAGGAAGCTCAGTCATCTTAAAAGTCTACAGATTCATGTTACTTTGCCGTATTGATCACATCATGCCAACTGGATTTGGCGAGCCAGAAGTAAAAAGTACTGTGGGTACCTTAGTAAGATCCTTGTGTGCCAGAGTATACGAGATGAACCCTGTGAGGATTCGGATCCAGCCAGAGCAGTGATGTTTTAAGGTGCCTCATGGTCTTTGGCATGCCTGGACATTGCCTCAAAAGAACATGTGGTTGGACTTTACACTTCCTACCACTAAGAAAGAGCATCCTGTGTGGTGGGCTTATTTGAATTCTGAAGGTAGCATACGCTGCAGTTGGGAGTAATATTCTTACCCTTTGGTTGAGTAACTCAGAAAACCACAAGTTTTGAATGTGGCTCAGAGCAAGAGAGGGCTCTGTAGGAAGTCCGGGTTGGGGTGAAAGCTGTCCAGCCATCCAGACTGTATCACTCAGCAGAACTGGCAGTGCTGGAGCTGCTCGCAACGGATGCGGATGCTGTGTCTTGAGTCACGCCGTAGTCTGCGAGGGTCCTGGAGCGACGCCATGCCTCCTGCCGCAAAGAACTACTACGTGATATTTACAAAGCATCCCTTGGCTCTTGGAATTTTCTCAGTGATGAGAGCAACAGAGGTGTCTCTTGTTAGGCTAATGCTGTGAAATTTGGACACAGCCCCATTCCCCAAGGATGGGGGCTGGTTTCCAGAAGAACCAACCATGTGATTAGAGGGTTGGAACTTTCAGTCCCATCCCCCAACCTCTAGGGAGCGGAGAGGGCCTGGAGGTGGAATCAGTCACCATTGGCCAGTTTAGTCAATCATGACTACGTAATGAAGCCTCCATAAAAACCTAAAAGGACAGCTTTTTGGTCCTTTTCAGAGAGCTTCTACATGGAGGAACCAGAATGCTTCTGTTCACCACTGGGCCTGGCCCCAAGTTCCTTTGTTTGGGACTCAGCCCTATGTACCTTTTCATCTGGCTGTTGGTTTGTATCTTTTAGCATCCTTTTGTAACAAATTGGTAATCTAGTGAGTAAACGGGTTTTCCTGAGTTCTGTGAGACTTTCTAGCAAATTAATCGAACCCAGTGAGGGAGTCTTGGGAACCTCTGATTTGTAGCCAGTTGGTCAGCAGTACAGGTAGCAACTTGTGCTTGTGCTTGGCATCCTGGGTTGGAGGGGGTCGTCAGAACCTGCAGTTCGTAGCTGGTTCTCTCTCTGGGTCGATAGTGCCAGAATTGAGCTGATTGCTCAGACACCCAGCTGGCATCTGAGGAACTGCTTGTTGGTGTGAGGAGGCCTCCACACGCAGGTTGGAATTGGGTCTGTGTACCTTTTCGGAATTCCTGCAGGGGTCCAGCTGACCCGTGCTAGTCTGTGAACAGACTCGGAAGTACCGAGGAATGAACATCCCTCTGGGGCAGCTACCAGCAGCTCAGGACATCCAGCAGGGTTGAGTCCCGGTAGCACATGGTGGTGATCTGCTCAGTTATGCAACTTAGGTTGGCTTCTCCTCATTACCTGTTGGATGTTTTCCAGCGGCCCTGTTCCGGTGCCCTGGGATCACTTCGCAAATAAACCACCTGCACACAAGTCCTGATCTCTGACATTCAGATGTGGCTTTTCCCTTTTCACCCTTTTTTTTCTCTCTGAACCATTGCCTTTCTTGTGGTCAGGTGGGTCTTCCTAAAATGCAAAAGGGATCGTGTTACACCATTACTTACTTTGCACTGGACTCTTCCAATGCAGGACGTTTC
The DNA here is from genome assembly GCF_963455315.2 of Globicephala melas. Taxonomy (NCBI): domain Eukaryota; kingdom Metazoa; phylum Chordata; class Mammalia; order Artiodactyla; family Delphinidae; genus Globicephala; species Globicephala melas. The sequence continues at coordinate 112,231,496 of NC_083319.1, read as the reverse complement.
TCCACGCGCACGTGGCCCCCTGTGCGGTACTTGGAGAGTCCATTTCTGAGCATGAATGGGTGAGACCCTCAGACATCAAAGATGGTAATAAGAGTGCTGACAGCCCAGAACTTGCCGCCCTGTCTCCCCATTGGAGGGCAGGAGAAGGCCCCCTCACTGTTTTGGGAAGGGAAGAAGCGGTGCAGGGAAGCATAGATTTGAGGAAGATAATAATTTTCCGTGATTTGAAGTATATTTTTCATTATGTGCATGAGTTGTTTCAGAGAATCTCAGTCAGTTTCATTCAGTTGATTCATCATGTATTCAGCAAACTTACATTGAGGAACAGAGCTCACTAGTTACAGTACTCTTATCTCAGAGATGTACTGTATTTAAGCACCTTTTTTCTTGTCTGAAGGAGGTTGGATTTAGTTAATCTTAGCTCCTTCAGATGGGGGTTTATTAAGGCAGATAGAAGACTGAGGTAAGAAAATGCAGTCAAAAAAGTTCTCCTTGGGTGCTTCTAAAATATTCATCTTTGCCCCCCATATTTGCTAAATACTGCTCTGAGGTACAAATTTGCAAACCAAGGTCCCCGGGTTTAATTCCTCATCTTTGTTCCTTGTGACTGTTGTGGACTTGGGCACATTTCTTAGTCTCTCTAAGCCTTATTTTCCTCATTGGTACAAGGGGGATGAAGGAATCCCTGCTTCGTAGCATCGTTTGAAGATTATATAACATCAGAACTGGTCCCAGGTTCCAACATGTGAGGAGTACTCAGTGAATGCAGGGTCCTTGTCTTCATCGTATTCCCATCTCTGCTTCATTTTGCTAAACAACGAATTAAATGGATACCTTTCCTCCTCCACTTGATGAACCGTTGCTTTATAATCCGTAGAACGGATGGCTCTTGAGTTTTCTAGACACCGGTCCGTAAAGGACTTGGAGACTCTCGGTCCCTTGTTCACCATACGCATTTCAGCGGGCTCAGGGGGAAGACATTCTAATGGAAGCAGAAGTCTTGTAGTAAATAAGGTACAAGGAAAGTGGTAAGAAGCCCCTTAAGGCTAGGAACGTGAAGGGTGGATAACTGTGAGGATGTCCGTCATAATAGAAACTGGAAAATGCAGGGAAAGGGTCAGAGCGTCCTCTCCTCTTGTGTGCGTGGTTGGGAGAGGGACTGCATCCTTCCTTTACTTTTCCCTTTTCAGATGTCAGTCTCGTAGGAGTTAGGGTGAGTCCTGGCCAGAGCGAGAGGTCAGGATAGGTGGGCGGCAGGGGATGCGGGCATTCTGGGGTTTTGTGAACAATATTGGCTGAGGGACTGTCTCTTTCTCACACTCTCACTTGATTCTGAGGGCTCTTCACTTCTGAGAGAGATTTCTCTAAAGCAGCAGAGCTACAAACAGAGATTAGGGCTCAGCGAACAAGAAGTGGGGTGCTGGACGCTTAGAACTTGCTCTAGGACTTAAGAAGTCCCTGTAAGGAGACTAGTACAGCTGACCAGATTAGAAGAGGAGGTAGGGCTGGGCATCAAGTTATGCATACAGTAGGAGCATTTTATGGGCTGTAGCCCTCTGAGAAACAGGGCAATAACTGATGTTGGGGAACAACACTGAGGAACCCCAATACATACAACTGAATCAAATCAGAATGGCTTATGTTCACTAAAAGCCTTATATTGTCACTATACCTAATAGCAAGGTAAATGGGCTGAATGGGATAAATGACCAGGTGTATTTTTTCTGGTGCAGAGGGTTCACCTAACCAGCCACATGTTCTGTCCACGAAGGCGGGATAGATATGTAAGGGCGGTTACCTTCCCAGAACACATCTGTGTCCTGATCTGGTTAGTGTTCTGGCTTTGGGAAAGGCTGGTGCGTATATAGGGAGGGGGGAGTTGACAATTCTTTGCTTGTTCCTTTCTTCAGACCAATGAGATGAATGACAAGGAAACTTCAGCTTCTACTAGCATTAACTGTGTTTGATCAGCCTCTTTGAAACTTTCTGTCTTGTTGGCTGATGAAATCAGAAATTGCGAAGTCATAAAGGTAAGGATGTGTTTGGTCATCTGAGAACAGGAGGGCTTTCTCAGAACACAGCACCATTAGCGGACAGAAGGACACGTTGGGAAGAAGGATGCAATTTGTCTTTATGAGAGGGTTTTACAGGATGTGTGACTAGTCATGATTTCAAGCCTGTGATTGTGAATACGATTTCAATGGTTTGGACAAGATATAAGGTGAAAACAGGCACAGCCTTTGACAGGTGGAGAGACGAGGTTGATGGTCCATTTCAGATTCAGTACCTGAACAATGATAAGCTAAAAAGCTGTAAAAAGCCTCTTTTCTGAGAGACTGAAACAATGGTCTATAATGATTATCTACAGATTACTTGAAAGGTTTTCATTTTAATTCAAGGTTATCCATGAACTTCTGGTCCAACATTTTGAGATTTGATATGGAAGTGATTAAATATTCATAGACAACATCTCAAGCACTTTTGGATTTAACATTTTAAGAATGATTTTTTTTAACTGGTTCAAATCTACAGTCTTAGAACTGGAAGGAATATTTTGGATCATTTAATTTAAACTCCTTTTAAGGATGTCGAAACATGGTGTTCAGAAAAACTGTGAAGTTATATGCTTAGTAAAGTACCAATTATTTGCCTCATCTTTTTAAAAATTGAAGTACAGTTAACTTACAACATTAGTTTCACATGCACAGCATAGTGATTCAGAATTGTTACAGATTATACTCCATTAAAAGTTACTGTAAGATAATGGTTACAATTCCCAGTGCTGTACAATGTACCCTTGTTATCTATTTTATACACAGTAGTTCATCTCTCTTAAATCCACACTCCAATCTTGGCCCTCTCTCCTTCCCTCTCCCCGACTGGTAAACACTAGTTTGTTTTCTATATCTGTGAGTCTGTTTCTGTTTTGCTATATACATTCATTTATTTTATTTTTTTGATTCCACATGTAAATGATAAGGTACAGTATTTGTCTTTCTCTGTGTGACTTATTTCACTAAGCATAATCTCTAGGTCCCTCCAGATTGCTGCAAATGGGAGAATTTCATTCTTTTTTAAGGCTGAGTAATATTCTGCTGTGTATACACATGCTACATCTTCTTTATCCATTCATCTGTTGATGGACACTTAGGTTGCTTCCATATCTTGGCAGTTGTAAAGCTGCTATGAACATTGGGGTGCATGTATCTTTTTGAATTAGTGGTTTTGTTTTTTCCAGATATATACTGAGAAGTGGAGCTGCTGGATCAAATGGTAGTTCTGTTTTTAGTTTTTCTGTGGAACCTCCATACTGATTTCCATAGTGGCTGTACCAATTTACATACCTACCAATTGTGTACAAGGGTTTCCTTTTCTCCACATCCTCTCCAATATTTGTTACTTCTTATGTTTTTGATGATAGCCGTTCTGACGGATTAGTATGGGTGAATGAGTGATAACAATTGTTTTGATTTGCCTTTCCCTAATGATTAGTGATGTCGAGCGTCTTTTCATGTGTCTGTTGACCATCTGTATGTCTTCTTTAGAAAAATGTCCATTTATGTCTTCTGCCCATTTTTTGATTGGGTTGTATTTACTTATTTATTTATTTTGATATTGAGTTGTATGAGCTGTTTGTATCTTCTGGGATTAAATCCCTTGACAGTCACATCATTTGCAAATATTTTCTTCCATTTTGTTGATGGTTTCCTTTGCTGTGCAAAAGCTGTTAAGTGTAATGAAATCCCATTTGTTTATATTTATTTATTTGTTTTTTGCCTTTGGAGACTGATCTAAAAAATATTGTTATGATTTATGTCAAAGATTGTTCTGCCTGTTTTACTTGAGGAGTTTTATAATATCCAGTCTTACATTTAGGTCTTCAATTCATTTTTAGTTTATTTTTGTATATGGTGTGAGAGTGTTCTAATTTCATTCTTTTACGTGTAGCTGTCCAGTTTTCCCAGCACCACTTGTTGAAGAGACTGTCTTTTCCCCATTGTATATTCTTGCCTCCTTTGTCATAGATTAATTGACCATAGGTGTGTGGATTTATTTCTGGGCTCTCTGTTGTGTTTCATTAATCTATATGTCTGTTTTTGTGCCATTACCATGCTGTTTTTGATTACTGTAGCTTTGTAGCATAGTCTTAAGTCTGGGAGCATGATACCTCTAGCTTTGTTCTTTTTTTCTCAAGATTGCTTTGGCAATTTGGGATCTTTTTTTGTTGCAAACGAATTTTAGGATTATTCTAGTTCTGTGAAGATGTCATGGGTATTTTGATAGGGATTGCATTAAATCTGTAAATTGCTTAGGGTAGTATGGCCATTTCAACAACATTAATTATTCCAATACAAGAACATGGGATATATTCCTTTGATTTCCTTCATCAGTGTTTTATAGTTTCCAGAGCATAGGTTTTCCACCTTCTTGGTTAAGGTTATTCCTAGGTATTTTATTCTTCGGTGCTATTGTAAATGAGATTGTTTTAGTACTTTCTCATTCAAATAGTTCATTATTGGTGTATAGAAAAGCAGGAGATTTATGTTTATTAATTTTGTATCCTGCAACTTTGCCAAATTCATGTATTAGTTCTAATAGTTTTGGGGTGGAGACTTTAGGGTTTTCTATATATAGTATGTTACTTGCAAATCATGACAGTTTTCTTTCCTTCCAATTTGGATTTATATCTTTTTCTTGTCTGATTGCTATGGCTAGGACCTCCAATACTGTATTAAATAGAAGGGGTGAGAGTAGACATCCTTATCTTGTTCCTGAACTTAGAGGAAAGGCTTTCAGCTTTTCACCATTGAGTATGATATTAGGTGTGGGTTTGTCATAAATGGCCTTTATCATGTTGAGATATGTTCCCTGTATACCCACATTGATGAGAGTTTTTATAATGGGTGGATGCTGAATTTTGTCAAATGATTTTTTATGTGTCTATTGAGACAATCATGTGGTTTTGTCTTTTCTTTTGCTAACGTGATGTATCACAGTGATTTTTGTGAATATTGAACCATCCTTGTGTCCTTGGAATAAATCCAACTTGATCGTGGTATATGGTCCTTTTTATATATTGTTGTATTCAGTTTGCTAATATTTGGTTGAGGATTTTTGCATCTATATTAATCAAAGATTTTGGCATGTAATTTTTTTCTTTTGTAGTATCTTTATCTAGTTTTGGTATCAGGGTAGTGGTGGACTTGTAGAATGAATTTGGGAGTGTTTCATCCTCTTCAGTTTTTTTTGGAATGGTTTCAGAATAAGTATTAGCTCTTCCTTATATATCTGGTAGAATTCTCCTGTGAAGCCATCCAGATTGGACTTTTGTTTGCTGGGAGTTTTTAAAAATTAAAAATTCATTGTCACTGATAGTGATGAGATCAGCCTGTTCCAACTGTCAGTCTCTTCTTGATTCAGTCTTGGCAGGTTGTATGTTTCTGGAAATTGTCCATTTCTTCTAGGATGTCCAGTTTATTGACATATAACTATTTGTAGTATCCTCTTATGATTTTATGTATCTGTGTGGTATTGGTTGGTATTTCTTCTCTTTCATTTCTTATTTTGTTTATATGGGTCCTCTCCCTTTTATTCATGGTGAGCCTGGCTGAAGGTTTATCAGTTTTGTTCATCTTTTCAAACAAACAGCTCTTGGTTTCATTAATCTTTTCTACTGTTTTTTTGATCTCTATTTTATTTTCTCTAATCTTTATTATTTCCTTCCTTCTGTTGACTTTGGCCTTTGTTTATTCTTTTTCTAATTCAGGTGGTAGTTTAGGTTGTTTATTTAAAATTTTTCTTGTTTCTTGAGGAAGGCCTGTATCACTATAAACTTCCCTCTTGGAACTGCTTTTGCTACATCCCATACCTTTTGGAGAGTTGTATTTCCATTTTCATTTGTCTTTAGATACTTGCTGATTTCCACTTTGGTTTTTTCATTGACCCATTGGTTTTTTAGTATCATGCTGTCTAGTCTCCACTTGTTTGTGCTTTTCCCACTTTTCTTTCTATAATTGATTTCTAGTTTCATACCATGTGGTCAGAGAAAATGCTTGAAACCATTTCTGTGCTCTTAAATTGGCTGAGACTTGTTTTGTGGCTTAGTATGCAATCTATCCTGGAAAATGCTCACATGTACTTGCATAGAATGTGTATTCTGCTGTTTTTGGATGTGATGTCCAATAGAGATCTGTTAAGTACAACTGGTCTATTAAGACCACTGTTGCCTTATTGATTTTCTGTCTGGGTCATCTGTCCATTGATGTTAAGTGGGGTGTTAAAATCCCCTACTGTTACTGTGTTATTGTCAGTTTCTCCATTTGTCTGTCAGTATTTGCTTTATATATATATATATATATATATATATATATATTTGCTTTATATATGTTTGCTTTATATATTTAAGGAAAGGCATATTGGTTTGAGAATTTGGAATAAGTTTAGGGAACATAAACTTATAGTTTGTGTTGAATATAGATGGTATGAAGGGAGAAGTAAAAGATAAAGATGGAACTGTAGGTCAATAATTATGCTAAAGAGTTTAGTCTGGGGAGAAGGTAGGCCATTGAAGCATTTTGAGGAATGATGTCTCCCAATGAATATAGTGCTTTTGAATGTTTCAGTCTGATTGCTGTATGTGTCATGGATTAGTAGTGAACACCTAATAGTGGCAAACCATTGGAAAGCAAATTACAGTTGTTCAGGTATTGGAAAGAGGGAATAATCTATTCTGGCAGTGTAGATGTCTAATCTAAGTAAATTAGATGTTTTATATAACTTTTTAGAGTATCTATTTCTGAATTATTACAGTAATAGTGACCTCAATAAGAAAGGAAAGTCAGAAGAAGGACCGCATTGGGAGGTTATAGTGAATGTTAAAAATTGCTGGGACATTTGGTTAAAATATCTAATATTGAGTTTGAAATATGTATCTTGGGCTTAGGAGAAAGATTAGAGCTAATGATATAGACTTTGGTGTCAGCTATATAAAATGGTATTTAAAGCCATGGGAAAGAAAATGAAGATGAAATTTTCAAGGAGAACGTATAGAATAGGGAGTGGGGGGAACAGGCACAAACTCTAGGGTAGCGGGGATTCCCGGACTTAGAATATTAGAGGAAGAAGAAAAGCCATAGAGGTTGGATGAAAGATGAATCAGGAAAATCTGTTATCAGCTATGCCCTGCAGAGCAGCAACTACATAATATGGTGGAAGAAAAGGGGGAGGTAATAAGGAGAAGGGGAGTTATTGAAAAAATCATTGGAATGTGTTTCACGGTTCGTTTATTCATTTGCTCATCACCCAAATATCTTTGGCCACCATGATTTGGTTATTAATGCCCTGTGGCAGGTTGTATTTTCCAAAGATGGCAGCAACAATAGCTCCCATTCCCCAGGCTCTTCTAGAGCCTTGCCCCTTTTCCACCAAGAGGGAGTCTAGATCCCCTTCTCTTGAATCTGCCTGGGCTGGTGACTGGTGTGTACCAAGAGAATGTGCCAGCAGTGTCATGGAATGACCTGAGGCTAAGTCATAAAAACTGAAGCAGCTTGCACGTTTCTTCCTGGACTATTCACCTGTGGAGTCTTTACCTGCCAGGTAAGCAATCCGTCTGCCCCAAGCCTGCCCTGCTATGAGGCAATGCAAGCTAGTCCACAAGCTGGGGCTGTAGGAGAAGGCCTGAGACCATGTCAAGAGAGACAGGTGCCCGGCTAGTCCCTAGCTGCTCCCACCCCACTTGCTCTATTCTACCTACAATCTGACTGCACCTACGTAATGGCCCCAAAGCCAGAACCACCCAGTCTAGTCATCCCCAAATTCCTGACTTACGGAGACCATAAAAGATAATAAAATGATCGTTGTTCTTTTAAGCCACTGCATTTTTTTTTTTTTTTTACAACCCAGAATTTAAAAAATATTTTTCAACGTATTTTGCCATGAATTCGTAGGGCATAGGTCCGAGCAGCTCAAGTTCTTCTCCACTGCTTCTCACGACATGTGTGTCTCTGGGTGGGGCCAGTTGACTCTTCAGTTGAACCTAGGTTTGTACCTTTCGCTGTGGCTTCTTTCTTTTTCTGGTAGTTTTCCCTCACACATTTCAGGAAGTTATCTCCACTCTTGGAGTGTGTAATATTTTCAATATGTGCATTAATTTTCTTGGCAAGAATCTTGCCCTTAACCTGCTTGTTTACAACCGTGCCAGCAGCATACTGAGCACCCCTGTAGACTCCTCTGGTTTTGCCGTGGTAACAGTGTGGGCTGTTCCTCTTTGAACAGTGCCCCTTTCCCTTCATGTCTGAAATATCGCCTTTCTTGTAGATCCACACGTATGTGGCCAAAGGAACAATTTTATGTTTTCCCAAAGGCTTAGAGAATATACGGCAGGTGCCCCTTCTCTTTGCTTTTTGTTTGCCGTTTTGGAGAATTGCTGGAAGATGGAGGTTCTGGTCAAAAGGCTGGAGTGAGTTGTTTTCAGTGATAGTAACTGGAACAGGTCACAATAAAAGAACCGGTATTCATATTTTTTGGCTTTGTATCCATCTGTTCCCTAAGAAATCCCACTGCCTCAGTTTCTTCCCCTGAATTCTGAGAGTCCTCCCGTAAATTATCTCGCACTTCCCCAAGCAGTTGTCCCAGGGTGGCTGCACTTTTCCCTCTCTCTTATTCTGACTCTGCAGAGCTGGTTGGGGTGGAGGGAATTGATAGGTGCATGCGAGAGGTGCCCAGGTGTCCTCTCCTCCAGTCCAGATGTGTGATATATCTGGAGTGCCGTCCAAACAGTGCCCTCTACCCATGGTGGACTCTTATCTTCTTTTAGAGGCTTCAAGAAATGCAGTAATATGCTTTTGGTGTTTTACAGGGTTTTTTTTGTTGTTGTTATATTCTTTTATTATTTTTTAGATTCCACATATAAATGGACACGTATGTTATTTGTCTTTCCGCGTCTGACTTATTTCACTAAACATAATACCCTCTAGATCCATTCATGTTGCTGCAAATGGCAATATTTCATTCTTTTTTATGGCTGAGTAATATTCCACTGTATATCTGTACTACATCTTCTTTATCCATTCACCTGTCAATGGACACTTATGTTGCTTCTGTGTTTTGGTTGTTGTAAATAGTGCCGCGGATGCTGGAAAAGCTTTATCAAACGTTCAGGCTCAGGCTTCCCTGGTGGCACAGTGGTTGAGAATCTGCCTGCTAATGCAGGGGACACGGGCTCGAGCCCTGGTCTGGGAAGATCCCACATGCTGCGGAGCAACTGGGCCTGTGTGCCACAACTACTGAGCCTGCATGTCTGGAGCTTGTGCTCCGCAACAAGAGAGGCCGCGATAGTGAGAGGCCTGCGCACTGTGATGAAGAGTGGCCCCCACTTGCCGCAACTAGAGAAAGCCCTCGCACAGAAACGAAGACCCAACACAGCAAAAATAAATAAATAAATTAATAAACTCCTACCCCCAACATCAAAAAAAAAAGGTTAAGGCTCTTGTTCATATGGTCCAAAAAGAATTTGGGGGACACACACACTGAGGAGCAAAGAGAACAAAGAGCAGTTTATTCAGGGCAGAAGTGAAAGGACACGGGAGAGTGTGGTTGTCCTTGCAAGTCAGGGGCTCCTCTCAGGGTTTTTTGATCCCCCTTTTATTTTAAGCCCTTTGAATGGGTGGCGCTCTTTTCAGTTAGGGGTGGAATATTCGCGGCGGGGGGTTGGGGTGTGGCCTGATTGCACCAGGTTGCGTCAGCTCCTGGTCCTGTGGATTCAGCTTCTGAAGCCACTGCACATGCGCTCTAAGAGCTGTTTTCCCTTCAGTTTTCCCTCACTAGTCGAGAGCCCCACGTGGAAGGTCGTATAGGTTCATCAGCAACCTGTGCATTTTTACTGGGCATGCTCCACGGTTTTCAAGGCCAGAGTTTCTTGCTCAGATGCTACAGAGTTTGTTTTAGATGCCATTTCTCCATGTGTCATGGCCTCATTAAGTCCAAAACAGGAAGGTGGCTTTGCCTTAATTAATGGTTGATGCCTTACACACGAGGAGGCTGTCCTTGGGCCCTGCCCCCTCTTTCCAGCCTCAGAACATTGGGGTGCATGTATCTTTTCAAATTAGTGTTTTTGTTTTCTTGAGGTATAAACCCAGGAGTGGAATAGATGGATTATATGGAAGTTCTCTTTTTCATTTTTTGAGGAACATCCGTACTGTTTTCCAAATTAGTGGTTTCACTAATTTACATTCCCGGGAACGGTGTTCTAGGGTTCCTTTTTCTCCATATCCTTGCCGACATTTATTTGTTGTCTATTTGACACTGGCCATTCTGACGGGTGTGAGGTGATACCTTATGGTGGTTTTGACTTGCATTTGTCTGATAATTAGTGATGCTGGGCAGGTTTTCATGTGCCTGTTGGCCATCTGCAGGTCTTCTTTGGAGAAATGTCTACTCATTTCTTCTGCCCATTTTAAAATCAGGTTGTTTTTTTGATGTTGAGTTGTATGAGCTCTTTATATATTTTGGACATTAACCCCTTGACAGTCACATCATTTGCAAATATCTTCTCCAATTCAGTAGGTTGTCTTTTTGTTTTGCTGATGGTTTTCTTTGCTGTGCAAAAGCTTTTAAGTTTAATTAGATCTAATTTGTTTATTTTTGCTTCTGTTTCCCTTGCCTGAGGAGACTTACGCCTAAATATTGCTAAGACTTATTTTCACAGATACTTTGAATGTTAGCTTCTATTCCTTTATTATGGTTACCTCTCTTTTAAGGAAACCATGAATCCACGGAAACCACACGGGAGGACAACCTGAGTGATAGTTACAATTGCCCCCTCCTTTTATAATAGCAATCTATTGTTCTCAAAGCAAACTTCCTCTTATTTTCCTTATCTAGAACATGGGGACAATCACAGTAGTTGCCTTAGGGGGTTGTCTGAGGACTCAACGTGGTAATGTTGACTAAGTGACTGATAGAGAGTCTGAAACAGACCGTTTCTAACAGTGGCTTCTTCCCTGTTTTGAACTTTAAGTCCCGAATTAAAACTTATTTTATACATTTTATAACTGTAAGCTTATATAACCATAACTAAACTTATAACTATAACTAAATTTATTTCAAAAAACTGGTAGAAATCTATACCTGAGTATACTCTAAGCTTACCTTCTTAAAAGGTGCCTTAACCACAGATATCTGAGCAGCCACTTGTAATTTTCTACATTTCAAGTACTGCTGCTACCTTTAGCCTCTTCACAATGGTGACTTAGAAGCTCTTCTCTCAAGGTCCTTCATCGCCTGTTGGTCGCTTCATTTGCACATAATGAGTAACAAACTGACAGAAGGCTAGCCTGTATTCCTAAATGAAGTGATTATGGTTACGTAGAGCAGAAGGCAAAAGGATCACGTGTAGGTTTTTTATATTGTGCCAAATATTTATCGCAGTGTTAGTAAAAGAGCCGTGAACTTGAGAAGACTTCTTGAGATGCTGCCATGGAGAAGACAGAGCCGTGATAACGTGGGAAGATGCATGGCTTTCGTTAGAGCCTGAGGGACACAGCACTGGGTTAGACTTGTGGGAATCAGGAGACCCGGTTCTTCATCTCGCGGGAGAAAGCGATGCTGAAATGGCTCAGATTTGCACGTCATGAATAGCAGTACTGGACTTTGGCTGTTCGTCCCCGCCCCCGAAGTTAAATTTCTCATGTTAGAATGAATAACAGAAGGAAAAAAACTCCGTGAATGGGAATCCGCTGATGCCAACTGCTGTGCAGAGAAAATCAAGACTTCATATGTTTAGACGCGTCATCCTCTCATAGTTTAGTAAATACGAGAGGAGTGATATTAGCGAGGGTTTACGATGACCGCTCATTTTCATGGTTCTGGCTCATTGGCTGAGGCACAGAAATTAATAGCTTTATTTTACTTTATAGCACAAGCAGCACTTTGTGGGTGATACCTCGGCTGCTTGGGTGATGGATGTATTCATGCTACCTTATGGCTTATGGTAATGAGTGCAGATACCATGCACCAAGAACTAAAACAGATACGTCCTCTGATGTCCTCCTCTCGCTTTATTTTCATGATGATTTTCCATCCACATAAACAGCACATGATGTACATACTTGACCACTTGCCTGCCATCTCCTATAGTTCAAACTCCACGTATTGCTGTTTTGGAAGTCCACTGGGATGGGCTCTCTGCTCCACACTCTTTGAAATTGATCTGCTAGGAATAGCATCATATGTCAGACCACCTCATGCCCTAAGCCTTAGAAGCATGCTGAAGAGGCTTTTTGTGCTAAAGATAGGCTGGTTACAGAGACGGTCAACACACTCATAGCCTTGGCATGTTTCAGGACCCTGGTGACCACACATTGCTTAGGAATGTAAGTGGCATTCTCTACTAAGTTCTAAGGAACTGGATTTCAGGAATGCTATCTTAGTATCTGGTACTTGTTTTCTCCCGACTTTCTAAAACTCTTTGACCTTCCTGAAATATCTGGTAATAAGCCTGCAACAAGTGAAAAGAAATTCGGGATTCAAGGGTAAGGGGCTTGTGTATGTTTCCATAGGAGGGCAGTATTGTATTGGGAAGAAAACGTAAGAGCTTGGAGGGATTTCCTGCGCTCCGGCCTTATAATTAAACCACTTCCTGAAGGGGAGTGGATGGTATTTCAAATCACACTAATAAATCTATGGATTAATAAAATGGGAGTCAGAACAGCATGCACTGAGAGCACTGCTGTTGGTCTATTTGTCTCTCTTTGCATGGTGTATTGATTTTTTCCAAGAATGTAACAAAGGAAAGAACTTTATAAAATGTTCTCATCTTGAAACTCTGCTTGTTAATGTATTTCTGTTGCCGCTCATCTGTTACTAATTTCCTGACCCGTAACTATTGCTATTACAATTGAAAATAGCCTTGAAAAGCAGTTGTGTCTCTGGTGAGAATTCTTAGTACTGGCAGCTGCCTGCATATTGAATTGCACGGACCGGGTGGTTCCAGCTGAGATCAGACCTGACCATTAACTCACCTGTCTGCAAACTGAGCATTTCTGGGACTCCCCGGTTAGGGCAATCTTCTCTTTTCTCACTTTTTACAAGGCTCAGCTTTGTTCTGTTAGGTTCGCACACATTTCATAATTACGTTGTCTTGTGGGACCTTTACAGCAGACGAAAAAGCATCTTTATTAAATCAGAAGCGTGGTAGTAGAGAGAATTGTTGGTGCTTTCCGATTAAAAAAATAAACTAAGCAAGCAGTCAAATGCGGTACAGAATATTTTAGAGACTGACAGCTTCTCTCATTAAAACGGATTTTGGGATAATTTCTTTCGCTGACATGGAATTTACCGAATGGCAGTTCTGATTATTTTAGCTCAGACGACCTAACGCTTTCTCCACTCTTGGAAAACGAAGTAGATTACAAGTTCAGATTTTTAGCAACTGATGATTATTTCTGCTTGCTCATCCTGCTTCACTATTTTTTCCCCTTTGCAGAAGCAGGGATAGAATTTGAGGAGTGATGAGGCTGAGAAATGTTGAGCGTTGTTTTGGAAACAGGCTGGGAAACAGGGCAGTGAGGACGATGGCGCCTAGGCAAGGGTGGAGGCACACCGACATTCCGCTAAACCAGGACTTCACAGAAAGTTGGTACAAGCACACCTCGTTTTTTTTTGTTGTTGTTCTTCGGTATGTGGGCCTCACTGCTGTGGCCTCTCCCGTTGCGGAGCACAGGCTCCGGACGCACAGGCTCAGCGGCCATGGCTCACGGGCCCAGCCGCTCTGCGGCATGTGGGATCTTCCCAGACCGGGGCACAAACCCGTGTCCCCTGCATCAGCAGGCGGACTCCCAACCACTGCGCCACCCGGGAAGCCCCGCACACCTCGTTTCATTGTGCTTTGCAGATGCTGCAGTTTTACAAATGGGAGGTTTGCGGCGACCCTGCCTTGATCAAGTTTATTGGTGCTATTTTTCCAACAGCATTTTCTCACGTCATGTCTCTGTGTCACACTGTTGCTGAAACCCGGACTCCCTACACTGGCACCGCATTGAATCTCAGAGACAAGAGTTTGGGGTGAGGCAGAACAGAATAGCTTTCATTGCTTTGCTAGGCAAAGGGGGCCACAGTGGGCTCATGCCCTCAAGACTGTATTCCATCTCGGAGGAGGTACTGAAGAGTGTTATAGTAATGGTTCAAGGAGCAGGGTTGCTGGTCACGATCAGGGTCCTTACAGGGCTTGCATTCTTTTCCACCCAGAGATCATCTGAGGACCATCAAGGCTGGCGTCAGGCGGTCTCTTTATGGGCTTCTGTGGTTCTCGAGGTTATCAAACTGTGACCTTCTCTGGAATGAAGAAGGCTTACAAAGAACGGTGTGCAAAGTGGAGTGTCGAAAAGAGAAGAATACCAGGTACAATGATAGGGCTAAGCAAAAAGAAAAACAAGTCATCTGTGAAAAGCAAGTCAGAATGAGTTAAACCAGATTGGAGCGTGATGAGGGCTGTGTGCTCATGGTCATCAAGTAGTTAATTTCTTCCATTTGGTGGGGAGTTGCCACATCTGCAAAAGAACTCAGGAAATGTGCGTCAGATACTGTTAACCGGGTACTTCAGAGAGGAGCTAAAGCAGAGGATATGGGGGAAGGGCCTGTCCTGGGAAGGCCCCATAGGGTCCTGCTTAGTTACAACATGTTGGAAATTCTCTCAGTATTCCAAATGTTTTCATGAGTCTCATTTGTTGTGGTGTCTGTGATCATTGATCTTTGATGTTACCACACAACCCGCCAAAGCCTCAGAGGGTGGTTGGCGTCTTTAGCAAGAAGGTATTTTTAGATTAAGGTATGAACACGATTTCTTTTAGACATAATGCTATTACACATTGTCATGCACTGGGAAATCAACACAATTCATGTGACTTGCTTTATTGCGATATTGGCTTCATTGTGGTGTCTGGAACCCAGCCTGCAGTATCTCCCAGGTCTTCCTGGACACTGAAATCTGGTGGAATGGTGAAAATGGAAATGGATATGAAAATAAGAACCGCCTTTAAAAGGGGCCTTTGACAGTCTTTGCTGCTGCTGATTATATAAATGTCACCTTGGCTCAGTTGCGGGAGCTGATGGATTTTGTTGTTGCCAAACGTGAGCTTGGATCTGAGTTGGGGCATGGGGGCTGGAGACGGTGGATCCAGCTGCTTTATGTGCAAGAAAAAGCATTTCCGGAGGCATCAGAGAGAGTGGAGGTGAGTGGAGATGGAAAGGGTAGTGCGACAGTAAACCAGTGCGTGGGAGGGCCCTAATGGAAGAGAAGTGTCAGTGGGGGGTGTCCAGTGCTGGCATTTCTCCAGTGTTCACTCTCTCTGCCCCTCTGACTTTCATTAAACTCGGCTCTGTGGGAGGGGGGAGGGGTGGTGGTGGTTCACTTTTGAGCCTATGTGGCTTAAGGGTTCATATTCATAGGATGAGAAGAAGACTCATAATAGCACCTGGCTGAGCAGACAAGTCACCCCTCCCGTCCTCTTAAGGGCCCATTTATCTTTACAAAACTCTGTTTGTTTGCCCAGAAGTGCCCTTCTCCCTTTCCTCTCCCCCATGAAGGTGGTATATAAGCCCTAAACCCTACCCGTCGAGGGATATCGTTCTGTGAATCCCCGATCTCTTCTCTCGCTCTTCTGACTTTTGTCAGTTCCAAGGCCCATCCCTCCATCACTGACCCTAAGAGAGTCGAGGTTTCCCTCCCTGCAGAACCATCACTAAGCAAGCTGCCTCAAGTTGTGTGAGTGCCAGACTTCCCTGCTGCCGTGTGGAGTGGGAATTCAGGCCAGGGCTGTGGAGGAAAACAATGTCCCTTCTCCCCGACACCCGCACTTCACCGTAGGGCCCCCTGTGACTCAGCGCAGGAAACCGGCCCCCTTTGTCACTGTAGCTGAGATTCTGACCTGTTAAGGATTCTACTGTGCTTAAAAAACAACACACAGAATTCACATTCTCAGCTCCCTTCAAATACTTGAGCTGTTAAAGCCGACATCCAACTGAGTAAATGTTAAAGATCTTACTGGCCTTATTCAGTGATGCTTGAGTCGGGCAGCACCCCATCAGCAGAGAGAAAGGAGCCCAGGGAGCTGTGCAAATGGAAGATGTTATAGGCGGGGGAGCAGAACGCGGCCGTGACACCAGTAAGGAGGGCGGGCTGTGTCAGGGTCCCCGACCTCCGGGGCCGGCGGGGGCTGTGTGGCCCATGGGCTCGCTCATGTTGGCCTGGGGGTGCCCGGCTGACTGGTTTAAGAGTCCACTTCTGGGAGAGCCAAAGCTGTAAGTAAGCTAAGCCTGAGTCTTGCTTTGGGTATGTGGGGCTTGGCATAAAAAACTCCATTTTGGGCCTGTTGTCTTGCTGCCAACAGTGCAACATTTCTTTGAGTAAATCTGTTTTATTTCTTCCAACTGCATAGTTTTTGATCTTCTACCCTCAGTGGGATAGGTGAGGTGTCTTTTTGTATACTTTCTGGAAGCATGCTGAATGTAAATAATAAATAGATGCAGAAGCCCTTGTTCATGTCTTGCACATGTGACATCTTAAGTTACTCCTCTATGTTCTTTCTCTTCTAATTATCATCATACGATCATTTATTAAGCACCTACTACACCCCAGGCACCATTCTGCTCTGGTGCCAACATACAGTCACTCTGTCCAAGGGGCATGTAGGAAGAGGTAAGAATTGGAGGATATTTGCGTTGAATTCTTTTCTTATTTCTTGCTGTGGCAGCTACTGTCTGCTGACCATGAAGGGTGACTTAGATATTGTTGAATGACCGAATGATTGTCCGTATTTTGGCCTCCATTCCTTTCTTACTGCCAATTGTTTTTTCATCTATTCTCTTTGCCTAAAAATTTCTTGAACTCATAATAAAAAAAGGCAGAAGTCCTTAATATACTACTTAATCTAACATTTTATAAAAATGGTCCAACTTTCCACGTGACTCTTGGTACTGTCGTCTAGCTGTGCAGCTCTGCCCTTAAGGGATTGTAATTATTTGCCGTTGTGTTTCATCTTGCCCCTTAACCCTGAATTACTCTGTCACCTGGATCCGGGGTTTCTAAATTGGCAGTACAGTGAATTTACAGCAGCATTCCAGGGTATGTTAAATTTTTGAGGGAAACACAGTGACATTTGTCAGATGCTCTGTGCACTGTTGGCTTATTTGTGCTACATTCTTTTAGATGATGTCATATCTTTGTGAAGCTGGGTTTTCTGCAGTTGCAGTTATAAAAACAAGCACCATGTGAAAATTAAGTGGAGCAGGAAATGGAGGTGTGGCATGGAAGGTTCGATTCCAAGGCTTGAGAAGTTGTTTGAAAAGTTCGGGAAGGTTTGAGAAGGAGTGTGGGGCTTGACAGGCTTGGGCACCCTATTAGTAAGTAATTGTGCTCATTTAAAAATGAAATAAAGGTTTTATTTTATTTCACTATTTATTTATTTATTTATTATTATTTTTTGCGGTACGCGGGCCTCTCACTTTTGTGGCCTCTCCCGTTGTGGAGCACAGGTTCCGGATGCGCAGGCTCAGTGGCCATGGCTCACGGGCCCAGCCGCTCCGCGGCACGTGGGATCTTCCCGGACCGGGGCACGAACCCGTGTCCCCTGCATTGGCAGGCAGACTCTCAACCACTGCGCCACCAGGGAGGCCCTCACTATTTATTTTTAAAACTGATAATTAGTGATGTTGAGCATCTTTTCATGTGCCTCTTGGCCATCTGTATGTCTTCTTTGGGAAAATGTCTATTTAGATATTCTGCCCCCCCCCTTTTTTTTTTTTTTTTTGCTGTATGCGGGCCTCTCACTGTTGTGGCCTGTCCCACTGCGGAGCACAGGCTCCGGACGCGCACGCTCAGCGGCCATGGCTCATGGGCCCAGCCGCTCCGCGGCACGTGGTATCCTCCCGGACCAGGGCACGAACCCGCATCCCCTGCATCGGCAGGTGGACTCTCAACCACTGCGCCACCAGGAAAGCCCTCTGCCCATTTTTTTAATTGGGTGGTTTTTTTTTTTTTTTTTTTGATATTGAGCTGCATGAGCTGTATATATATTTTGGAAATTAATTCCTTGTTGGGATTAATTTGTCCCTTGTCCCTTGTCGGTTGCTTCGTTTGCAAATATGTTCTCCCATTCTGTGGGTTGTCTATTCGTTTTGTTTATGGTTTCCTTTGCCGTGCAAAACGTTTCATTAGGTCCCATTTGTTTATTTTTGTTTTTATTTCCATTACTCTAGGAGGTGGGTCAAGAGAGATCTCACTGTGATTTATGTCAGAGTGTTCTGCCTATGTTTTCCTCTAAGAATTTTATAGTGTCTGGCCTTACATTTAGGTCTTCAATCCATTTTGAGTTTATTTTTGTGTATGGTGTTAGGAAGTGTTCTAATTTCATTGTTTTACATGTAGTGGTCCAGTTTTCCCAGCACCACTTATTGAAGAGGCTGTCTTTTCTCCACTGTATAGTCTTGCCTCCTTTGTCATAGATTAGGTGACAGTAGGTGCGTGGGTGTATTTCTGGGCTTTCTATTCTGTTCTATTGATCTATATTTCTATTTTTTGGTGCCAGTACCATACTGTCTTGTTTACTGTAGCTTTGTAGTATAGTCTGAAATCAGGACGTTTGATTCCTCCAGCTCCGTTTTTCTTTATCAAGATTGCTTTGGACTGTTGTAAGACATGCCTATTTTATAGGTTGTTTGGACCTCACTACTTAGTGAAGGTAACTGTTAGATGACTTTTGGCTTCAAGGCACCATGAAAAAAACAGTGATGGAGGCACTGCGGAAATTTGGGAACCTTTGACCTTGATACTGACTTTGCATCCTCCCTGCCTGGCATAGATCTGATTCACAGTGAATCAGGTGCTTACAGAAATTTTCTTAACATAAATAACTTCATTTAGAAATTTCTCCCATGCATACATGTAGAGAGACTCACATTATTGGACACAGGACACATATTTTGCAATGATTATAGTTTTACATAGGAGTAGAAAAGAAAATGTTTTTATAACATATTTTGACTTAATAATAATACAGTAGAAGCAAAGTAATTGAAGGTCTTATAAGTGCATAATTGAGGTTGCCAATATTAATTATATTAAAATTTAGAATAGAAATTCTCAGTTAATTAATGGAATTATTATATATTAACATATAAATCCGAAAAAATTGAATACAATTTAACTATTGCTAACATTTCTAGAACCGAAGTGTCCATTTTTTAATGTTTATCTTTATAATTTCCTATCCTAGAGTTGTAATGGTACCTATTGAATTCTTTCTTGAATTTAGTAAACCTGCGTCTTTTAATATATATACTCTTCCAAAATTGATACCATTTTGCTTATTATTGGTGCAAGTGAATTCATTCACTTAGCCATTCAACAAACATTTATTGACTACCTGCCATTTGCAGACTCTGTGTTGGTACATATTGAAGGTCATGGGAAAAAATTAATAGTTTACTTGGGAACACTTTTCTTCAAAGATTCTCTAAGAAGTTACTGGTTTTGACTAAAACAGAGGCATTTAAGCTTTACTGGGGACTGCTGGAGAAACTCCGTGAAGAGTTTTAATCATGAGATTTTGAATTATCATTGTTGGTGAAGGATGAGCCCTTTGCCTGCCAGAAGGAACCACAGAAATCCCTTCGTGTTCTAGGCCTTTCTATGAATTCCCTCGAATAACAATCGCCTTGTTTGGATTGATAATTTCCCTATTTTATCTGATGCTTTTTCTACTTTTAAAAGTTTTTCTTCTCCCATTATAGGCTCCTTTGATTTGCCAAACAAAAAAGCAAAGGACTCAGTGTGAGCTTTAGGACGACTTGGGCTGCTTTCAAGGGTTTGATAACATCTCTGGGGTGATGCTGTGGACCTGACTTCTTCTATATACCATTTTGTGGAAACTTGCTTTCCTGTGTCCTAACCACATTTCTTTATAGTTTATTTTCTCTGTTTTGCAATCACCTTCAATAATAAGTCTCCTGTTGCATATGCCATTGTTTGAATACCAGCTGATAGCCTTGGTAATGAAAAACAGAAATAATATCTCACTGTTCAGTTTATGTTTCTATGGGAAAAGTGATTTGTTTATGCTTGGTTTGCATAAGTTAGCACTTGAAGGAATTGAATGAGTCCTCAGCTATCAGCTTGAAAAATATATTTAAATCAATTTAAGTAGGGAAGTTTCCAGATACTAATGGCTTTAATTTTGTTAGAATAGTTATGAATACATAATTATACTTGACAAAAGAAATACAAGCAAGATTCAATTTCATAAGTTCAACAAAAATTTTTATTATTTTGAATATTGTTTCCTTTCACTCATATATAGGTCATCAGGGTGCTCTCTAGTAAGCTTTAATTTGCTAATTTTTCCTTAAAATTAAGAAAACCTTTTTTTCCTCTTGCTATTTTGGAAAATATAAATGAAAGCTGAGAGTGTGTAATATACGAAAAACTACATTCACTAAAAACTGATTTCCAAAAAGCAATATATGAAAACATCATATGTAACATTATTCTTAAAATATAGTTTATTCTCAATGTAAATCTTCAACTAGCTTTGTATGAAAACACGTTGGAATGTGAAAGGCTACTGAAATTCATAGATCATACATTATCCAAACAGAATTATCTTCCCACTGGCATTACTTTCTTTGTTTAAAAAAATGCTTACATAAAATAATTTAAAAACTAGGCAGTTTTCTGGTTAGAAATATAAATGAAGGAAGCTACACAAGTTTTCAATGATTCATAGATGAGAAACAACTTCTCTAAGTTATTTAGACGTTTTTCCCCACGTCTATTTCTTACCTCTAATTGACACATTAAATTGGTCATTTAATTTATGACAAAGGAACCAAGGGTATATAAAGGGGAAAGGACAGTCTTTTTAATGGTGCTGGGAAAACTGGACCTCTATCTTACACCATACACAAAAATTAACTCAAAATGGATTAACAACTTGAATGAAGACCTGAAACCATGAAACTCCTAGAAGAAAACATAGGCAGTAAGCTTCTTGCTATAAGTCTTGGTGATAATTTTTGTAGTCTGACACCAATAGCAAAAGCAACAAAAGCAAAAATAAACAAGTGGGACTACATTAAACTAAAAAGCTTTTGCACAGCAAAGAAACCAACGGAATGAAATTGCAACATACTGAATGGGAAAAAAAGTGTTTGCAAACCATATTATATCTGATAAGGGGCTAATATCCAAAATATATGAAGAACTCCTACAACTCAATAGCAAAGAAACAAACAACCCATTTAAAAAATGGGCAGAAGATCTGAATAGACATTTTTCCGTAGAAGACATACAGATGGCCAACAGGTACATGAAAAGATACTCAAAATCATTAATCATCATGGAAATGCAAATCAAAACCACAATGAGATATCATCACATACCTGTCAGAATGGCCATGATCAAAGAGACAAGAGGTAAATGTTGGTGAGGATATGGAAAAAGGCCCCCCCTATGCACTGTTGGTGGGAATGTAAGTTGGTGCAGCCTCAATGGAAAACAGTATGGAGCGTCCTCAAAAAATTAAAGATAGAGCTACCATATGATCCCACAGTTCAACTCCTGGGTATTTATGGCAATAATGGTAATCATCTGGGTCCTGTGATGGGCCTCACGGGTCTTTGAACAGACTAAAATTATACCACCTTTCTTCACTCCCCTTCCTCTTGCATCTAAGACTCCCATCAAAATTGCCAACCTTATTCAGACCCCTATCAGGGAAATATTGCGTTGGCCGGTAACATCTTACGGAAAAACCCGAACGAACTTTTTGGCCAAGCCAATATTTTTCTGTCCTGATGACTTTGCCTTTACATGTGTAGGAATGATCAGTATTTAACAGCAAACGTAAATTTCCAACCTGGACTTCTAGACTCATACACTCTGTGTTTCTACTGAAATCTACACTTGGATGTATAATTACCTCATTCTCAACATGTCCAGGCTTAACCTCTGATCTCCCCTCTCGTCCACCAGCAGCCATTTACTGTCTCATTTGAGGGGAACTCTATCCTACTCAGCATTCTGTCCGAAAAACCTTGGGGTACCTCTTCACTACCTCTTTGCCTCCCAGCTACTTCCGGTCATCAGGCAGTCTTACTGTGTAAACTTTAATTTATCTCTGGAATCTGGTCCTTTATTACTACTTCCAACAAGTACTATCTTGAGAAATTTTAAAATCATTTCTTGCCTGGACTATTGCATTAGGTAGTAAACATTCCAGTAGGGTCTTCTGCTTCAGCTTTCATCCGTCTGGGGCTATTCTCAACGTGGACGTCAGAATGGTCCTTTTAAAATGTCAGTTCACATCACTTAAGACCTGTAGGGCTCCCCATTTGACTCCCCATTGGACCGCACTCTGCAGTGCTCTCCACGATCAGAGTCTTTAAGCCCTGTTCTGTTGGGTCAGGTCTCCCACGACTTTTCTCCTCCCTCACAATTTGCAGCCCAATACTAGGTTCTTCTGTAACCCACTAGGCTACTAGGCGTCCTCTGTCCTCGGGGCCTTCACTCTGGCTAGTTCCTCTGTCTGAACCCCTGCCCACACCCCTTCTCGCCCCAGCATCCCCTTGGTTCACTCCCTCACCTCCTCCATCAAATCTGTGTCCAAGCCTCACCTCTCCACGAGGCTTACTTTGACCATGGTACTGAAGACCGTGATCTGTTCCTTATCCCACCCCAGCCACGCTTATAAATACTCCTTATTCCGCTCTGTTTCCCCCAAAGCACATATCATCTCGAATTCCATATAATTTACTCATTAGTTACCATATTTTTCTTATTTTCTCTCTCTACCAGAAAGCTCCATGAAGGTGGAGTTTTTATTCATTGATGTTTTCCCAGTACCGAGTATAGTATCTCACACATGGACACTTGATAAATATTTGTTAAAAAATAGATAACGTATTAAGTCTTCCTGAGGTATTTACATGTTTAAAAACATTGCTAATTCATCCACAGGAATCGGTCTCCGATAACAAAATTTCATGTCGGGTGGCAGATTTCTGGGGCCATCCTGGGACCTTTCCATCACTCCTCATATTACACAGTTTGCATTTCTGAAACTTGTCCAATTAACATTTCTGAAACTTCAGAATTAAAATCTGGGTATATAAATATAAATGGAAGTAGATATATGCTAATATGTTTAGAGACATACAAACAAATTCAAATTATATTGTGGATATATATACACACACACACTCAGGAAATGTTTTAATAAATTATTTGGGGGTTATGTGATAATTAGTAAAAAGCTCTTAAAAGACACTTATAGCTTAGCAGTTGATACCTCAGGTTCTGGAGTCTCAGGTAAACCTTGGTTATTCTGTTTCCTGGTGTGTGACCTTGGGCAAGTAATTAGACCTCTCTCTGCCTCTGTAAAAACTGTGCCTTCCTGCAGTTGGGTCTGCAGCTAGCTATGGAAAAAAAGCAACACAATGGGCTGTATCCTTCTACACTCTGCAGAATAATATGCCCAGATTTGTGTGTGGATGTTTATATCTTTGGAATGTAAGTTCTTGGGTGAGCCAGTGAATTGTAGAGTAGATGAGCCTTCAGTGATAACATTGTAAAGACATGATGGTAATAGTACATATCTCATGGCATTACTGTAAGAAATAACATAATCCTTGTAAAATACTTAGATCAGTACCTGCTGCATAGTAAATGCTCAGTATCTTGAGGTCAAAAATAGAAAAAAGAAAAATAGAGCACGTGAACATTAAGTTCTTTAATCAAGCCCTTTCTTAAAATACATGCCAGTTATTTTTGTTCTACTAACCTGTATTGCAGTATATGCATCATTTTATTCTTTGAAGATTTAAATCCATAATATTTGCCAGGCAGAGAACGAAATGCAGTTCTGTTGCATCTCACTGACACACATGTGCGTATGTTGTTTATAACAAAGACAGTATTTATTGTTGAAAAGTTGCCTAGAAATGCATGATGAAGGAAGATCGAAAATATCAAGGAAACAGGTTACATTTTTCAGGGCGAAGCAGTTCTTGGGAACTGTACACCCCAGCACCACAGGGCGTCCAATTAACCTGTTCCATGAAAAGTTCCCATTGTTGAAGGACGGAGGATCTTTCACACTTAAAAGTGTGTTTGTCTTCTTTTCTTCACCCTCACGCTTCCTTTCATGCTGCTGCAGGTTTTCAACTTCTCTGTATATCCTGCCAAAAAAGCAAAAATTAAGGCAAAAATAAATGAAGAAAAGAAACCCAGACGCAACATTTAAGGTTCAAGAATAAATTGTACAAAGGAATTAAAGAATTCAAATGGGGTCTTAAATCACTTCCTCAAAGCATTGAAATTCCTATTTGAGGTCACCCTCTGTGTTAAAGCACCCCAGAGTTTTACTACAGTGAGTGACCATTGGGAAGTAGATGAAGAGAAACAGGGGAGAAGATGCTATATTTTACTTCTTTCGATTGTGGTTTGTAATAGATGGTAGAGACTGGTGCTGGGGGCAGGGCGGCGCATGGGGGCTTCTGAGTTGCTGGTCAGTTTCCAGTTTTTGGTCTATGTGGACATTACTTGGTTCTCTTTTGTAATCACTTGGTGCAGTTTGCCAAGCTCTACGTAAAGAATTTGTGTACTTTAAAAAATGACTGGGGCTTCCCTGGTGGCGCTGTGGTTGAGAGTCCGCCTGTCGATTCAGGGGACACGGGTTCGTGCCCCGGTCTGGGAGGATCCCACATGCCGCGGAGCGGCTGGGCCCGTGAGCCATGGCCGCTGAGCCTGCGCGTCCGGAGCCTGTGCTCCGCAACGGGAGAGGCCACGACAGTGAGAGGCCCGCGTACCGCAAAAAAAAAAAAAAAAAAGTCTGAATCAAAAGTCTATGTAAAACTTATTGTATAATATACAACAACAGGAGTGAACCTTGATGATATGATCTAAGTGAAATAAGCCAATCCTAGAAAGACAAATACTTCATGATTCCACTTTTATAAGGAACCTAAAATAGAGTCATAGAATCAAAAAGTGGGAAGGTGGTTGCTAGGCACTGGGAGAAGGGTGGACACGGGGAAAGCTTTTGAGCTCTGTAACATTGTTACGGAGTCAACAATAATGTATCGTACACTTAACAAATTTGTTAAGAGAGTAGATCTCAGGTAGGTGTTCCTTCCACAATAAAAATTCATAATAAAAATAAAAGGAGCACCAGATGTATTAACATGAGGGAGGGATGAAATTTACCTTGTGCCTTCCTTTAGTTGAATATAGCGGTTAGCTTATGAGAGCTATGGGAAAAAGAAACATAATGGGCTGTATACTGCCTTTTACCTAGTTATGCAGAGTACCTATATTTCTGTGTCAAGGTTTACCTTTTTGGCAAATACGTTCTTGTGTGGGCCAATGAATTATAGAGTAGGCGAGTCTTCAATAATTTTGTTTAAAAGGCACATTTCAAATTTATACTTCCTTTATTTGATCCTCTGTAAAAGTCGGGGCATACCATTAAATCTTAACTCACTAGACATTATGCTGTAGGAAGTTACGATATTAAAGTCTAGGTATATTCCTTTCTGTTGATTTAACAAAATAAGGCACAGACACGTGATATCCAGGACAACAAGTGGTAAACACATCACGATTATCTGTTTTTAAAATGTTAGTTATCTGACAAGCCATTTGCTCATCACTGTGGGGAAAATCATGGCTGGTTTCACTGGTGAGTGTCAGACTCCTCTGCCCTAGTGAAGGGCTGGTCAATTCCTGTGCTTTAAATTCCTGGTGGACCCTAGGTAGAGTCACAGTTTGATCTGGAAAAACCAAAACTTCTAAGTTTTAGATTCTATAAAATGGGCTTTACTACAAAGGCATCTGGAAATTCCTCCCTGTTTCTTTGTTCTTTCATTTTCCCATAACAGACCAAACAGAGTAGCAAAATGCTATTCTAGAATGAATAGCAGAGTGTACTGGGAAACATTTCCTGCGTAGATGAAGTCTAGAATGCTTCAAACAGAATAAATATAGCCTCAAAAGCCTAAATCAAAGTGAGACAGGAAAACACCCAGGTGGATTTTTCATAAAAATTAAACGATTGTGTTTGATATCTTCCTAATTTTCTGCCTTTTAAGTTGTTATCATGGTTATTAGTTATAAGTCCTAATTGTCCAAAAATATATGTTTAAAAATATTTTTTCTGAAAGGGAAGATGAGATTAAAGGATGCAGGGCTTATTAGTTCTACAGAGCATATCACCTAGATCGTATTAATTATAGCACTCTTTTCTCTTTTTCATGATTGAGGGCACTAACTGTATACCCTCTTGAAAAGAGAGAAGTATAATAAGCTCTAAAAACGGGTCTAATCCACTATGTCCAGAGCGAGGAAAGAGACAGGTCCCAGGGTGCTGCCTTGCATCTAGTTAGGGCTGGTCATGGAGGCAGCCATATGGGGAAGGTGTTAAATAGATTTCCAGTTAATTCAACAGATGTTTGAGTGCCTTTAAGGGATCAAGGATAACTGAAGAAACTTATTTTTCCACAAGTAGTCAAGTGGGAGACACAGATGAACGGACCTATAATTGCAGTACAGTAAGGTGCTGTAATAGGAGCTCAAGGGCACTATTCAGAAAGGAAGGTCAGAGAGGCTCTGAGGAGAAAGTGGCGGAGCATATGGGCTTCAGTTTTGGAAGAGCGGGTTCCTGCTGGCTTGCTGACGAGGGGAAAGGGTTCCCGCAGTAGAATGGCTGGGAGCTCTCAAACAGCCTGACACCTCCAGTGAGCTGGTGCCCCAAGGAAATCCAGGGCCAGTCATAGTGGAGAGTGAAACAGATGAGTGGACAGCTGAGTGTTCCATAAAGTAAGGTGCCTCGCGGGATGGGCAGGGGTCAAAACAGTGCTTGAAATAGGGTAATTTGAGGTAAGCTTGATGTCTGGGTGCGTTGAAGGCAGGACTGAGAACCAGCCTTCCCAGTATTAGCTTCTTAGGTAGTGTTCTCTAGGGAGTGGCTGGTGGTGTTATGGGTCCTGGTGTGTCTGTAGAGAAGCATCAGACACCCAGGTGGCAGCAGCCTGAGAGTCCTGCTGGAGAAGCCGATATCGGCCTGTTTGATTTTTGCAGGAGTTTTATAAGACCATAGTAATTTCTGGGGAAATGGAAACTTTCAGTATTTTTTGCTTGTGGAGAGGATGTGATTTTAGCAGCAGCGAGAGAAACAGTATACTCAATTACATGTCTTCATTTTTCATTATTTAATGATTATTATACATAATCATTAAATAGCAAAGTGATAAGAAACAAAAGCCCTGATTTCCCTGAAGCGGTGACCTCAGCTGTGATTCCGTGAAGACGGCCAGGTGTGTGGGGAGTTGGTGAGCCTGGATGGGCTTTGCACCCTTGGCTGTCTCATCGCCTGATGCCTCACGACTCCCTGACTTGGTGTGACTCCAGAGCAGCTCAGCTCTGCACATGTAACTGTGACAGGTGTGAACAAGGTGGCCTGCTTCTCTCCTGAGCTCCACTGAACTTTAGACAGGTTTCTTCCTGACTCTGGGCCCCTGACTTCTCTTTTCATGGAGGATTTGCTTTAGAAAACTTTCGGTTTTTCTGCCGTTTCAGCTGCAAAACTTTAAAAAGCCTCTTGCCAATTTTAGGATCCAGGAACGTCTTTCTCAAGGACCTGGAACCCATTCTTCTTCTTTGTTTTAAACATCTTTATTGGAGTATAATTGCTTTACAATGGTGTGTTAGTTTCTGCTGTGTAACAAAGTGAATCAGCTATACGTATGCATATATCCCCGTGTCCCCTCCCTCTTGCGTCTCCCTCCCATCCTCCCTATCCCACCCCTCTAGGTGGTCACAAAGCACTGAGCTGATCTCCCTGTACTATGCGGCTACTTCCCACTAGCTATCTATTTTACGTTGGGTAGTGTATATATGTCCATGCCACTCTCTCTTTGTCAGAGCTTACCCTTCCCCCTCCCGGTGTCCTCAAGTCCATTCTCTACGTCTGCATCTTTATTCCTGTCCTGCCCCTAGGTGGAACCTATTCTTCTGAACTGAGATCATCAAGGAAGATAGAGCTCCTGGCCCCCTGCCCCCTGCCCCCAGGCTCTGTGGGAGGGGAGGAGCCTAACTTCCACCAGGACCAGTTAGAGCACAGATGGCCTCATCACATGGTCCAGCCCGGCACCTCCTCCATGTCCTTCAGTACTTTTCTACTAGTTCACCCTGGCTTAAAAACTCCCCCACTTTTTGTTTCTGGGGAGTTGAGTTCAGTCTCTCTCCCTTCTTGCAGAAATCTTGAAAAAAGTCTTCCTTTCTTGTTTAACTTGTCCATCGCACTTATGTTTTGACACATGGTGGGCTTAGCATCTCACTGAAGGATGGCCGCCTAGAACTATGGCCAACAGAGGGTCCAGTGTCAGGTTCATGGTACCATGTATTCATGCTCCGTGACTGGAGATAGTGAAAACTTAGGGAGAAAGCATACTTTCTGTCCTTGAGATCTGCATGCACAGAGTGAATCTTTGAGTGGTATTCCAGTGGGCTGAAGTCTAGGCCAAAAGATCTTTAACAACATAGAAAAATAAAAATTAGTTGGGGCAGAATGATAAGCTGTGCAGACGGGAAGTGAATGTGGAATCTTGAGATGAGGATGGAGGGTGAAGGTAATGCTCTCTCCCTCTGCAGGTTGATGTCTCCTTGAGTTATGCTTTCCTCTTTCCAGAGATAAGATGGACAGTTAGGTTATATATGCAACAAGTCACTTTTTATGATGTTGAGTTTTCTTTGGACGTTTTCCCCCAGCCCTCCGACTAGTGAAGACAGTTAAGATAGGGTATTTCAATGGTTCTTAAACGCCAAGTTTGCTTACAAAAGCAAAGTGGGTCAAAAATGCAAATTTAGCCTTCTGCTTTAATGCAAAGATGGGAAATAAACAATTATCTGACAAATAGCAGTTGTTTAAACTGCAGGATACTAAACAAATAGCAGTTGTTTAAACTGCAGGATACTAAACTGGTATCTTAGCAGGGGTGTCATATATAGGCCATTAAAAGTTTTTTAAATTATTTTTATTGGCTTAGGTTTTAAAAAGGGTAAGATAAACTCCCCAACTGAGGGCTTTATTACTTTTACTACATGAATGATGCTCTGTTACTAAAAAGATACGTTATTTGATTAAAATTCCCAAAAGATTAGCCCCAAGTTTCTTATTATTTGCCCTTAGAGATAAGAGAACTGTCTGAATGTGTGGGTGTGTATAATGGTGAAGCTAACACACCTTTTGTGTTGACATTATCCTTGTTAAAATTTCCCTTCACAATTCATACAAATTATCAATTCCTGAAAATTTTTCATATTCTTACTAAGCTTTGGATATAGTTCTCATTTCAGGACAGGACACGTTCATCATAGGATTCTGTTGTCCACGTGGAAGTGGGTACGAGATGGGGCTAATTGTAGTGAAACGGCCAAGTAGATGAGGTTACCTTTCATTACTCTTATTTACTTCTTTTTTTTCTCACTCTTAAGTACCACCTCCCTACTTCATTTCAGGTATTCAGTATCTTGCTAATTGTAATCCAAACTTCCCTGGAGAGAAATGGTAATTACCTGTGGGTTCATGAAGACCGATAGATGCTCTTACCTCCTTATTTCCTTTGACAGGATAACTACACTGATAGATCAGAACAAACTATGTACATTTAGGGTGTTAACTTCATCAAGACACTTTGCATGTTACCTCTGATATATCTGTGGATTAGTTATAGAAATATAAGCTAGATGCCAGTACCCCTAATCAAATGTGTGTGTTTTTGATATGCCTGTTAGTGAACTATTGTCAACAGAAAGAAAAAAAAAATCTATTTAAGGTGTAGCTGTATCCTTGTTCCTTTGCAATATAATTTTTAAAATTAATATATCTAATGCATATGTAGAAAATCTTTTTCTAAAAATATGGTGAAAGAAAAGTGAGCCTGTTGTGCACAGTGGTGTCAGGATCTGTTTAGAAGTGATTAGATGGAGTTTGGGGGAGAGTGGATACACGTCTACACATGGCTGAGTCGCTTTGCTGTGCACCTGAAATGTCACAACATTGTTAATCAACTCTACCCCAATATCAAATAAAAAGTTAAGAAAAACTGTAGCAATCATTTTGCAGTCTTGAAGGCACAAGCCAACAATCTGATGAATCAATGTTAGAAGCACCATTCCTTTGAATTTCTTGTTATATGAAATATTAAACATCCTTATTGTTTAAAGCATTATTTAAAGATTGCCGTATTTTGTGAGGTCTGAGATTCCTGCTCCATTGAAGATGAACGACATCCTACACTTGTGGTCTCCAGCACTGTGAGGGCGGGATTGTGGCACAGAACCTGCTTCTGGGAGGAATCGAGATTTCGGTTGAAACACAGATAATGTGATTATCTGCCCGATGTGGGTGTCGCAGGGGCAAGCGCAGCTTTGGCTGCATGAAGAGCAATGTTAAGAGAATGAAGAAGGCGATACTCTCTTCTCTTCTGGGTGTCAGGCCACACTCTCCTGATGGCTTTTAGCCCAAGTGCCACAGTTTAGGGGGAACCTGCAGAAGCTGAGGACATTTAAAGGAGAGACTTGGGAAGGAGAGGATCCCAGGCCATAGGGGACCTCGGAGATATTTAATTTGATGAAAAGAAGTGTGTGGGGTGTGTGAGTGTGTGTGGTTGGCGAGCTGAATGTGAAACGGGTGTGTGGGAAGATCTGCATATTCCCCTGGGATCCAGTAAGTAGACTTAAGATCAAAGAGTGTGTTCTAAATGAGAAATAACTTTTCTCTAATAAAACTGTGAGGCGTTTTCAAAGAGCTGCTTCAGGTTGGAATGCAATCTCTCCTGCTGAAGGGTATCCACACATCTCACGACACGTATTTTACATTTCGCGCCAGACTTGCGTTCTTTCGGTAGGAATTCCTCATTAGTTTTCTCGCTTTACATCTTTTCTCAGCTGCTTCTCTGCACCTTTATGAGAAAGCTGATCGCAGTTGCTTGTTTGAAGAATGATTTTTTTATTAAAGAGGTGTTGACTGCCAGTCTTATGGAAAAGTTGCTAAAATTGCTTGCAGTTCTTGTGAGTTACCAAATTACAAATTCCATTATCTTTTAATAGCCTCATTTAACCTGTATTATAGTTGATGCTGATATCACACGACTAGTCAGATAATTCCACATATGTGGATAGAACATAAGATTTTAATGAGTCACTGAAAGATCTGTATGATGGTTCTTTCTCTTGTCTTTGTCTTGCAACTCCAGAAACCGTTCGTTTGATAATTTTGTCTGGAATTAGGGTCTTTTGACTGGATCATAGTTGTGGCTCAGCTATGGCTTTGAAAAGTCAGGATCCCAACTTCAACTGAGAAACAGAGAAGCGTCCACATTTCTACTCAGATTTTTGCCATGAAAGTAGGACTGTTAATTAAATAGTCAATAATTGATATTAACATAAACCTAAAAAATTTTGATATTCAATAAGATGTAAGATTTAAAGAAATGTGAACACGAGTTGCAAGTTAGTGAGAAAACATCAAACATCTCCCTTACCTGCCTCACACTACTTCTACCCATCCTTGAATACAGCAGATTCATTCTGAAAGTGTCTTGAATTCACGTTCCATTTTCCGGGGCCCATAGCCGGCCGCTGCTTTCCATTTACAGCCACAGATGGCTTCTTCACTCCTCCAGGCTGTCCATTGGAGAGGCAAGGCCTACCGTGTTTCGTTCATTCCTGATGAGCTGTTGGAAGGTTTCTGCTTTCTTCCTAAAACTTTCTCATTTGACACAAGGGAAAGAGGAAGAAACAGTTGAGTGGATTGTTCTGTGTGAATCCTCCTATGATTTTTATCACCACCATCACCAGCTTCCCTGCAGGTCCATTTCAGTGTTCTATTCCCTTACTTAGTGCGTTATTGGTAATTTAAAAATAAAAATGTGGCTTCCTCAGTAAATGCTGCTCTGCTGGTTCCCTTAGCAGTGGTCCTATAAGGTTTCCAGATCATTTACTAACCTGCATCTGCTTCGCTCTGCTTTCAGTTACAGCCCAAGCTTCTTGGTACATACATTTTAAAGCATATTTAAACATAACAGCATTCATAGTTTAAAAACAGACACGTAAAATCATGGCTTTGCAGTTAGGTAGACTGGCTCCTGAATGATTTACTAATGAATTCACTTTTTAAAAATACATTTTACTAAAATTAGTCTGAGTGTTCTGACTGGTTTGTGAGTTAAGTGTTAGTTCCTTAGAGAGATCCATCCATGGAGTTTATAGTCAGGTTAAGAGAGACAGGGGATCATTTAATTGACATTAATGTATTCATCAAATAGAATGGGTATTCTTTAAACTCGCCTGTTAGACTGACTCAGTGAAATCTTCTAAATTCTCTGTTCCCTTGGAAACATATACTGACTTATGGTCAGGATAAGCAGTAGATGACAAGATTACATACAAGCCTGAATACTTCTTCCTGTAGAGGCTGAGTCATGTTCTTGCCAAGAACGACTTGGTTTCCAAACCATTTTATGGCAGTTGCATGTATCTTTGTATTTACGTAAGTTGATACTATAGAAACTAATGACGTTGAATGTGGATAAAAAGGGTATTTTTTTCTATGAAGACTAAGTTGAATACTCTGGAGATGGTAAAGGTAAATAAAACATAATTCTGTTGAATTATGTATATGGGCAAGATGACTACCAAAGATTGGGGAATATCTTAAATTCCCAAAAGATTTTACATTCAAATCGGTTATTTAAGGAGTCTTTAGGTTTTCACGCTATTTCAGTAACATGCATACTGGGGCTCATGGGCTACTGCCAGAAAGGTATTTCAGGATTTCAATCAGCAGATTCATTTAAAAAAGGCCTTGGTTCTATGTCAATATATTGACAAATTATGTGTTTTTAGGTAAAGTAAAGAAATTAAAATATGTCGGGTTTGATTCCTTTTTTAAACTAACTTTTAAAATTAACTTAGTAACTCTTAGCTTTGCCCCTGTGTGTTAAGAGGACTTTTACAAAGATAAGCAATAAGAACTAACTGAGGATACTAATTGTTGGTTCAGAAATTGGCAGAGCCGTGAAATAAGAAGGCACAAGCATGAAGAGAATTCTTTGGAATAGAATTTACTCCTGTTAATTGGGCTGGTTACTCTTAAGGCTTTGATTTGTATGTTTCTTTTCTTTTTTTAAAAAATTGAAGTATAGTTGATTTACAATGTTGTGTTAGTTTCTGCTGTACAGGGAAGTGATTCAGTTATACATGTATGTATATTCTTTTCCATTATGGTTTATTACAGGATATAGAATATAGTTCTCTGTGCTATCCTAGTTATTTATCTATTTTATATATAGTAGTTTGTATCTGCTAATCCCAAACCCCTAATTTATACCCCTCCCCGCCTTTCCCCTTTGGTAACCATAAGTTTGTTTTCTATGTCTGTGAGTCTGTTTCTGTTCTGTAAATAAGTTCATTTGTGTCATCTTTTAGATTCCACATATAAGTGATATCATATGGTGTTTGTCTTTATCTGACTTATTTCACTTAGTATGATAATCTCTAGGTCCATCCATGTTGCTGCAAATGGCATTATTTCATTCTTTTTTATGGCTGAGTAATATTCCACTGTATACATGTACCACATCTTCTTTATCCATTCATCTGTCAATGGATATTTAGGTTGCTTCCATGTCTCAGCTATTGTGAATAGTGCTGCTATGAACATAGGGGTGCATGTAACTTTTGGAATTAGAGTTTTCTCCAGATATATGCCCAGGAGTGGGATTGCTGGATCATATGGTAATTCTATTTTTAGTTTTTTAAGGAACCTCCATACTGTTCTCCATAGTGGCTGTATCAATTTACATCCCTACCAACAGTGCAAGAGGGTTCCCTTTTCTCCACACCCTCTCCAGCATTTATTGTTTGTAGACTTTTTGATGATAGCCATTCTGACCGGTATGAGGTGGTACCTTATTGTAGTTTTGATTTGCATTTCTCTAATAATTAGTGATGTTGAGCATCTTTTCATGTACCTGTTGGCCATCTATGTGTCTTCCTTGGAGAAACGTCTATCTAGGTCTGGTTTGTATTTTTCAAAGTCTTTCCTAATAACAGTCTCACATAGAATACAGAGAAACTTCTTCAGTAGCTCATAGGAAAACCATCATCTGTCCCACTTGAATGTAGACCCTTCAGGTTTAACATGGAGTCGTGTTGTTGGCAGGTGATTCTTCCTGAGCATGGATCTTGGACTTATTCCAGGATTATTAACCCCTCAAACGCAGATGTCTCCTTGTTTCTGCCACAGCAAGAGGGCCAATGGGGAGTCAGGAGAATTCCAAGTTTAAGTGTTGTTAGCCTGACTGTTGTAATGTCACACCTGTCAGCGGGACAAGATGGGTACAGCTCCTCACCCTATTTGACAGCCCTGTTTGGGGCTAAGTGAGACAATGCAGTGGACATTGCTGTGTAGAAGGAAAGCCTGCCAGCTGTTCTTTGGCTTGGGCACAGTAGGGGTTTAATGACTTTGTCCAAACAGACTTGAGAGGGCGTGTTTACTTGCTGTGTTCCATCCACATATATTTCACAGATGGCAGAGTCCTCTTTGGGGATTTGAACATGAATTCATCCAGAGCCCAGTTTTCCATTTCAGCCCTGTGGGGCACCGAAGTGATCTCTCCATGTAGCCAAAAGGAAGAAGTGCTGTGTCAACACCGCATCAGGAATTCCACCTTCTGTCTCTATGTAAAATGTCCACGTGGCCTTCTGAAATCCTTACTGAAGTCTGAATTCTTCTCATTTTACCAATTGATGAGCCTGTCAGAACGCCCTAGAAGAGTTTCAATAATCACATTGGATTCTAAGATATGTACAGTTATCCTTACAAGTGGGTGGATGATAAACTCTCATTAAAAGAGACAGTAGAAAACGTGTTATCAGGTGTGATCAATACTCTTCTCTGGAGACAGGCATTGAATTTCCTCTTTAGGTCTCTTTGGTTTTGTTTTGCTTTTTCCTTGTCTCATCTTTGATAAATAGGAAATTCTGGTATACGTAGAAGAAGTTGTTGTAATATGCCTCCTTTCCTTTCAGGCACCCCCTTCCCATTTCCTTAGTGTGGAAACTTATTCTTACTGAAAAGGTCAGTTGAAAGGAGGGTATTGTTTATTTAGGGGTGATGGGGCTTAGGCCACACTACCCCACAATATGGCTCCTTGGCATATTGATTATTATAAACTGGAGGACTTTGAGAAATGGCAGGTGCAGGAAGGATTTTCTAAACTTCTCCTGAGGCAGGTTGTAAGACCCTCACGTGAGAGGTGCCCTCCCCGTACCCAGCGGAAGGAGCCGCCTTATCTCTGAAGATAAAGGAGCCCCGAGGGTCATCCAAGCAAACAGGCCTTGCTGTTTTCCACGGTTCACTACACTGAGCTCAAACTCTGTCTTCTCCCATCTTTCCACGACTCTCCAGGCTTCATCAAAGCTAGATTAACACTGTTTCTTCATTTCCTTACGAAGGCTCTCGTGTCCCATAAAACTTATGTCAAGTAAACTTGTATGCTTTTCTCCTGTTAATCTGTCTTTTGTTATAGGAGTCCCAGTCAAGAACTTAGAAGGATAGAGGAAAACGATTTTTCCTCCCCTATAAGGGGATGTATGTCAATGTTGCTTTCATAAAAGGTACCACTAAATACTACAGCTCAGTATCATCAAAAAGTAGACTAATAAGATGTGGACGAAGAATGTCACCTGCCATAACAGTAAACAGCGAATGTTGTGGCCATCAAGCCAGCAGCCTCTGTAGCCACCCCTGACTGTGTACCCTGAGGGCACTGAGGATGGAGAAAAGCAGGACACTGGCCTTGGATAGCTGAGGTGCATATCAGAGGAACGGTTTAAGTGAGCCCAGACTGTTGCATATGAGCTTAAAATTCATTAGAATTTATAGAAAAGTGCTAAATTCATTAACTTGAGATGTTCGTTTTTTCTTTCATTAGCAGTAATCTTTTTTGTAATCGAAGGATAGTTGATTTACAGTGTTGTGTTAGTTTTGGTATACAGCTAAGTGATTCAGTTATCTATCTATCTATCTATCTATATATATATATCTTCAATTTATATATACACACACACACATATTCTTTTCCATTAGTTTATTGCAAGATACTGAATATAGTTCCCTGTGCTATACAGCAGGTCTTTGTCGTTTACCTGTTTTATATATGGTAGTTTTTATCTGCTAATCCCAAACTCCTAACTTATCCTCCCCACCCACTTTCCCCTTTGGTAACCATAAGTTTGTTTTCCGTCTGTGAGTCTAGCATTAACCTTTTGATGTTCAACTATCTTTTTTTTCTTTGCAAAAAACTCCTGTGTGTCCTGGCCCCTACCTGACCTCTTCAGAGCAGCCCCTCGGAGCCATCAGAGAGCCTGTCTCCCAGGCTTAAGTCCTCAGTATGTCTGCCAAATAAAACTTAATTCTCAACTTTTAGGTTGTACTTTTTTTTTTTCCAGTTGACAGTTTCTATCATTAATATGGGTTTTTAGGTTTCACCTAAAAACAAAACCCAATTGTCATTGAGAGTTTATAGGCTCTAGAGCCTAAATACATGACTTAACCCCTATATCAACCCTGAGAGGTAGGTGTTTTTTACAGGTCAGGAAACAGACTTAGGTGAAGTGACTTAAAGTCAAAGAAATTTTAAGAAGATGAACACAGACTCGAATCCAAAACTCTGAATCCTAAGAAGGGGCTCTTGACCCTGTGGTTTCAATCCTGGATGCACAGGAGAATCACCTGGGACACATTTGGAACTTTCCCTTGTCTGGGTGATACACCTGGAAATTCATTGGATTTGGATGAGGCCCGTGATGCCAGTGTGCAGCCAGGGTTAACATACAGGTTAATCAATATCTTTGGTTCCCTCAACTGTAATGACGGAACAGATAGGAAACTTGGTCCACTCTTTCCTCTTCTGTGTCATCATTTCAGTAATTATGAAGAGAGTTGGGGGTTCTGCCTGGTTCCCATGTGCTGGCTAAGCCTTAGGAAGAGCTTCAGAAATAGCACAGCTAGAACACTCGACACATTGAACATAAGATAATAAAAAGTGTGCTGTTATATCTTTCTTATAAGCCTAGGTGTGTTCATTAAATGGAAATTCCAGTAACTCAGAGATTAGTGTGAGATTGCATCATTTTTCTAGGCAAAGATGGGCTTACAAATAAAATTAATATAGTGAAGTCAGTTGGTCATTACCCTAACTGAGGCTAAATCTTGTTTAAAACATTTCAGCTAAAAGTAGTGAAGGTACATTTCTTGGTCAAAGTATTAAGGTGCTTCATCCCAGCAGTTTTATAGCTCAGCATATCCATTTCATCTACAAAATCAGCCAAATAAGGAATGTTTGAATTTGTCGTTCTAGCTTCAGTATTCTGTTATGTCAAGTTACTTGTGTTCCTGACATGTTAACATGTGTATATTGTTTTAACCTCTACTATTAAAATACGTCCGTTTGTAGAATGTGAAATTTTATTCTGATTTTCATCTGGAAGGAAGTCCTGATCTAAACACATGAGAAGTCGAGGCGGATGGAATTTTCTTGCCTTTCCTGCTGCACACTTCTCTACTCTGGTGGGTCAACTCTCCCCCACCTGTGAATTCCATCTGCCCAGGGGTTGGCCTCTGTGTTGCCCTGGGTAGGGAATAAAGAGCCTTTGCCTTAGAGAATCAATATGCTCTTCTTTACCTCGGTCTCTTTCATCAGGTGCCTAGATTTCCACCTGGGTTCTAATGCCAGTTCCCCTAATGTCAGACCCCATGCCTTGGATTATGCTTTCCTACTCCCCTGGGTCCCAGCGTTACCAACCAGGGTTCTTGACTTTTCCTAGTCAATAGAAATTGATGAGGCCAGACAAGAAATTCAAGCAGGGCTTTATTGGGGCCCCTGCTGCAGTAGGGGAGAGTGAGCACAAGTAACAGGTTCCCTTGCTCGCTCCCCAAGGTGGGAGGTGCCAGCCGGTTTCTTGTATGGGGCGAGGGCAGGGATGTGTCCAGGGGTTAGGCTGGAGGGGTAGCTTAGGTGTTCTGCCCACCCCTAGGGTGGTGTTGAGTGCAGGGGGCATGCACGGTACCCTGCTTTTGCTCCTGGCTCTTCAGAAGTGGCAGCTGTGCTTTTTGGTCTTTTGGTATCTTTTCATCCATAATTTGCCCCAACTGTGCATGCGTGCAGTTATTTTTAGTCCCTTATTGTTTCTTTGTATTTTATTGCTGGAGGAGATGTTTGTCCAGGTGCAAGCCCTGCAGCAAAGGGTCCCAGGTCCCAACCTGTCTCACCAGAACCCTGAGGCCAATTGGAAACCCACTCTCCTTCTTGCTTTCCTGCTTGGGGTATCCTTACAGACTCTGGATATATGGAAGGATTCCTCCCCTATCCCAGTTTCTGACCTTTTAAACCAGACTCATAGTTCTGATGTTTCTGGATTCCACTATCCTGATGTACCTACCTCTGTCATTCACGTCTTTCTCTGTATTATCTAATACCGCATCCAGACTCTTCATGTTTTTAAGGACTCCCCTCTTCCAACACCTACCTACTAACTAGATTGATGGTCCTGTGTCTCGGCCACCTAAGGCTGATCCACCAGAGAAACAAGTTTTCTACTGTCACCTTTGGCATTACTGTTGATCAAGTATCAAGGCTGAAATGACATATGCGTACATTGTAAACTGAGTCATAATCTCTGGCCTCTGCCTGTGTAATATAAAGGAAATACTCGGATTTCTAACAGCATCAAGGTTACTATGAGTTTTTATGTTAGAAATTCTCAATTATTCTTGTGATTACCTTTTAATCTAATTTTTCATTACATTTTAGTTCAAAAAACAGATCAAAAGCAAAGGAAAAAGAATAAAAAAGTAAAATAATACGACAGAAAGGATATATTAAAGCTTAATTAAGCAAAGCATTTTAATGAACAGTGACTTTTTTTTTTTTTTTGCGGTACACAGGCCTCTCACTGTTGGGGCCCCTCCCGTTGTGGAGCACAGGCTCCGGACGCGCAGGCTCAGCGGCCATGGCTCACGGGCCTAGCCGCTCCGCGGCATGTGGGATCTTCCCGGACCGGGGCATGAACCCGTGTCCCCTGCATCGGCAGGCGGACTCTCAACCACTGCACCACCAGGGAAGCCCTGAACAGTGACTTTTAAAAAGCCTAATCTTAGCTTTTTCACTTGTATTTGACAGAACTTCCCGGTGATCATTATTTTTAGAGGCCAAGTCACGGGTGACGTATATTTTATAAAACAAAAAATTCAGGGACATATTTAGTAATTCATACACAAGTATGTAGATGTCTAAAATAAAGCCCAAGCTATTCTCTGTGGTTTCCTACTTCTTAAAAAGTAAATGTAGCCCAAATGTCTGTAGCATCTTTTCTCTCCAGATTATTCCTTGACTCAACATAGGAACATGAGATGACTTGTTGTTTGTTTTTTTTTTTTTGTAGAAAATATTGTGAAAAACAAAGTGAGATAGTATAAATTGACAGTTTTTACTGCCCGGATTTTCCTTAGTAATGGGGTTTGGTTTTTGTGTCCTGCTTTTCAGCACATTTTGTGTTTACATCTTTTGGGGATTTGAAGGGTCCAGATAAATAATAGAGTAGTATTTTCTATCACGTTATTTTTTTCTCTCCATTTTATTCTGGGAAATTTCTACAACATAATAAATTTGTTTTTATTATTTTCATTTTGGCTAAGAGATGACTATTAAAATCTGATTTTTCAGTTCTGGTTTTAGGGATCCAAAATTTTAATAAATCTTTTTGCAAAAAATAATTTTAAAAGCTTTTCAGTAGTTAATATTTTTGCCCTCTTGTTTCTGTGTCCCCCCACACCCCACCCCTGCCTCCGTGGGCCAGTTCTTTTTTTGGTTTGCTTGTAGCCAAGGGGGATTTAAAATTCCCCTGCCCTTGACTAAACTTGTGATCCTGACCTCCCTTTTCTTAGAGGTTTAGAAAATTTGTCATTGTGATTTCTCTCTCTGCCCCTTGGAGATGCAGATCACTTTAAAAGCCTCTTGTAGACCTGGGAATGTCTTTCCCAAGGACCTGGGAGCCATATTTTGAAATGCAAACGTCAAGGAAGACCACACCCATCTCCAGGGGAGTGTGACTGGGCAGGGGTCTAGCCTTCCTGGTCGCCTTGTTCTGTGTTGTGAAACTGCCTCCTGTCTTGAAATACGAGAGAGCTAACTCCTTTGGCGAGTCCAGTCATCAAAAGCAGATGGCCACTCGTCCTCCCCGCTCTTAAAAACTCTCTCATCCCTTGTCTTAGTGGCGTTCGGAGTGAGTCTGGCCTCTCTCTCCTGTGGCAATAGCCTTGGAGAGTTTTCCTTGCCTGTTTAACTTTGCCTGGTGTGATTTTTGCTTTAACACTTGTTTTTAATCAGTCTGTTGCCCTTTTAAAATGTTTTTGAGGTATAATTTATATACCATAAAATTTATCCACTTTAATTGTAAAAGTCCATAATTTTTAGTAATGTTATAACATTGTCTTTCCCCTGAATAGGATGCCTGACCAGCAGTTCTACGTGAACGGTTAGGGCTTGTCAAATGGTAGGATTTATTTGAGGCTGACCAGGTGGGAAGCCAGGGATGAAGTTGTAGGATTCCAAGTACTTTTCTTTGATCCTCTCACAGGGGTTTTGATCTGAGGCCTTCAGATCTGTTTTTTGGTTGTTTTTTGTTCTTCACGTGTTTTGTTCTTGGATGTTTTGTCAAAATTAGCTATATTCTTCAGCTTTATTTCATTGGGATGTGGTAACAAATTGGCATGACGAGGAAGCTGATATTGGACCTAATTACAGAAAGTGTCTCTGGCCAGGCGGTAGGAATATCAAAGTGGCCAAGATAAACATGAAGTTGGAACTGTTGAAAAGTGAGTTCAGTGTTAGTCGTGCCCCATTTTTTATGTGACAGGAGAGGAGTTGTCCTCCCTAAGCATAGTTCCTCATCCGTCCGTGTTTGGCTTTAGGTCGCTCATGTTCACATTGTTCCATTCTGAGCTTTTTGTCACTGGCGTGTCACTTCGTGGCCACGTGAGGACACGCTCATCTGAGCTGCGGAGAGAAGGCCATAGTGGCTGAGGTGCTCTGAGGACCTGGGCTTGGCTCAGGTTGTGTAGTTTGGGCCCAAAGCCAGGTGGCCGGCAGGCTGGTGACACCGCACCCAAACTTAGCTGTCAGGGCACAGAGGGATGGGGCAGGGTCGGCACCTTCGGGATTTTGGAGGGAGGGACCCAATGAAAGTTGCACTCTTCAATTCTCATTTTTCTACCCAGGTTGTTTGTCTTAAACCAGGTTCTGCCCAAATGGAAAACATCTGACTTCTTCTGCAAACTGTTCTCCTCCATCTGTTGTTTTAAAAAAATCTGTCTTTGTTTTGACAAACCTCCAAGTAATCATGGCAGCCTCTCTGTAGGTAGTGCCTCCAACCGCATCCTGACATACCTTAGGACCCTCATCTCCCTAATTGTCTGCCATTCTCTCCCTAAACTAATATGAGCTCTCCCAGGGCTCTGCTGTTTTCTTCTAGTTTGAGGTCCTCTCCTCCCAGTGTCCAAAATGCTGCATATGCTCAGAGTAGATACTGTTGAGGAGGTGAATAACCCTCCCCCCCTCCCCCCACCGCCTTGGGCTTGTTACCGCGTCCAAGCTCATACTGCTCACCGCACAGCAAGCCCGTCAGTCGAGAGATGAGGTGTCGGGGCAAGGAATAGTGACTTTTTTAGGAAAGCCAGCAGACCAAGAAGATGGTGGACTCATGTCCCAAAGAACCATCTCGCCTGGGTTTGGATGCTCATTTCCTTCATAGAACAAAGAGGGAGGGGTGAAGTTAAAAAAAAAGGGGGGGGGTGAAGTAAAAAAAAAAAAAAAAGTGATAAGTTGTTGCAAATATTTCCGGTTTGGTTCCAGCCAGCCTCTGAAGGGAATGTGTTAGTTTCTTCTTTCCTGCAGCCATTCACAGGTGGGCCTGGTCAGGATGTTTCCTGTGAGCTAAAAACAGAGGTATTTGAGCTTAACATTCAGGCATGGGAGGAGGGTTCCCAGAGGTGGGCCACTGTTGTACACTTTCAGCTCTAGGCAACATCCCCTTAGTAATTAACTTGTAGTGAAAGCAATAGAATACAAAGGTTAAAGTAAAAGGACCAGACGCAATGTGGAGTCAGATCTGTCCTTCCCTATTGTAGGCTGATAGGCTGTGGGGAGCAGAGAGGGCGTGAATCCTGAGGGTGAGAGCCCAGGAGTTAAGGCGATCCCCCTGGGGCACATTCCTAGTTTGCTCTCTAGAGGTGGGGTTAAGCTGCTTTTATCTTTTAAAAACCAAGAGACTAAAAAACTATATTTCAATCTTAGGCTGATAAGCTCTGTAAGAGGTTATCCTGAATTCCTAGCTGGTCTCCAGCAGAGAAAGGTACTTGAACAGAGTTGACAGTGTCAGATGCCTAATGACAGGAGTGATAATCCCGAACGGCGCTGTTTTTATCTTCCTGCTTCTGGTTTAGAGCTGTGAAGTGATTATATTTAACCCACTGCTTGTGCTCATAAATAATGCTGTAACATAATTTAGGTTACAGAATATTTCTCACAGCCTTTATGTTCTTTATGACTGAAGCTTGTGTTTTCCTTGCGACTGCAAATTCCACACCTCACCACTTGTGCTCACTGACCGCTATTTGATTAAACTTGGAATTACGAGTAGGGGAGCAAAGGGAAATCACTGGGAACTCTATTTATTTCCAGGAAGGAGAAAAGACTGAGTTGCCCCATCTGCTCACTTGCTTGTGAAACAAGATGTGGACTCCTCGTCCTAAGAGTGTCCTGTTCGTTGGGTGGTGGTTAGAAGAGGTGAATCAAAAGCTGAAGGGAGTTTTAATAGCCAGCAACCCCCTCTACTAGCTGTTGAGGCGAGAACTGAGAACAGGTGCCCACTTGGTACCCCGGATGGAAACAGGAGAGCCAAATCGGTAGATCCCTCGGGGCCCGATGTCTCCAAGACCACAGTCCTGTGCCCTGCCTGCTTCTGAAAGTGGGGAAATGACTCCTTCAAGAGCTGAGGCAGACGTGGGTCACACCCAGCCCCCAAGTGAGCTGAGCGCCCAGGCACTGCCTTGGCCGGGACTCAGATTCTGAGCACCGGCTTCCTTTCTAAATCTCTCGGAAGGCTCCGCAGCTTCATCTCCTTCCAGCCTGTGGACACCCGAGCTTTGCAGGCGAGGGTGTGGAAGGCACTGCGGGGTCCCGTGAGGCGGGCTCAGCCCTCACCTGGTAGAACATCACTGCTGAATCTCTCCTGGTTTCTGGGCTCAGTAGAGCTTCCCTCTCTGCTCACCAACCACCTGCCCCCGTGAAAGCAGAGAAAGGAAGCAACACAGTGCTCACAGCTGCCCCAA
The DNA here is from genome assembly GCF_963455315.2 of Globicephala melas. Lineage (NCBI taxonomy): Eukaryota > Metazoa > Chordata > Mammalia > Artiodactyla > Delphinidae > Globicephala > Globicephala melas. Next base: position 112,187,991 of record NC_083319.1, on the reverse strand, counting down.
ACTCCCCATCCTTCTGAAAATGAATCAGGCCTCTCTACCCTGACACCGAATTAAATCTCAGAGACAGAGTTTTGGGGGAAGTAGAAAAGAACAGCTTTATTGCTTTGCCGGGTAAAGGGGGGCCACAGCGGGCTAATGCCCTCAAAACTGCATGTCCCAGAGCTTCCCTGGTGGCGCAGTGGTTGAGAGTCCGCCTGCCGATGCAGGGGACACGGGTTCGTGCCCCGGTCCGGGAAGATCCCACATGCCGCGGAGCAGCTGGGCCCGTGAGCCATGGCCACTGAGCCTGCGCGTCCGGAGCCTGTGCTCCGCAACGGGAGAGGCCACAGCAGTGAGAGGCCCGCGTACCACAAAAAAAAAAAAAAAAAAAAAAACCCAAAAAACTGTGTGTCCCAACCTGGAGGGAGTAGTGAGGAGTTTTATAGGAATGGTTCAAAGAGGGCGTGGTCAGCTCTTGGACATCCTTCTGATTGGTTGGTGGTGAGGTCATCGGGAATCGGCATTGTCAGCCTTCTGGTTCCAACCGGTCTGGGGTCTCCGTGCTTGTGGGCAGCGTGCAGTTAACTTCTCCCACCTGGTGGAGGCTTCAGTATCTGCAAAACAGCCCAAAGATGTTGTTGTGTGTATCTCTTGAGGGGGAACCAGGACCCCGCCCCAAGGCTGCACTATTGTTTCTCCAGACTGTTCCTCCCATGTCTCTGCATCCCCTCCCTTCCCTGATTAGCAGCTGTTTGAACCTGCCCACTGGAACTCAGAGAAGGTCATGCAGCCTGAATGAAGCCTATTTCTAGTAACCAGGAAATGGGGGACACAGAAAGGCTTTTGTGCCCAGGAGCCCCACAGGGCCCTGCTCGGTATCACTTCCTTTTGGGGCCCACTGCTCTTTGGGTCTTGGATCTGCGCCTGGAAGATAAAGGGGAGGGTTTGGGTCCGAGCCTCATCTCCCCAGCCCACGCGCGCTGGATCCTGGGTTGTAGCATTGTTGTCCCCAAGCTCCCTCTGCTCCGGCTTCCGGCTCCTCTTGCAGGTGGGGCTGTTGTTCCTGGTGGGGGGAGGGCAGCTTGTAGCCAGAGCGCGGGACCCGTGCAGTGAGTGGGTGCACCGAGGGTGGCTGGGCGCAGGGCTCGACTGGACTCTGGGCCGTGCCGGGCCCCAGGGGCGGCATGGGGGGCCGCCTTGGGTAACTCTGTCCAGGGGTCCTGGGAACAAGATGGTGCACCAGCTGGACATTGGGGTGTCCACTAGGCCGTTCCTGAAGGCAGGCGTGTGGGCGCTGCAGGCCGTGTAGACGTGGTGGAGAGCCCATCCAAGTTCCCTTACGATCAGACTGCGCGGGGATGCGGAACATCTGTGTCACCCATGCAGTGTAGTCACTTTCTAGGAACCTGACTATGAAGAAATGACCCAGGAAGCCCTTCGTTCCCAAGAAGGGTACGTAGATGCGGAGGATGTGGAATAGAAAGTGACCGTCCAGGCCCTGTCTACCCACTTCCGCTGGCTATAAAAACAGGAAGCATGCCGGTGGAAGCAGAGAGGCAGCAGGTGGGGGCCCGGTCAGGCGGAGGCGTCTGTGCTGGTGGTCATGTGGCAGGTACTCGTTCTTGGTCCCCAGGCTCCACAGAGGCCATCCTTGTCCAGGCAGAGGTGAAGGGGCGCCGTCAGTGTCTGGTCTCCGGGAAGCAGCCGGGCTTGGGGTGCCACCCCTGGGCCTGCCGGGCAGGCGGCCAGCCAGGGAGCCAGGTGGCAGGTGGTTCCAGCTGGAGGTGCTACCGCCAGATGCTGCAGGCGGCCAGCCAGGGCCTTGACTGCCTGGCGCAGTGACACACAGGCCAGGAAGGGCAGAGGGTGTCCGGGGCCCTGGGAGTGAGCAGGCAATGATGTCCAGCAGCGGGTGCAGCGGGGAGGATGTGGTGGTCGTGGGGGCCCGTCCATCCCCTGCGGTGTGCCGCTGCTGTATTCTTGGTGAGATGGAGCTGCGCAGAGCCGGCCCTCACATCAGGAAGCCCTTGTGGGTGTGGGTGCCGCAAAGGCCTCCCGCCACAGGGGCTGGTGACCAGGGCCGGGCTGGTGCTGACCCTGCCGACGTGTCCATCTTTGGGTTCTTCAGGAGCCAGTGCATCCTAGCACTGTGCCGCTGGACCTGCAGGTAGTGGGACTGTGTTTGTCCTTATTTTAAATCAGTAAATACCCTTGTTCTTACTCCCCATCCTCCAACAGTATTTGAAAGTCTCTAGTCTGCTCGTGTTCCTTTTTGTTCTCTTTACTGTCATGACTTAATTTTTTTTAGCATTTTTTTTAGGAAGTTGGGAGGCAGTTGTGTTTCCTGCCACCGTGAATTCCAGCTCAGTTGTCTTCCAAGTAAAAGTTCTTGCAGGCTGGGGTGTCTACCGGGAGACCTACAACACTGGGGCCGAATGGTGTCGCTCCTCGTGGGGAGGGTTAACGGAAGAGGTGCCCTCACCCTCCCACCTTCCCTGGGGGAAGGTATTTGGCCCTGGTGCCTTAGAGAACAGGGTGGGGGGAATTACACTGAGAAGTCAAAACGTCAAGCCTGCTGTGTTCAGAGGCCAAACTCGTGTATTTTGTATTGCCCATAAACCTTTAAGCCACACATGCATTGAATTGCATTGATTTTGTGATGCAGCTTCTTTTCCTCCCATTTTAACACCTGTAAAATCAAAATTCATCCTTCTGTCAATAGCTTCCAGTCAATGAAATACTGCAGTTTAAAATTTCCTAGCAGAAGCTAAAGCACATTCGCTCGGAAGCAACCCAACTTCATCCCGGTCTCGAAGAGTTCCTAGAGATAACATTTTGTGCAAAGTAGCTCGCTATAAACAGTTCTTACCCATACAAGTCACAGAGCACACATCTGTGGGCCAGCGCGAAAACACAGCCAGAACACATCCTGTAAATTGGTTAGGTTATTAGAAATGGAATGATTGTTAAAGAAGGAACCTTTGACATAGCTGTTTAAAGAGATAACAGACAAGATTGTGAAAACATCTTCAGAGAACAAGGAATTGTAAAACAGACCTAACAGAAAGAGAACCAAATAGATAATCCATAAATTCTTTGTATTTGTTTAGTTATATGCAGTAGTTTTCTTTGTTTTTCTTTTCACGATGTCAAAGTAAGGTCATTATTAGGATTCTCCAGAGAATCGGTAGTGTGTGTGTGTGTGTGTGTGTGTGTGTGTGTGTGTGTGTGTGTGTGTGTGTGTGTGTGTGTGTGTGTGTGTGTGTGTGTGTGTGTGTGTGTGTGTGAAGATAGGGAGAGATTTATTTTAAGAAGTGGCTAAAGAGATTGTGAAGACAGCCAACTCCAAAATCTACAGGGCAGGCTAGCAGACTGCAGACCCGGGGAAGAGCTGATGTTGCCACTCAGGTTCAGAGACAGACCCACAGGCAGAATTTTCTCTGCCTTGAGGGGAAGGTCAGTCTTTTTCCTCTTAAGACCTTCAACTGATTGGACGAGGCCCACCCACACCATGGAGGGTCATCTGCTCTACTCAGTGTCTACTGATCTAAATGTTAATCTCATCTAAAAATACCTTCACACCAACATCCAGATTAGTGTCTGACCAAACATCTGGGTACCATGGCCTTGCCAGGTTGATATATAAAATCAACCATCACAATTATATTTCTCATTCTGTACATTTTTGACTTTCTAGAATTATTCTTCAAGCTTGAGAATATTTTCCTTTTGAAGACAACTTTCTGGAACATTTTACTTAGGCTAATTTCAGTGACATGATTCCTTTTTGTAGGAGACTGTATTGTCTCTTACTCTTGTGTGGGGAAAACACTTTATATATTTTAGAGCCATATCTTCAGTAAAAATATATTTTCCTGTATTCTTTTCTATCTCAGAAGTCTGAAAAGTATCCTTGTGACATGTTAGTTAGGATTTCTGGGCCGTACTGTTGCTCCTGTAAATTACGATTCTAGACTGAGCATAACAGGGACCATACTCTGCCTATATGACAGGGGTCATCACATTTTTATATGTAGTTTTTCAATATCACATTGACTCACTAGCCCAGAGATATCTACCTTCTTTTTGAAATGAGCATATTACACAGTAGGTGGAGTTTAGAGTCGTGTTTGGGGGACCATGCTGGCAGCACCGTTGGTTAGAACATAAAACTCAGGAGGAAACAAATGTGGCTTCCCCTGTGGGTGTCCATTTTCTTCATTTGAAACTCCATCTCTAGAGGACTTGTGCCTTTGTACAAAAATGTGAGTTACTGACATATTAGCTGTTAGGTAGATTCAGTACAGAAAAATGATGCAAATCACCCATCATACTGCTGGTGTTTACATAGCTGCATCTTGTATATGAATTACAGCATTTCAAAGAAATTGTTTTGATTTACTTACCTCCGTTTCCCTGACTCGGTCTCTACTTGGAAATAGTACCAAAAATGGGAAACCCCTGAGGAATGTGTCATCAAGGACATTTGTACATGTTAAATTCCCCAGAATTTTTACACACCAACCTATTTCTGCAGAGGCAGAATTCTTCCTCTAAACTTCTTCAAGTTGATGGGTATAGTTTGTTTTCATACCTTCCCTGCTAGAACTGTTCTAGCATCACAGCATGAGTCATAAGCATTTCCTGTCACTTTTTCTTCTTAGGAATGGCTAGGCGAAAATGACAGTTTTCATCTTTGACGGCTGCTAGATCTCTGTGCTTTTTTTTTTTCCGTCAAAGAGTAAATGCAATTTGTTTTTCTCTTAATTTGACGGCATCTCCTTGTCAAAGCCTTCCTTCTTAGATAATTCAATAATCATGTGACAATTACAGCAGATGTTTTTTCCCCAAGGAGTTTTCACAGTTTTGTAGGCTTCAAAGTCGTGGCAGTCACCATAGCCACATAAAGGCACGTGAAATGGCTAGGGCTTGAGGGGTAGATGAGAAAGATTTCATTAGTGCTGGGTGCTACCTACAACCCAGAGGAGCCACGATGCCACAGTAGAGGGAGACGCCACCACTGGCATGGACGTTGGTGGGGATGGAATACACTGTCAGTGACACTTGCTTTGCCCTTGATGACTCTCTGTTTCCCAGCACTCTCCTGGGCCTTGCAGGATGTTTAGCAGTGTCCCTGGCCTCTGTCTGGGAGATCCACCTGGTTGTGACCATCAGAAGATTTCTGGGCACTGCCAAGTGTTCCCAGGGGGTTAGGGGGGCAAACATCACCCCTGGTTGAGAACTCCTGCTCTAAGTCACTGTCATCAATCCTGGTCTCATGAAAGGCTGGGAGAGATACCCCATTTCAGGAATAACAGTCCACGTGGCTTTGGTGAACATCAGCGATGAGAAGTGTCGAAAGTGTCTTTCCAGCCTGTGTTGCTGGACGCAGGACATTGTTGGCTTCCAGGACATTGAAGCCAAACTAGGCAGAGCACACAGGTGTGAGAGCTTACAGGAGGGCCCGGTGCTGCCGAGCGAGACCCAAACAGGGAGAAACACCAAGGTTCAACTAAATCCCTCAAGTCCTCTGAGTCTGCCTAAGTTGCTTTTATTCAGTGCTGGAAGCACACAGAGAAAGTTAGCCATAACCTGAAATACCATCTAATCGCAGCAATGTATTTTGTGGTTTAGATGAGAAAAAAAAAAAAAAGGTAGAAAGCAGGTTTTTATTATTATCTACTGTTGTGAGTACAGATACTTGGGGTTCACAGAAATGGCAGCTGGCCCTGGATTCCTGTTCAGAGCATGAGTTCATACTGAGTTCCATCCCTTGCTGTCTTAAAAAGTTAGAAAAAGCCCAGGTTAAGCCAGATATGAAGCAAATATTATGTGGATAGTAATAGTAACAGTACCATTATTATTATTATTATAGCAAGTAACTTACCTTTTAAGATGCTGGTCATAGTAGATGATTTTAAAGCATAGAGCAAATATAAATTTGTACAATATTGCACACCTCAGGGTTGTGAATTGATGGAAGACAGAGTGCAGTGGACGCCGGGCCCAGTTCAGTGGAAAATGAGGGCACCGGAGTCTCCGCAAAGACCTGTCAGGTGCACCCTCTTACGGGGAGAGTCACACAGGAGTGGGGTTCGCTTGCATCCGTCTCCGGGTGCCCGCTTGTCTTGTCTGGAGGTGTCAGCTGAGTCGGCCTCCTGCTTCAGCTACCCCTCTGAAACTACCTCAGAGGGGTCTCGACGTTTATAAAGACAACAAAAAAGGATGGTTTCGGTATGTTAAACTCACACCAGCAGGAAAATATTAGAGACAATCTAGTTTAGTAAATAGTTGGCTACATACACGTTTGCTGGGAATTGTACTTGACAAATTTAATTGGGCAAAAAAAGCCCCACAGTCTCATATGTTTATTTTTTTCAAAACTAAGTATCCAAGCCCTGCCCCCCGCTTCTTCCTGCCGCATTTACATTAGGGAGACATTGGATGTGAGCCATTTTTTCACACGTTCTCTTTCTTACGCCGGTTGTATATGAATTCAGAAGTTTGAGTTTATTGGAAAACAGGAGAAGGTGTTTAATTGTCACTGCATCACGGCTGTCCACAAAAAATTAAGGTGGCCAGTTTCACTACAGCCGTGTCCGGCAGGCCACAGGGGCCCCTGAGCCTGGGGCTCTGGTGTGTAGAGTCCAGCATCAGAGTCTGTTCTTAGTCACTCCTCTGTGTCTTACATTTTTCTCTTAGGATATTTGTCCTGAGAGAAGGATATATTTTGTTAAGACAATGCTGATCTTTTCACATCATGCATAGCATCATCAATTTTACGTTCCTAGTTTAAATCTGTTTCAGCGACAAGAAAAATGATAAAAGTAACATACCCTTATTATACTTTGCCTTATGAATGTTGAAACAACCATGTTATAACAAGGTTGAACCTTGCTGCTAGATGTCGACACCCTGGAAGGAGTCATTTCAAGATGCTGTGCTGTTCCTAGTGGGCGTGTGCTGTGGGGTCTGTGCCACTTTGCATATGGTGGACCCTTCTCTTCTTTGTGAAGCCCTTCCATGACACCTCTTCTCCATCTTGCCTCTCCTGTTCTTGGATGTGCGTGGAAACGTCCTGAAGCTCTACAGGGCGCATCTGGCCGAATGCCACTTGCCACTTCATGATGTCATCGTCCAGAGACCTCTGTGGGACTTCAGTGGCCTTGAGGGCATCCAGGCACGATCAGTTCAGTGGTGCGTTCTGTGCTTGTCTGTCCTTAGCGTTGGGAATTTAGTTGGCAGAGGTATGGTGGGGTAGGAGGCTTTCTGGGTATGTGTTCTCCAAATTTCTCCTATCTTGCACCTTGACCAAAGCTTTTGAAATGGATAAAAAAAGGAGACCCACACATTAAAGACTGTTTTTAGGTGTTGTGGAAATAGAACATGAGTTCTATCACTAGAACTTTAAACTCTTACTTACTCATTGACTCTGGTGGTAGGTGACAGGCAAGGAGGACTTTGAAGGGGAGTCCTTTTGTTCTCATTGTAGGCAATGGCCTGCCGCTAATTATTACAGGCTTTATCAACCATATTTACAGCTTCACCTGTGTTCCTAATTTGCTACCAAAGGTATGTTTTCTTTCCGCGCAGGCTCTGAAAGTGTCATTCCCACTGCCAGCTACCAGATACGGCTCTGCTCTCTCTTAAAAATCCTCTTAGCTTTGTGTCGCCTCTTCTTTGCACCGGCGGTCGGAGATCGTTAGAGACAGCCTTGGCTTTTTGGCAGGAATAGAGCAGCTTCGAGGCAAAGTCAAACCTGAAAAAAACCTACCACTGTGCAGAAGTCCTTCCTTTCTGATGCTTTCAGTGTCAGGCCATCCAGCACCTTTGTGGCTTCAGAGACCCAGGGTTTAATTGCTCCGTGGGTTCTCTGGATAAAGCAGAAGGAAGAAAAGCCAGGTTTTGATCTCCCATTTAGCAAGGAGACATGGGTGACAGATGTCCACGTTTCCCTCATTTTTCTTTTGGCAGCATTTTCGTCTTTCTCCTCTGAACATATTTTTTCCTGACTTTTAAATCTCTCGTACGTTTTCCCAAGGGGCCAGCCTTGTCTATTTTCTTCACTTAAAAGCATAGGAAAGAAGTTGTTTTTGTTTGATGTCCTGTGTGACCGCCTTGCCAGTAGATGTTGAAACAGACTGCTGTTTAAATGTTAATTCACACCCTTTGCAGGGGAATGGGAGAGCTCACGGAGTTAAAGTTTAAGACGTGGCATAATTAACATGCATCAGGCTGCCGCAAAAACAGGACATTCAGCTTGCAGTGGGCTCATCTCTGTGTTAGAATAACTCCATTTAAACACATCTGTTTATTTATTATCATTATGCTGATAACTGGCAGTAATTAAAGGAGACACTTGATTCCCTGCTATATTATTATGCCTATTGTTCTTATTTATTTCTTTTAAAATTTTATTGTTTAAATTTTATAGTTGATTTACAATGTTGTGTTAATTTCTGCTGTACAGCGAAGTGATTCAGTTATACATACATATATTCTTTTTCATTTTATTTTCCGTTATGTTTGGTCACAGGATATTGAATGTAGTTCCCTGTGTCTACAGTAGGACCTTGTTTATCCATCCTGTATATAACAGTTTGCCTTTGCTAATCCCACACTCCCAATCCATCCCTCCCCCACCATCCCCCCGCTGGCCGGCACAAGTCTGTTCTCTATGTCTTATTATACCTACTATTGTAAGTAATCACTGACATAACTGCTGTCACAGCGTTATTGAAACACATCTATTAGGGTCTTCCTGTTTTAAAATAAAATGTGAAAGAATGTTTTGCCGATTATGGCCCTCAAAAGTATATATTTTGAGTAAAGTTTATTGAATCTGAAAATGTCCTTTCACAAGGATTCAACATCATATAACCATAGAAACAGACATTTTATTTTTGCTCATTGAATCAACCCCTTCAGAATCTAAGAGAACCACCTTTAGTTGGTACATCTTCTTCCGTTTATATTAATCTTGCCTTTACCCACTTAGTCTAAAGGAGAAGGGAATATCACTGTTGGGACATACATAAAACCAGCCTCTTTTGAAAATGAAAGATAACTATTTTGTAGTTTCCATTTGAACCATTGAATGAGAATCAAAATCTTCTTTTAAAGGCAACTCTGAATAATTAACGCAAACTACGGAGACTCTGATTTTTTTTTCCTTAGATGATCTGGTTAATTTGGACTTAGATTTAGCACATACTAAGAATCCTCTCATTGAAGACCACCCGATCGGCTGGACCCTTTCTACTGCTGTCCAGCAAATCATCTTCAGAGTGAAGACTGAAATTTGTCAGCAAGGGAACCAGAAGAGTTTGGACTATAAACCACTTTCGAGGACACTTGGGTGGAAATTGCACGTAGTCCCACTTCAGATGCTGCTCTACGGATCGTTGAGTGGCAGGTCCCATGACAATTAGGCTGGTGCCTGAAAGTGAGAGGGGACTTTCGTACGTGTTGAAGCTCCCATGGTATGTTCTTGACTCTTGTAGGCACCTGAAATATATAACGTAAGACTGTACACTTTACTGCTTTATCTAACATGGGGACGTGGGATGAATTTACTGAATTTTTGGAGGTGCTTTTGTCTCCGGTGTCATTTTTCATCCACAAAGATTTAAAATAATGGAAACTGAATCAGCAGTCATTCTGCTGCTCCTGCTTCAGTCACACCTCTGTTTGGCATATTTTTAGATTTCATCCAGTGAGCGTCACCAGCAGCACGTTTAATTGAATCCTGTTGGCACTCACCCCGGCCCAAGAAAATGTTCTGGCTGATGAGACTACATCATCACGTGTTCAGAATTTAAGGACCGAATGCCCACAGAAACGCAAACTGGAATATCCGTGTACAATCAGGTCGTCAGCGTTTAAAGATTTCTTCATATATCCCGGTGTTATCAAACACTGAGTCCGGCTGCTTGCCGCTTACAAAACAAAATCAATTACATGCTCGCAAACGTCGGTAGAAAGGAAAGGTTCCTTGAATAAGAATGCCGGCAATCTGGGGAGGTGGTGGACTCAGCATGCCCCCAAAACCGCTTCCTAAGATTCTTCTAGGCCCTGGAAGTTTTAAAGGGAAGGAGGGGAGTAATCTCAGGTAATCACCGAGATGGGGGGTCAGGGTCATCGGCGTCGTCCTCCACTGTGTGCAGGCTCGTGGAATCCTCGTCATCTTCCTCTAGATGTTCTCTTGTTCACACAGTTTGTTCGGGAGATTACTGAAGGGGAAGCTTGGGAAGAGATCTGGTCACCTGTTAAGTACTGACTCTTCATTTCTATGTCTTTGATCTATGGGAAGAACCGACAAGTTAGGCAAAGTATTGTGTGATCTAAAGACTTGAAAGCTGTACTTGGGCTGGAGATGAGTAGAGCATGGGGTGCCTGGTGAAAAGTCACGATACAGCTCTGCTGAAGTGACAAGGAAATGGGCTTCCTGCTGAGGGCGTTTTCCTACAAAGAGCTGCTTACAAATCCCTGCTTGTCAGACATCATGCCATTTCTATGGAATTAGGGGTGAAGATGCATCTTCGGTAGTTTCTTTATGCTGACGTGGGGCACCAGATTCTCAGAGTGGGTCAACATGGGTCTGTAGCATCTCTGTGCTGACAATTTCAGTTGCCTGCTTACATACACAGGCAGAGCAAGCTACAATTATTTTGATACCCACAAAAGTATAGATTATTGTGAGCAATATTGTTAATCTCATTCTCTTGAGGCCAGTTCTTGGAACTGTACTAGCCACAGGTTCAGTGATGCTCGAGGTGGAGCAGCTTCTGTCATGGCTACAGTCCAGTCATCAATGCAGTTAGCTTTTTCCCTCTGGTGGCAGTTACAGTATCTGTAAAACAACTCAGGAATGTGCATTAGATGCTGAGTCTGTGCCTCTGTTGTCGTCATCGTTAACTGCTTGGTTTTGTACTTGGGGGGCCCGCAGGGTTCTGCCCGGTTCCACTGGCCTCCACACTGTCTGTTGCCAGGTAAGCAGTCTATCAGAGTGACGTACAGGAACTATGGCAACCTCACTTGTCTCCAGGGGCGTGTAATCAGACAATGATTTGGAAGTTGGGGAAGATCTTTCGTGACAGTCTCTCCTTCACCCGCCACAAGGTTTGGCAGGTGGCCGCCGTTCGATAAGCATTGCCAAATAGAGTGACGAGCTTCCCCGAGGAAACAGGTTTCATTAATTCAATGCACTGGGAAGCAAAATTGTATCTTTTGCTTCAAATTTGAAAAAAAAATTCAGAAAGCTTTAAGCATCTGCTCAGACGCTGGTTACCTCAGACAAAGCACTGTTACTTTGTCCATTGAGCCATCATCTGGTATTTATTAAGCGTCTGTTGTATTTCAAGCTCACGGCCAGATACTACAAATCAAAAATGAGCGACACATGATCTCTGAATGCAGTAGTTCTCTGACCAATGGGGAAAAGACACGTGGAACCCTTTACAGAGTCAGGTATGATGGACAAACACCCTTTATAGAGTGAGCTGTGATGCTCTAGGCGTGCAGAAGAGAGTGTGTACGTGGCGCTTCGGCTGGCAGACTGGAGCAGAAAGGCTGGTGAGGGGTGACTGATGAAAGATGTTGAAGATTTTTCCAGGTGGACAAGGGAATGGTCCTCTGGGCAGAGGAAGTGACTTTTATAGAGGTATAGAGGATTGAGAGGCTATAGTTCAGAACTGCAGCGTACGGATGGGTTGTGGGAAGGTGATGCTGGAAGGAAGTGGATCTTATACGTCGTAGTAAGTCTGGATTTTCCTATAGGAAATGGAACAATGACCCGTATTAATTTTATAGATCTAATGTGGGCCAGATTACCTTGGTGGTGGTCATTCTTTCTCAATATGGCCCAAAGGTCTACCATTTCATCTCAGAACTTGGCTTTAACCATAACAGTGTATTCATCTGCTCATGCGTTCTTTCATGAAATATTTCATAAACATCTAATTTAAGCCAAGCACTGGGGCAGGCTTCATGATGAAGGATTCCTGTGTTGACAGACTTCCAAATGAGTATCTACTTAAACTGTAATAATCTCGGCCCCTAGTGGCCTCCTTATGCACAAACCCAGTGGATTTTGATACCGACCTTGCTCCAAACCCAGAGGAGTCATATATAAAGTAAGAAAAAAGAAAATTTAACATATGTAGATGTATTTAAACAAGGTCTGTGTCTTCATAGACCACACACAAAACAACACAATAAAACAAAGTGGTAAGTAGGGCTGAAGACTGCTGAGATCTAGACTCCTTCAGGATTAAAATGGCCCCTTTGAGGTAGACAGTACTGATTTCTTTTTTTCTTTCTTTATGTAATTAATTTCTAAATTCTTTAAAAATTAAAAAAATTATTAATGTCTAATTTACTTAAGTATTATATTAGTTTCAGGTGCACAACATGGTGATCAATATTTTTATAGATTACACAGCATACAGTTATTTTATAGTATTGAACGTGTTCCCTGTGCTTGACATTTTGTCCCTGTAACTGATAACAAAAACTCATGGTTTGTACTTCTTAATCCCCTTCACCTATTTTGCCCCTCATCCCACCCCCTCCCCTTTGGCATCCACTGGTAACCTAAGTGTCCATCAATAGGTGAATGGATAAAGAATATGTGATATATGTATACACACACACACACACACACACACACACAGAGGAATATTACTCAGCCAAAAAAAAGAAATCTTGCCATTTGTGATAACATGGATAGACCTGGATGACATTCTGCTTAGTGAAATAAGTCAGACAGACCAAGACAAATATTGCACGTTTTCACTTATATGTGGAATCTAAAAAACAAAGCTAAAAAATATAACAAAAAAGAAATAGACTCACAGTACTGATTGCTTCTTAATACAGGAGACTGGGGAGAAGTTTCCTTTCTCAGAAGAGGAAACTGAAAAAAAATGCTGCAGCACCTTTACAGGTCAGTGGATTATACAAAGCTGCACACCTACAAAGGGAGAAAGAAGGGATTAGAGACAGGCACCCAACGAAATCTAAACTGTCGACTGGCTCTCCAGTATCTGCCATATTCCATGGGATAGAAAACCTGCACTGCAAGTATAAGGCATGGTCCTGAATTGGGGCTTCAGCGAGAGACCAGGTGAGGACGCTTACAAACCTCTAGATAAGAAAACAGGGAGGAAGGGGAAGAGTCAGGCAAAGAGAGACACTTTCTCACACGAGTCAGTATAAAGTACTAAGACACGTCAGAAGATCTGATATTAAGGAGGATAGCCAACACAGTCAACAATACGGAGACAAATTTAAAAAGAGGTAAAGTTGATAATTACTTTGAAAAATAAAGGAGTGACATCCATAAAAGAGCAAGAAATTATGAAACAGTGAGCAGAACTAAAATAGATGAATACAAAAGAGAACAAGTTAGAAATTCTAGAAATAAATAACAGGATCACTGCTATAAAACAGATTGATTAAACTGGATCAACTGATGGCGAGACCCAGTCAGAGAGAAAATTAGTCAATTGAAAGGTGGTACTAAGGAATTCATACCACATAGTGGAATGAAAAGGTGTGAAACAGTTCATCCATTCTCCTGTTGGTGGACGTCTTAGTTATTTTGGGCTGTTATCCCAACATATCATGGACTGAGTGGCTTATACACAGCAGAGGTATATTGCTCACAGTTCTGGAGCTGGAAGTCCAAGTTGAAGGTGCCAGCCTGGTTGGGTTCCGGTGAGAGCCCTTTTCTGGGTTACAGACTGCTGATTTCTTGCTATGTCCTCACATGGTGGAAGGGGCAAGGGAGCTCTCGTGGGTCATTTTTATAAGGGCACTAATCCCATTCGTGGGGGTTTGCCCTCATGATCTAATCACCTCCCAAAGGTGATTACACCTCCTAATACCATCATTTTGGAGGTTAGGTTTCAACATAATGAGTTTGAGGGGACACTAACATTCAGACCATAGCAATGAACATTTGGGTTGTTGTCAGTTTTGACTGTTATGAAGTTGCTGCCCATAAACTTTTTCATAGAAGTCTTTTTGCAGACCTGTGTGTTTATTTCTCTTGAGTTGATAACTAGGAATAGAATTGCTGGATTACAGGGTAGGTTGATTTTACAAGAAACTACCAAAATTTTTTTGAGGAGGTTGTATCATTCTACCCTCATCAGCAAATGTGAGAGTTCTCATTGCTCCACGTCCTTGTTTGTACTTGATACTGTCAGTCTTTTCAATTTTATCCATTCTAACGTGTGTGCCTTGGTATCTCATGGTGATTTTAATTTGTGTTCCTCTGATAAGATATTCAACAGCATTTCATATTATATTGGCCTATGTTTGTCATCATTTGTGACATGTCCCAGTATTTTGTTCATTTGTAAAAAAAAATTAAGTCATTTGTTTTTGTTATTTTTGTGTTGTAGGAATTACTCACATATTCTGCATCTGAGTTCTTTGTCAGATATGTGTGTGGCATGTGTCTTCTCCTAGTCTATAGCTTGCATATTCATTTTATTAATGGTATACCTTGAATTTTTATTTTCTTTGAGGTCCAATTTGTCAACTTTTAATTTTATGGTTATTTTTTTAATATATGGTCTAAGACTGCAAATATATTCTCTTATGTCCTAGAAGGGAATATTTACAAACTCATAATTATGCCTTCATATATGGACAGGTGGATTCTTTATAGAGATTTACAGTGTTCATTAAAAATATTCTTCTAATATTTGCTTGTACTATAGAAAATTGCTTATAAATGGGCCCATTTAAAATTTAATATTTCAGGGACTTCCCTGGTGGCACAGTGGTTAAGAATCCACCTGCCAATACAGGAGACCCGGGTTCGAGCCCTGGTCCGGGAAGATCCCACGTCGCGGAGCAACTAAGCCCGTGCGCCACAACTACTGAGGCCGCGTGCTGCAACTACTGAGGCCTGCGCGCCTAGAACCCGTGCTCCACAACAAGAGAAGCCACTGTGATGAGAAGCCCGCGCACCACAATGAAGAGTAGCCCCCACTTGCCACAACTAGAGAAAGCCCCCTTGTAGCAACTAAGACCCAGCACAGCCAAAACTAAATAAGTAAAATAAATAAATTTTAAATTTTTTTAATATTTCAATAATAGATCTGTAGGCTTAAATGGAGGGATTTTCATTTTTAACAATGTACTTCAGAATGAGAGAATCTGATATTATGTACTATGTTATTTTTATATATTCATTTTAGACTACACAAATAATGTATATGCTACTGTTTCCATAATATTTGTTCTTTCCAAGTATAAATTTTAAAATTTGCTTTTTTGCCTTTAACATTGCATGCTTTTCTGCAAAATATAAGTTGTGAGACATGAACTTTTATACGTTAGCTACTGCGGACATTGTGAGCATGTGTGCTAAGTGTTATTAGTATAGCTATTGGGAAGGAATTTAGAAAGAATTAAACATTTCATTAATTTAAAACACTTGACGACACCACTTGTATCTTGTTTTGATCCAATATATTTTCTTTTCAATATGGTGAGAATGCAACAGGGGTCATAATCAAACTTGCCCCCCTTTTTATTTTCCTTCTGTATTTTCAGAAGCTGGAAAACACGAAGGGAAAGGGATTCACAGCTTTTGTTCCTTTGTGTGCCAAGGTTGCCCTTGATACTTACTCCAAAAGGGCCAATGGGACTGTTGTCATACTAAGTTTCAGAGTTTGTCTGGAATTTTTTCTCTGGAATCAATGAGAGTTGTATCTTTCTATTTATTTGCTTTGCTTGTGTTTATTTTTTAACAGCTTTATTGACATATTATTCACATACTGTTCAATTCCCCAATTTGAATTGTACAATTTGACGTTTTTTAGTATATTCATGAGTTGTGCAACCATCATCATGATCAGTTTTAGAGCATTTTTGTCACCCTTAAAAAGAAACCTGGAACTCATTAACGATCACTGTCGACTTCCTCCCTGCCCTCACCCACTCCCCAGTCCTGAGCAACCAGTGGTCTACTTTCTGTCTTTATGGATTTTTCTATTTTGGACATTTCATATAAGTGCAGTCAAACAACGAGTGATCTTTTGTGCCTTGCCTCTTTCACTTAGCATAATGTTTTCACAGTTCATCTACATTGTAGGCTGTATCAGTCCCTCATTCCTTTCTTATGGCTGAATAATATTTCATTATATGGCCATGCCACTTTGTTGCTCCATTCACCAGGTGGTGGAGATTTGGGTTGTTTCCACTTTTTGGCTCTTGCAAATTATGCTGCTCTGAACATTCATGTATGAGTTTTTTGTGTTGACATTTGTTTTCATTCATCTTGGATATATACTTAGGAATGGGATTTTAGGGTCACATGGTAACTCTGCTTTGCATTTTGAGGAATCGTCATTCTGTTTTTCTAAAGTGATAATTTGATTTATTTTAAAATTTACCTTAATCCACTTTCAAAAAGGCGTGCGTCAACTTGTGATAGGTGTTGGGTTTGGCTTTCTCTTTCCTCTCTGTCTTCTGGATAACACATTTCTTCAGCTCACTCTTTATGTGTTCTGCAAAAATACATGATTAAAATAGTTGGAGATGTTGTCTCATCTTAGGGATATATGCCAGAATTTGGCATTATTGACTTTTTAAAATTTGAAATACAGTTGATTTACAATGTTATATTAGTTTCAGGTGTACAACGTAGTGAATTATATTTTTACAGATTATACTTCATTTAAAGTTACTATGAGATATTGGTTATTTTCCCTGTGCTGTACCTTACGTCCTTTTATCTTATTTAATTTTATGCCTAGTAGCCTGTACCTCTTAATCCGCTTCCCCTTCCTTGCCCCTCCCCCCACCCCTCTCACGTGGGACTTTTACGGAGGTGGTGCCTTAGGTACCTAGGATCTTGCCTGAGCTTCTGTTTATGTTCAGTTGCCCCCAAGTAGTGAGATTTTACTTTGTCCGAGCAAGGGTTGCAGGCTGAAAAGGTGGAGCTAGTTGCCACAAACTTGTGCTTCGTCCTTGTAGATTTCAGTTGAATATTATTCCTTGACAAAGTGTAGGTTACCCAGGGATGTTCTTACAGCTTTATTTGCAGGTGTGCTATTACTCCTTATGAGCGGGCATCCAAGGAAACATTGGGGGTTCTGGATCAGTGTATTAAAGCCCTGAGATTAGACAGAACGGGAGGTAGGCTTGCCAGTGTGGTCTAGATCAAGGGCTCAGGTGGAGCTTTCCCTGGACAGAAGGAAGTCTGTGCAGAGGTGAGGGGGCTGAGGGGCAGTTCCATGTGCTGCAGAGACCAGCTGCCCTGTGCAATCTAGAGGGCTTTGAATCCTTTAAAACGGGTCCCCAACCCCCGGGTCGTGGACTGGTACCGGTCCGAGGCCTGTTACAACCCGGGCCACACTGTAGGAGGTGAGTGGCGGGCAAGGGAGCAAAGCTTCATCTGCCGCTCTCCATCGCTCTCCATCACTTACATTACCGCCTGAACCATCCCCCATCCCCTGCCCTGTCCGCAGAAAAATTGTCTGGTCCCTGGTGCCAAAAATGTTGGGGACTACTGCTTTAAATAACCTTTTTTGACATCCCACAGTGGTCCCTGGATGTCCTGGAAGAGGTCTTTGAGTGCTGTCCTCCCAGGACCACTGTGGGATGTCAAGAAACATTATTTAGTGACTCAAAGCCCTCTGGATTGCACAGGGCAGCTGGTCTCTGCAGCATGTGTAACCACCCCTCAGCCCCCTCCCCTCTGCACAGATTTCGTCCAGTTTGGTGGCAGTGTGACGTACTCTCCACTCCTCCAGGAGCAGCTCTCAGATGACATGAGGTGGGAGAAACCCAGTGACGGCTGTCGCAGGCAGCTGGTGAGGACCCCCTGGGGCTGCTGCCAGCAGGAGCAGCTGAAGGGGACAGCTAGCATCTGGAGAGAACGTTCTCTGGGAACTGCATCCAGAGCCACTGCCTTCCACATCTTCTCCTGGGACAATCCAATTAAGTACCAATTTGGAAAGGATGCATTTTTCACTGGTACCTCCCAGCCTTTGTCGATTGAGCACAAGCCATTTATGGGACAATGTGGTGGGTTACTCTTTGCAGTTGTCAACCTGATACTTGTCTTTTATTTATTGTCTTTTATTATTTACTAAGAAGAAAGAGTAAATAATTGCTTTCCAAGAAACTTGGGTGGGTGTGGATCCTCCCAGAAGCACCTGGTTTTATTAACTAGTTCTTAGACTTCTGGTGATGAATGCACTCCGGAAGGAAAAGATCATTTCTGTATCAAAGCTCTAGAACCTGTTTTAACATATTTCAGAAATTATGAAATAAAAATTCAGAAAATAAAGAATAGAGAGAAAATCTTCACACTTACAAGTATTTTTGTTCTGCATTGATATGTCTGCCACATGACTGTTTCTTCCAACATTTTATCTAGCCATGCTGCAGTTAAAATGTATCTTTTTAAAAAATTTACAATGAGGGCAAGAAGCTTTCTGTTATAGCCCATGACTGCTTCATATTATAATTTTAAGGAGGAGCATGAGATTTGGGGTTAGTCACATCTGAGTTAGAATTCCATTCCAGGACATCATAATTTTAGATGTGGAAAAGGACAATTTTCTCAAGTTTACACTTTGCTCAGCTGTTGAATGTGGAGAATACCTGTACTGGGAACATTTCCTGTGAACATGGTGTTGTGATGGCCACGAGTCTTTGTTTTTATCCAGATCAGCAGCTGAGATACCTATTTTTAAGTTCAGTGTGGGTTTAGAGCAGTGGCTCCCAATGCGGGGAGACTCTGCCCTCCAGTATACAGTGGGTGATGCCCGGGTATGTTCTTGGTTCTCGGCTTGATATGGGTGTGCTAGACTGTACATGTGGCATCCAGTGGGTAGAGGCCAGGGATGCTGCTACACGTCCCATTTTGCCCAGGATGGCTTCCCCCTCTCCCCAAGACAGACATATCCAGCCCCAAACGTTGGCTGTAATGAGCTGGATGAACCCTGGTTAGGGGAGGAGAAAGAAGGGAGCTTTCACTGGGCGAAGTCCTGTCTGAAGGGAGACAGTCTGTGGTGGAATATCCCTCTTCTTAAGAGCCAATGGTGAAAAGTAATCTACAGATTCAATGCAATCACTATCAAACTACCAATGGCATTTTTCACAGAACTAGAACAAAAAATTTCACAATTTGTATGGAAACACAAAAGACCCCGAATAGCCAAAGCAATCTTGAGAAAGAAAAACGGAGCTGGAGGAATCAGGCTCCCGGACTTCAGACTATACTACAAAGCTACAGTAATCAAGACAGTATGGTACTGGCACAAAAACAGAAATATAGATTAATGGAACAGGATAGAGCCCAGAGATAAACCCATGCACATATGGTAATCTTACCTTTGATAAAGGAGGCAAGAATATACAATGGAGAAAAGACAGCCTCTTCAATAAGTGATGCTGGGAAAACTGGACAGCTACATGTAAAAGAATGAAATTAGAACACTCCCTAACACCATGCACAAAAATAAATTCAAAATGGATTGAAGGCCTAAATGTAAGGCCAGACACCATAGAGCTCTTAGAGGAAAACATAGGCAGAACACTCTATGACACAAATCACAGCAAGACCCTTTTGACCCACCTCCTAGAGAAATGCAAAGAAAACCAAAAATAAAAAAATGGGATCTAATGAAACTTAAAAGCTTTTGCACAACAAAGGAAACCATAAACAAGACAAAAAGACAACCCTCAGAATGGGAGAAAATATTTGCCAATGAAGCAATTGACAAAGGATTAATCTCCAAAATTTACAAGCAGCTCATGCAGCTCAATATCAAAAAAACAACCCAATCCAAAAATGGGCAGAAGACCTAAATAGACATTTCCCCAGAGAAGATATACGGATTGCCAAAAAACACATGAAAGGATGCTCAACATCACTAATCATTAGAGAAATGCAAATCAAAACCACAATGAGGGATCACCTCACACCAGTCAGAAGGGCCATCATCAAAACAACAAATGTTGGAGAGGGTGTGGAGAGAAGGAACCCTCTTGCACTGTTGGTGGGAATGTAAATTGATACAGCCACTATGGAGAACAGTATGGAGGTTGCTTAAAAAACTAAAAATAGAACTACCATATGACCCAGCAATCCCACTACTGGGCATATACCCTGAGAAAACCATAATTCAAAAAGAGACATGTACCACAATGTTCACTGCAGCAGTCTTTACAATAGCTAGGACATGGAAGCAACCTAAATGTCCATTGACACATGAATGGATAAAGAAGGTGTGGCACATATATACAATGGAATATTACTCAGCCATAAAAAGGAACAAAATTGAGTTATTTGTAATTGGGTGGATGGTCCTAGAGACTGTCATACAGAGTGAAGTAAGAAAGAGAAAAACAAATACCGTATGCTAACACACACACACACACACACACACACGTATATATGGAATCTAAAAAAATTTTTTTTTTTCTGAAGAACCTAGGGGCAGGACAAGAATAAAGATGCAGACATAGAGAATGGACTTGAGGATACGGGGAGGGGGAAGGGTAAGCTGGGACGAAGTGAGAGAGTGGACATAGACATATACACACTACCAAATGTAAAATAGATAGCTCGTGGAAAACAGCCACATAGCACAGGGAGGTCAGCTCCGTGCTTTGTGACCATCTAGAGGGGTGGGATAGGGAGGTGGGAGGAAGACGCAAGAGGGAGGGGATATGGGGATATGTGTATATGTATAGCTGATTCACTTTGTCATAAAGCAGAAACTAACACACCATTGTAAAGCAATTATACTCCAATAAAGATGTTTAAAAAAAAAAGAGCTGATTGTGAGGAAAAGAGCATGTGTCAGTGTCTCAGTTTTGGGTTTTAAGTATTTAAGCTGCTTGAGCCAGATGAGGATGGTTAACATTTAAGAAGAATATATTATACGTTTATCGAAAGCAATGTCATGAACGGTGCTTATATTTTCATCAAAGGGAAGCTGAGCCCTGTAGATACTTTTATGAGTGGGCAAAGCAAAACAGGAACTTAGAAGGCACACATGCCTGACTTCTGTTCCCACCTCTAATACTTGTTGTCTGTGTGACATTGGGGGAGTGACTAAACCTCTCTGAGCCTTGGTTCCTCCACTATAAAGTATAAATAATAATATTCCTCTTAGAATATTGTGAGTTTTGGATTTTATTAGTGTTAATGAAATGATAAAGTATCTGGCATATCATGTAAGATCAATGAATGTCCATTTCTTCTTTCCCATGATGAGGTCTGGGAATTAGACTTGGTAGATGTGAAGACTTTTTGTTTTTAATAAGAAAATTTAATTGGCAGAGGGTACCAGCACCACTGTAAGGACTATATAGATTTTTTAGATTTAAATAATTTTATTAGCTTATTTGTGTGCAGGGTAAAATTTTTAAAATTTTTTTTGTAAGAAATTGGACAAATTGTATTCATTCTGGTCCCCAGTTCTCTTCCCAGAGGCAACTGCTATTTCCAGTTTCTTATGATTTTTCCAGATAAATGAGTCCTTGATATTCTGCACCGAAGTATTGAGGTTAAGGACTGTCTTTAGGAGGACCTATGATAAATGGCAAAGAAAATCAGGGTTGGGAAAGCCCAATTTTACATGTCTAGATGTCAGGGGCTAAAAGTAACAGTCCCGGACAAGATCTGTGATAGAAACAATATATAACAGAGGAAAGAGCACTTCTAGAAGGTAGCATTAGGGCATCAGCTTAGTTGTTGGGGAGAGCATGACCCTAGAGACAGAAGTTATGTCCAGAAGTGAAAAGATTTCTGTGTTCCAAAGAAGAGAATAGTATCAGCAGTTAGGCGGAAGATGTAGCATAAATAGATGTGGAAGAAAAATGTACTCCTTTCCCTCCTGAGGGTCCAGTCTTACATTAAAGTGAAATAATACTGCGCCTGAGTACTGAGGGGAATGTTAAAGGTTTTGTGCATCCACCAAACCACCTGAGGAGTATGAGAACGTATTTGGGATTTACCTCGAGAGTAGACAATACGCAGTTTGAAATCTCTCTGGATTCTATTGATACTCAGCTGAGCCTGTTGCTGGAGAGGGGGAAGTGATGGGAGTGGAGACCACCTGGACCCCAGGCATGATTACAAAACGCCTCCATTCTTTATGCCCCCGGCAAGAGGAATCCTGAGAGCCATCTAGGGTGCGGATTGGGTCACCTCTCCTGTCAGCCCCGTTTGCCGAAGTAGAGGACTTCTGAGCGAACAGCACAGAGAAACCATGGGATTCAGGAGAGCGACCTGCTACTGAATTCCTGTAAGTGTAAGCGAGCGTCAGACCTCACTTGTGTATTCCAGTTGCTGACAAGCTATTTAACTCCTCTGAACCTCAGTTTGCTCTGTCTCCTCTTTGCTGGTCTTTCTGCATAAGAACAACTGATCACTTTTTATTTTCAAGCCATTTCCCTCCAGTTATGTATATAAAACCCCTTTCAAAATAAACTTTATCTAGACAGCCTCCCTGTTCTCTGGACAAAGGGTGTTCCCCCCCCCCCACCACCGACGTCATCCAGGCTTGAAATCTGTTCTTGTCACTCCTCTGGTTTCTTAAACCCTGTCCTTCCTCCACATTCATGTGTTAATCCTTTATTCATACTGTATTTTTATTCATTGCCATGATTGGATCGCACTTCTACCTGCTAGGCTGACCCGTCACAACGTCCAGGCTTGAGCGTCTGCGTAGCCGCTGGTGGTGTTCTTCCCTTCAGCGTGCTGTCCACACCCGTCGGGGCGCCCAGTTGGAGTCTGTGCCACATATTCGTCTTCCATGAAAGGTGCTTCCTGGCTTCCGCACAGCTGGCGATGTGACACTCACTGTATAGATCCCCTCTGCCTCCAGGCCGACTGGTCACTGCATCCCACATCTCACCCCGTTACCAACCCTGGAGCCCCACTGATGTGTGGTGAGGTTTTCACACATATTTTGTGCCGTGTGCATATGACACCTACAGTGTAGACACATAAGACCTAGATGGTGTTTCTCACGCGGCATGACGTTTCTGTTTTATCCATTTCCTACTCTAACCTGTGAGCTCCTTGAGGATGAGGGCCATGTATTTTCAACTTGGTACCCAAGAGCATGGTATGGTGCCTCGTACATGCACATGATCAAGGTTGAATGAACCCGTGTGAGAACCACACACTCTAAGCTCACAGTGTTGACATTACATCTTTTACATGATGAAGCTCTGATATTCAAGCATGGTCTGAAGTAACACCGTTTTCCTCTGTGAATCTTGTTTGGGTGTTGTTTTTTTTATTGATTTCTGAGATTTCTTTCCAAGGGAAATGATATTCATTAGTTTAACACTCTCGAGCTCTGATTTGGGGTCTCCTACCTGGAGTGAAGGGGAGGAGTCTGGTGGGTAGTTTGGAAACAGAACTGGAGCCCATGGACCTAAGCTCCTCTCTCTTCACCTGTTTCTGGGTGACACGTGGTCCCTGGAAACACGGTCTAGCATACTCCTCACACCACGGAACCAGGCTGTGGCTGTTCAGTGCTGCCTTGGCTGGCTGGGTCAGTCTGTCTAATTTGGGGATGTAGAATTTGTAGACCCTTTAGAATTGTAGTTCTAGGCACTTTAAAATTTAAATATGTTGGGGCTTCCCTGGTGGCGCAGTGGTTGGGAGTCCACCTGCCGATGCAGGGGACGCGTGTTCGTGCCCCGGTCCGGGAGGATCCTACATGCCGCGGAGCGTCTGGGCCCGTGAACCATGGCCGCTGAGCCTGCGCGTCTGGAGCCTGTGCTCCGCAACGGGAGAGGCCACAACAGTGAGAGGCCCGCGTACCGCAAAAAAAAAAAAAAAAATTAAATATGTTTACCTATTTTCTGAGTTCATATATTTCCTTTTCCTATAGACATTGATGCTCTCCTGTGTTCTATCTGCATGTTTATATATTAAATGTTCAATAATTTGTGAAATAATTCTACTTACTTTCTATAAGAATAAGGTAAAACCTTTTAAAAAAGCTACATCTACCTGGTAGCCTCATTAACATTTTACTAAACTAATTTTTGATTTATCTCTAACTTTGCTGACATTTATTGTATTTTTCTGTCATGTAGCCTAGGGTACTACAAACTCTTACGTGATTTAAATGTGAGAAGCCCTTTTTAAGCTGTCAGGTGCAATTATTTACATCATTTTGCTATTAAAATTAGAAATTTTCAAAAGTAATTTCCTTGATGATTATATAGCCTAATATTTTTTAAATTATAGGGAAATCAGAACACTTTCCGATTTCCTCTTTTTCTGTCTTGCCTTATTTTCTTTACTTCGTGCTGGCCAGTCTCCATTGGGTCCCTATTTTTCTTCTCCTTCATATTCCTACTAGTTAATCATCCACAGTTGGCTATGGGGAGATCGCTGCTTTAAGGCTAGATTCATCAGCTTGGTGGTTGTGGTATTTTGGTGATTTATGGATGTTTATGACTCAAGTATGGATACAAACAAGGGCTGTCAAAATACCACTGTTTTCCTTCCCAGCTCGCTGTGGTGCCTGACCATCCATGAACCAAACCAAATAGACAAAAATCTATAATTGCGAAAGCAGTCACACCTCCAGCAGGAAAGACCCCAAGACGGATTGCCGCAGACAGCCTCAGGTAAACCAGCAGAGCACGACGGCATGGGCCGCCTTGAACTGCATTGGTTCCAGAAGCAAGAATTAGTAAGATAGTCAAACGTTCTCATTACATGCACGTCCATCGTTAGGAGGCATGTCGTTCACTTTGGTTTTTCTGGTTTACCTTTTCCAGGCTTTGCAGAAGGGCTGCTTGAGGGAAAGAGAGAGGAAATGTAAACATCTGTATATGCTGAATGTTTTGCATTAGTTAATCAGCAGTTCACCCTTATTGGATGGTGTGTGGGTGATAGTGATGTGACCTGAGGGCATCCAGAAAAAAAAAGTTCCAGACTCAGTTAGTGAAACTGTCCAGTGCTGACAAGGACATAGAAACAGGCAGGGGGAGATATAAAAGAAATGGTCCTTGGCCCATGGTGTATGTACTGTGCCTGGGACATTTAATGATGAAGATTATTGGAAGCCATCAGCCTGTTATCTAATCCATTATTTCAACCCTCTTGTTTGGGGCAGATAAAAATGACTGCTTCTAACTGAAAGAAAGGTGAAAGCATGTACAGTGGTTTCTATTAAATGAAAATGTTTTTCGTGGCTAAATCAAATAAGCATCATGTTTTAGGGAAATTGACATACTCTTAACTGCCATACTTCTGTCAATCATGTTGAAATTAAATAAGGAATATATACATTTAAAAGAGCCAAGGGTGATTATTTAAGTAATGAAAGTGATGATTATAGAATTTTACTCTTAAAAAAGTGTTACATTGAAATTAACCATCTGTATTACAGCCTTATTACTAATATAGTAAATATTTTACATTTATTTCTGAAATACTATAATAAGACATTATAGCAATTTAAATTTGTATTATATAAGAAATGGCTCTCCTATGGCTGGCTTCTATTCTTAAATGGTTTAATATGTAAGTAAGTCCTCTGTAAAGTGTGATATGCAATTCTCTTGTAACCTTTTCTAAAAAATAGAATGAGAATGTTTCAAAAGGTTTGGAAGGCTTCAGATACTCTGAAGTTTATCTGGCACTAAAAAAGGACTTGGAAGACACATCCACCCCCCAAAAAATAGCAAAGTAGGCAATGCCATTTTCCAAAATATTGACTCTTAAATGTTAATATACTCTTAAGACTTTGAATGCTTAAGAGCTTAATGTCATCTTGTAATCATTTTATTATTTCAGAATTTCAAATACACACACACACACACACACTCATGGCTTTCCACATTTTCCAAATTTGCCTCATTTTTCACCTTTTCCTTCTGATTTTCCTACTTTTTCCTGTTGTCTTTGGAGATTATACTTTTAAATATTTCTCTCCAGACTTTGATCATGTCTGTAACGTGCGCTATTTCTGTATGAACTCGGAGGGAATGAAGAATCTTTGACTTCACTAATGTCAGCTCCGTAACAGGACAGGGATGTGTCTGACAGATTAGCCAACACAGTTCAAGAATGTAAGGGTCCTTGGATGACAAACAGTACTCATGCTCAAAGGACATCTGGATGGATGGGAGCCTGTTTCGTGGAATCCGCATGGCGGGCAGGGGCTCCCTGGGCCCCATGCAGTGCAGGAAACCTCAGCCATCTGTGATCACTCCTGCGTGAATTACTGATACCAGGAGCTGCCGGAAGGTCGGACCTGATTCTCAGGTGTTCTTCCTATAGTCCTGGCCTCTCATGAGAGTCTGGTCAGGAGGCAAAACCTGGACAGCATCCCCAAAGCTGGGAGCGGGTCTAGATGTTTGAGGAGTATGTGTGGTTTCCTAAAGCTCTGTAATGAAGTACCACCAGCTGAGTGGCTTAGACAACAGAAATTGACTCTCACAGTTTGGAGGTCAGGAGCCCGTGATCAAGGTGTGTGCAGCTTGGCTCCTTATGAAGCTCTGTGGCCTTTTCTCCCCCTCTCTGTGTCCTGTTTGTCTTGTCTTGTAGCAGAATGCCCAACACAGAACATAACTGCACATATTTGGCCATGCCACAGCGGGGAGTGCTTAAGTACAAATGGGAGATGTGATTTAAAAAGTGAACATTTAAACACAGCTCAGGTCCTACAGGCATGTGGACCCCAGGGCTACGGGGTGGAGCTGCCTTGCCTGAGGTGCAAACCAGCCTGTTCCAGGCTCTCTCCTGGCTCCTGGGGCTTTGCTGGCAGCGTCTGGGGTTCCTTTCCTGGAGATGCATCACCCCAGTCTTTGCCTCTGTGTTCGCACATAGTGTCCCCGTGTGTGCGTGCCTTTCTCCACATTTTCCCTTTTTATGAGGACATTTGGATGAGGGGCCCACCCTGTTCCCAGCCTGACTGCATTTTAGCTATAACCACATTTGCAATGATCCTATTTCCAAATAGGGTCACCATCTGAGGCACCATGGGTTAGGACTTGAGCATATGAATTTTTGGAGACACGCTTCCATCCGTAACAGAGTGCCTAGGAGGCCAGTGGTTCTGGAAACCATGAATGGGGTGCAGTGCGAGGGTGGTGGGGGGCTGAGGTCAGAGAAATAACAGCTGCCGGGTTGTCTCGGGTCTTATGGGTCAGTATAACCTCTAAGGTTTTTACTTTGAGGGACATAGGGTTTTTCTGTTTGTTTGCTTGTTTGTTTGTTTGCGGTACGCGGGCCTCTCACTGTTGTGGCCTCTCCCGTTGCGGAGCACAGCCTCCTGACGCGCAGGCTCAGCGGCCATGGCTCACGGGCCCAGCCGCTCCGCGGCATGTGGGATCCTCCCGGACCGGGGCACGAACCCGTGTCCCCTGCATCGGCAGGCGGACTCTCAACCACTGCGCCACCAGGGAAGCCCGGTAGCCTTCTTTTGAAGTGATTTTTTGCCTCTTTGCAGAAAGTAGTGTTTAGAGACATTCACACAGATTTTCCATGAGTATATGGGTGTTTTTCTGTAGACACTTGAAGCCAGTTATTCACAATGTTTAACACCTGGCTTATCTGGCTTTGATTCATTAGTTTATTGTTGATTCAATTGAAGTTCATTGTTGACTTTCTGCATGTGTCAGGGATTGTGGAGAACGAAGCACAAAACTTATTTTGACCTGTTTATTTCCCTTGGGAAGCTCTTAAAATGCCTTGGAGACACCACTTTTAAAACAGAGCACATTTACTGATGAGGCTCGCATGGGGCATTTGGGTCGTCAAGGCTGCGTATCGTTGGCCTTCTTTCCCTTTGCTCTCAGCTGTTGGTTTTCTGTCGTTCGGTTCTGGTGTCCTCATCTCTGCTCCGTCTTCCTAGTGGACAAGTAGTGGCATCCAGCTAGGAGATCCTGGGAGCCGAATCAAGTGGAGCGAGGCGGGGAGAAAGAAGGTCAAGCTCATGTGGTTCAAGGATGGAGTTCTGGACAGAGAAGCAGAACTGGTGAACCACACATTACTCAGTCGTAATCTGGGGACAAAATGTGCTAATGAGAGAAGGACATACACGGGCAGCAGACTTGACAGCAGAAGAAATGAGGGTCAATGTGAATTATGGACTAGTTTCCAGTGATGCCGCACCACCCCCTCCCAGTGTATCCATTGGACCGCCCCCCACCCCCATACACAGACTCAGGTACTTTTGGAGCTACAGTGCTTTCAACTCGATAACGACAGACTCATGAGTGGATGAGAACACACGTCTTTAGTGACTGCAACATACCTTCATGGCTGGTGTAAATCACTGTATGGTATATGTCTCCAGACGGGTCTGACCAGTAACCCCTGAGCAATCCAAGGGAAGAAGAGGTTGTCTTTAATTCTCATCAGTCAACCTCCCTCTGTTGTTCGTCTCAGGCCCAGGCCCCAGAACCTTCCTTGACTGCTCTTCACACTCTTAAGTTATGCCAGTTATGCTAACGCCCCTTCTGCTCCGTCTGTTGGTTTTACACTGACTCGTGTTTATGAGCCCACTGGCCTCAGTCCTGATGGACATACACCCCGTGAGGTGCATGTCATGTTGATCTCATCCTGTCTGACTGCCCTCAGCTCAAGACGGAGGGATGACCCCAGTCTACTTCCCCTACTTAGGACACACTTGGTTACAAGAGATGCAGGGAGCTTCTTACCTCTTCTGTAAACTCATGTTTACATAAGCATTGGCTAAGCTCAGAGTCACTGTTTTCCTTACTGGTCAGAGCAATCTTCATTTTCTTCCAGGGTCATAGTTAGAAGTCTGACTCAGATAAGAATTTCGTCTTTGCTGGTGGGAGGATGAGTAGGCCGCATCAGCTGATTATTGCTGTTTTTCATGGTATTCCACACTGTGTTTACACTGTTGATACATGACCTTTTTACACCAACCACAAACTTTCATATTCTGGTTTTTCCTACTTGGGAATGAAGGAGAGGAGGAAATATGACTCAGTAGGAATGCATTTTTTGGTATTTGTATTTGCTTTTCCTAGTGCTCATTGGACTTTAGGTCTCAGCAAATGTTGAGGTGTTCTCTGGATGCAAACAATTATAAATGTATACAGTTGGAAGTAAAAGTGGGGATTAAAGAGAAATCGGAAAATGACATAAAGTTAGAAAAAAAACTCTTAACATACAAGCAAATTAATAAAATCTAAGGATCCATGTATTGTGCAGAAATACCGAAGTGGGTCTTGAAGAAAGAAAGTTCCTCATGTCTTTGAGGTTGATGAGAGAAAACCTTATGGAATCAGAATGACTTTATGTTTACAGATCTCTGAGGAAAGGCAGGGACTCGTGGGTCGACAGGAGTGTTGGATATCATTGTAAGAAAGGACTATCTGACACGTCAATCTTCCTACCTGTCGTGCCCTTCGGTACCTTCCAAAATGGTAGTTGTCATGTATTCTTTAATTGCTCTCTAGGGACTTATCGGGAAACATTGTTTTGTCATATATTACTAAAACAGTTTTTAAAATATCTTGATACTGTTACCAGACAAACGTTCATGTAGCAAGGCCAAATAAACCTAAATGTTGGAGCTTGGAGCAGAGAAAGGTTTACTGCAGGGCCAAGCAAGGAGAATGGGTGGTTTGTGCTCAAAAACCCTGAACTCCCCCATGGTTTTCAAAGACTTCTTATAGGCAAAATTTGGGATGAGGGCTGCAGTGTGTGTGACTTTTTTCTGATTGTTTGGTGGTGAGGTAACAGGGTGATGCTCCAGGAATCTTGTACTTAACCTGAAGTTACCATCCTCTACCTGGTTGGTGGGTGGGAAGCCTTAGTCCCTGCAGAAGAACTCGCAGATACTGTTCTGTGTATCCCTTGAGGGGGAACCAGGATCCTGCCCCAAGGCTGCACTATTGTTTCTGACTGCTCCTCCCTTGTCTCTGCATCCCCTCCCTTCTCTGATTAGCAGCCGTTTGAATCTGCCCTTTGGAACTCAGGAAAGGTCAAGGAGGGTGAATGAAGCCTATTTCCTACAAATAAGAAAATGGGGTGAGGGGGGACAGGCTTTTGTGCCCAGAAGGGCCCCACAGGGTCCTGCTCAGTTACAATATTTTCAAATCAAATGCTAAGATAAAAGCTTTTGCTAGACCACGTGACAGTTTAAATTTGAAAACAGAGGCCTGAATATTACAATTTTTTCAAAACATAATTTACGTATACCTTTTTCTTTTTTTTTTCAGGTAGGACAAGTGGGTCTTTCATTGAGTGTTGAAGGTGAATCAGGACTTTTAGGCAGAACTGTGCATCAGGCTATAACAAACTCTGTGTGGGTTTTAATGCCTCTGATGAGGTTATAATGCCCTCACCATTTGTGGAGCGAGGGATGGAGTGAAATTTATTTTTATTAATATACTTTTATCTTTGTCGAGCTGACATTTTCTTTTGAAAGCTCCCCCAAATGACACCTGTGTCAGGAAGAAATGTTTTCAACCTGATCTTGTCCCTGAAGATGGCTGTAGTGAGACTGCAGAGGATCAGAGGATATCAAGGGAGATTTGCTAGAGCTTATCCAAGGATTTAAGGCATTTAAACATGTTCCAAAACTGTGTGAAACATATATCACAGATATGGATACTTGGGGATGACAGTGGGTTCAGTAGCCAAAGGTTGTGTCTAAGGATGAAGCTGTGGTCCGCAGAATTTAGCCTGAGCTACTCGGTGCTGGGAATCTTAGTCGGTAGCGGCAGGGGCCTGTATTTAGCCGGATCTTTGTGGGTTTGACCTTTTCCTACTGGAGAATGCCAAATTGTCCCCTTTTTTGTCTTTTACAGGGATTCAACCCTTCTACTTCCTTCTTCCCATTTATTTTCTTACCAATTCCTATTCCTAGGCTTTTGAGGACCTATATTGGCTTTTCTTAAAATGTTTCAGGGAGGGAAATTGTGACTTAATACGTTTTCTAAAGTGACTGTAAATTAGCAAGTCAGAAACTGCACATGGTGGGGTGATAGGCTTGTAGCTGATAAACAAAGGACATGATTCCAGGAGTGCACTTCCAGATACAAAGGGAGACGTGTAGATTTCCCCATGGAGGGCTGGTTGCCCATCCTCAGCTTCTGGTCTAGAGGTGCCAGCTTTCTTCCAATGTTTCGCTCAGTCTGTGCAGGCTGCTGTAGCAGAACACCATAAACTGGGTGACTTAAACAACAGACACTTGTCTCTCACAGTTCTGGAGGCTGGAAGGCTAAAAGCAAGGTGCTGGCAAATTCAGAGACTGGCGAGGCCAGCTTCCTGGTTCACAGATGGCTGTGTTGTCACTGCATCCTCACACGGCAGTAGGGGCTGGGAGCTCTCTGGGATCTCTTTTATAAGGGTACGAATCCCATTCCTGAGTCCTCCACCCTCCTGACCTCATCACCTCCTGAAGGCCCCACCTCCAAATACCATCACATTTGGGGATTAGGTTTCAACCTATGATTTTCAGTCTACAGCAGCCTTTCTTCCAGAAAATGGTTTATGTGAGTCAAGTTGGTATGGAAACATAACATTAAAGTGGGCACAGTGACCTTTGGGAATTACCTAACCGAACAAACTAACCTTTTAAGACTGCATCGTGGAGCGTTCCAGAATGTTCTGGCTCCTGGTAGGCTTCTTTTGGAAGCTCCAGTTTCTCTGTCCTAAAGGAAATGCCAGATTGTTTTCTTCCAACTAAGACTTGGGTCTCTGTGGGGTGTACAAAACCAATCATGATAGTAGAGGAATCCCCTGGAGGGGGCGAGTTTTTTATTTTTTCTTTAAATCAAGCAAATGAATTCAAGTCTTTATGTTTCCAGATTTGTAGCCGTAAGATAATGTCCTTTTCATGTAAAGAGTCTTTAGAGCACTTTTTATTTAAAGTTTTATATCTGTTTCTATGGCAATCTATTTCAGCGGCTGCAGGCTCTGCTTTTTCGGCACATAAGTTTTGCTGTGCTGTTCAAATCAAGCCACGTTCTTGTCCCGCCATCTGCACTGCAGAGCCCAGAGTGGCTACTGCTGTGCATCTTCTTGCTGATATAAGGGCTTGTCCCTCAGGAGAGGCACCAGAGGGGCGCCGTGTAGTTAGCAATCAGCAGAGATTCTCACAGAAAGACAGAAACTATAAATACCAGTCATTTGTCTGAACTCGTGAAGGCAAAAGAGTTCCTTTCTAAGCTTACAGGGTCCAGGAAGAATGCAAGGGAAATCGTGGAATACAGAACAGTAAGGGATTTGTATTAAATTCAGAACCTTTGACAGGAAGGCAACGGGGACCTCACATGTGAAATTTTTTATCCTATTTCCATCTTAAAACAGGTGGAAAAGAAGTCTACTGTGTTTATGGTTCCAGGAAAGTGGGTTTTGTTTCCAGTCTAACAGAATCTTTGGGGTCCATTCTTTTCAGTAATTTAACTTTTTGATTCTACTTTCTGGTGAGAGGTTCTGTGTAAGAAGAGGTGAAGCTCACTCAACAGACGTACTTCCTTGTGTCCTGACCACGGAGGGGAGGGAGTCCCAGGCCCTCTCCAGGGGTGGCGGACTCTGCCTCAGGGCTGTTGTGTCTCCACACCGCACCTGTCCTGGACCTACAGGTTTTCTGGGTTTCTGCGCTAGTAAGCGGTTGGGAAGTGCCTGCAGGAGATGCCAGGGAATGAAATCCCCTGTTATCAGAGAGCTTTTAGGCAAGTGGTGAGTTGATAGTTCTGTTGTGTGTGTTTTCTCCAACACCAAGCAATTCTCTGATACTCGGCACACACCGACTGGGTATCCTACAAATGGGATTCAATTCTAACGCTGTCTGTCTACCTGGAGCGGCCTCAGTTCACACAGAGTAAGGTCTCAGTCCCACAAGACTGCCCCCTTTTCAGATGCCAGCCACAAGTCCAGGTTGTCACCTGCGCTTCTGACCAACTGGTTACCAATTGGAGGTTCTCACGGCCCCTTCCTTGGGTTTGATTAATTTGGTTAATTCTCACAGCAGAGAAACATTTACTTATGTTATTTTATTTTATTTTTTATTCTCATTTTATTTTAACCTTATTGAAGTATAGTTGATTTACAATGTAGTGTTAATTTCTGCTGTACAACAACGTGACTCAGTTATACATACATACATATATATATATATATATACACACATTCTTTTTCATATTCTTTTCCATTATGGTTTATCCCAGGATATTAAATATAGTTCCCTGTGCTATACAGTAGGACCTTGTTGTTTATCCATCCTGTACATAATAGTTTGCATCTGCTAATCCCACACTCCCAATCCTTCCCTCCCTCACCCCTCACCCCGCTTGGAAACCACAAGTCTGTTCTCTAAGTCTGTGAGTCTGTTTCTGTTTTGCAGAGAAGTTTATTTGTGTCTTATTTTAGATTCCACGTGTAAGTGATATCATATGGTATTTTAAATGGTAGAAAAATCAATGATTTTAAGTATATAAGGGAAATTATTGCTTAGATTTCCATCTAAATCTGTGATAAAATAGATCCTATAATATGTGAGAAAATGCTTCATAAATTGAAAAGAGCTGTAATAGTATTAATGCTTTCAGTTTGTATTTTAACTCAACTTTTGGTTATCCGGAGCAAGGTGACCTTATAATGAATCCACAGAGCATGTTGGTTTCCAACATCCCTTTGTGTTCACAGGTGGGTGCTCACCTGCCCGAGAGGAGCTGTTACATAGAGAACGGTGTGAGGGCGGCCTGGGTGGACCAGTCTCAGTGACTGATAAGCCCCCATCTAGGCATCCCCATTTCCACCGCCATCAGGAGGCAGGTAAACGTTCCCATCTTGAGAGCTGAAGCTTGCTTGGGTGACCTAGGACACAGCCAGGACTTCCATCTCCTGCCAAGTCCCGTGGAGCAGAGCACTACTGACACTTTGGACTGGGTGCCTCTGTGTTGTTGGGACTCTTCTACACTTCGTAGCATGTTTAGCAGCATTCTTGGCCTCTCCTCCCTGGATGCCACTAGCATCCCCTCTACTGGTAATGGCAACTAACATTATCCCCAGACATGGCAACATCACCTCCGATTGAGAACCACTGTTCTAGAGGGTAAATCCTTGACTACACAGATGTCTCTGGGACGGTAATACCGAAAACGGAAGCGTCCAGGGGTCTGTGCGTGTGACAGGTAGCCCGAGGAAGGTGTGATACAGCGATGTGATAAAGGGTGTGGGCAAAGTTGAACATGGCAGACAAGTGAATTCTGGACGATGGGCTGCTAGAATTTTCACTTACATTTTCTTTTTGAAGTAAACCTAAGTAAGTGTCATTGAAATTCAAGACCTTGCTCTGGAGAACTGCTCCTGAGTATATTCTGATAGCAGCTTTCTATTTTATCTAAAACAGTGCCTTTCATCTTTCTTTACACATCCTATTTCCCAAGCACTTAATCACATTGATGCTCACTTTTGGACGATTTCCAGGGTTGGCATGTCTGGATAAAGTCTTGGGATGCTGAGAAAGAAAAGGTGGAGGAAGAGGGAGGGTATCAGAGGGATTTCTGAATTAGAGTAAGATATCAAAATATTTTGCTAATAAGTGCAATGAGAAGTAAAGGATTTGCAAGGAAGAAGGATAAAACACCGACGGAGGGACCTTGTATCTCCTCTTGAAATTTAATAAGGTGTAGTAGTGTGACATCGTGACTTAAAAGTTTTGAGAGTTAGTGAAGAAATAACCTACGAAACAGTATAAAATTAACATGAGCCAGTAGATGGTAAGCTAGGAAAAAATCACTCTATTGACTCACATATTAATAACCTGATTTTTCTCTTAAGCAGAGTTTCATTTAGGTTTTGGAATGAAAGGATCTTATAAATCATTCTCAGGGAAATGCAGTTTCATGATAGATGCACATCCCCTATCCCCTGAAACTTGATTCAGCTGTTCTAAGGCTTTTTTGCTGTTTACTGTGGTGCCACTTTATGATGTCACATCCACAAAGCCTCCATTATTTTCTTTTTTTTTAAACATCTTTATTGGAGTATAATTGCTTTACAATGGTGTGTTAGTTTCTGCTTTATAACAAGTGAATCAGCTATACATATACATATACCCCCATATCTCCTCACTCTTGCGTCTCCCTCCCACCCTCCCTATCCCACCCCTCTAGGTGGTCACAAAGCACCGAGCTGATCTCCCTGTGCTATGCAGTTGCTCTCCACTAGCTATCTATTTTATGTTTGGTAGTGTATATATGTCCATGCCACTCTCTCACTTCATCCCAGCTTACCCTTCCCCCTCCCCGTGTCCTCAAGTCCATTCTCTACACGTGCGTCTTCATTCCTGTCCTGCCCCTACGTTCTTCAGAACCTTTTTTTTTTTTTTCAGCTTCCATATATATGTGTTAGCATACGGTATTTGTTTTTCTCTTTCTGACTTACTTCACTCTGTATGACAGATGCTAGGTCCATCCACATCACTACAAATAACTCAGTTTCGTTTCTTTCTTTGCCTGAGAAATATTCCACTGTATATATGTGTCACATCTTCTTTATCCATTGATCTGTTGATGGACACTTAGGTTGCTTCCATGTCCTGGCTACTGTAAAGAGAGCTGAAGTGAACATTGTGGTACATGACTCTTTTGGAATTATGGTTTTCTCAGGGTATATACCTAGTGGGGGGATTGCTGTGTCGTATGGTAGTTCTATTTTTAGTTTTTTACGGAACCTCTATACTGTTCACCATAGTGGCTGTATCAATTTACATACCCACCAACAGTGCAAGAGGGTTCCCTTTTCTCCACACCCTCTCCAGCATTTATTGTTTGTAGATTTTTGGATGATGGCCATTCTGACTGGTATGAGGTGATCCCTCACTGCAGTGCTGATTTGCATTTCTCTAATGATTAGTGATGTTAAGCATCATTTCATGTGTTTGTTGGCCATCTGTATATCTTCTTTGGAGAAATGTCAATTTAGGTCTTCTGCCCATTTTTGTATTGGGTTGTTTGTGTTTTTGATATTGAGCTGCATGAGCTGCTTGTAAATTTTGGAGATTAATCCTTTGTCAATTGCATCAGTTGCAAATATTTTCTCCCATTCTGAGGGTTGCCTTTTCATCTTGTTTATGGTTTCCTTTGCTGTGCAAAAGCTTTTAAGTTTCATTAGGTCCCATTTGTTTATTTTTGTTTTTCTTTCCATCTCTCTAGGAGGTGGATCAAAAAGCATCTTGCTGTGATTTATGTCATAGAGTGTTCTGCGTATGTTTTCTTCTAAGAATTTGATAGTGTCTGGCCTTACCTTTAGGTCTTTAATCCATTTTGAGTTTATTTTTGTGTATGGTGTTAGGGAGTGTTCTAATTTCATTCTTTACATGTACCTGTCCAGTTTTCCTAGCACCACTTATGGAAGAGGCTGTCTTTTCTCCACTGTATATTCTTGCCTCCTTTATCAAAGGTAAGGTGACCATATGTGCGTGGGTTTATCTCTGGGATTTCTATCCTGTTCCATTGACCTGTATTTGTTTTTGTGTCAGTACCATACTGTCTTGATTACTGTAGCTTTGTAGTATAGTCTGAAGTCCAGGAGTCTTATTCCTCCAGCTGCATTTTTCTCAAGATTGCTTTGGCTATTTGGAGTCTTTTGTGTTTCCATACAAATTGTGAAATTTTTTGTTCGTGTTCTGTGGAAAATGCCATTGGTAGTTTGATAGGGATTTCATTGAATCTGTAGATTCCTTTGGGTAGTATAGTTATTTTCACAATGTTGATTCTTCCAACCAGTTACATGGTATATCTCTCCATCTATTTGTATCATCTTTAATTTCTTTCATCAGTGTCTTATAATTTTCGGCCTACAGGTCTTTTGTCTCCTTAGGTAGGTTTATTCTTAGGTGTTTTATTCTTTTTGTTGCAGCAGTAAATGGCAGTGTTTCCTTAATTTCTCTTGCAGATTTTTCATCATTAGTGTATCGGAATGGAAGAGATTTCTGTGCATTAATTTTGTATCCTGCTACTTTACCAAATTCATTGATTAGTTGTAGTAGTTTTCTGGTAGAGTCTTTAGGATTCCCTATGTATAGTATCATGTCAGCTGCAAACAGTGACAGCTAGCTTTACTTCTTTTTTCCAATTTGGATTCCTTTTAATTTTTTTTCTTTTGTAATTGCTGTGGCTGAAACTTCCAAAGCTATGTGTAATAATAATGGTGAGGGTGGCCAACCTTGCTTGTTCCTGACCTTAGAGGAAATGGTTTCAGCTTTTCACCATTAAGGACGATGTTGGCTGTGGGTTTGTCATATATGGCCTTTATAATGTTGTGGTAAGTTCCATCTATGTCTACTTTCTGGAGGGTCTTTATCATAAAAGGGTGTTGAAATTTGTTGAAAGCTTTTCTGCATCTATTGCAATGATCATATGGTTTTCCTCCTTCAGTTTGTTAATATGGTTTATCAACTTGATTGATTTGCATATATTGAATAATTCTTGCATTCCTGGGATAAACCCCACTTGATCATGGTGTATGATTATTTTAATGTGCTGTTGGATTCTGTTTGCTAGTATTTTGTTGAGGATTTTTGCATCTATGTTCATCAGTGATATTGGTCTGTAGTTTTCTTTCTTTGTGACATATTTGTCTGGTTTTGGTATCAGGGTGATGGTTGCCACATAGAATGAGTTTGAGAGTGTTCCTCCCTCTGCTATATTTTGGAAGAGTTTGAGAAGGATAGGTGTCAGCTCTTCTCTAATTGTTTGAAAGAAGTCACCTGTGAAGCCATCTGGTCCTGAGCTTTTGTTTGTTGGAAGATATTTAATCACAGTCTCAATTTCAGTGCTTCTGATTGGTCTGATTATATTTTCTACTTCTACCTGGTTCAGTCAGGGAAGGTTGTGCTTATCTCAGAATTTGTCCATTTCTTCTAGGTTGTCCATTTTATTGGCATATAGTTGCTTGTAGTAATTTCTAATGATCCTTTGAATTTCTGCAGTGTCAGTTGTTACTTCTCCTTTTTCATTTCTAATTCTATTGATTTGGGTCTTCTCCCCTTTTTTCTTGATGAGTCTGGCTAATGGTTTATCAATTTTGTTTATCTTCTCAAAGGACCAGCTTTTATTTTTATTGACCTTTGCTATTTTTTCCTTCCTTTCTTTTTCATTTATTTCTGATCGGATTTTTATGATTTCTTTCCTTCTGCTAACTTTGGGTTTTGTTTGTTCTTCTTTGTCTGATTGCTTCAGGTGTAAGGTTAGGTTGTTTATTTGAGATGTTTCTTGTTTCTTGAGGTAGGATTGTATTGCTATCAACTTCCCTCTTAGAACTGCTTTTTCTGCATCTCATAGGTTTTGGGTCATCGTGTTTTCAGTGTCAGTTTTTTATAGGTATTTTTTGATTTCCTCTTTGATTTGTTCAGTGATTTCTTCATTATTTAGTAGTATATTGTTTAGCCTCCATGTGTTTGTATTTTTTACACTTTTTCTCCTGTAATTGATATCTAGTCTCATAGCATTGTTGTCAGAAAAGATACTTGATGTGATTTCAATTTTCTTAAATTTAGCAAGGCTTGATTTGTGACCCAAGATATGATCTATCCTGGAGAATGTTCCATCAGCACTTGAGAAGAAAGTGTATTCTGTTGTTTTTGGATGGAATGTCCTATAAATATCAGTTAAGTCCATCTTTTTTAACGTGTCATTTAAAGCTTGTGTTTCCTTATTTATTTTCATTTTGGATGATCTGTCCATTGGTGAAAGTGGGGTGTTAAAGTCCCCTACTATGATTGTGTTACTGTTGATTTCCCCTTTTAGGGCTGTTAGCATTTGCCTTATGTATTGAGGTGCTCCTATGTTGGATGCTTAAATATTTACAATGGTTATATCTTCTTGCATCATTATGTACTGTCCTTCCTTGTGTCTTGTAACATCCTTTATTTTAAAGTCTGTTTTATCTGATATGAGTATTGCTACTCCAGCTTTCTTTTGATTTTCATTTGTATGGAATATCTTTTTCCATTCCCTCACTTTCAGTGTGTATGTGTCCCTCGGTCTGAAGTGGTTCTCTTGTCGACGGCATATACACGGGTCTTATTTTTGTATACATTCAGCCAGTCTGTGTCTTTTGGTTGGAGCACTTAATCCATTTACATTTAAGGTAGTTATCTATATGTATGTCCCTATTAATATTTTCTTAATAGTTTGGGTTTGTTATTGTAGGTCTTTTCCTTGTCTTGTGTTTCCTGCCTAGATAAATTCCCTTAGCATTTGTTGTAAAGCTGGTTTGATGGTGCTGTATTCTCTTAGCTTTTGCTTGTCTGTAAAGGTTTTAATTTCTCCTTCAAATCTGAATGAGATCCTTGCTGGGTAGAGTAATCTTGGTTGTAGGTTTTTCCCTTTCATTGCTTTAAATATGTCCTGCCACTCCCTTCTGGCTTGCAGAGTCTCTGATGAAAGATCAGCTGTTAACGTTATAGGGATTCCCTTGTATGTTATTTGTTGTTTTTCCCTTGCTGCTTTTAATATTTTTTCTTTGTATTTAATTTTTGATAGTTTGATTAATATGTCTTGGTCTGTTTCTCTTTGGATTTATCCTGTATGGGACTCTCTGTGCTTCCTGGACTTGATTGCTTATTTCCTTTCACATATTAGGGAAGTTTTCAACTATAATCTCTTCAAATATTTTCTCAGTCCCTTTCATTTTCTCTTCTTCTTCTGGGACCCTTATAATTCGAATGTTGGTGTGTTTAATGTTGTCCCAGAGGTCTCTGAGACTGTCCTAAATTATTTTCATTGTATTTTCTTTATTCTGCTCTGTGGTGGTTATTTCCACTATTTTATCTTCCAGGTCACTTATCTGTTCTTCTGCCTCAGTTATTCTGCTATTCATTCCTTCTAGAGAGTTTTTCATTTCATTTATTGTATTGTTCATCGTTGTTTGTTTGCTCTTTAGTTCTTCTAGGTCCTTGTTAAACGTTTTTTGTATTTTCTCCATTCTATTTCCAAGATTTTGGTTCATCTTTACTATCATTACTGTGAATTCTTTTTCAGGTAGACTGCCTATTTCCTCTTCATTTGTTTGGTCTGGTGGCTTTTTACCTTGCTCCTTCATCTGCTGTGTGTTTCTCTGTCTTCTCATTTTGCTTACCTTATTGTGTTTGGGGTCTCCTTTTCACAGGCTGCAGGTTCATAGTTCCCATTGTTTTTGGTGTCTTCCCCCAGTGGCTAAGGTTGGTTCAGTGGGTTGTGTAGGCTTCCTGGTGGAGGGGACTGGTGCCTGTGTTCTGGTGGATGAGGCTGGATCTGTGTTTCTGGTGGGCAGGACTGCATCCAGTGGTGTGTTTTGGGGTGTCTGTGACCTTATTATGATTTCAGGCAGTGTCTCTGCTAATGGGTGGGGTTTTGTTCCTGTCTTCCCAGTAGCTTGGCATAGGGTGTCCAGCACTGTAGCTTGGTGGTCGTTGAGTGGAGCTGGGTCATAGCATTGAGATCGAGAGCTCTCAGAGAGCTTTCACTATTTGGTATTATGTGGGGCTGGGAAGTCTCTGGTGGACCAGTGTTCTAAACTTGGCTCTTCCACATAAGATGCTCAGGACTGACACCCGGCTGGAACACCAAGACCCTGTTAGCCACATGGCTCAGAAGAAAAGGGAGAAAAAAAAGAAAACAACAAAATAAATATAATAATGAAAATTTTAAAAATTACTAAAAATTAAAAGGTACTAAAAAAAAAAGAAAGAAAGAAGAAAGCAACCAAACCAATAAACAAATCCACCAATGATAACAAGAGCTGAAAACTATACTGAAAAAAAAACAAAAACAAGGGCTTCCCTCGTGGCACAGTGGTTGAGAGTCCGCCTGCCGATGCAGGGGACACGGGTTCGTGCCCCGCTCCAGGAAGATCCCACATGCCACGGAGCGGCTGGGCCAGTGAGCCATGGCCACTGAGCCTGCGCGTCTGGAGCCTGTGCTCCGCAACAGGAGAGGCCACAACAGTGAGAGGCCCGCATACCGCAAAACAAAAACAAAAACAAGAACTGACAAACAGAACCGTAGGACAAATGGTAAAAGCAAAGCTATAGAGACAAAATCACACAAAGGAACATACACATACACCCTCACAAAAAGAGAAAAAGGAAAAAATATACATTAAAAAAAAAGGAAGGGCACATCCAAATCAGTAAATAAATCTACCAGTGATAATAAGGTCTAAATTCTAAGCTAAGATAAACATAAAACCAGAAACAAATTAGATGCAGAAAGCAAACCCCAAGTCTACAGTTGTTCCCAAAGTCTGCTGCCTCAATTTTGGGATGATATGTTGTCTATTCAGGTATTCCACAGATGCAGGGTACATCAAGTTGATTGTGGACATTTAATCCACTGCTCCTCATGCTGCTGGAGAGATTTCCCTTTCTCTTCTTTGTTCGCACAACTCCTGGGGTTCAGCTTTGGATTTGCCCCCACCCCCACTGCGTGTAGGTAGCCTGAGGGCATCTGTTCTTCACTCAGACAGGACGGGGTTAAAGCAGTGGCTGATTAGGGGGCTCTGGCTCAGTCAGGCTGGGGGGAGGGAGGGGTACGGAATACAGGGCAAGCCTGTTGCAGCAGGGGCCGGCGTGATGTTGCAGCAGCCTGAGGCACGCCATGTGTTCTCCTGGGGAAGTTGTCCCTGGATCACGGGACCCTGGCAGTGATGGGCTGCACAGGCTCCCAGGAGGGGAGGTGTGGACAGTGACCTGTGCTTGCACATGGGCTTCTTGGTAGTAGCAGCAGCAGCCTTAGCGTCTCATGCCCGTCTCTGGGGTCCGCGCTGCTAGTCGCGGCTCACGCCCGTCTATGGAACTCCTCTAAGCGGCGCTCTTAATCCCCTCTCCTCGCGTACCAGGAAACAAAGAGAGAAAAAAACGTCTCTTGCCTCTTTGGCAGCTCCGGACTTTTTCCCGGACTCCCTCCCGGCTAGCCGTGGCGCACTAACCCGCTGCAGGCTGTGTTCACGCCGCCAACCCCAGTCCTCTCCCTGCACTCCGACCGAAGCCCAAGCCTCAGCTCCCAGCCCTGCCCGGCCCCGGCAGGTGAGCAGACAAGCCTCTCGGGCTGGTGAGTGCCGGTCGGCACCAATCCTCTGTGCGGGAATGTCTCCACTTGGCCCTGTGCACCCCTGTTGCTGTGCTCTCCTCCGTGGCTCCGAAGCTTCCCCCCTCCTCCACCTGCAGTCTCCACCCACGAAGGGGCTTCCTAGTGTGTGGAAACCTTTCCTCCTTCACAGCTCCCTCCCACTGGTGCAGGGTCCGTCCCTATCCTTTTGTCTCTGTTTATTCTTTTTTCTTTTGCCCTACCCAGGTACGTGGGGGGTTTCTTGCCTTTTGGGAGGTCTGAGGTCTTCTGCCAGCGTTCAGTAGGTGTTCTGTAGGAGCTATTCCACGCGTAGATGTATTTCTGATGTATTTGTGGGGAGGAAGCTGATCTCCACATCTTACTCCTCCACTGTCTTGAAGGTCTCCCCCTATTTTCTTTTTTAAAAATTCTATTGGAGTCTAGTTGATTTACAATGTTGTGTTAGTTTCAGGTGCATAGCAAAGTGATTCAATTATACATATATTCCTTCTTTTTCAGATTATTTTCACATATAGGTTATTGCAGAATATTGAGCAGATTTCCCTGTGCTGTACAGCAGGTCCTTGTTGGTTATCTATTTTATATATAGTACTGTGTGTATGTTAATAATTTAGGTGATTTCTAGGTTTGGGTATGAATAGCTCAGTGCCATAATGTGATCTGATTCCCAAGCTTTTAGCTTTT
Organism: Globicephala melas; assembly: GCF_963455315.2. Classification (NCBI taxonomy): domain Eukaryota; kingdom Metazoa; phylum Chordata; class Mammalia; order Artiodactyla; family Delphinidae; genus Globicephala; species Globicephala melas. Next base: position 112,145,265 of record NC_083319.1, on the reverse strand, counting down.
CCCTCTGAGTTAGGATTTGTGCCTGTAATGAATTTAGCAGTTTTAATCACAAAATCATATTTCTTCTAATGAGGTCCCAGGTGACATGAAACCCTCCTCTTTCAGGTCAGATAAAAGTTGGTATGTCTTCACCAGGGAGCTAATGTAATAATAAGATTCAGTGTATGGTTGTATCAGGGTAACTGATCAAGTCCTAAAAGTGTGGGCTGAAATGAGACTGGACTTCTTTTGCTGGGTCCTTTCAACTGACATGTGGAAAGTGATTTGGGCCTTTTATTATCCACTGTGTGCTGATACCTGTCTCGTCCAGGAGCAGTTTTCTGGACTGGAGACTGTACCTGTCAAGCATTTCATATATCATAACTTACCTAAGTATTCGGTGCCTAAAATTCTGCTCCAGTAGCCAAACGGCTCTCCTGAAGGGACACTTCAACAATTCCTCAGTGTTTTAATATTCTAGACATGCATCACAGAGGGTTTTTTCCTTTCATTTTATTTTGTTTTGCTTTTTTTTATACTTCATGTATCTTTTTTTAAGTGAGGTCAGCTGAGGTCATTTGCCTACCAGATATGTCTTCAACAATTTATTGTGAGGCGTGTCTGTTGTTTTTCCTTGACACTATTAAGGAAAGGTTTGCTGTGAAGGTATTATTTGGAAGTGTACAGATGAAGCATGTGTTTCAGTCAGCTAGTCTGGTCCAAGAGGTGATTCTGAGGTTCATTAGCTCAGCACCTCCATCATCCAATAACGGGCACCCCAGAGTTGCTGCCCGAGAAAGGAACGCAGTGCTTCCTGCCTACTGCTTTTATGGAGAAATGCTTTAAAATCAATCTGAGAGAGATTGTTTGAAAACGATCCTCGTTTACCTGACATTTGCATAATCCATGGTTTTTTTTAAATAAATGCTCCATGTACTGAGAAAATAAAGTTTTTATGCGTCCTATATCCATTATTCACTGAAACGCTTTCAGGAAAAGCTTCACTGTAAAACAGAGTGGCTCATTTCATGGAGGAATCGACTGACATTTTAGTGACTTGTCATAAATAGTGCAGGGCACTAAGTAAACTGAGTTTAATAATGAGTTTTACAAGGTAGTTTGTTCCTCTTCCTTCATGGGCTCCATGACCTTTCCCCGAGAGAGAGGAATTTATGTCAAGTCGCTGTCTCTCTCTTACATTCTTCTGAACCATTGGTTCTCTAACTAGGAATGGAGGAGACAAGATGGAGTAAAACAAAAAATTTAAAAGAAAGAAAGAGAGACAATGCTTTTACCAAGTGAAAGGAATCTACAGTATCCAGAAGACAGCTTTTCTCTGTGAGGGAAAAATTAGAATGTTAGGGCTGAGGGGATCATGAGTGATCAACCAGAGTGAGTCTAGATTCCCCCACACCCCTGTGCTCTGCAGTAAATGGCACCCCCATCCTCACTGCTGCTTGGCTCAAACCCTGACATCTCCCTCGGTTACTCTTGCCTTCACCCGCCCCCACCCCCATCCCCACCCTCCTGCTCTATCTCCTGTCTGCACCACTGGTCCTTTTCAGTCCTTCAACTTTCAAAGTATATCCCATCTGTTTATCTTAACTGAATACCCTAGTCCTAACCACCAACTCCTTTCACCTTATTTTCTTTCTTGGACCACCGAATCCCATCTTCTGACTAGTCTCACTGCTTCTACTTGGGCTGCCCACAACGCATCCTCCGCAGGGTAGCTAAAGGGATCCTTGCAAAGCTGACTCTTCATGTCACTCCCCTGGTAAAATAGGATATGGCTTCTCAGTTCACTTAGAATAAGAATCTTAAGTAAATAAACATCTCAAGTAAATAAGACTCTTAAGTAAATATCAGAATTTATTCTATCACACTATATGGGCATATACTGTATGGATTATATATATGTTTATATACACAGTCATGCATGTTATAGGTGGAATGTCTCAAAAGTCCATGATGGAACATCCAGTTATCTAGACATTTTCTATTTCCCAGACATTGTATGGAAATAAGATCTTATTAAAATATCTTGTTATGCTAATGAACAGAAATCTTAAAATGTTTCTTGTAGTATAAGGTGAGTCTTCCTTTGTCCTGATCTTAGCTTGTAGGTGCTTATTCATCCGGTCATTTGAATATTCATTTGGAGAGACCTGGTTGTGTGCCAAGCATTTTGCTGGAAGTTGAAATAAAAAAGATAATCCTGGACTGCAAGGAATCTGGTATCTAATGTGGGCATAGCTGTAAATAGCAAGTTCTTAGATTTCTATTCACTCTTACACTTTGATTCTGGTTATGACGTAGGATGACAAAAATAATAGTTATTGCAACAGCACAGGTTAACATTTATTGATGGCTTTTTCATCTCTGACATTATATGAAGACCTTTATATGCATTGTCTTATTGCACACTCATAGTCATCCATGAGGTTATTATTATTTCCATTTTACAAAACTGAGTTTTGAGAAGTGTTTTGACCACAATGGCATAGCTAAAAGGTGCCAGAGAGCAATTTCTACTCCAGGTTTTTGAAATTCTGAAGCCTGACTAAACCATCATATAATGGCAAGTGAGAATTAGGAAGATGGGAAAAGAAATGATCATTATTCACATCTGTACTTCTTATAATATTGCTGTAATCGTGTCTAAAATCATGATGGTCATTCCAGATAAAATAGGCTGTTTCTTTAAGAAAAAAACACACATTGAAATTATTATCTCAAGGAAATTTTGCCTTGAGAAAATTGGGTCTCCTGTCAATGCATGTGGAGAACTCCACTGTTCATCATGACCAAGAAATGTGACACATCCGACAACAAGGCATCATTTGGCTTGCCAGTGAGGTAGAAATTAAACCCCTTGGTGTTCATAAAACATACTCTTATATGGATTTCTCTTCAGTAAGCAGTAAAGAAAGTAGCGAAATAGGAAGCTCTGCTTTCACACTTTCATAAAGGGAGCTTTTATCGGATGAGGCTGCAATATCTTTAATGTAAGTTACATTTTGCCCTAAAGTTAGAACAGGAAAAACACCACTCCACGGATGTTTGAAATAGTTAGTCATGATGATGTGGTTACTGATGGCAGTGACCCTTTGCTGGAAGCTTCTGTTAACATTTTATGTTTAACGGGACCTCATTCCTCAAAACTGAATTCATCCTTGTCTTCCCATCAAAGTAATTCTCTTTTCAAGTCCCTTTTGTCCAAAATGAAACTAGTTTAAAACCTCTGAAACCTTATGTCTGTTAATTGTTTTTGTGATGTTTTCTCCTTCGTTACCTATACCCAATGTCACAGAATTCTGTCAATTTTACGTTCAGGTGCCTCTCACATAATTAAAACAACAACAAAAATATTTCTCTCACAGGCCTTGTTGTCATTCAGGCACTCCTTTAAGTGCCTTTTAATTAATCTCCCTACTTAAATTGTTTGCCCAATTAGACTAATACTACATGCAGTCCACAGATCTATTTCTCTAAATACCTGTGTTCCTGTTATCACTGTGCTTCTAAAGCCTTCAGTCATTCCCTGTCATACACAAGATACAATCTAAATCCTTTAGTCTAAACTTCAAAGCCTGTCATCATCTGTCCTTGCTACCTTTTCACACACATTTCCCTAAATATTGAACAGAACCCATGTCTCATTCTGGCTATGTGAAAATTTTTGCTATGCGTAAAGTACATCACGCTGTCTACTCCCAATACAAATTGACTTCCCCTCTCCAATCTCAGACACTGCTTTTTAATTATTTTGAAAAATTAGCAAATATCACTGATCTCTTAACTATTTTATGTTAATAAATTTGTTTAACATTATGTTATGTTAATGTTAACATATGTTAATATGTTATAACATATTAACATATGTTAATTTGTTAACATTATGTTTAACATTATGTTATGTAGTGGGACTGTGGGAATTTTAAAAGTAATTTATTATATGGTTTCTTCATGGGGCTTTTTTCAATTGGAGTATAGTTGATTTACAATGTTATGTTTCAGATGTACAGTACAGCAAATTGATTCAGTTTTATATACATGTATTCTTTTTTAGATTCTTTTCCCTTATGTGTTATTACAAAATATTGAGTATAGTTCCCTGTGCTATACAGTAGATCCTTGTTGGTTATCTATTTTATACATAGTAGTGTATATGTGTTAATTCCAACCTCCTAATTTACCCCTCCCCCCACTATCCCCTTTGGTAACCATAAGTCTGTTTTCCATGTCTGTGGGTCTGTTTCTGTTTTGTAAATAAATTCATTTGTATCATTTTTTTAGATTCCACATGTAAGTGGTATCATGTGGTATTTGTCTGGATTACTTCACTTGGTATGATAATCTTTAGTATAGTTGGCGTCGTAGGGAAGAATAGAATTCAGTGTTCAATTGCTTCAGTCTGTAAATTTTCAGTAGTTGGAAACATAACTGTCCAGCATGTGTTTATGTATCATATGTGTTCCTTTTTTCTTTGCTTGTTTGTTTTAATTATATTTTAAGCTCCTGAAAGGACAGATGCTATCTTCTACATTTGTGAATATGTGTTTTTGGATTTCTTCATACTGTTGAATAGGTGCTTGAGAAAAATGTATTGCATGAGCTTGTAGAGCTGGGAAGGAGGTGCTTTTTCTTGCCTAATAGCTTAGGCAAGTTAGAAATCCTTACTTCTCATAAGCAAGGCCTTAGAGCACAGTTAGTAACTGCAGATGCCCATGGAAACCAGGCAGTAGGATGAGGGTGTGGCTGGCAGGTTGGAGAGTGAAGACGGGCCTCACTGGAGGGTGGTAAGTAGCCTCTTCCGAAGGGTCAGCTGCTGGTCAGCAGGAGCTGTTATTGCCACAGTCAAGTCCAGTGGTACCTGATCTAATTTTTCAAGAGGAGATGGAGATTGGAATTTTTATGTGAAATGTCCAACTTTTATTTTTCCTCGGGAATTTGGCCAAATTCCACACCCATATAAGCTGCATTTGTCCTGCAGGCTGCTAGTTCGCAATCTCAGCTCTAGAGAGGAGTTTGTTGTTCTTGATGATGTGATTATAGTAGAATTCTCATCTGACATAATCAAAGTTGGTAGCTGGTCAATTAGTTAGAAAAGACAGGTAAAGTGGCAAAGCATAAACAAATGGTTGACCTGTATTGTGAAATTCTTAGAATAATACACCATGATGTTTATGCCAAACATTTTATGTTACATTAGAGCATATGAATTCAGCAATCCTTTCATGTGCGGGTAAGGCTTTTTCTCTGGGTATGAGTTAACTGACTGTATTGCTAAATTTTCCTGTGTAGACCACACACAATGTCCTCCATTTCTAGCTTCCATTTCCTTAAAGCAGAGGGAGAAATATAAACACTAGCCAGGCAGGCTGAGGGCAGAATCCTTTTACATTTCTATGATGTTCTTCCAACTTTCACATTTTCTGGTCCCCAAATGAGGCTGCTTTATTTTTAGTGACTTTAACCAAAGCATTTAAATTAGTTTTCTTAGAAGCAGTTCGCTTTTCACACGCCTAGTTCATCAGTTTGCACAATATTTAATTAATCTATATCATTACAATGTAAAATAAGTCAAGCATGAACAAGTTTGGGAACAGATGAAACTGACTCCTGGTAACCATGCAATTCAACACATGGAAGCAGGAGGGCTCAGGAGAATAAAGATTAGTCTTCTTTTCACATGATTCAACAGGTTGTCCACAACCATCAGTAAATTTTGGGAGAAGACTGGAGAACATGGATAAATCCAGTCACTCAATTAAGTGAAAGTTCATTAAGTGAGCAACATGGTAGAACATTACAGTTCATTGTGCTGACCTATAGTATTGGTTCCTACCGTGCAACCCTTGGGTTAGCACAACATCAGTACCATCTGTGAGTCCAAGCGATGCTCCAGAGTTGGGTTACGTAGCCTTTGATAAATGCTCTTAGTGACTCTCATGGGGAGAGAGAGGGGGGTTACTTCTAAACCAGTGACAAGGTATTTGCTTCCGAGGAGGTTGTCTACTATGAGAAGAAAAATACTTTAGTGCAACTTTGCTTTTTGCAGGTATAACGAACCATGCTTTGGAAAGAGATAATGTGTGAATGTATTATAAGACCAAGAACAGAGAATGTCCCAAAGTTCAAGTTGCTTCTCTAGGACCAAAAAAATCTGTTTTCTCACCCAGAAGTTTTATCCCATTTTTTTTTCTCAGTTCTTCCAAAGAGCAGTCATTTATGACCACAAAAAAAAAAAAAAAAAAAAAGATTGACACTCAGATTAGAATTTAGATTTTCTTTGTCCTTGTAAAGCAGTTGGTGTTCTTTGAAGGCATCTAAAAATATCCTGTGCATTTCTTCCCTCCATGCTCATTATTTTTACCCTATTGCGGACGCTTGTTCTGTACACAGTGGTCTGAATACATTAAATCCTAGAGGCATTGTTTAGGCTCACAGACATTATGGGCATTTACTTTTAAATAAAGGATACATTTGAATTGCAGAATTACAAAAAAGTTAACGTTTAGCTAAAAAACCAGTTGTTTTTAAAAATACTTGTGACAAACTGACCTTTCCTATAGGTTTAATAATTTCCAATAGGAATGATAAATTGTTATAGTAGAGATTTTAACACTTACTCACCAGCAAGCATTTACAAATCATCTGTTAAGTGAGACATCTTTCCTCGGAGAGTGCCCAGTGCTTCTGCAAATGATTTGCAAACCTCCTGCTCAAGTTTGTTCAGCTTTCAGTTTTGTGGAAGCCATTCTAGTTCGGTGGACTTGAGTCTTTAGCTGTGGACTCTGGGATCTGCACGTTTATCCAAACCCGATGGTGATTTCTACATGGAGTGACATTGAGAATCAGTACTCTTGGCATTTTCCATCCATAGAGAAAATAGAAATTATATCCTTCCAGGAGTAGGTCCAAAGTGGTGGCTAGAATCTGGCAGGAGTACAAGTAACCTTTTCTTAAGATGAGAGCGCCCACTGAAATGTTGCTGCCTTGGCCTTTCTGCCTGTTGAACTTGGGAAATTTGCACCAGTCAAGCTGAGAAATGGCTTACAATCAAACAGAATACACCCAGAATACAGCTAAGCAGGGGGTGGCAATGTGTTTAGAAGCAGAAGAGATTCAACCAAGAATGTTACCCAGGTCTAAAGAAGCAAAGATGCAGGCAGAATCCCTTAGTGCAGGAACACAATAAAGCGGAATCCAGAGTTGAGTGTTTCTCTTATAAAGAGTCTGTGGGCTGTGTAAAAGCCATCAGTGAAACAACAGCATAAAGGAATCTTTTTGTTCTGTTTATGTATTTTGCTTCAAAAGGAGACTCATTCTCTTTTTCACAGATAAGTACCATTCTGGAATTGATTAGAGTCCATTAAAACCTTTCAGAGATCTGATGTTTAAACATAAGAATGATTCTTCAGTTCTTTATTCAATATATGTGTGATAGGCAGAGACTTGTGCCTCTTAAAGTTTTATTTGCTCTGAATGTTGTGAAGTGCTCAAAGACTTAATGTTCTAATTTCTACCTATGTTCACTTTGAAGGATCCGTATAAGCCTCTTTCTAGCGAGTCACGTTTTGCTCCATTTCACCGTTTGAAAATATCACGTTCAAACTTTTAAAATTAACGACCAAATGGCTGATAGGAAGCCTCACCCAGCACAGCAGCGGTGAGGCTTTAGGGTGTGTGCTGGCCGCTGAGAGAGGCTACAGGTGTCACAGGCCATGGATCTTGGAGGAAAAACAAGGGTGGATGCTGTTTTCTTGAAATGCTTCCGCAGCAAATAAAGAAGAGCAAAGGGCAGGCTGGGTGAGTTATGAGTTGGTTCCAGCACAGACAACTCTGTCCCCACTGTCAGCTGTCAGGAGAGCTCTGCTTCTGCCCACAGACCTCAGCCTTGTCCTGCGACCCCCGGCCACCTCTCCAGCTTTCCCACTCCTCCCCATTTAACTGCACAGGCTATAAAGCATCGTATGTTTCATCGTTTTGAGACGTGGTGTCTCATTTTTTTTCCAAGGCTGGATGAGCAGAATTTTCATCGTTTTCCCATCTAATCCAGGGATTTTAATCTCCAGGAATTTGTTAATTCTTCAGGGTATTGATTTCTTTGGCCTGGGTTAAACCTAATTTGGTCCTAAATTTAAGCATAGAACTAAAATTAGGACCAAATTAAGTTTGACGAGGCCAAAGAAATCAGTACCCTGAAGGACTAACCAATTCCTGATCATATTTATGTGTCAGGAAAGGACATTTTAGTTATTTGCTTGATTCTTGTGAAAATGTTAAAGATTTGAAGATTTTGAAAATACACTATGGTACCTCTGTAGTCTAGAAGTTGCCCTTAGCTCAGATTATTCTACTTTTCCTTACTCATTTAAATTATATTCCTATTCTTTAGTTGATGTACTTATTTGTATTAAAAAGTCTTGAAAAGAAAGAATTTTCCTACTGAAAAAATTAAGTTCCTTCTGGTTTAGTACAAATTAAGTGCCAGTATACTTCAAGCAGGAAGTCGATATTCATATAACTTGAACATGTGTGACACTATAGAGAATAAAGGGTGCTAATTCTTTTTTTATATATAAATTTATTATTTTATTTTATTATATTATTTTATATATATTTATTATATATAGGGTGCTAATTCTTTTATATATATATATAGCACCTATGTATATATATATATAGGGTGGTAATTATTTTTTATATATAAATTTATTATTTTATTTTATTATATAATATATATTATATATATTTATATATATTATATTATTTTATATGTATTTATTATTTTATTATATTATATCATTTTATGTTTTGGCTGTGTTGGGTCTTTGTTGCTGTGCGCAGGCTTTCTCTAGTTGCGGCGAGCGGGGGCTCTCTTCCTTGCGGTGTGCGGGCTTCTCATTGCAGTGGCTTCTCTTGTTGCGCAGCACGGGCTCTAGGCATGTGGGCTCAGTAGTTGTGGCACATGGGCTTAGTAATTGTGGCTCACGGGCTCTAGAGCACAGGCTCAGTAGTTGTGTCGCACAGGCTTAGTTGCTCCGCGGCATGTGGGATCTTCCCAGACCAGGACTTGAAACTGTGTCCTCTTCATCGGCAGGTGGATTCTTAACCACTGCACCACCAGGGAAGCCTAAGGGTGCTAACGCTTTAAGAAAGGGATTTCTTAAGAGAAATGCATTCTGGTTCTAGAGTCTAGTCTCATGCCTTATGCAGATTTTTGGTTTCTAAAGATATATTGTACAGCAGAGGGAAATACAGCCATTATTTTGTAATAACTTTAAATGGAGTATAATCTATAAAATATTGAGTCACTATGTTTTACACCTGAAACTAATATAATATTGTGAATCAGCTATACTTCACTTTAAAAAAAGTTGCATTTGTACCTAGAAATTAATTTGTAACCCATATTTTCAATAGGTGATAGCCCAGGATTTTAAAGGCATGTGTTATGCACTAAATGGTGACTTTGACTGTTAGTTTTAGTGTTCCCTCCTTAAAATATAAAAATCATGTAAAAACAGTTATTTTATCATTGAAAAGAAATAGTGGCAAGCTTATTTTTTTTATATTGGGAAGTTGTCCAGGGAACAATTTAAATATATTTTGAAAGTATTTTTCTTTCTATATTACCATTTTACCATATATACTATATGCCATGTATACCATAGAGTCCAAAGGCAATTAATATCCATGGTATACTTTCACAATGATATGTATTTAAAAGTTTGGCATTTGGGGAACTTTTGGTAAAGAACATCTCAAAAAACCTATACCTCACATCATAGTTCATTGTGTTTTTTTTTAAAATAAATTTATTTATTTATTTATTTTTGGCTGTGTTAGGTCTTCATTGCTGCGTGCGGGCTTTCTCTAGTTGTGGTGAGCAGGCGCTACTCTTTGTTGCGGTGTGCGGGCTTCTCATTGCGGTGGCTTGTCTTTGTTGCAGAGCACGGGCTCTAGGCGTGCGTGCTTCAGTAGTTGTGGCACATGGGCTCAGTAGTCGTAGCTCACGGGCTTAGCTGCTCCATGGCATGTGGGATCTTCCTGGATTAGGGCTTGAACCCACGTCCCCTGCATTGGCAGGTGGATTCTTTACCACTGTGCCACCAGGGAAATCCTAATGGTGTTACCTGGACACTTTTCCCCTAAGCTCAGGAACAAGGCAAGGATTTCCTCTCTTACCACTCCTACTCAGTGTTGCATTGGAGGTCTTAGCAATGCAGTAACACAAGAAAAGTAAAGAAAAGGAGTATAGAATTGGAAGGAAGAAATAAAATTGTATATGTTTGCAGATGATGTGATATGTCTATTAGGTATAAATCTAACAAAATATGTGGAGTCTATATGTCAAAAATTACTCTGAACAAAATCAAGGAATATCTAAATAAAAGGAGAGTTATGGGCTTCCCTGGTAGCACAGTGGTTGAGAGTCCGCCTGCCGATGCGGGGGACACGGGTTCGTGCCCCGGTCCGGGAGGATCCCACATGCCGTGGAGCGGCTGGGCCCGTGAGCCATGGCCGCTGAGCCTGTGCCTCTGGAGCCTGTGCTCCGCAATGGGAGAGGCCACAACAGGGAGAGGACCGTGTACCGCAAAAAAAAAAAAAAAAAAAAGAGTTATTTCCATGTTCATGGATTGGAAGACTCAGTACTGTCAAGTTTATATGGAGAGGCAAAACACCCCAATAGTCAAAAGACATGAAAAAAAGAAGAAGAAAGTTGTTGAAGTGATATTACCTGACTTGAAGACTTCTTATAAAGCTCTAATCATCAAGATAGCATGGCATTTGTGAAATAACAGACACATAGATAAATGGAACACAATAGAGAGCACAGAAATAAACCCATACACGTATAACCATTTAATCTTTAGCAGTGGAGCAAAGGCAGTTCAATGAACAAAGGACAATCTTTCAACAAACGGTGCTGGAGCAATTAGATTTTTTACGCAAGAAAAATTCTAGACACAGACTTTATATATTTTACGAATCGATTCAACTTAAAATGGATCATGGATCTGAGTGCAGAATGCAAAATTATAAAACTTCTGGAAGGAAACAGAGAAAATCTAGGTAACCTGTGTTTGGTAATGTGTTCATATATAACAACAAAAGCACGCTCCGTGAAAGAAAACAATGGTTATGCTGAACTGTACCAAAATTAAAAACTTCTGTCCTAAGAAGGATACTGTCAAGAGGATGAAAAGACAAGCTGCAGACTAGGAGAAATGGTTTGTGAAACACGTTTGATAAAGGCATGTATCTAAAATATTCAAAGAACTCTTGAAACGGAACAGTAAGAAAACATACAGTCCAATTAATACATAGGCAGAAGGTCTGAAGACACCTCAACATATATATACAGATGGCAAGTAATCATATGAAAAGCTTCTCAAAATCATTTGTTGTTAGGGAAATACAGATTAAAAAATGTGAGATAGCATTATGTACTCATTAGAATGGCTCCAATCCAAAAAACTAACAATACCCAACGCACACGAGGATGTGGGGCAACAGGAAGGAATGCAAACTGGTACAGACACTTTGGAAGACAGTTCGGCAGTTCTCAAGAGCCAGTCTTACCATGTGATCAAGGAATTATGCTTCTAGATATTTACCTGCTCGAGTTGAAAACTTGTGTCACACAAAAACGTGCATGCAGATGTTTATCGCAGCTTTATTAATAATCGACAGAAACTGGACGCATCTGTTGTCCTTCAGCAGGTGAACTGATCAACCGTGGTCCATCCAGACAATGGAATGTTATGGCAATAGAAAGAAACGATCTATCAAACCACAACGAGACATGGAGAAACCTTAAATGCATATTGCTGAGTGAGAGAGACTAGTCTGAAAAGGTCCATACTGTATGATTCCAATTATACTACCCTCTGGAAAAGGCAAGGCTATAGAGACAATAAAAAAGTCAGTGGCTGCCAGGGGTTCAGAGGAAGGAGAGAGGAGTGAACAGGTGAAGCACACGGGACTCTTCTGTACCATATGTAATGGTGGATACTATGAAGATATTATGCATTTGTCAGAAAGGCACGAGACCAAGACCGAGCCCTAATGTAAACTGAGGACTTTAGTTAATAATAATGTAACAATATTGGCTTATCAGTTGTAACAAATATACTAGTGCAAGAGGTTAATAATAGGAGGAACTGTGGAGTGGGGAGGGGAGAGGAAGTATGCGGGGGCTTTCTGTACTTTCTGCATGATTTTTCTATAAACCTAAAACTGCTCTAAAAGAAAAAAAAGACTTTATATAGCACTCATGCAGCTTCAACATTTTCCAGTATTTTGCAAATCCTTTTACCCATCCACCCCTGCTGAGACCAAAGTTGAGAGAGATATTTAGCAGTGGGGTGAGCTGGTGAAAAAGTGCCAGAGGGCATTTGGGGAGAGGTGGATCCATGAGATGTGCTGCCGTGGTTTTCTCTGTGACGAGGCCATCTGTGCTTGCTGGTTGGTACCCATGGAAGTTAGGCTTCTCCCCTCCCACAGAGCCTGGGAGACAAGGGAAGTATCTTTCTTCATGATCACACTTCAGAGGGACAGCTCCCAGATCCTGGAGAAAGATAACTCCTAGGTTGCCAAACTGGCAAGTGACTTTTCAAAATATTTACATCTCAAAAGGATAGAGAAATAATTTATAATTACAAATGTTCTGAAGTTAATGTTACAGGAGAAGGACAGCCAAGAGCCTAGAGTCGGGAAGAAGCCTTTCTGAAGTTCCGTCCAGCTGAGGGAAAGGCTTTACGGCTGTCTTGATCACTTTCGTCTGTGGCTCCTCTTCTTCTTATAAAAATACTTGTTCTTCTAAGAATTCCTCTTGTGATTTATAAGGAGCTCAAGTCCTATTTGTGAATCCCATTCTTTCACTTGCTCAGCTTCCGATTCTAATTTATGGGTGCTCTTTCTTACTAAAGAACATTTCCACATCAAGACGAGGAATGCAGGAAGTAGAAGCATGGGTTGGATAAGACCGACTGGGTTCTTAATAAGCATTGAAAATCTTATGTTGCCCCAAACCCCCCTAATATGTAATTTAAAACCATTAAAATTCATAAGAAATACCAACAGCATTCTGATTTTTCACATGATTTCTGTTTCAATGCTGTTGCTAAAATATTAAATTTCAAATTATTATAAAAAATTGACGTTGGCCCCTCTGGTTAGTGGGAGCTTCAGGCTTTGCTGCCTGTTGGGTGTCTACACTGTGGAACAGTGGTCTATGTAGGACAAATGACCCGGCTGCCTTAGGCTAGCTTCTTATTTTGGTGACGGGATCATTCACATGAAATTCTGTATTTTATCTCCTGCCATTTGTACGAAAACCATTGGCACAGTGTTACCTTTTGTTCCTTAAACTTAGAGTCATGAATATATTTCCCCCTACTTTCTTTCTTGGGCTGCGTACAGGGGAAGCATTATCATTCAAATGTTCTTTTAATCATCCCATCTATAATATTACCAGCAATCAGAACAGATTTGTAATTTGTGAGCCATGTGCAAAGAAGAGATATCCCGCTTCACTGAGAAAATAGACAATTTTGTGAAATGTCGGCCGTTTATCTGCCAAAGTGGGCCATTATACATTGAACCGCAGTAAGAAGCCTCTACGCACCTTCAGTTCCTGCCATTTATGCTTTAATGAAGTTTTTTGGATCTGTTGTACAGCTGATCCAAATTCTGCTATCTTTGAATCACTTTTGACAAAACTAGGTTTATGAAAATATTAATCAGGAGAATACAATTAGAAGAACAAAGTTAGACTGCAGAGTCAGGCCAAATGCATTTTTTTTAAAATGAAAAAAATATCAATCATCAAGAAAACAATGAGGGAGAAGAGAATGGAAAATAGTGTGATTTGTCATTTTCTCTCCACTGCCTTTACTTCATAAGCCGGGTATCTTCTCTTTTTTGACTGTGCTGGGTCTTTGTTGCTGCGCGTGGGCTTACTCTAGTTGCGGCAAGCGGGGGCTACTCTTCGTCGTGGTGCACAGGCTTCTCATTTGCGGTGGCTTCCCTTGTTGCGGAGCACGGGGTCTAGGCATGTGGGCTTCAGTAGTTGTGGCCCGTGGGCTCTAGAGCACAGGCTCAGTAGTTGTGGTGCACGGGCTTCATTACTCCACGGCATGTGGGATCTTCCCGGACCAAGGATCGAACCTGTGTCCCCTGCATTGGCAGGTGGATTCTTAACCACTGCGCCACCAGGGAAATCCAAGCTGGGTGTCTTCTAAGGCCACAGCCATGAGACTGTCATAGTGTCTGCATTTAGGGTCCATTATTCTGGGTGGAACATTCAAAATGTTGGAGGCTCTCCATGATATGTTGGAATAGGTATAGAAAGAAGTCAGAAGACTTCTTTTTAATTCTTGCTCTGTAGTCTGCAACATATAAGTTATGTGCCACTGGATGAGTTATTAAATCTTTCTGAGCCCTGATTTCCTCATCTGAAAAACGAGAATACTAAAAAATTCTTGTTTTCTCTGTTACAAAGTTGTAACAAGCAGCAAATAATGTAATGTACATAAATAAATCATAGTGTAAACTGAAAAGCACCATGAAGGATTATTATTTATGCTTCAGCGCATGCATTGAACGTGGTCTGCGTAATCTGTATTTTTGGAAACTAACCCTCCATCATGTTGACATTTGCTAATTTTAAATCATGCTGCAAATGAGTGATTCAGATCGGAACACCTGCTATCATCATTTTTAAAGAAAATGACTATCATTTGATTTACAAGAACATTTTATGTTAATAAGTTCAGTTCAGCATTTATTAGCATGCATTAGCCTGAAATTCCCTTAACAGAAAATCATATCTAATTCTCTTCTCAGATATCAGAGTAGTAACCATATTATTCTCAAACAGTGTACTCTGTGGGAATTGCTGGCCTCAGTAATTCCCATTATTTTCCCAGGAGGACTTTAAAAATGGTAAATTTTGGAAAAAAATCAAGGAAAAGATTACAGTGTGGCTTAAGAGGATATAAACCTTTGGACATCATATTTCTGTATTATGTTCTATATTATGTGAATAGGATAACTGCATTCTGTATCTGTTCAGAGCAAGGAAGTGTTATGTTTGGGGAAGACTCCTGAATACATGTGAGAGCTGGGTTGAAGATGCATACAAATTGGAAGAGGGAAGAGAAGATAAAGAAGTTGCAGAGTGGAAGAACCACATAAGCTCAACTAGCACCAGAAAGGAAGATTTATGAAGTCCTATTCTATTTTTTTTTTTTTTTTTTTTTTTTGTGGTATGTGGGCAGAGCACAGGCCCCGGATGCGCAGGCCCAGCAGCCATGGCTCACAGGCCCAGTGGCTCCGCAGCACGTGGGATCCTCCCGGACCGGGGCACGAACCCGTGTCCCCTGCATCTGCAGGCAGACTCCCAACCACTGCGCCACCAGGGAAGCCCTGAAGTCCTATTCTTCAAAGAGTGTATTGTGACTTGCTGCCTACAAAGATTTTATGGTGTTTACCTCTGAAAATACGATTGTGTTAAATGACAATTTAAAGAGCCATTGGAAAAATTCATCATCACTGTTGCCTTTAAATGGAGCTAAATGTAACATACTCATTTTTTGGTTATTTTTAAACCTCTTTAAAAGAAGACCATCCAGCCGTTCATTTTATAGCATTTAAGCTTCATAATGAATATCGTCGCTCCCACATGAACGTTGGCGTCGGACTATCTTGAGACTCCTGACCTGTGTCTTTTGAAGTTGTGTGTTTTCTCAACTCGAAGCCTCAGAAGCTGTGAAGGGCTTCTAAAGTGTGGTGTTGAAATAACACTATTATTTGTGAGTTCTTTTGTCCCCGCTAAATAGGTTCTAGCAAAGAGTGGTTCTTGAAAGCTCTGCTGTACAAGAAGATTTAACAAAACCGAAGTTGCTTTGCCTCCTTCAAATACTATCCTTTACAGGGCCTGACACTCGGGAAGGTTTTCTTTCTTAGCATTGTTTAGCATTTTGAACAGCAGTATCACTTAGAGGATGGGATCATCTTCACATCAGTGGCCCTTTAAGTGGTATCCATAAATAAATACTCCAAGCTCTGTTCCATTTTGTCAAGAATCTTCCTGAACCTTTCTCACTGTGCAGAGAACGATGGAGTCCATACACATATTCTGTAACGGCCTGAGGGGAGGGAGGGGAGGATGTGTGTGTGTGTGATATCTTTGCTACTCCAGGACATGTTGGCATTTTACAAATGGTCTAGGCATGGAGAAGGAACGTTTAGAAATCGGGTTTCTACTCTAAACTTTTAAGGACATCCTGAAATATAGTACTTTAGGAGTACATGCAGTTCAAGGATAGAGGAGTAATTTGCCATTTGTACCAAATTAAATCAGACTTTCAGTGCAATCAAAACAGCGTGCAGCTGGATGCAATGATCTGATTTCCTGACACTCAGAGAAAAATTGAAGGCCTCCAGAAGACCCCTGCTGATCTTCGACATGAGATACAGTTTGCTGGTAATTTCACTCAGCCTCTGAACGCCTTCACTTTTAATAAGCTAAAAAAAAGTGCAAATAAAGCATAAGGTTAGCTGGAGACGGCTCTCAGGTAGCGTTTTATTCCAACTAAATGAAACCCAGTACAGTGCCTCTGAGGGCTCGTACCCTTGTTCCTTCTCAAAGCAGATATTTTGCTAAATACACCATTAGATGAATCTCTGTATTAGTGTCCTGGGAGTACTGTTTTGACATTGGATGTGTGTTGAAAACATAATAAAAGGTTTCAGAGAACAAGTGCTAGAAATCAGTATGAATAACTTGCTATTTTCTTGGGAAGGTAATGAGGCAGATAAAGATGAATCCTCAAGTATCCATTAACAGCTGATTATTCCAGCTAGGGAGGATCTGCGCTTACAGATATATCTAGTCCTGACAGATGAGTTCAGTTCATGACAGTGTGTATTTATCTTGAGTTTTAACTATATAAATTGGTAAATGTAGATCTTTCAGGATGTTGAATGGACTGTTTCTGCTGCCCCCAGATTGAAAATTGCTGAATTAAGAACAAAGGAGCATGAAGTGATACACCGTCTAGAGAAGCCCTTTTGCATGCGAAGTCTAGAGCTCCCTCAGGGCTTATAATGAGGTCTTAAAACGGACCCTGATCCATGATCACAAGTCTGTCCCCTTCTTAATAGGCACCCAATTTAAAGGAGAGGCAGAGGTCAAAAGGACGTTGTTCAGATTATGAGTCCTCCGCGTCAGAGGTGCTGGGATGTTTCCTCCTTTCTGTTTGGGGCAGGACAAGTCTTTGGCCCTTACTGTCGGGCACATCCCGACCGTAAGCAGGTAGTGTGCGCTCAAATAGGGCAGCTGAAGAGAGATTGATGAAGGGACCGTTTACCAGGTGTGACTAGAGCTGGGGAAGCCAGCAAGGCGCAGTGAGGCATCCTGGCCATCGCAGCGGGGGTAGCTTTGAACCACCACAGACCCAGAGGCCAGGAGGGGACGTGGTGACTAGGACCCAGAGCTGGAGCTGAAGGGGAGGTCAGCCCAGCAGGACCGATGGGCTTCTGAAGAAGGACTTGGTCACCGGCAGTCTCCGTCCTGGCAAGGAGAGGGTCATGGAAATAAATACCTCAATAGCTTTCTCCAAACTCCGGTCTCCCACCAGAAGCCAGGGAGCAAAAGAGCTCAGCTGAAGCTTCATGTAGAAGTCAGCCTCCTGGGCGCCCAGAACAGAGATGAGAAGCTGGGTGTCGGTCTGGAGGGGCAAACAGAGGTTACTCAGCACCCCAAGATGGGGCACTCCAAGAATCACCCATGAAGCTTGGAGGGATCTCGCAGGGATCTTTGGGCTCTCGTTTTCTGGCTAGAATCTTAGCTGCGGTGCTGGGGGAATAGCCATGAAGGTGATCCAGCCCTTGCACTCGTCTGAACCCTGGGGGTGATGCTGGGGAGGGGGAGGGGAAGACATCAATCGGAGGTGATGTTGATATAATATTGTGGTGTTAAGCTGCATCGAGTTGAATCGGAGCTTTCACTCCCTGGGAGTGAGTGGGAAGCCTTAGGATTTATTTAGGATGTTGTTAAGGGGATAAGAAGCGGTGGCAGAGCACAGCTGTAGTCAGTGCTTGTAGGAAAGCAAAATGCTTACCTGTTTGTACTGCCCCAGGTTCGGACTCTTCAGTAAACTGGTTACATTGGAAAGTTTGGGAACAATAGCACAAGCGTACAATTTATATGACAAGTGACAGTGATGACCTTCCAATCTCATTATGGCAACACTCCAGAAGTATAAACTGCCCATTCTCGGTTCTGATTTGTTAGCTGAAAAACTAGGACCAACACTTCTTTGCATACAAATCCTATCATGAAATTTTAATTTCTAAATTAAGAGTACTTCCCTTTTTCTTAAGAATTTATGTCAAATTACCCTTGAGTAGAGAAATTTGTGTTAAAACCTATAGTTTTTAATCTTGACTATCAAAGATCTTTACACTAACTTAAATATTTCTATTTTGCTCTGTACTGTCTCACCGTAACATATTTATTTCTTTTAAAATTTTAATAATGTTTTAAAAATTTTCACATTTCAGGGCCTTTATTTTTATTTTCCCCCTACGTTATGTTTTATTTTTAAGCAACAACAAACTGGTGACCATCCAGGGGAAGAATCGAGAGGCCCCGTATCCCCATCAGAGGCTATGAGCTCCCATAAGGGCATCTCCCTAATACCAGGGAAGCTTGTTCGCGTTGGCTGGGATTGGATGTGGTGGTCGATCATTTTGTTCGCTAACTCCTCTCTCCAAGGCTGGACTTCCTGCCCTCTGTGGTTGAGCAGGACCACGAAACTAGTTTGGGCCAGTAAGTCATCATTTAAGGTGGTATTTCTAATTTTCAGGTCAGAGCACCTGCGCTTGAGAGCCTGGAGTCGTTACTGCCGCTGCCACACACCTTAGCCTCCTGTGGCTGATGTCCCGGGGTGGGGGTGGGGGATGGGGGATGGGCGGTGCAGGTGCTGGAAGTCAGGAAACAGAGACCGCTGTCTCAGAGGCTGTGCGCACAGCCATCCGATATGCAGGGGCCCAAAAAGGTCACCTGAGTTCCTCAGCCTCATTGGGAGCCATGCCCATGGATGGACGTGCAGTGTGATGATAGTTTGACATTTGGGGAGAAAAAATAGTCACGCAATGCTCTATTCATCCTCCTGGGCTGCCAGAACTTGTAAGATATTTAAAACATCTTTCGGTAAAAGAGTAGAGCCTTTTACAGTGTGCCCCGCCGCTTAAATAGACATGACCACTTGACCCAGCTCCCCTGCAGTAGCGTTCTGTAAACTGACTTTTTACTTGGACTCTTCTTAATTTCTTTGCAGTATGGAAGTGGAAGAAAAGCAGTCTGGTGTCAGGATTGTTTTTTGTTTTTTATTTTTTTAAATTTTTTTAACATCTTTATTGGGGTATAATTGCTTTACAATGGTGTGTTAGTTTCTGCTTTATAACAAAGTGAATCAGTTATACATATACATATGTTCCCATATCTCTTCCCTCTTGCGTCTCCCTCCCTCCCACCCTCTCTATCCCACCCCTCCAGGCGGTCACAAAGCACCGAGCTGATCTCCCTGTGCTATGCGGCTGCTTCCCACTAGCTATCTACCTTACGTTTCGTAGTGTATATATGTCCATGCCTCTCTCTTGCTTGTCGCCCCTCTGATTGATGGTACCCAGAAGAGACCTCTGAGCAGACACCTCTGCTCCCCTTTCTCCAAATCCATGGTGACAACGAGGTCAGGACTGGAAGTTCAAAGTCCTTTATGGAAAGCTGCAGAGCTCACTGAAAACACTAGACATTTCTTGAAAAAAATATTAATGAATTCTTTTGCAAAACCGCTAAGAACCAACAGGCTATTTTGTGTGGTCCTGAGCTACTCAAAACAATCAGGCCACACCCTTTAACTAGGTCCTGAAATATTATTTCTTATTTTTATTATACCAATTATACATACACATATTCTTTTAAAATATAGCTCAGGATGATGTTAACTTCCTTTTGACCACATGTTGCTCTGAGTTGTCTCTTGGCCTTTTTTCAAGGTGATAGCATCAGGAGCTTTTTGAGTATAGGAGCTGAAACTTAACACGGATTCTTCTCACACAGACCCTTCCTGGATAGTTTTCCTGTCCTTCACTGTTTCCAGTTCATCTGCCCCTTTGTTCAGTTCCCTGAACACTGTTGCAATCGAGCATCTTGTTTCCTATCTGGCGTCTGACCTGTTGGTACTCTTGTCACCTGTTAACACTCGTCATCCTCTCAGGGATAATGAACCCTCACATTTCTTGGTCAATTACCTGATGAGTCCCATCTCCAATCTGCCTCTCATAGAATCCCAGCCTTAGACTATAATTGTTGCTTGTCTTGAAGAAGCTCATATTTGAAACCCTCCTTTCTTGGGGGGAATGGAATACAAAGTCCATCACTGCCCCCCCCAAACCCAGCCACAGTGTGCTGAGTCATTCATGATAGTTTAATCCAGGAGCATCAGTAACAAGGTCCTGAGGGATGTGCAGAGTGATATATATTGATATATACTGAACATGGTTCCCTGTGCTGTACAGTAGGACCTTGTCGTTTATCCATCCTATATACAATAGTTTGCATCTGCGAACCCCAGACTCACACTCCTTCTGCACTTTCTCTCCCTTGGCAACCGCCAGTCTGTTCTCTCTGTCTGTGAGTCTGTTTCTGGTTCATTTGTGTCATACTTTAGATTCCACATGTAAGTGATAGCATACGGTGTTTGTCTTTCTCAGGGAGTGAAGTTCTTTAACCTCAATTCTTTCATACTTCTGAGGTGGATAGGAGCTAAGGCTTGCAAATCATCTTTTTGAAGCCCTCCTCTGAAAGTTCCGTGTGGTCAGCCCAGGTCTCCCTCTGAGGTGCAGGCGTAGGTGCCATGGTGACTGTGTTCTCACTCTGCCATGGCCCCACCCATCCACCCACACGTACTCCTTGTCATGTCCACATTCACAATGATTTTTCATATTCTTTGTAAAGTGTTCCTTTATATAAATACCTTCCCTCTCTCTTTCCTTCCTCCTTCTTTCTTTCTTTACTTTTTCCCTACTTTCTCTATTTACTTTTTCTTTCGCCATTTGGTTTTTGCACATTCATCGTCTTCTTTTTGGAATTGTATTTCCTCCTTTCTGGTCCTTTCACCTGGATACCCCTGACTCAGTCTTCAGGAAAGAGAAGACTCCTCTGGCCCCCATGAAACATGTCCACAGGATCCTGCACCTGCCCCTCTGGGAGCTCTTCTCCTTGCTGTTAAGTTGTCTGTTGTGTTTGTATCGCCTCTGTTAGAATTCCGGCCCTTTGAGGAAGGGAGGTTGGCCTTCCCCGTTACATCGTTAGAACCTAGTATAATGACTGGGACAGAGTGGCAGAAATAATTGTTTAGAATGAAATGTGACGTCTAGAAAAGCACCCAGTTGCCCTCTTAATGATGAATATTGGTGGGTTCGCTGGAGCAATGGACTCCAAGATTGGTGCTCAATTACCCTGTAGGAGAATGGCAAAAAGTTGTGTGTGCTGTCATGCATTTTAATGGTGATATCTAGAAGTTCTAATCATACGTTAAAATAGTTTTTTTTTAAACATCTTTATTGGAGTATAATTGCTTTACAATGGTGCGTTAGTTTCTGCTTTATAACAAAGTGAATCAGTTATACATATACATATGTTCCCATATCTCTTTCCTCTTGCGTCTCCCTCCCTCCCACCCTCCCTATCCCACCCCTCTAGGTGCTCACAAAGCACCGAGCTGATCTCCCTGTGCTACGTGGCTGCTTCTCACTAGCTATCTATTTTACGTTTGGTAGTGTATATATGTCCATGTCTCTCTCTCGCTTTGTCACAGCTTACCCTTCCCCCTCCCCATATTCTCAAGTCCATTCTCTAGTAGGTCTGTGTCTTTACTCCCATCTTGCCCCTAGGTTCTTCATGAGCTTTTTTTTTTCTTTCCTAGATTCCATATATATGTGTTGGCATACGGTATTTGTTTTTCTCTTTCTGACTTACTTCACTCTGTATGACAGACTCTAGGTCCATCCACCTCACTACAAATAACTCAATTTCGTTTCTTTTTATGGCTGAGTAATATTCCATTGTATATATGTGCCACATCTTCTTTATCCATGCATCTGTCAGTGGACACTTATGTTGCTTCCATGTCCTGGCTATTGTAAATAGAGCTGCAATGAATATTTTGGTACATGACTCTTTTTGAATTATGGTTTTCTCAGGGTATATGCCCAGTAGTGGGACTGCTGGGTCATATGGTAGTTCTATTTTTAGTTTTTTAAGGAACCTCCATACTGTTCTTCATAGTGGCTGTATCAATTTACATTCCCACCAACAGTGCAAGAGGGTTCCCTTTTCTCCATACCATCTCCAGCATTTATTGTTTGTGGATTTTTTGATGATGGCCATTCTGACCAGTGTGAGGTGATACCTCATGGTAGTTTTGATTTGTATTTGTCTAATGTTTAGTGATGTTCAGCATCCTTTCATGTGTTTGTTGGCAATCTGTATATCTTCTTTGGAGAAATGTCTACTTAGGTCTTCTCTCCATTTGTGGATTGGGTTGTTTTTTTGATATTGAGCTGCATGAGCTACTTGTAAATTTTGGAGATTAATCCTTGTGTCAGTTGCTTCATTTGCAAATATTTTCTCCCATTCTGAGGGTTGTCTTTTCGTCTTGTTTATGGTTTCCTTTGCTGTGCAAAACTTTTAAGTTTCATTAGGTCCCATTTGTTTATTTTTGTTTTTATTTCTATTTCTCTAGGAGGTGGGTCAAAAAGGATCTTGCTGTGATTTATGTCAAAGAGTGTTCTGCCTATGTTTTCCTCTAAGAGTTTGATAGTGTCTGGCCTTACCTTTAGGTCTTTAATCCATTTTGAGTGTATTTTTGTGTATGGTGTTAGGGAGTGTTCTAATTTCATACTTTTACATGTACCTGTCCAGTTTTCCCAGCACCATGTATTGAAAAGGCTGTCTTTTCTCCACTGTATATTCTTGCCTCCTTTATCAAAGATAAGGTGACCATATGTGTGTGGGTTTATCCCTGGGCTTTCTTTCCTGTTCCATTGATCTATACGTCTGTTTTTGTGCCAGTACCATTGCTGTCTTGGTTACTGTAGCTTTGTACTATAGTCTGAAGTCAGGGAGCCTGATTCCTCCAGTTCTGTTTTTCTTTCTCAAGATTGCTTTGGCTATTCGGGATCTTTTGTGTTTCCATACAGATTGTGAAATTTTTTGTTCTAGTTCTGTGAAAAATGCCAGTGGTATTTTGATAGGGATTGCATTGAATCTGTAGATTGCTTTGGGTAGTAGTCATTTTCACAATGTTGATTCTTCCAATCCAAGACCATGGTATATCTCTCCATTTATTTGTATCATCTTTAATTTCTTTCATCCGTGTTTTATAATTTTCTGCATACAGGTCTTTTGCCTCCTTAGGTAGGTTTATTCCTAGATATTTTATTCTTTTTGTTGCAGTGGTAAATGGGAGTGTTTCCTTAATTTCACTTTCAGATTTTTCATCATTAGTGTATAGGAATGCTAGAGATTTCTGTGCATTCATTTTGTATCCTGCTACTTTACCAAATTCATTGATTAGCTCTAGTAGTTTTCTGGTATCATCTTTAGGATTCTCTATGTATAGTATCACGTCATCTGCAAACAGTGACAGCTTTACTTCTTCTTTTCTGATTTGCATTCCTTTTATTTCTTTTTCCTCTCTGATTGCTGTGGCTAAAACTTTCAAAACTATCTTGAATAATAGTGGTGAGAGTGGGCAACCTTGTCTTGTTCCGGATCTTAGTGGAAATGGTTTCAGTTTTTCACCATTGAGGACGATGTTGGCTGTGGGTTTGTTATATATGGCCTTTATTATGTTGAGGAAAGTTCCCTCTGTGCCTACTCGCTAGAGGTTTTTTATCATATATGGGTGTTGAATTTTGTCGAAAGCTTTTTTGCGTCTATTGTGATGATCATATGGTTTTTCTCCTTCAATTTGTTAATATGGTGTATCACGTTGATTGATTTGCATATATTGAAGAATCCTTGCATTCCTGGGATAAACCCAACCTGATCATGGTGTTTGATCCTTTTAATGTGCTGTTGAATTCTGTTTGCTAGTATTTTGTTGAGGATTTTTGCATCTATGTTCATCAGTGATATTGGCCTGTAGTTTTCTTTCTTTGTGACATCTTTGTCTGGTTTTGGTATCAGGGTGATGGTGGCCTCGTAGAATTTGTTTGGGAGTGTTCCTCCCTCTGCTATATTTTGGAAGAGTTTGAGAAGGATGGGTGTTAACTCTTCTCTACATGTTTGATAGAATTCGCCTGTGAATCCATCTGGTGCTTGGCTTTGTTTGTTGGAAGATTTTTAACCACAGTTTCAATTTCAGTGCTTGTAATTGGACTGTTAATATTTTCTATTTCTTCCTGATTCAGTCTTGGAAGGTTGTGCATTTCTCAGAATTTGTCCATTTCTTCCAGGTTGTCCATTTTATTGGCATAGAGTTCCTTATAATAATCTCTGATGATACTTCATATTTCTGCAGTGTCTGTTGTTACTTCTCCTTTTTCATTTCTAATTCTATTGATTTGTGTCTTCTCCCATTTTTGCTTCATGAGTCTGGCCAGTGGTTCATCAATTTTGTTTATCTTCTCAAAGAACCAGCTTTTAGTTTTATTGATCTTTGCTATTGTTTCTTTCATTTCTTTTTCATTTATTTCTGATCTGATCTTTATGATTTCTTTCCTTCTGCTTACTTTGGGGTTTTTTTGTTCTTCTTTCTCTAATTGCTTTAGGTGTAAGATAAGGTGGTTGATTTGAGATGTTTCTTGTTTCTTAAGGTAGGACTGTATTGCTATAAACTTCCCTCTTAGAACTGCTTTTGCTGCATCCCTAAGGTTTTGGATCATCATGTTTTCGTTGTCATTTGTCTCTAGGTATTTTTTGATTTTCTCTTTGATTTCTTCAGTAATCTCTTGGTTATTTAGTGACATATTGTTTAGCCTACATGTGTTTGTGTTTTTTTACGTTTTTTTCCTTGTAATTGATTCCTACTCTCATGGCGTTGTGGTCAGAAAAGATAATTGATACGATTTCAATTTTCTTAAATTTACCAGGGCTTGATTTGTGACCCAAGATATGATCTATCCTGAAGAATGTTCCATGAGCACTTGAGAAGAATGTGTAGTCTGTTGTTTTTGGATGGAATGTCCTATAAATACCAATTAAGTCCATCTTGTTTAATGTGTCATTTAAAGCTTGTGTTTCCTTATTTATTTCATTTTGGATGATCTGTCCATTGGTGAAAGTGGGGTGTTAAAGTCCCCTACTATGATTGTGTTATTGTCAATTTCCCTTTTTAGGGCTGTTAGCATTTGCCTTATGTATTGAGGTGCTCCTATGTTGGGTGCTTAAATATCTACAATCGTTATATCTTCTTCTTCGATTGATCCCTTGATCATTATGTAGTGTCCTTCTTTGTCTCTTGTGATAGTCTTTATTTTAAAGTCTGTTTTGTCTGATATGCGAATTGCTACTCCAGCTTTCTTTTGATTTCCATTTGCATGGAATATCTTTTTCCATCCCCTCACTTTCAGTGTGTATGTGTCCCTCGGTCTGAAGTGGGTCTCTTGTAGACAGCATATATACACGTCTTGTTTTTGTATCCATTCAGGCAGTCTGTGTCTTTTGGTTGGAGCATTTAATCCATTTACATTTAAGGTAATTATCAATATGTATGTTCCTATTCCCATTTTCTTAATTGTTTTGGGTTTGTTATTGTAGGTCTTTTCCTTGTCTTGTGTTTCCTGCCTAGAGAAGTTCCTTTAGCATTTGTTGTAAAGCTGGTTTGGTGGTGCTGAATTCTCTTAGCTTTTGCTTGTCTGTAAAGGCTTTAATTTCTCCATCAAATCTGAATGAGATCCTTGCTGGGTAGGGTAATCTTGGCTGTAGGTTTTTCTTCTTTATCACTTTAAATATGTACTGCCACTCCCTTGTGGCCTGCAGAGTTTCTGCTGAAAGATCAGCTGTTAACCTTATGGGGATTCCCTTGTGTGTTATTTGTTGTTTTTCCCTTGCTGCTCTTAATATTTTTTCTTTGTATCTAATTTTTGATAGTTTGATTAATATGTGTCTTGGTCTGTTTCTCCTTGGATTTTTCCTGTATGGGACTCTCTGTGCTTCCTGGACTTGATTAACTATTTCCTTTCCCATATTAGGGAAATTTTCAACTGTAATCTCTTCAAATATTTTCTCAGTCCCTTTCTTCTTCTCTTCTTCTTCTGGGACCCCTCTAATTTGAATGTTGGTGTGTTTAATGTTGTCCCAGAGGTCTCTGAGACTGTCCTCAGTTCTTTTCATTCTTTTTTCTTTATTCTGCTCTGCAGTAGTTATTTCCACTATTTTATCTTCCAGGTGACTTATCCGTTCTTCTGCCTCAGTTATTCTGCTATTGATCCCTTCTAGAGAATTTTTAATTTCATTTATTGTGTTGTTCATCACTGTTTGTTTACTCTTTCATTTTTCTAGGTCCTTGTTAAACGTTTCTTGTATTTCCTGTATTCTATTTCCAAGATTTTGGATCATTTTTACTGTCATTCTGAATTCTTTTTAAGGTAGACTGCCTATTTCCTCTTCATTTGTTAGGTCTGTTGGGTTTTTGCCTTGCTCCTTCATCTGCCGTGTGTTTCTCTGTCTTCTCATTTTGCTTAACTTACTGTGTTTGGGGTCTCCTTTTTGCAGGCTACAAGTCCGTAGTTCCTGTTGTTTTTGGTGTCTGTCCCCAGTGGCTAAGGTTGGTTCAGTGGGTTGTGTAGGCTTCCTGGTGGCGGGGACTAGTGCCTGTGTTCTGGTGCATGAGGCTGGATCTTGTCTTTCTTGTAGGCAGGTCCACGTCTGGTGGTGTGTTTGGGGTGTCTGTGGCCTTATTATGATTTTAGGCAGCCTCTGTGCTAATGGATGGGTTTGTGTTCCTGTCTTGCTAGTTGTTTGGCATAGGGTGTGCAGCACTGTAGCTTGCTGGTCGTTGAGTGAAGCTGGGTATTGGTGTTGAGATGGAGATCTCTGGGAGATTTTTGCCGTTTGATATTATGTGGAGCTTGGAGGTCTCTTGTGGACCAGTGTCCTGAAGTTGGCTCTCCCACCTCAGAGGCACAGCCCTGATGCCTGGCTGGAGCACCAAGAGCCTGTCCTCCACACAGGTCAGAATAAAAGGGAGAGAAAATACAAAGAAAGAAAGAATAAAGTAAAATAAAGTTATTAAAATAAAAACTAATTATTAAGAAAAAAATTTTAAAGTAATAAAAAAAAAAAGGCAGACAGAACCCCAGGGCAAATGGTAAAAGTAAGGCTATAAAGACAAAATCACACACAGAAGCATACACATACACACTAACAAAAAGAGAAAAAGGGGAAAAAAATATATATATATATATATCTTTGCCCCCAAAGTTCAATTCCTCAGTTTGGGATGATTCGTTGTCTATTCAGGTATTCCACAGATGCAGGGTACATCAAGTTGACTGTGGCGATTTAATCTGCTGCTTCTGAGGCTGCTGGGAGAGATTTCCCTTTCTCTTCGTTGTTCGCACAGCTCCCAGGGCTCAGCTTTGGATGTGGCCCCACCTCTGCATTTAGGTCGCTGGAGGGCGTCTGTTCGTCGCTCAGACAGGACGGGGTTAAAGGAGCCGCTGATTCGGGGTCTCTGGCTCACTCAGGCCGGGGGCGGGGGGAGCAGGGCGGGGCACGGAGTGCGGGGCGGGGGGGGGGGGGAGGGCGGGGCATGGAGGGCGGGGCGGGCCTGCGACGGCAGAGGCTGGCGTGACGTTGCACCAGCCTGAGGCGCGCCGTGCGTTCTCCCTGGAAAGTTGTCCCTGGATCCCGGGAACCTGGCAGTGGCGGCCTGCACAGGCTCCCCGGAAGGGGGGTGTGGAGAGTGACCTGTGCTCGCACACAGGCTTCTTGGTGACGGCAGCAGCAGCAGCCTTAGCGTCTCATGCCCGTCTCTGGGGTCCGCGCTTTTAGCCGCGGCTCGCGCCCGTCTCTGGAGCTCCTTTAAGCGGCGCTGTTAATCCCCTCTCCTCGCGCACCAGGAAACAAAGAGGGAAGAAAAAGTCTCTTGCCTCTTCGGCAGCTCCAGACTTTTACCCGGACTCCCTCCCGGCCAGCCGTGGTGCACTAAACCCTTCAGGCTGTTCACGCCGCCAACCCCAGTCCTCTCCCGGCGCTCCGACTGAAGCCCGAGCCTCAGCTCCCAGTCCCGCCCGCCCCGGCGGGTGAGCAGACAAGCCTCTCGGGCTGGTGAGTGCCGGTCGGCACCGACCCTCTGTGCGGGAATCTCCCCGCTTTGCCCTCCGCACCCCTGTTGCTGCGCTCTCCTCCGCGGCCCCGAAGCTCCCCTCTCCGCCCTTCGCAGTCTCCACCCGCGAAGGGGCTTCCTAGTGTGTGGAAACTTTTCCTCCTTCACAGCTCCCTCCCACTGGTGCAGGTACCGTCCCTATTCTTTTGTCTCTGTTTTTTCTTTTTTCTTTTGCCCTACCCAGATACGTGGGGAGTTTCTTGCCTTTTGCGAGGTCTGAGGTCTTCTGCCAGCATTCATTAGGTGTTCTGTAGGAGCTGTTCCACGTGTAGATGTATTTCTGGTGTATTTGTGGGTAGGAAGGTGATCACGTCTTACTCTTCCGCCATTTTGAAGCTCCTCTTCTAAAATAGTTTTAAGGAATGTAATTTACAGTGCTAGTGAGTACTGACATTTTAAAATGAAACCACTGTGTCATTCTTTAAATGTATCAGTGGAATATAAATATCATGGTGATTTGATGACCTGTCATCATTCATTTTAAAAATACGTGAATATGCTCACTTTTAAAGTCAGAAATTTTACTTTGTTCCTTTCTCTCCTTGACCTTGTATTTTCATTCCTTGTCCCTCAAAAAATTTCTTTACTCTATTACATTGTTATGATTAAATGTGCTCTTGGTAACCCTATATTGTTTGCAAAGAAATATGATAATCAATAAAAATATATATGTATGTGTATATATATGGTATATATTTATACTGGTATATATTTATATATGTGTGTATATACATATATACACACATAATTCATGTATGTGTATAGTGTATATGTATTTTATTTGTCTTGTACATATATATTGTACATATATAGAGATTTAAATTTTTCAGTGTTCTATTTTTAATTATTAGACTCTAGATATTAAAAAATTCTTCTATCTTAACAATCACTTATTTCCATAATTGGTCAAAGCAGCACAAATATATTAAAACGTTTGATAAATAATTGTTAAATATGAAAATAAAATTTTATCAGAAATGCATTTGGTAACATAAACACATACACAATATACACACAGAATTTATATGTACATCAATCTGTTTGAAGGTTTTTTTGATTATCCTGTTTCTTTGCAACCAAATAGGGTAATCAGACATTCTTTTTAATGATCTATTAGCTAGCAACATGATTAAGCCACCCCTTAAATATTCTTGAAAGCAAAACACCTGACTTGATTTGCTACCTGGTTCACTACTGAATTTACTCTCTGTTTCTGAGTAATGTGTTTTTCAAGGTAAATCCAATGCATATAAAAGATTTTATTCATTTGTTTAGAGACATTAGGTTTGACCTGGTTTACCTAGAAAAGACCGAGAAAATTAAATTATTGTTATTTAAATGCATTTGGCCGAAAGAAATTTTGGTCAGAAATGCTTTTACCTTATCATGTTTTAAGTTTGTTTGTTTTAAATCATAGTGCTGTAGAATTAGGGCATTTCGTTTGTGGAAAATATTTATAATGTATATGCCAAAGCCATTTCCCATAGTCAAAAAAAAATCTACTAAATCAGACCTAATTTTAGTCAGAAAAGGTCTGACTTCATTTCTCAATTCAAGTAGATGTATTAACACATTTCTCAGAGGCAGAAATCTCACCTCTGAGGCAGGTTATGTTGTCATGGGTCATTGTCTGGGTGACCCTGTGAAGCAATGTATTTCTCCCACTTTAGCGTTTCTCACTATTGTTCTCTTCCCTTGGCTTTTATCACCCAGAGGTGGAGGAGGTGAGGTTATTAAGTGAAAATTGCCATCCCCCCTCCCTGCTCCCTCATACATCTAAATCCAAGATATCACCACACGAACCAAAACACCAAGTTTCTAAGGCAGCTGCACCCTTAACAGAAATGGGAGTGCACAAGACATCAAGGCTTTTTTGCTCTCTTCTTGTTACTTTTCTGACTTTTCTAAATTTTCAGAAATGAACACATAGTACATTTATTATGAGGAAGCTGGAAATCAAAGAGGATGATTTTCAACATTTAAAAATGACACATTCATATTAGTATAAAAACTTGGTTATGCAGTGCTGCACCAACCAGAAATCTCTGGAAACAACTATTACTGACATCTTCGGATTGAAATTCTCAGTTTTCTGCCTAGCTACAGTGCAAAACCCCCTAAGGTTAGAGCAGTTCACTGCAGCATTGAATTTCGGTGGGATTAGTCTGGGTTTGCTGAAGACTGTTATTTTTTGTTTGTTTTGTTTTGTCTTGTTTTTAACATCTTTATTGGAGTCTAATTGCTTTACAATGGTGTGTTAGTTTCTACTGTATAACAAAGTGAATCAGCTATACATATACATATATCCCCATATCCCCTCCCTCCTGCGTCTCCCTCCCACCCTCCCTATCCCACCCCTCTAGGTGGTCACAAAGCACTGAGCTGATCTCTCTGTGCTATGCGGCTGTGAAGACTGTTTTTATCAACAATCTTCCAATTAAGATGGATGATCACCTGTGCCTTTGCACAGAGTTGTGTTTACATGTGTCAATACTGCCCCTTCTTTGTCTTTAAGATCTTAGTGGGATGGTGAGAGATGGGCAGTTAAGAGAGTTTTTGGCGATCAGTATAGGCTTATTAGGGACTTCCCTGGTGGTCCAGTGGTTAGGTCTCAGTGCTTCCACTGCCAGGTTCAGTCCCCAGTTGGGGAACTAAGATCCCGCAAGCCATATGGTGTGGCCAAAAAAAAAAAAAAAAAAATTGAAGAAATAAAAGAACAGGCTTATTAAACAGTCTTAAAAATAGAGTTCTCTCAATATAATGGAATGTGAAATTGACATGGTACAACAAAATTGGAAATACCTATGACTTAAAATTAGGAGAAGGACTATTCTCAGTGTCTCAGATAATGCCATGTGTGTTACAATGAAACCAATGAAAAGTTTGTTCATGTGAGTGACTCAAATGGATGAAAAGAAAAAGAAATAAAATAGATGAAATAGAAATCTAATGTACCATCTGTCATTTTTAGGGTATAGTAGTTTAGTATTTTTATGGATAGTAGAGTACAAAAATACTATATAGAGAATTTTTCAGTGATAGCATATTTTACATATATATCTTCATCTATTCCTCATAGCAACACTAGGAAGTCATTACAACTTTGCAGATGAATAAATTGAAGTGTAGGGAAGTTAAGTAAAAAAAATAACTGGTTTACAGTCCAGATAGAAAGTAATAGAGGCAAACTTCAAATTCTAGCTGGGTCTTGCTCCAATGCCCATGTTTTGCCCAATTATGCCTCATGTAACTGAGTGCACAACTGATTTGGAATGGTGGTTATTGGGCAAAAGGCAGAATAAAGCTTCTCTGAAACATGGATATGCCATTGAAGCAGGTCTGTACGATGTAAAATGACCACAGAAATCTAAAG
Organism: Globicephala melas; assembly: GCF_963455315.2. Taxonomy (NCBI): domain Eukaryota; kingdom Metazoa; phylum Chordata; class Mammalia; order Artiodactyla; family Delphinidae; genus Globicephala; species Globicephala melas. Next base: position 112,113,489 of record NC_083319.1, on the reverse strand, counting down.
TAAGACACAAACGAACATATCTATGAAACAAACAGACTCACAGACATAGGGAACAAAGTTGTGGTTGCCGAGGGTGTGTGGGGAGGGGTGGAATGGAAGTGTGGGATTAGCAGATGCAAACTAGTATATACAGGATGGATAAACAACAAGGTCCTGCTGTAGAGCACAGGGAACTCTATTCAACATCCTGTGATAAACCATAATGGAAAAGCATCTGTAAAAGAATATATGTGTAACTAAATCACTTTGCTGTACAGCAGAAATGAGCACAGCATCGTAAGTCAACTATACTTCAGTAAAGTTTTTTAAAAATAGATAAAGTGACCATAGAATCTCAGGTTTCAGTGATGCATACCCTGGGGGATGGGAATGATTGATCAATGCACAGTGGCAAAGCAGAAAAAGAAAAACAAAAGTCAAACAAGAAAGTATTAGAATCAGCAGGAGATGACACTTAGGAAAATATATACAGAAAACTTAGAAACGATAAAATTACTAATCAATCTTCAGTAAACTCAGCAGGCAATAAGTTGCAAAGATCTGCTAATGAATTATTAAACTGAAACGTGGCCCTGGATTAAGATAAAAAGGAGCTCAAAAATGAAGTCTTCCAAATGATATGAAACAAATGTGACAGTCAGCAACTTTGAAAATGTTGCTAGGCTGTTAAGGGGGGGCTATTTGCTTCACATGCTTCTCCGTCAGTTATGCGTTTCCAAGTAAACTTAAAGAGGTTCCTAATTCAGCTCCTTGTGCAGCTGTCAGAGAACTTTTTTCTTTATTTAGTACCAAGCTTAGAGCCTGTGATAAAACGTCCACGATTACAAATGCCAAGTGAAGGAGCAAATGAATTAAAAATGCACCCGAGATTCTGAGCACCATTCAGGTAGCTTCCGAGGAGAGTTGTCTACAGTATTGCAAACAACTAGAGTTGGTATTTTCCAAGATCTGATTCTCCTTCCTTTATTTCTATGTAGACGTGTTTCTGTTGGCACGTGATGCTACTGTAAATAACAGTGTGAAATTATTAGACCACCGAGAAGGCTTATTACCCTCTAGGGAAGGAGAGGGCATACACCATCTGGAACAGAGAGGTTGTGAGAAGCCATCCATCAGCTCGAAATCTCAGTGCTGTTTTTGGGAGATCGCACTCTCCCAAGGAGTCGGACTTTGTAAAGAGAGAAAAGGTAGAATTTCTCCCTAAATAGATCAAGAGTTGTGCTGGAATCAGGCTAAAGAGCTTTCCTTTACATTCAGGGCAAAAGAAACAGTAACAGTGTCAGAGGATAGAGGAAGTACACAGATAAGTGATTGTAGCTCAGTTCCTGCAGCCTATGGAGAGAGGGCAGGAAATCCAGGAAGGCTCACAGGGAGCAGAAGAGGTCAGAGTCCTGGTGGACCGGCAGAGTCCTAGGGTCCGGACTGGGAGAACACAGAGTTGTGCAATGCCAGTGTCCACCCTCAACCAGACAGCTCGGTGGGCAGACACCTCGGGATCGGGGGGAGACCACTGATGTGGCCCCAGGGAACACAGAGCTTGATGTCCGGAGAGCACCTTGACCAGGGGACAGTGAAGGCCCAGAAGACAGCACATAGAACAGAGGCTCCTCTGGCCACGACTATGAAGATAACTGCTTGCTTTGGGAGAATCAGATGACATCTTGGGAGAATGAAGCAGGGTGGGGAAGGTGCCATGGACGACTGAGCATTGACCCTAAAGAGAACTTCAAGTCTCTTTTAAGTTACTTTGAAGAAGACTGACTGACTTTCCTTTTTTTAAAATATCTTTATTGGAGTATAATTGCTTTACAATGGTGTGTTAGCTTCTGCTGTATAACAAAGTGAATCAGTTATACATATACATGTGTTCCCATATCTCTTCCCTCTTGCGTCTCCCTCCCTCTCACCCTCCCTATCCCACCCCTCCAGGTAGTCACAAAGCACCGAGCTGATCTCCCTGTGCTATGCGGCTGCTTCCCACTAGCTATCTATTTTACGTTTGGTAGTGTATATATGTCCATGCCACTCTCTCACTTTGTCACAGCTTACCCTTCCCCCTCCCCGTGTCCTCAGGTCCATTCTCTAGTAGGTCTGTGTCTTTATTTCCGTCTTGCATGGTGCTGGGAAAACTGGACAGCTACATGTAAAAGAATGAAATTAGAACACTCCCTAACACCATACACAAAAATAAACTCAAAATGGATTAAAGACCTAAATGTAAGGCCAGACACTATCAAACTCTTAGAGGAAAACATAGGCAGAACACTCTATGACTTAAATCACAGCAAGATCCTTTCTGACTGACTTTTAATTGGCAAGACCCAGTGGGCTCTCTGCGTCCCTCTGCCGGAGCCTACTCCACAGTACAATGAGCTTGGTTACAGAACCTAGAGAAGTGGGTTTTGATTTAATTTAACCAAGAATGGAAACTCCTTCTCTTGTGCAAAAGTCCAGGGCTGTGTGAACAAGGGCCACTCCATGATGCCATGTCCCACCGTTTCTATGATGTCACATTTTCCTCCTGGTCTAAGATGGTAGCACTTGCCTCTAAAGGAGAAGGCTGGAGAAAGGGAAGAAGAAGAAAGGGGTGGACATGCACCAGACTCCTTTTAAGGAAGGGTCTTAGGAACTACTTAAGGCACATCCTCTTATGTTTCAGTGGCCAGGAGTTAGCCTCATGGCCACTTCGAGCTGCAAACGATATTGGGAGATGCGAACTTTATTTTGAGTCACCATGACTAGCTAACACTTCTATTTCAGAATAAAGAGATGTTGGGGGAAAATTAACAACTCTGCCATGGGGCCCTGGATGTAAGACATTAGAGGGAGCTGATTACAGGCCATGGAATGATTTGTGATTTATTCCTCCTTCAGATATGGATGAAAAATGCCACCTGCCATATTAGTAAACGATGGATGTTGCAGCCACTATACCCCCCGAACTGTGCAATCTGAGGGGATTCAGGATGGAGAAAAACAGGACACTGGCCATAGATAGCTGAGGTGCAGATCAAAGGAATGATTTCAGTGAGCCCAGACTCTTGCATCTTCATACGTATTAGAAAAGTGCTAAATTCATTAACTTGAGATGTCTGGTTTTCTTGAATGAACAGCAATCTTTTGACGTTCCGACTACCTGGTGTTTGTTGCAAAAACTCCTGTGTGTCCTCGCTCCCCGCCTTACCTCTTCGGAGCAGTCCTTCAGAGCTGTCTGAGATGCTGTTTCCCGGGCTGAAGTCCTCAGTTTTGACTGCCAAATAAAACATAATTCTCAACTTCTAGGTTGTGCTTTTTTTCAGTTGACAGAGTTTCTTACACATTTGACAGTAGCTGGACTGCAAGTGCTAGCTTTTAGTAGAGAGACTTTCATGTTTTTCTTCACCTTTACAGGTATTGCACAGAGGGATTAGGAGAGGTGTGTCCAGTTCTGGTGGCCAAATACCACTCAGAAATCTCTCTCTGAAGTTTTGGTTCTTCAGGAGTTACACAGAGGAAAGTGGCTCTTTCTGTACACAGTTTACGACACTGTACACAGTTTATGACACTGTGTACAGTGTCATAAACTGTATCTTTCACTTATTTGGGGACTTTATTCTTCTTATTGCTACTCTTTAGTCTCAAAGGAATCACATTAAATTTTTCCTCAATTCATTCCCCACTAAGCTACTGACTAATTTTTCTTCTCTTCTCATTTGGAATTCTCACAAGATTGGTCTTTATTTTTGTTCCCTGCAACCTGTCTGCCTCTCTTTTCATTCTGGAAACAATATTTAAAAAAAAAAACTGTATCAAGGCACTTTAAAAAAATAACTTCATTAAGGCATAATTTTATAACTTTTAAAATAAATTTATTGAGTTTTAATGCTTTATACTTTTACTGGTGACAAAGAAAAGTCACCACCCATCCCAAGTGCAATTCAATGATATTTTTGGTAAACTGACCAACTTGTTGAACCATCACTATAAATCAGTTCTGGATTATTTCCATCATCCTAATAAGATTGCTTATGCCCACTTACTATTAAATTGTAATCGTCTTTCCCCTTCACTCCAGGCAACCAGTAATCTGATTTCTGTCTCCATAGATTGGCCGTTTTTGGACATTTCATGTAAACTGAACCATACGGTACACGGTCTCTGTGTCTGGCTTCTTTTACTGAGTATAATGCTTTATTTCTGTGTCTTAGCTTGTATCAGTTCTTCATTCCTATCTATTGCCAAGTAATATTGCCAAATAGTATTCAACAGTTGTAAGAATATACCATACTATTCTATCCATTTTTTAGTTGATGAATATTTAGGTTGTTTCCAATTTGGCGTTATTAATAAATAATGCTGCTAAAACTTTTGTGTGCAAGTCTTTTAGTGGATATATGCTTTCAGTCGTCTTGACTAGATACCCAGGAAGAGAATTCCTGGGTCACATGGTAATTATTTTTATCAACTGAGTAGCTTTCGAATTGTTTTCCACAGTGGCTGTAGTAGTTTGGTAGGGCCCCATAGCGAAGTACCATGAACTGGGTGGCTCAAACAACAGAAATATGTTTTCTCTCTGTTGTAGAGGCTGGCAGTGCGGGCTCAAGGTACTGCTGGAACCGTTCTCCTCTGAGGGCTCTCCTCTCGGCCTGCACTTGGCCACCCTCTCCTGTACCCTAACTCTGCATCTTCTCCATGTGTCCCAGTTTCCTCTTCTCATAAGGACATGAGTCCTACTGGATTCAGGCCCATCCTAACAGCCTCATTTTAACTTGATCATCTCTTTAAAGGCCCTGTCTGTAAAGACAGTTAGATTCTGAGGTCCTGTGATTTAGGGCTTTAATATGTGAATTTCGAGGAGACACAGTTCAGTCCTAACAGTGGTCATACCATTTTATGTTTGTACTAGAAATGTATGAGGGTTCCAGTTCCTCCACATTCCTGGAAACATTTATTCTTGTCTGTTTTTTAAAAAAAATTTTATTTTATGATAGCCGTTCTCGTGGCTGTGATATGCTGTTTTGTGGTTTTAAGTTGCGTTTCCCTAATGCCAAATGATGTTGAACATCATGTCATAAGCTTATTAGCCATTAGCATGTCTTCGTTGGTGGACTGTCTATTCAAATCCTTTGCCTACTTTTTAAGTGGTGTTTGGCCAGCAAAACTGGATACAACTTCTTTTAGTCTGTCTTTAATGCTTACAATGATAAAGAAAACCCACCTTGGAAGAGTAGAGAAAGATACTCCCAGAATGTACAAAGAAGTCGTATACCTCAAAGACATGAAAATCATGTTCACAGTTTTCCAAAATACAGTTATTATAATTAATTAGCATCTTCTCATACCTCCAAGCAAGGTGGTCCATTGGTCCCTGAATGGGGGCTGAGTCTTGGGAATTCTCCGAAGCATTCTCCCAGCATAGAACTATTCTACTGGATAAGAACATGCTGACTTTTTCCTATTCTCCTTCACCACTTGGTATATGATGATTCCTGTTCTTCTACCACTGGAAACATCTGACCCCTACTAGGGTTTCTAGGCAGGCTTTGGATATCAGGGTGCCCACGTGCCTGATGTTCACTAGTAGATGTTTGTTTGGCTTGAACAGTGTTGGACCATATCTTGTCTTTAAAATGTTTACTGCTAATTAATTGATTGCTGACATCAAAATACTAAATTAGGAGATTTTATATATATATGTAATATGTATGTATGTAATGAGTTTTTGGCTTTTTTTTTTTTAACACTGATCTACGTGTCCTCGTGCAGTAGCTGGCTGACCGCATCGGTCCCTTGCATTGAGACTGAATGTCACTGTCGTTCGTCTCTATGCTAGTCCTGTTATTTTACTTATATTGCACTTAAGATAAAAATGAACCTTTTATATCCATCCAGTTTCTGAGGTTGCAATTTACAGGCATTTGTTTGCCCCTCACATCCTGAAATTGCGGCAAAGTTTTCTCCTTTGGTTCTCTAAACAGTCTCCAAACAATTGCTCTGGTGCTGCCTTGTTCAGGAAAGCATACTGTCGCAAACTCCATGATGGCAAGGTGGTTTTTTATAAATGTTTCCGTTGTATCCCAACACCTAGAATGATGCCCAGCATGTAATACACATGTACGTATTGTTTGTATAATGGGTGACAAGCTAGGATATGATGCCATTACTCACTGTGGTCTGTATTTCTAACTCATAGTCAAGGTCGATCAGTTTTATCCCCCAGATAAATCTCTCAATCCAGCCACTTCTCTCCATCTTTACCTTCAGCCTAATCCAAATCACCGCCTGTCTTAACAGGACTATGAAAAAGTCCCTTAACAGATCTTCCTGACTCAGGTCTGCCCCATCTCCACCTTGTTCTCCACAGGGCATCCAGGATGTGCAGATATGATCATTCCCCTCCTCTGCCACCCTGCCTCTCATTGTTCCTCGGGACTTGTCACAGGAGAGAAGCTACGGCATGTAGTACATTATCTATGGTGTTATTGGATGGATGGATGGATGATGGGGGAAAAAAACTCCCTGATTCTTGGTGGAGAAACCCACTGGCAATCTGACTAACTATCAAAATTCTCATTTGATGCTGCCATTTTTACATGTGGACTCGCCAGTTTTCAAGAGAAGGCAAAAACTGCCAGGGCTTTGTTTCTAGGAATGGGCCCACATTGGCTGAATGAGGTTGAGTTAGTCTTCAGAGGTGCCTGTTGGCTGTATCCTGAAGCCTCAAAGACCATGTCCAGATCACTGAGCTGCTGCTTCTTGGTAGTGTCCCATGGGTTTACCTCTTCTCGCTGTCAGAGAAGTAACTTTGGGAGGAGAAAGACCCAAGGGAGACAGACAGAAGGAGGTCCCTTAGCAGCCATGGTGAAAAGCTGCTTACGTCTGCCTTGATCCAAGGCCAGGAGATGGGGTGAATGTGGGGACACCACCTAGACGGCTTAGCCCAAATCTTATAGTGGAGTGATGGAATTCCTTAGCCCAGTCGTATTTCTCTCTCTCGCTCTTCCTCTCAATTAGCATTGGAAGATCAAGAGTTTAGAAATCAGGACTTCAGTTCAAAATCCATGGAAAAAGAATCTAGGAACTATTCATGGAATTTTCTTCTCTGAAAGGAATTATAATTAATAATCCTTCCTGATTTGCTTCTGGGGGAACCCTAGGACCCCAAGGAATATGGGTCTACAGTATTGCGGGAATAGCATCATCTCTGAAACAGTTATCATAGGAATATACAAAGAGTTCATCTGCATGCTACTGAAAAGTACAATGTAAAGTTCTCTGCTGAAAAAGAATAGACTTTTGCTGTCTCACTTTAGATTTGAGCATCCCTGTATCATGATTCCGTTTCCCCCTTCTTCTTCTGTATTACCTGCTTCCCGTCCCTCCCCTGTTCGTTTATGCTGAGAACATAAACTCAGACAGGTGTAAGGTTAATAATTTTTACGTATGAGCCATTGCATTATCTTTTTTGCATCCATTATTTTGGCCTAGGTGGATTGTGAATGATTAGGGGCCACAGTTTCAATTTATTTGTTGTTGGGAAATTTGAACCTATTACTCAGTCCTAGACTAGCTCGTGCAACTTGCTAACCTTTTCTCTATTCTCATTTTATAGGAAATTACTTTCTGGGCTAGGATAATGATTTATCTCTCCTCTTAATTGGGAAGTATATAAATTCATGAGAGGATTGTGCTAACGTGTTTTTCTTCTACATGGGAAATAGCATTTTTGGAAAATATTTAATTGTGGAGAAAAACTAGATGTGTTTTACATGCAGGTTCAAAAGCAGTAAATGAAATAAAAAGAGAAATGGAGGGCACAGGACTGTAAATAGAGAGGATTCTTGATGTGAATGTGTCCATTCAGATCCCTTGACCCTTTTTTAATTGGGTTCTTTGTTATTTTTCTATTGAGCTGTATACATTCTTTATATATTTTGGATATTAACCCCTTATCAAATATATGGTTTACAAATATTTTTCCTATTCTGTAGGTTGTCTTTTCACTTTGTTGATTGTTTCTCTTGCTGTATAGAAGCTTTTTAGTTTGATGTAATCCCACTGGTTTATTTTTTATTTTGTTGCTTATGCTTTAGGTGTTGTATCCAAAAAATCATTACCAAGACCCAAGTTGAGGAACTTTATTTCTGTTTTCTTCTAGGAGTTTCATGGTTTTAGGTCTTACATTTAAAACTTGAATCCATTCTGAGTTAATTTTTGTGAGTGGTGTAAGATAGGAGTCCAATTTCATTCTTTTCCATGTGCATATCCGGTTATCCCAGCACCATTTATTGAAGAGTCTGTCTTTTCTCCATTGAATATTCTTGGATCCCTTATCAAATATGAATTGACGTAGGCGCTTGGGTTTATTTCTGGACTCTTGATTCTGTTCTACTGGTCTGTTGTCTGTTTTTATGACAACACTGTACTGTTTTGATTATTATAGCTCTGTAGTATAATGTGAAATCAGGAAGTGTGTTGCCTCCTGCTTTGTTCATTCTGATGATTTCTTTGGCCACTGGGGGTCTTCTGTGGTTCCATATAAATTTTAGGTGGGTTTTTTCTACTTCTGTTAAAAAAAAATGCCTTTGGAATCTTGATAAAGATTGCATTAAACCCATAGATGGCTTTTGGTAGTATTGACATTTTTACAATATTATTTATTCTAATCCATGGACATGAGATATCTTTCCATTTATTTGCATCAATTTTCTTTTTTTTGTAGTTTTCAGAGTAAATATCTTTCACCTCCTTGGTTAAACTTATTCCTAAGTACTTTATTTTATTTGATGCTATTCTAAATGGGATTTATTTCTTTCTCAGAAAAATTTTTGCCACTGACTTTTGTGTGTTAATTTTGTATCCTGCAACCTTCCTGAATTTGTTGATCAGATCTAATAGCCTTTGGTTGATTGTTTAGGATTTTCTATATATAAAATCATGTGATGCACAAATATAGATAATTTAACTTCTTAATGCCCATTTTTGATACCTTTTATTTCTTTACTTGCCTGATTGCTCTAGTTAGAACTTCCAGTATTTGGTTGAATAGGAGTGCTGGAACTGGACATCTTTGTCTTGTTCCTGATCTTAGAGGAGAAGTTTTCAACCTTTCACCATTGAGTATGATGTTGTGGGTTTGTCATACACAGCCTTTATTATGTTGAGGTATGTTCTTTCTTTCCCTAATTTGTTAAGAGTTTTTATCATGATGAATGTTGAATTTTGTCAAATGCTTTTTCTGTATGTTGAGATGCTCGTATTATTCATTTCTTTCATTCTGGTAAGGTGATATGTCATATTCATTGATTTGCTTATGCTGAACCATCCTTACATCCCAGGGATAAATCCCACTTGATCATGATGAATAATCCTTTTAACGTGCTGCTATATTTGGTTTGCTAGTATTTTATTAAGAATTTTTGCACCTATATTCATCAGATATATTGGCCTGTAGTTTTCTTTTCTAGTGGTTTTCTTTTCTGGCTTTGGTATAAGGATAATTCTGGCTTTGTAAAATGAGTTTGGGACTGTTTACTTCTTTTCAATTTATTGGAAGAGTCTGGGAAGGATTGGTGTTAATTCTTCTTTAAATGTCTGGTAAAATTCTCCATAAGAGCCTAGGCTTTTCTTTGTTGAGAGATTTTTTATTATTACTTTTTCAATCTTCTTTCTAGTAATTGGTCTATTCAGATTTCCTATTTCTTCCTGTTTCAGTCTTGGTAAACTGTATGTTTCTAAGAATTTTTCCATTTCTTCTAGGCTGTCCAGTTTGCTGGCATATAGTTGTTCATCATAGCCTCTATAATCTTGTGAATTTCTGTGGTAAGAGTTGTAATGTCTCCTTTATAAATTTATTATTTTGTTGATTTTTGTTATTTCTCTTTTTTCCTTGATTAGTCTAGTTAAAGGTTTGTCAATTTTATCATTTCAAAGAACCAACTCTTAGTTTGATTAAGCTTTTCTATAATTTTTATGTTCTCTGTTTTATTTATTTCTGCTCTAATTTTTATTTCCTTTTTCTCCTGATTTGGGCTCAGTTTTTCTTCTTTTTCCAGTTCCTTAAAGCATAGAGTTAGGTTATTTATCCAGGATCTTTCTTGCTTCTTAATGTAGACATTTATTTCTATGAACTTCCCTCTTAAAACTGCTTTTGCTGCATCCCATAAATTGTGGAATGTTGTGCTTTTATTTTCATTTGTCTAAAGAAACTTTTAAATTTCCCCTTTAATTTATTCTTTGATTCATTGGTTGTTTAGGAGAGTGTTAATTTCCACGTGTTCATGAATTTTCCAGTGTTCCTCTTGTTATTGATTTGTAGTTTCATGCCATTGTTGTCAGAAAGGATATGTGGTATGATTTCAATCTTCTTGAATTTTCCAGGACTTATTCTATGGCTTTACATATGGTCAGTCCTAGAAAATGTTCCATTTATGTTCTGTCATTGGGTAGAATGTTCTGTTAGTCCATGTGGCTTTTAGTGTTGTGCAAATCTGCTTTTTCTTACTGATTCTCTGGATAATCTATCCATACTTGAGAATAAAGTATTAAAGTTCCCAAATATTACTGTGTATTTCCCCTTTTAGCTCCGTTAATTTTTGTTGTATATATTCAGGTACTCCAGTGTTGGGCACGTATTTACAATTGTTATATCTTCTTGACGGGTTTATCCCTTTATTACTATGTAATGACCTTCTTTGTGTCTTTTTCTCATTTTGAGTTTAAAGTCTATTTTGTTTGACATAAGTATTGCTACCGCTGCTTTTTTATTGGTTACCACTTGCTTGAAATGACTTCTACCATCCCTTCACTCTCAGTGTATGCATGTCTTTAAGGCTAAAGTGAGTCTTTTGTAAGTACCATAATCACTGGATCCTGTTTTTAAATTTTTTTATCCATTCAGCCATTCTGTATTGTTTAAAGTAATTATTGATAGGTAAGAATTTACTATTGCCATTTTGTTATTTGTTTTATCATCGTTTTGTAGGTTCATTGTTCTTTATTTCCTGTCCTGCTAGTTTTTTTTATGTGTGTATTTTGTTGTCTTTTGATATCAGTATGCTTTGACTTCTTTTTCATGTTCTTCTGTGAATTGCTACTTGTTTTCCCTTGTGGTTACCAAAAGGCTTAAATAAAATATCTTAAAATTCTAACACCTTATTTTAAGCTAACAACCTAACTTCAATAGAATTCCTAACCTTTACACTTTTACTTCTCCTCCTCCTCACATTTTAGGTTACTGCTCTTACAATTGACATATTTATTATGTTGTGTAACTAATAATAGATTATTATAGTTGTGAGGTTTTTTTTTTTTTTTTTACTACATTCATTTTGAAACTTTTAAACTGGAGTTGTAAGTGACTTAAGCATGACCATTACCAGATTACTGAATTTAACTTTGCCAATTATTTTACCATTATCACTGAGTTTAAACTACATTTTTATATTTGTATGATGTTAATTAGCATCCTTTTACTTTCAATCAAAGGACTTTCTTGTAAGGCAGGTCTAGTGGTGATGAACTCCATCTACTTTTATTTGTTTATGAAAGTCTTTATCTCTTTTTCATTCGTGAAGGACAGCTTTGCTGGTATAGCAAAGCTATAACTGAAACTGGTTCACAGTTTTTCTTTCAATATTTTGAAATGTCTTCCCATTCTCTCCTGGACTGAAATGTTTCTGTTGAAAAATCTGCCCATAGGCTTATGGGGGTTCCCTTTTAAGTAACTTATCTCTTTTTTCTTGATGCTTTTAAAATTCTTTTTTTTGTCTTTGACTTTGACAATTTAATTATAATTTGTCTTGGTGTAGCCCTATCTAAGTTTGATATTTTTGGGGTCCTTTGGGCCTCATAGATCTGGATGTCCATTTCTCTACCCAGGTTTAGGAAGTTTTCAGCCATTAATACTTTAAATATGCTTTCTGTCCCTTTCTCTTTCTCTTCTCCTTCTGGAATTCCTACAATGCAAGTTTTGTTTTCATTTTCATTTCCCATAAATCTCATAGGCTTTTTTCACGCTTTCATTCTTTTTTACTTTTTGCTCCTCTAACTGGATAATTTCTAATATTCTATCCTCCAGATAACTGATTGTTTCTTCTGCATGGTCAAGTCTGCTTTTGAAATTCTCTGTTGAATTCTTCAGTTCAGTTACTATATTTTTCAACTCTAGGATTTCTGTTTGTTTGTTTTTGGATGGTTTCTATTGCTTTATCAGACTTCTCGTTTTGTTCATGCATTGTTTCCCTAATTTAGTTTTCTGTGTGTCCTTGTTCACTAAACTTCTTTAAGGTAATTGTTCTGAATTATTTGTCTCACGGTTCATAAATTTCCATTTCTTTAAGATTAGTTATTAGAGCTTCATTAGTTTCCTTTGGTGGTGTCATATTTTCCTGTTTTCTTTTGTGATATTTGATCTCTTGTGTTGGTATCTACACATTTGAGTAATCAGCCTCCTCTTGCAGACTTTGCAGGTTTGCTTTGGTAGAAACAGTCCTTCACCTGTCAGCTCCTTTTGGGTTTCTGTTGGTGGCTGTTGGTAATGTCCTTAGGCAGGTGATGCCTGCTACTATGGTCTGTTTTTGGATAAGGAGGCAACTGTTGAAGCTCTGAGGATGGGGACGTGGGATGTGCCCTGACTAAGAACAGTTGGATAGAACTGCTCACTTGGTTCCCAAGTGAGCCTATAGGATGGGCTTCCTGGTTGCCTGGTTCCTCTGGTCAGGCTTATGAGATGGTCGGGACGGGGTACTTGATTCAGTAGTAGTGGGGCTCTGAATTAGCTTCCCTGCACCCAGGACAGCACCCAGAACAGCATGGCTTGTTGCTTGGGGGACCTGAACCAGGCAGGAGTGTGCACTTATTTCCCTGGTCAGGTGAGGCCACCGGTTTTGCTCAGCAGATGGGGGAGATGGGGCCTGTGCTCTCTGTTCAGGTCCCACTGTAAGCAGGGCCGTTGTGTGGGTTTATGGATTAGTTTCCCTGCCTGGACACAGTGGGAGAAGCAGCTTTAAAGCTAGTAAAGCTCTTTGTTTGTTGTCTTAATTCAAGCTGGCCCACATCCCAAGTTCCTTGGTTGTTCAGGTCCCCAGCTTTGCTTTGCAAGCTGTGGAATCTGCCTGCCCTTCTCTAGGCATGAGCATGGCTGGGCCTCATAGCTCCTAGGTATTATAGCCAGCCCTTCTTGTCTGATGGATCTGGAGCCATAGCAGGTGGGGCTCTGTCTCAGCTCCCCTGCCTGTGCTGGAAAGTGAGGGACTGCTCCAGGCATCTCCCAGTTTTTCCCAAACAAAATGTCCGGCTGGGAGGGGCCAGGAGGTACCCTTAGCCTTGGCTGTGAGTAGCACAGGAGCCCTCCAGGCCAGTACTGGCTTTGCCCCAGGGGTGATCAGCTCTGCCTGCTGGTCTCTTGGCTGGAGCATTACTGGGCTACACAGCTTCTAGGCCTCCCGCCAGCCCCTCTGGTCAGATGCGGCTGGGAGACACTGTCCACCGTGGGTGGGGTGTGACTCATCTTCTTGCCTGGGAGTGGGCAAACTAGTCTCTCAGGCTGTCAAAACTCCTCACATGAGGATCTGAGTAAGGCGGATCTGCACCCTGCCATGTTTCCCGGTCAGAGTGCACCCCCGACTTGGTTCTGCAGGTGAGCAGAGCCGCTGGTTAGTCTACCGCTTCGGCACTGCATGTGTGAACTCGCTCTGCCAAGACCCCTGTGCTGGTTGCAAGCCCCTCCCCTTCCTCAATCAGTCAGACTCCCAGTGGTTGAGCCCCAGAGATTGCCCTGCAGTCCCCATGGAGTGAGGCCAGATCAGGGGCTCCCTCAAAGAGAAACACAGTGCTGGGGGGCTGGGTGTTCCCCGTGGGCTCTCTTTTCTTACTGGAGGAACCAGAGGCTCAGGGGAGACCTGTCCACCTGGTGCTGCCCTGGCCTGGGGGAGTGGCCATGCGGTCAGTGTGTAGCCACTTCTCTTACCTTCTAACGTGGTCTCTCTTGGTCTCTGTGGTGCAGGGGGTGCTTCAGCCTCCCCTGTGTTCTAGGTTCTCTCAGTGCTGACTTGTTCCTGAATAGTTGTTAGTTGTTCTTCTAGTGAAGGGGAGGGAAGTCAGGAAGGATCTATGTCACCATCCACCTAGAGAGTCATCCACCTAGAGGATGTCGTGAGCTCTTAGCACCAGTCACTACAGTAAGTGCCTACCTCTTGTTGTGCTGTCATAACCCAGACACTTAGCCCCATGATGCTCTTTGTATTTCTAGCCTCCAGCTCTTCACTGCCTCCGGTATACCCTCTGGATCTGAAGTTTTATAACATCAGTAAACCTCCTGTAACGGAGTTTCTCAGCTTTTTTTTTAATCCAGCTGAAATGTGACTTTTCCTCTGAGGACACACCTTCCCCAATAGCCATCTCGAGTGAAAGATGATTGTTTTGTTATATTTCATGCTCTGTAGGACCTAGTGTTGAGATAAACGTCTTTTTAGCTCTTCAGTACTGTTGCAAAACTACTTTTCCACTTTTCTTCTTTTAAAAAAATGCCGGGTAATTTGAAGTGTATGCTGTCAGTTCCCAGCACCTACAGCCAGCCTGTCACTTTCACTGCCCACTCCCACTCCTACGACTTTCACACAGACTTCTTTTCGACCATCCTTGGTAATTTCATATGGTTTCCTTCATATGGATAATTCATTTAACACTTTGGCCTCTCATATTCCTGACCCCTTCATCCATAATAATCTTTCTTCCATCTTAACAACTAACTCTTACAATCATATTGTATAACTAATCCCACATTCTAAATCCCCAAATTTGAGCCCCCAGTTCTCTCCCGCACTGTATATTCCCATTCACTTTTCCCAGGATTTTCACTTCAACAATTATTTGATGAATTGAGACCTCTGGGTCCATTGATGCTTCCACCTTCTTAATCTTCAGTACTTTCATTATATTCCTCTTTTCTTTTTTCAGCTTAGGGACCATGTCCATCACATATTCATGCCCCTGTAAAAACACTTTTCAAGCTTGCTTTTCTTGCCTTCTGTCAAAATTTCTCTTAAAGCCAAACCCCTGGATTAACCTAATTAATTACTGACAACAGTGCTGTGTATCTAGGCACTTGAGGATTGTTACAGAACACTGAACCAGCAAGCTGACTTGTTTCAACTTGATCTCAAATCTCAAATGGGCACTTGATACTACCTGGCAATCCTACTGTATCTCCTCTGTAAACTTGCTTTCTTACCCTCTAAAGATCACCAGTTTGCATCTTCTCTCCTCACATTTCCAGCACACCCCTTTATGACCAGCTGATAGATTTTCCCCTGCCGTCCTGAGAAAACGCAGCTATCAGGTAGGTTCTATCCTATCTTCTAACTAGACATGCACTAGTATATCTGCGTGTGCACCCATGTCCTCTTTTTCTTCTCTCCTTTCAAAGGGTGACACCTTCACCTGTGCTCAAAATATGCTAATCCTGAAAAATTTCTCTTTCTCGCATCACCAGCTTCTCATTCTCTACTGGATCAGTTTTATCAGTATACAGATACATACTTCAGGACCACTCATCTTAAAAAATAATTCCAACCCCATAGCCTTCTCAACTCTTTTCCTATTTCTCTGCTTTTCTTATTAGCAAAACCAATTTTCTGTTCCCCAATGACTATCTTCTACTCTGCACTCTCCTTTTTTTAACAATATCCAGCTAAGATTCAGCCTCCATGGCTTCGTTGAAATTCCATGTTGTCAAGGCTACCCACAAACCAACATCTTGGCATGTCTCAGTCATGAACTTACTCAGATTCTCAAGGGGATTAAAGTCAGTTGTCCACTCTATCCTTTGTAAAGTGATTCTGCATCTGGACTTCCGTGACATCACACTTTCCTGTTTTTTCTTCCCCTCTGTGCTCTTTCTCAGCTCTGTTTTTCTGTCCTTTCCTTCTGTACCCGACTTACACTGAGTGGCCTCGGGGAACTGTTCCCCGTGGGTCACCTCATCCGGTCTCATGACTTTAAAAGCAGCTGTGTGGAGGCATCAACAAAGGCCTAGGTTTGCAAACTATCAGAAGCAATTAGTATGTTTTATAGTCTCTTCACAAATTACCTCATCAACTTTGTGGAGAAGGGAAGTAACAATCATAGTGTCATCTTCTCCCTCCAAAAATTATTCTGGTTTTCAGAAGCATTTTAAAGAACAAAGAAAAGAAAGAAAAAGAAAACAGAAATCAATGATGCTATTTATCCACTAAGCACATATTCCATGAACTAAAAAAAAAAGTCCATTTTTTTCATAAAACATATTGTTTTGTACCTCCTTGAAATTGTTTTGAATGTAGAAGTTAAAAGTTAAGTGCAGATATAACTGTTTTATTGAATTTGAACAAAAGAAGTCATTACTTCATCTTAAATAAGGCCACTTGGTACATAGGGCATAGTTAAGTTTAATCTTCTTGGGGTCTTAGTTTAACTTGATTATTTATGTTATCAAGACTCTTTGTTTAATTTTAGGGTTTTTTTTTATTACATCAAAGTAAGTTTGTGGTTTTATGTGTCCTGTATAAGATATTTTTACCTATTCCAAGATTACAAAGATTTTCTTCCATATTTTGGGGAGCAGTTACATAATTTTAGCTTTTACATTTAGAATTAGAATCCTTTTCAAGTTAAAAATTTATGTACAGTGTGAGGTATGGTTCAAGTTCATTTTTCCCCCACATGCGTATCTAGTTCTGTAAGTATAATTCGTCAGAAAGGTTTTGCTTCCTCTTTGAATTATCTTGTTAAAATTCAATTGACCATATATATATGTTGATCCATTTGTGGACTCTTTCTTCTTCCATAGTTTCTATTTTTAAAAAAGGAGATTTTTGTTCTAATAGCATCTTTTTTTATTTAGTTATTTTGTCAGAATTTTACAGAAGCGTATTTTTGAAAGTCTAATAGTTTTGCAAGGCTTGTAATGAAAAACTGCCATAAGCTTCATAAAGCCTCTTGCTCCCAGCCTTCTCCAGTAAGTTTCCATTATTTTCATAGCTCACGTTTTTGATATTGGCCACCACATGTTACTGTTATACTTTTACTTCCTGACTGTTTTTAGAAGTTTTAGGGATTAAATTATTTTTCTTGGTTGATTTCCTCTTCATGTTGGGACACATCTTCCTGTAGTTTGCTAAAGAAGAAAAAATTAGCATTATAAATTTTAAAAAATCCAGTTGAAATAGATATTAAAAATCCACTAGACATCTTGAAAGATAAAGTTGAGGAAATCTTCAATAAATCTCAAAAGGCATAGCAATATAAAATTGCAGAGAAATGTAAACTATAAAAGAGATTCCAGTATGTGAATAATAAGAGTCCCAGGAGGAGAGGAAAGAGAAAATAGCAGAAAGTAAGTCATCAAAGGAATAATTCAAGAAGAATTTCCAGAACTGAACGACATGGGTTCTAGATTAAAAAGGGTCACCAAAAGTCTACGATGACTTGTGAAAACACATCCATAACAGGGTGCTTCATTATAATATTGTAGAAAACTAGATAAGATCCTTCACGTTTGCAAAAAGCATGCAACTTTTTATAGAAATTATCCAGAACCAGAAAGGCATCAGATTTCTGACTTAGAGCAGGGGGGTGGGAAACTGTGGTCCACGGGCACATTGTCTATGGCTACTTTTGTGCTACAATTGCAGAACTGAGTAGCTTTGACAGAGGAATTATGACCTGTAAAGCATAAAATGTTTACTCTCTGGCCCTTTACTGAAAAAAGTTTGCTGACACCTGCTTTAGAACAGTAGTGGAAGTTACAGACAGTAGGTTAATGGCATCAAATTTTGAAAGAGAAGTATTTTTACCTGAGAATTATACAGTCAATTAATGAAATTTGAGAGTAAAATAAAGATATATTCATATGTATAATCTCATATATTTACTTCTCAACATGTAATTAAATTCAACCCTTTCTCCCTTTGTTGTTTTTTTAAATTCCCTCTTTCCTGTTTACCTGGTATAAATTTGTTAATTTTCTCAGCCATTAAATTATAAATATATTCTAAATAATTTGGGATGTGTGAGCAGTGACTTTGACATTGAAAGCATTATGTTTTCATTGGAACCATGGAGAAAATGAGCTCAGATCCAGGATATAGAGTGGATGTGGTCACCTGCAGTGAGCTCAGATCCAGGATATAGAGTGGATGTGGTCACCTGCAGAGGTAAAATGGGCCACCCGACCCAAAATTTGGTCTGGATGTGGAGACTGGTGATACCACACACACCAAGAGTTTATGAAAAGGTTCATTCCTCATTTCACGAGGGGTTCTAGAAAGCAGAGAGTGTTTCCAAGCAGGTCCACAATGGTTTGAGAAAGCCATGAAAGGGTTGTGTAGCGTTTTAGAGGCAGGGCGGGACGAGGGTTCTCGCAGAGACTCTGGGACTTGGGTGGTCTGACCTTTCCACCAAGCCCCAGGGGAGCACAGTCCACTCTGTTACCAACTTATCCTGTAGTGGGTCAGAAAACAAAGGGGGGCAGTGGGGCTCGAAGCTGTCAAAAGTCAAACATCAAATGGAGTCAGACTTTTTGACAAGAGTCATAAAGATAATAACAGTAATTACACAAAAGCCCATCGTTCGAAGGTTGATCCTGCCTTTTTCATTTGTCGGGTTTCTTCCTTCTAATAGAGCAAAGTATTTTTTTTTATTTATATTAGAGTACCCAGGAGGAAGAGTCTAGCAGTGGGGTAAGAGAGTGATCTGATGTTATTATCTGGCAGATATTAAGTTTAACTTACGGGGGATGACGTATTTATTTTCTAAATAGTTTTAAAATTATGGTTTGTACTTTTAAAAGTTGTTTGCAAGGTAGATGGCTTCAGCTTTATTTGTGAGAGCAATTACTAATGTGACTCTTTACAGGGTAAATTGTAGGCCTGCAGAACATAAACAAAAGTTCTTCAATGTCCAGGGCCGATGCCTCCTGGTAGTAGAACGCACATACTCGAGGCTGGGGACCCTGTCACCTGGTCATCGTGGTGGTACCCAGCGGAGCTCTTATGTGATGTCTTTCAGATGAATTTTCAGGCAGATTAAACTTCTAGGCATAGATAACTGCATAGTTCATTTAGACCAAGTGGTGAGGCATTTCGTCTCTGTGACTGCAATACTTTTGAGTCCTTCTTTATACTATTATAGTACATCTACACGTAGTACTAAAATATCACTTTATACCTAGCTTCCCATAGGTGGGTTGCCCCTAGGTAGTAATACAAAGCCTTCTGGTTTTCTTGTTAGCATTTTGTACATAACAGATGTTTAAAAGTGGTATGAGCAGAATACCTGAATGCTTAAGTAATGTTTCTGAACAAAGTTTGAGATGATTTATTTTCAGAATTTCTTTGCTGAACCTATGAAATACTATAAAAATATTTTTTACATTCATTTCTTAAAAGTTTACGTGGTGTACGATATTGGTATTTCAGTGGGAAGCTTTTGCTTGGTAGAGGCTTCTGATTACTGAGACTTAGGAAATGTTTGTTATTTTCTAGTGCACTCAGAAAGATGGAAGACATAAGTAAGCGGTTTATGCTTTAAACCTGTGAAGAGGGATTTTAGTCATTTACTGTCTGGTCCACTGGAAATGACTCAAGATGTGGCTTTATGAATGCAGTTACAAATATACTGGCCTTCATTGAATAGACCTAATGTACCGTCTACAGATTATTAGAAAATATTAGTAATATCATTGGACTCTACATACATTTAAAAGTCACTGTCGAGGGACTTCCCTAGTGGCACAGTGGTTAAGAATCTGCCTGCCAATGCAAGGGACACGGGTTCGAACTCTGAGCTGGGAAGACCCCACATGCTGTGGAGCAACTAAGCCTGTGCGCCACAGCTACTGAGCCTGCGCTCTAGAGCCCATGAGCCACAACTACTGAGCCCACGTGACACAACTGCTGCAGCCTGCATGCCTAGAGCCCGTGCTCCACAACAAGAGAAGCCACTGCAGTGAGAAGCCCGCGCACCACAACGACGAGTAGCCCCCACTCACCGCAACTAGAGAAAGCCTGTGCGCAGTAGTGAAGACCCAATGCAGCCAAAAATAAATAGATAGATTTTAAAAATAATAAAAAAAGTCATTATCTAAATGGTGTTGATACATTGTAAGTTTGGAGTATCATAGAAAATTTATACCAGCTTTAGGAATCAAAAGTGTTCATATGTTGTTAAAGTTTGGATTTACCTGTTTAATTTTGTTATGTCCTTTCTGGTCTCTTCAGAAAGAAACCTTTAAAATGGTCTTTCCTCTTTCCCCTTTAGTTACCACCTTTCGACTTCTCTGTCATGTATGATATCTTGCTAATTTTAACATATTGGGTTATATATGTACTTCTTATTATGCCAAATCAAATGCCTAATTATATTTTTTAAAATTTTCATGCAGCTTAATTTTTAAAACACATTACAATTTTTTTAAGTAGATATACATTGATAATAGTTATGCTTTCCTAATTACCCTTTATCATTGTTAGATGGCCTCTTTATTTCTATTAATAAGCTTTGTCTTATGTCTTTTTTTTGGGCTGTGTGGCTTGCGGGATCTTAGTTCCCCAACCAGGGATCAAACCTGTGCCCCCTGCAGTGGAAGCACAGAGTCCTAACCACTGGACCACCAGGGAATTCCTCTCTCTCTTTGTATATGTATATATATAAACAAGTTTTATTTCTTTTTCTATATATAAAACAAATTATATATATAATTTATAATTTTAAATATTTTAATGTTAATTTAAAAAAACTGCAAAAATTGAGCATATATACAAATGCCCTGAATAAATTATTTTACTATTTATTTTTTTATATCTTTTTATATGTATATTATTTTATATCTTAAAAGAAACTATTGTTTTACAATCAGAGAAGACAAAAAGATAGAACACAAATGTAAATGGTGTACATGCATGCAGTTATGTATTCATATTTATTTTTACTTTGATCCAAGAACTTATAGTAAGGTTCATGGTATGTAAATTTAGATAAATCTCCTGGTTAGTATTATTTTAATGAAAATCCTTCAATTTCCTGAAACTATTATTAGGGAGGGCATATTGTGTTTAGATAACATTATTATACGATTAGTAAATAGAAAAATACTGGATATGAACAAGCTTTGAAACTTGTCTAAATTTTTTTAAAACTCCTTATATAGTATTAGATTTATAGATGTAATTGTCATATACAGAAGTACTCAGAAGTCAATAAAGTGCACCAAGTATCATCTGAGTTTTATAGGAACTAATTTATACAGCCTACCAATTATTTAGATTATTACTTACTTTAGTTGAAGAAATATTTATATCCTTTAGATATTGTTTTAGTAGTGATAGCTACTTTGATATCAAAACAAATATAAAACATTTAGAAAATTTTCTTTGATTAAATCTTGTGTACAAATATCCAAATTCTTAGAAAAATTAAAATGTAATACTTTCCCTTTAATCTTTCATTTGGTCTATGGTAACCACATTATTCCTTTTATTTTTTAATAGGTGTACTTTAATATTTATTTATTTATTTATGGCTGTGCTGGGTCTTAGTTGCAGCATGCGGGATCTTTAGTTGTGGCATGCAGGATCTTTAGTTCAGGCATGCAAACTCTTAGTTGTGACATGCGTGCGGGATCTAGTTCCCCGACCGGGGATCAAACCCAGGCCCCCGGCATTGGGAGTGTGGAGTGTTACCCACTGGACCACCAGGGAAGTCCCAACCACATTATTCTTAATTCAATTTATTAAAAGAACTTTTTTGTTCAGCGGAATTAAGTAAATTTTTTTCCGTAAACGCAGTTTTTAAAAAACATTGAAGTAGAGTTGCTGTACAATATAGTGATTCACAACTTTTAAAGGTTATACTCCATTTATTGTTGTTATAAAATATTAGATATATTCCTTGGAGCTTATTTTATACCTAATAGTTTGTACTCTATATTGCTTTTTCCCCCTTCCCTCTCCCCACTAGTAACCACTAGTTTGTCTTCTATATCTGTAAGTCTACTTATTTTTTGTTATATTCAATAGTTTGTTGTATTTTTAAGTTCCACATACAAGTGATATCATATAGTATTTCTTTTTCTGACTTATTTCACTTAGCATAATGCCCTCCAAGTCCATCCATGTTGCTGCAGATGTCGAAATTTCTTTTTTTTTATGACTAATAGTCCATTGTTTATATATTCCACATTTTCTTTATCCATTCATCTGTTGATGGACCCTTAGGTTGCTTCCATATCTTGGCTTTGTAATAATGTTGTTATTGACATTGGGATGCTGGTGTCTTATTGAGTTAGAGCTTTTGGAGTTTTTTGGATATATCCCCAGGAGTGGAATTGCTGGGTCATATGGTAACTCTATTTTGAGTGTTTTTGAGAAAGCTCCATACTGTTTTTCACAGCGGTTGCACTAATTTGCCTTCCCACCAACAGTGTAGGAGGAATCCCCTTTCTCTACATTCTCACCAACTTTTTCATTTGTGGTCTTTTTTTTTTTTTTAACATCTTTATTGGAGTATAATTACTTTACAATGGTGTGTTAGTTTCTGCTTTACAACGAAATGAATCAGTTATATATATACATATGTTCCCATATCTCTTCCCTCTTGCGTCTCCCTCCCTCCCACCCTCTGTATCCCACCCCTCCAGGTGGTCACAAAGCACCGAGCTGATCTCCCTGTGCTATGCGGCTGCTTCCCACTAGCTATCTACCTTATGTTAGGTAGTGTATATATGTCCATGCCTCTCTCTCGCTTTGTCACAGCTTACCCTTCCCCCTCCCCATATCCTCAAGTCCATTCTCTAGTAGGTCTGTGTCTTTATTCCTGTCTTACCCCTAGGTTCTTCATGACATTTTTTTTTTCTTAAATTCCATATATATGTGTTAGCATACGGTATTTGTCTCTCTCTTTCTGACTTACTTCACACTGTATGACAGACTCTAGGTCTATCCACCTCATTACAAATAGCTCAATTTCGTTTCTTTTTATGGCTGAGTAATATTCCATTGTATATATGTGCCACATCTTCTTTATCCATTCATCCAATAATGGACACTTAGGTTGTTTCCATCTCTGGGCTATTGTAAATAGAGCTGCAATGAACATTTTGGTACATGACTCTTTTTGAATTATGGTTTTCTCAGGGTATATGCCCAGTGGTGGGATTGCTGGGTTATATGGTAGTTCTATTTGTAGTTTTTTAAGGAATCTCCATACTGTTCTCCACAGTGGCTGTACCAATTTACATTCCCACCAGCAGTGCAAGAGGATTCCCTTTTCTCCACACCCTCTCCAGCATTTATTGTTTCTAGATTTTTTGATGATGGCCATTCTGACTGGCGTGAGATGATATCTCATTGTAGTTTTGATTTGCATTTCTCTAATGATTAGTGATGTTGTGGTCTTTTTGATGATAGCCATTCTGACAGGTGTGAGGTGATATCCCATTTTGATTTTGATTTGCATTTCCCCATTCATTAGCAGTGTTGAACATCTTTTCATGTGCCTGTTGACCATCTGCATTTCCTCTTTGGAAAAATGTCTACTCAGTTCTTCTGCCCATTTTTAAAATTAATTAATTTATTATTTATTTTTGGCTGTGTTGGGTCTTTGTTGCTGTGCATGGGCTTTCTTTAGTTGCAGCAAGCAGGAGCTACTCTTCGTTGTGGTGCACGGGCTTCTCATTATGGTGGCTTCTCTTGTTGTGCAGAATGGGTTCTAGGCGAGCAGGCTCAAAAGTTGTGGCTTGCGGGCTCTAGAGCACAGGCTCAGTAGTTGTGGTGCACAGGCTTAGTTGTTCTGCAGCATGTGGGATCTTCCTGGACCAGGGCTTGAACCTGTGTCCCCTGCATTGGCAGGTGGATTCTTAACCTCTGTGCCACCAGGGAAGTCCCTTCTGCCCTTTTTAAAATTGAGTTGTTTGTTTCTTTGATGTTGAGTTGTAGGAGGTGTTAGTATACATTGGATACTAACCCCGTATCAGTCATATCATTTGCAAATATTTTCTCCCATTCAGTAGGTTGTAGTTTCATTTTGTTGATGGTTTCCCTTGCTGTCAAAAGTTTTTAAGTTTAATTATGTCTCATTTGTTTATTTTTGCTGTTTTTCCTTTGCTTTAGACGATGGATCCAAAAAATATATATTTCTGCGATTTATGTCAAAGAGTGTTCTGCCTAAGTTTTCCTCTAGGAGGTTTGTAGTATCTGGTCTTACATTTAGGTCTTTAATCCGTTTTGACTTTATTTCTGTATATGGTGTCAGCAAATGTTCTAATTTTATTCTTTTACATGTAGCTGTCCAGTTTTCCCAGCACCACTTATTGAAGAGACTGTCTTTTCTCCATTGTATATTCTTGCCTTCTTTGTCATAGATTAATTGACATGGATTTATTTCTGGGCTTTTTATCCTGTTCCATTGAAGTGTATGTCTGTTTTTATACCAGTACCATACTGTTTTGATTACTGTAGCTTTGTAGTATAGTCTGAAGTCAGGGAGTGTGATTCCTCCAGCTTTGATCTTCTTTCTCAAGATTGTTTTGGCTATTAAGGGTCTTTTGTGTTTCCATGCAAATTTTAAAATTATTTTTTTCTACTTCTGTAAAAAATGCTGTTGGTATTCTGATAGGGATTGCACTGAATCTATAGATTGCCTTGGGTAGTATGGTCATTTTAACAATATTAATTCTTCTAATCCAAGAACACAGTTTATCTTTCCATGTGTGTCTTCTTCAATTTCTTTCATCCGTGTCTGATAGTTTTCCAAGTACAGGTCTTTTACCTCCTTAAGTAGGTTTATTCCTAGGTATTTGAATTATGTAAATTTTAAAATTAAAATAATTTTGATTTTTTTAAACTTACTATTTACATTTTCACCTACTTTAAACTTAAAATTAAAGGTAAAGATTTCTCAGCTGGAAATCTTTTCTAATTTGTAAGAATAAATTTATTCAGAATTAGCCTTTAATAAAAATTAGGTGTCCTGGGAAGCGTCTTTTTGCCGGCTGAGCAGACTCGAACCAAGATACACAGGGTTAGGCTGTTTGCACATCTAGCTTTTAAACAACTACTGATTTCTGTCATGTTGTCCACTTGAAAATTTAAGTTCCTTTTTACTAGTTAAATTCATAGCTCAGCAGGAACACTAAACCTATATAAACCAAAATTAGATGTGAAATTCAAAAGTTAAGTATACAAAGTAGAGCTCAGTTTAAGATAACACTTTAAACTTAGTCCAAACAAGGGGGAAAAAAAAAGAAAGGAAACTTTTAAATTACGTGTTTAAATACTGATAGTTTTTGTGACCAGGTGGAAGGAAAGGAGGAGGTTAACTGACCTTTTGTCCATGCGTGAAATGATTGACATTTTTATCCCTACAAATTCCGCAGTTGACCTGGAGACTTATGTGAGAAAGAAGAGAAATACAAAAAGATTTAAAAGAATGGAATTCATTAAGCTTTTTCTCCCCACATTAAAATTTCCAGTAATTCCTGCTCAGATTCTTATTCTCTAGTCAACCAAGTATATGTACACTTTTTTAAGGCTTTTAATGTAAACTTTTGATAATGAAAAAATCCAGATATATTATTTAATTCTGTTATTTTTACTGAATTGTCCTCTAGTATTTAATTTCTTTTCTCATGCTAGTAAATTTATATTTATGTTCATAACAAATTAAGACACTTACAGACCTAAGGAAAGTTCTCTCACACTGAATTGGTATACTCTGCTATTTTCCTGCCAAATGAAAGAAAGCTTGATTATGTCTTGACAGTTACATATGCAAGAATTTAAACACGACCTTTTTCTTCCATTGCTGCAAACTGAATGAAATACATTGAAAAACAGTTCCTCTTCAAAATACATTTGCTCTGAGGCATTCAAGGCTTTTTACTCAGTAGTAATAAACCTAATTTCAATTAAACTTCAATTAACAAGTTGATTCATATTAAAAAAGGAAAAAGTCACCCACACTTGCTGGAGAGAAGTTTTCCTGTCTCTGTTGATTTGACCAAACAGAAAATGTGCTACATTTTCTTTCCAATAACTTTCAGAACCTTTTAAGCCTTTCCCTTTACTTTGTCTTAGAGGGAATTCTTACAGGTTCAGTGACAAAAAGAGAAGTGCTCAGCTCCACATGAATGGTAAGGTGACAGGAGTTCTCAACTCTACTCTTAAAATTCCCATTAGGGACTTATAACCTCACTTAGTGTCCGAGGATTTGGCAGTGGTGAAATTTGTCCTGTCAGTTCTCTGTTTAAATCTAAATGACAGCAGAAGTTTGCTGGGAGCATAAATAAAATTCTGCATTATGTCTACTTGTACCATTGTTAGAAGCTCTAGTTTCTGTAAGCTTTCTTAGTCTCTCACAAAAGTGAGGTAGATAATAGAAAATAATCAACACCAAAAAGATATTGTGGCTTTTTCTGACATTTTAGGGAACAGAAAATGTAAAGGGAAAAGGGACACAGAATGTCGTTCCTACTTTACAGTGAAAAGTTACCTGTGCATATTCTACTGACTAACATTATTTTCTTAAAAAAATGCTCTCAGGCCAAGAAATTTTGTTAATAATGGAGGTTAGAGGTTATGTCAAAGATATAGCTGTCATAGTAAAATTTGACACAAATGTCCTTGGAAAGATATCACAAATGATGAAAGTCTGCTTCATGAAATATAGAGCAGGGTATGGTTAAATTTAGTCTTATTCAGATCTTGCTTTAACTTGATAAATCAGCAAATCAAGTTCTTATTGTCAGAGTTTTTATCAAGAAAGTAAGTCTCTCCAACACACAATCTTCACGAGTGAAGTACCTTTCAGTCCAGGGAGACTGTTTCCTCTTTGGGCAATAGTGTTTGCCTTCCTTGGAAAAATGGAGACCCACATGGACGCACAAATGTATACTTTTATATTTTGACTAATTTTACTTTGGAAATAACATTATGGAATATTTGACATACTAAAAAGTCAGAAGAGCAAAACAGAAAAAGACTCCCCACGTACCTGCCACACAGCCAAAGATTGAAAATATTACCAAAAAATTAAACACACGATTGTAACCTTCTCTGATCTTGTCTTCGTCTTCTGTTACTTTTTTATATTCCAGTGTCTTTAGACTATTTTTAGAGATGGATGGATGAGTAGCTCCAATGAAACCTTTCTATTTGAAGCCTTTCTCTTTGTTGTATGTGTTTCTTGTATGTTGGTTTACTTGTTAGTGTTGCCGGAGTGTTGGATCATGTGTTTTATACAAAACCTTTGGATAAAGAAAGATATATCTTTTGGCCATAATTCTAATATTGTTCAGCTTTAATCTGTATTCTGCAGTAATTAATTCATTCTGCTGCTTAGATTCCATTGGCTTTCTCTATTTGGACCAGTTCTCTCATATAATAATTTGGATCATTTTGTTTTGTACACATTTTTTGTTTTTATGGAGCTTTTAGCTTACTTACATTTTAAGGAAGGAATTCTTGACCTCTGTCAGATGGCCATTTCCATCAGCCTCTGAGTTATTTTGTATTCTTTGTGCCCCATAGGGCCTCCCTCTCCGTCTCTCCATCCTCCCTATTCCAAGCTGGACAGGACATTCTTGGCGACTGAGCTGAGCACACTCTTCCCAGTCACTCTTTCTTGCTTCACTTCTTTGAGATCCTCAGATAAACTTCCTAAGCAAAGGTGTGTCTTTGTTCTGTTGTTATTTGTGTATATTACATTGTTATGTATGTGTGTTATGTTATGTCTTTGTTATCTACTTGTTATGGATTTATATCTTTCCTCCCTCCCTTCCTTCTCTTTTCCTTTTTGTCTTTCTTTCTTTCTTTCTTCCCTGTATTTTAATGGTAGTTCAGGAGGAGGAGATAAAAGCATATGCTCACCTGCAGTCTTGGTCCAGGGGTTTTAAAAAAAAATTTTGGAAAAAGTTTCAGACTTACAGCAAAGTTGTAAAACTAGTACAAAAAATTCCCAAATGCTCTTTACTCATATTCCCCAAATGTTAGCATTTTACCACATTTACATTACTTTTTTCCCCTGAGATGTTTGAAAGTTGCAGACAAGATGTCCTTTTTTTTTTCTCTAAAGACTTTGGTGTACATTTTCTAAAACAGACATTCTTATACTAGTACAATTATCAAAATCAGGAAATTAACTTTGATCCTAATACCTTATAGGTAGTTAAAATGTATCAGTTGTCTAACCATTGTCCTTTATTATAGAAGAAAACTTTTTTCTTGCCCAAGGTCTAATTCACAAGCACACATTACATTCAGATGTCTATGTCTCTACTTTCCTTTACTTTGGAACACTTCCTGAGATATTTATCTTTCATAACCTTGGCATATTTTTAATACCAGAGGTTAGATATTTGTAAAATGCCCCTCAGTTTGGGCTTGTCGAATGTTTCCTCAGGATTAGATTCAGATTATACATTTTTGGTAGCAGTACATCAGAAATGCTCTCATATCCACCTCAGCACACCTATCAAAGTGTGTATGACATCATCTGTCCCATTACTGGTGATATTAACTATGATCGCATGGTTAGGAGGGTGTTGAGGTCTCTTTAAAAACTTATAAGGGCTCTTACAGAAAGGATAGCGAATAGAAATGACAAAGTCAGGGAAGCAGAGCCACAGTGCGGTACTCTGGGAATAAGGACCTGGAGAGTGAAGACCTGGAAAAGAGAAGATCAGATAAAGAGTTGCTAACCAGTCTTCCCGAAACACAGGGTCAGGTGGCTAGCTGATGGACCTTGCACAGAAATTCAGGATGCCGGGTGTGTGCAGTCACCAAAGTCGGGACCTGAGGGACGAACTTCGGAAAGTTCTCCGGGACCCTGTTGCATCTGTGAGTTTGTTGTCTCTGTGGACCCACAGAGAAGTTCTGGTAGTGAGTCTGGTGTTTCTGTTGCTCCGCAGAATGGGAACTATGTGGGTAAATAGGAAACACATTTTTTCTCAGTTTTCAGTTTCTTTTAAACGTTAATTGACAACAATGCCATTCATAATTGTATTAAAATATGAAATTCCTAGGGGTGTATTTAACAAAGTATGTGCCAGGTGTACATAGTGACAACTACAATCATTGCTAAAATACAATAAAGAATCTATCTAAGTAGATAGATATATATACACCGCACTAATAGATTGAGAAACTCAATAGTGCTGAAATGCCAATTATCCCCAAATTAATGTACAGTTAAATGCAATCCAAATCAAAATCGCAGCCAAACATTTTTTTGTAGAAATTGACAAGCTTTTTTAAAGATAATACAGAAATAAAAAGGACACAGAATAACCAAAATTATTTTGAAAAAGAAAAACTTACAGGATTCAACTACCAGATTTCAAGACTTTTTTTTAAAGCTATATTAATCAAGACAGGATGAGTTTTCTATAAGTACAGACATATTGATCGATGGAATCAGTCTGTACATATATGGCCAATTGGCCAATTGCTTTTCAGCAAAATTATCTTAGTATTTTAGAAAAGGTCCAGGCAAGTCAGTGAGTAAAAGATAGTTTCTTTTCCCCCCGCAAAAGGCACTGTAACAATTGAAAATCTATAGGCAACAATATGAGCTCTTATCTTTACTTGACCTCATACATAAAAATTAACTCAAAATGGATCCAAGTCCCAAGTATAACAGCTAAAATTATAAAATTTCTAGAAAAGAGCATAGGAGACATTCTCAGTGAACTTGCAACAAGTAAAAATTTCTAAGTAGAACATAAGAACCATGACGTTTGAAAAATGATATATTCATTTCAACAAAAGAGTGATAATTCTGTAATACGTTATTTTTTGTCCCTGGAAAGTCAGATTGTTCTCAATTCCAGGAAGAAAAATGTAACTCAATCCTGTAAATTTTCTATTATTCAGTGTTTAAATGCTACGTTATTTATAGTGAGGAATATTCTGCATTGAAAATTATTTTTGGAGCGTTACCATTTTTGAGAAAAATAACAGTATGCCTTTCAGACATGTTATCTGTGTAATTTGGGAGGTTGGGATACAAGAGTCCACTTATGTCTTCAAATTTATTTTCCCTCAGCGTACAGCAGAGGGCACAGCATAGTGTCAACCAGTTTGTTGCGTGATTGAATTAATAACTTAAAAGACTTAGGAGGACTTCTTGGGATAAACAATCAAAGGAAAGACAATTGAATATATGCTACTTAACTGAATGATACACAGGGGAGTCCACTTTTTAAAATACATGTTTACAGTCAGATGGTAAGAAAAATTATTCTTGTGTATTATTTAGAAAAGATGCTTGTTCTCCTTTGCCTCTTCACAGTAAAATATATACGTTGAAAACACTTAAAATTATTGACTGTAGATAATTTATATTTTTCATTAGGTTTAATGAGAATATAATAAACAAGTATGAAATAAAGTAATGGTGATATATGCCTATTGGAAGATAAAAGAAGTGAATTTCATGAAGGATTGTGTTTAAAGCTATGCCACATGATTTCCTGAGACTTTAATCACATAACAAATTGACACAAAGAGTACTTGTCTTTTAAGAATTATAAATAGCATATGTTTTCATACTATTTTTAAGTTTTCACATTTGGCATTTACTTTCGTCTGACATTTAAGAAATTTGAGTGCAAGAGAAACAACAGCATTCTTAATATTTTAGAAAAGGTCAATTCATGTAATTTGATATCTGTAAATAACATCTTTCACTTTTAACAATGGGTCTTTGAAATCAGCTAGTTTACTGACTGGTAAATGACAAACCTGTTACAGAAAACACAGTCTCCTAGGAATTTTTAAGACTCTCATTTCTTTTCGAATTAGCAAAATCAGGAATAGATAACATCCATGGGCCTGTGAAGTCTCCCTTTTGTGTTGAAGTGTTGGGCTCAATTTTAGTGCAGAACATGCAAAGGGCCAGATTAATTCTACTGTACAACCTTCTATGGTGAGTATGGAAGGAGAGATGTCTATGTTACTCTCCTGACTGAGGAAATACCAACAATCTTGTTAACAGACAGAGTTTACTAGCTTCTTGTCAATTTTTAAAATACATACAGGCCCTACAGTGAGTTCTGGAATACATTCTGTAAAGGTTTTATGCTCAGGTAGCTCATAATCTAGCAGGGGGACAGATACGCCCACTTAATTATAATTGAATGTGACAAGGCATAGCATGAATCTAGCCCGATATGTACTTGAGGTGCAAAGGACAGCATCCACCAAGCTTTAGAACAAATGTGTAAGTGCCGTGAGTTTATGCCTATAAATTTGTTTCCTTCAGACATGGCGGTCTTTAAGAGCAAGTGAGTAAAGATTTAATTTTCACTTTGTTATACTTTGCCTATAATTCTGTTTACATCATCAGTGATTTCCCATCCAACTTAGGATGAAACCCAAAGTTCTTCCCATGTCTTTTGAGGTAGACGTGATCTGACCCCTGGTCTTGGGTCCAGTGTCAGCAGCCTCCACCTCCCTGTGCTGGGCTCTGGCCACGTCAGCCCCCGCCCCCCCACCCCCGGTATTTCTCAAACTTATTGAACGCTTCCTTCCGGCAGGTATTTGCATGCTCCTTCCTCCTGCCTGGAATATTCCTCACGCACACGTGCACATCACTCACCTCTTCACCTTTTTCAGACGTCAGTTCCTCAGAACGCCTCCCCCAGCCATCCCATATACAATAGCGACGCTCCCTTGCATTTTCCATGTTGTGCTTTTCTGCACAGCACTGATCCTAATTGATACGTATTTGTTTATATATCTGTTTATTACTGACTTCCCCACTAGGATCTAAGTTCCTAAGAGCAAGAACTTCTCCTACTTTATTTATAGTGTCACCAGCGCTTAAAACACTGTCTGGATTTTAGTAGAAATGTGATACACACAGAATTCAGTAATTATTGAGATATACCACCTGGTCTTTCTTCCTTGTGGTCAGTCATTTGAAACTTAGACACAGCTGCTCAAAAGAACGAGAGCCAGAAGGACTCAGATGTATCTCCCAGTTCTGTGTCCCAGATATCTGTCATAATTTAATACTTCCGCTGGGATAGGGGTTTAGTAGCAGCCTTAGGTGTGCACAGCCCTCGGTCTTGTTTACAGTGGCATCGTGCAGAATTACCAGCAGGTTCTGCTTTGTTGTGGCATAATTTCTGGTAACTTCACTTCACTCTCATATAAAGTATTCTTCATTGTCTTTTTGTCGAATCTTCCTATACGTGTAGGCCAAAAGAAGAAACTCTCAGATTCTAATTAAAATACAAATTGACGTAAGTGCAGAGGCATGTGACAGATGAGAATACTCAAGGCCAAGAAAGTGACTTATGTTAGTATAGGCGAAAAAATGAAAAAGGGAGGAAAACAAGCACCTTAAGAGAACTGTCCAATTAAGGACTAATTGGAAATGAATAGTGCACACTTTGACTCTTTAGAATTTGCACTGTGCTGAGAAAAAAAGCCAGATTGTACCCAGGGTACTATGCTAACAGAACTGACCGTTAAAAGCTGACTACAAATGTTCAATTATTTTCTAATGTCAACAAACTATAATTGAATTATGCAAAATGACATCCCATTAACACTCAGTTAACTGCTTGAATCAATGGCAATCATTTCCCCTCTATTTTTGTCTAAAATAATTAGCAGTGATTTTAAAATCCATGCCAAGCTTCAGAGTGAGGTTGGCTAAAAATGATTTCTCATTATGTTTAAAGTGATGGGGGGAGGGTCATCAACATATCGATAGATGGTTCCGTTGTGCAGGGGACAGGTAAGCTCACCTGTGTTAAACCATTCTCTGAATTAGTCCCAATAGGTTGATGATAACAGTTCTTTAAATCATTAAGCCTCAAAAGTGGGAGCCTGCTTAGATCACACCTTAGATGTATCTCTTACCTTTATAGATGTGGAACAATGATTATAATCAGGTCAAATCAGAAACTTGTTGGGGAATAGGAAACTAAAAATTATTGACGAGTTGTGTGATCTCTAAAGAAACAAACTGAAAAGTTTGTTTCACTGTAATAAAGACTGAAAATTCACAGAGAGTTTTGATTGTTGTTGTGCTGGCTCATGGCGTGTGTTGGCACCACCAAGGCAATATGGTATAAAGAATACAACTGAGAGTGAGGCCGACCTGGGATCAATGAGCAAATCCTCTCTCTGGCAGTTAACGTCAGGGTCCCCATTGGCTAGTAAAACAGGTTCTTTGGAAGCTCAGTTTTCCCGGATACTTTTCCTCCAGAAGAGAACATGGAAAGTGCCTGACAATGAGTACACTCTCAATTAAAGAGAGCTAACAATTTCACAGTAGTAATATTTCAAGTCTTCTAAAATAAACCAAAAATATACTAGAGTTCCCCTCTAGCTAGCTAAGGCTAATGGCCCCCTGTTTTCAGCAAGAAAAATGAAACAAAAGTATGACTGGTTTTTATCAAAAGAGATCATTTCATTGCTTTTCATGTGTTTTTTTAAATCAACTCTATGGAAATATAGTTACATACAAGAAAATACACCTATTTTGAGTGTACATTTTGACTTGGGTTTTTTTTTTTAGTGTCATAAATCCTAAATCTAATTGCAGCTTTGCTTTTTTTTTTTATACTGAAGTATAGCTGATTTACAATGTTTTTTAGTTTCAGGTGTACAGCAAAGTGATTCAGTTATACGTATACATATATATTCATTCTTTTTCATTATAGGTTATTACATGATATTGAGTAGAGTTCCCTGTACTATACAGTAGGTCATTGTTGGGTATCTGTTTTATATATAGTAGTGTGTATGTGTTAATCCCAAATCCTAATTTATCCCTCCGCCTTCTCCCTTTGGTAACCATAAGATTGTTTTTTATGTGTATTGACGTGTTTTTACAAAATTACATACATCTGTATAGCCCACTACTGTAATCAAAATACAGCACATATACACAGCAGAAATTTTTCTCTTGTATCCCAACCCAGGCAATCTTTCTTCCATCGCCCCAAATCCCAAAGCCAGGCAACCACTGATGTACTTTCTCTGGTGTGTATTTGATTCATCTTTTCTAAAGTTTGACATAAATGGAATCGTGCAAAATGTACTCTTTTGTGTCTGGTTTCTTCCACTTAGCGTAATGTTTTCGAGATACATCTTTGTTGTCACATGTGTTAGTAGTTGGTTTATTTTCATTGCTGACCAGTATCCCAAGGTACGACTGGGACACTGTTTTTATCTAGTTACCTGTTGATGCACAATTAGATGTTACTGACGGGTAAGGCTTCTATGAACATTCACATAGAAGACTTCGTGGCAGCACATTTTCATTGATCTTGAGGAAATTCGTAGGAATAGGATTACTGGATCATATGGTAAAGAAACATTCAGCATTATTAGAAACTTCTAAACTGTTTTCCAAAGTAACTGTCGTGTTGTCTCCCAGTAGCAACGTGTGAGAGTCCCACATTGTTGTCAACACTTAGTGTAGTGCGTCTTTTTATTTTTTCTCATTAAAATTGTATTTTAATGTATTCTGCCCAAGACATATAAAATAAGTAAAAGTTCTTGATCCACACTGGGGTGCATATTATGTCACCTTCCTGTGTTCATTGCTCTTTCTTTTTTTTAATTTAATTTTTATTTTATATTGGAGTATAGTTGATTTACAATGTTATATTAGTTTCAGGTGTACATTAAAGTGATTCAGTTATACATATATCCACTCTTTTTCAGATTCTTTTCTCATATAGGTTATTACAGAACACTGAGTAGAGTTCCCTGCGCTGTAGGTCCTTGTTGATTATCTATTTTATATATAATGTGTGTATATGTTAATCCCAGACTTCTAATTTATCCCTCCCCACCACATTTTGCCTTTGGTAACCATAAGTTTGTTTTCGAAGTCTGTGAGTCTGTTTCTGATTTGTAAATAAGTTCATTTGTATCATTTTTTTTATTCCACATATAAGTGATATCATATGGTATTTGTCTTTCTCTGTGTTACTTCACTTAGTATGGTAATCTCCAGGTCCATCCATGTTGCTGCAAATGGCATTATTTGATGCTTTTTTATGGCTGAGTAATATTCCATTGTATATATGTACCACATCTTCTTTATCCATTCATCTGTCAGTGGACATTTAGGTTGCTTGCATGTCTTGGCTATTGTAAATAGTGCTGCTGTGAACATTGGGGTGCATGTATCTTTTTGAATTATGGTTTTCTCCAGATATATGCCCAGGAGTGGGATGGCTGGATCATATGGTAGTTCTATTTTTAGTTTTTTAAGGAACCTCCATACTGTTCTCCGTAGTGGCTGTACCAATTTACTTTCCCACCAATAGTGTAGAAGGGTTTCCTTTTCTCCACACCCTCTCCATTTATTGTTTGTAGACTTTTTGTTGATGGCTATTCTGAATGGTGTGAGGTGAGTGAGTCTTTTTAATTTTGGACATTCTCTGAATTAGTGGTCATGTCGTGGATTCTCACTGTGGTTTTACTTTGAATATCCCTAACAACTAATGATGTTGAACATCTTTTCATGTGTTTGACATTTAATTATCTTTTTTGGTGAAAAGCCTTTAAATATTTCTATCTTTTAAAAAATTAAGTTGTTTTTCTTCCTAATATTGAGTAGTAAGATTTACTTACATTCTCTTGATATGAACCCTTTATCAGATATGTATCTTTCAAACGTTTTTTCCCAGTCTGTGGCTTACCTTTTTATTTTCTTATGAGTATATTTTGAAGAACAAGAGTCTCTTATTTTGACCAAGCCCAATTTAGCAATTATTTATTTCATGGTTTGTACTTTCTGTGTCCTTTATGAGAAGAAATAACTCTGAATCATGAAAGTTGTCTCCTGCTTTCTCCTAGAATTTTATAGCTTTAGCTTTTTCATTT
This sequence comes from Globicephala melas, assembly GCF_963455315.2. NCBI lineage: Eukaryota > Metazoa > Chordata > Mammalia > Artiodactyla > Delphinidae > Globicephala > Globicephala melas. The sequence goes on along the minus strand of NC_083319.1, from coordinate 112,077,619 downwards.
AGATTAATGATCAATTTCAAATCAATTTTTATAATATGATGAAGTAAGTATAAAGATTTTTCTCCATCTAATTATCAAAAATTTCTAGGACTAGTTGTTTAAATATTATTACTTCCCCATTGAATTTCCTTGGCATCGTTGTCAAAAATCAATTGACTATATACGTGAATGTTTATGAACACTATATCGTAGGTATTGGCAAACTGATTTTGTAAACGGAAGAGTAAAAATTTTAGACTTTTCAGGCCATTCACTCTCTGTTACAGCTACTAAACTCTGCTGCTGTAGCATGAAAGCAGCCATAGATAACATGCAAATAAATGGGCATTGCTGTATTCCAATAAAACTTCATGTACAAAAAAGGCAGGAGGCCAGATTCTGCCCATGGGCCATGGTTAGCTGACCCCTGTGTTGTATTTTATTGATCCCTAGCCAATACAACAATATATTAATTATTGTAGCTTTATTATAGACCTTGAAATACTTGTTCTACTTTTGCAAAATTTTTCAAAATTTTTTAGTTCTTACAACCTTGTTAAATCTAATTATTGGTTATATCTCCTTTTTTAGTAGATTCTTTAAGATTTCTGTATAAGTGATCATGTCATTTACAAATAATAGAGTTTTATCTCTTCCTTTCCATTCCCTAACTTATCGCTCCTTTTCCTACCTTATTCCAGTGCCTTGAACCTCCAGTAAGGTGTTGAATTAAAGTGGCAAGAACTTGCCTTGTTTGCAGTCTTACGGATAAAGGATCCTGGTTTTATCCTTTAAAGGTTGATGTTATCAATAGATTTTATTGATGTTATTGGTGGGATGTAGGATGACTGTTTTCAGGTTGAGGAAATTCCCTTCATTTCCTAGTTTACTGAGAGTTACTAAAAGTGGGTTCTGCATTTTGTGAAGTGCTTTTTTTTCTTAGCATCTATCAAGACAGTAAAATCGATTTTCCTTATAGCCTATATATTAATAATTAATATATTATATTAATTACATTAATAATTATATTGATTTAATAAAATTCCTGAGATACCCTCTGGCAATGGATGAGAGTTTTATCAACATTTTTAAGAGTTCTTTTAAAACTAATATTAGTCATTCTAGTCTGTGTGTGTGTGTGTGTGTGTGTGTGTTGTACGTTGTGTGTGTGTGGTATCTCACTGTGGTTTTAGTTTGTATGTTTCTGATGGCTGATAATATTAACCACTTTTTTTTTCAGAGTGTACTGGCCATTGTTATATCTTCTTTTCTGAGGCAGCTGTTGAGTCTTTCACCACTTTAAAAACTTAGGTTGTCTTTTTACTGCTCCCAGTTCATGGCTTTTCTGTTAATTTTCTTAATGGTGTTTTTGTATTTTATGACTTTAATATTCATAACGTTCTAAAGGTTAGCTCTTTTTCCTCTTAGTGATAGTGCTTTTGGGTCTTCCCTAAGGAAATATTGCTACTTCAAGTTTATAAAGATTTTCTCTTCTTTCTATGTTGTATAGTTTTAGCTTTTATGTTTTGGTCTATGACTGATCACAAATTTTTGTCCATGGTAGATGTTGAGGTTCATTTACCTACTTATAGATATCCAGTTGTTCTGGTACCATTTATTGAGAAGACTCCTTTTCCCGTTTACTTTGGTTTATTTGTCAAAATTATTTACTTGTATATTCGTAATACTATTTGCTATTCTATTCCATTGATCTATTTAGTCTTTTATCAATGACACTGTCTTGATTATTGTAGCATCATAGGAAGTCTTTAAATCAGATAAAATGCCTTCCCACTTTGTTATATTTCAAGATTGTTTTGTCTATAACTAGATCCTTTGATTTCCATGTACCTTTTAGAATCAGCTTATTAATTTCTGCAAAAAAGCTTGTTCAGGTTTTATTGGGATAAAATTAAATCCCAAATTTGGAGAAGATTTATATTTTAGTTTTATTGACTCTTTTAATCTATGTCCATGTTATTTCCTTTTTTTTAAATTTTATTTTGTTTTATTTTTTATACAGCAGGTTCTTATTAGTCATCCATTTTATACATATTACTGTATATTTGTCAATCCCAATCCCCCAATTCATCACACACACCCCCACCACTTTCCCCCCTTAGTGTCCAACGTTTGTTCTTTACATCTGTGTCTCAACTTCTGCACTGCAAACCGGCTCATCTGTACCATTTTTCTAGGTTCTACATATATGCATTAATATACGATATTTGTTTTTCTCTTTCTGACTTACTTCACTCAGTATGACAGTCTCTAGATCCATCCACGTCTCAACAAATGACCCAATTTCATTCCCTTTTATGGCTGAGAAATGTTCCACTGTGTATATGTACCACATCTTCTTTATCCATTCGTCTGTCGATGGGCATTTAGGTTGCTTCCATGTCCTGGCTATTGTAAATAGTGCTGCAATGAATATTGGCGTGCATGTGTCTTTTTGAATTATGGTTTTCTCTGGGTATATGCCCAGTAGTGGATTGCTGGGTCATATGGTAATTCTATTTTTAGTTTTTTAAGAACCCTCCATACTGTTCTCCATAGAGGCTGTATCAATTTACATTCCCACCAACAGTGCAAGAGGATTCCCTTTTCTCCACACCCTCTCCAGCATTTGTTGTTTGTAGATTTTCTGATGATGCCCATTCTAACTGGTGTGAGGTGATACCTCATTGTACTTTTGATTTGCATTTCTCTAATAATTAGTGATGTTGAGCAGCTTTTCACGTGCTTCTTGGTCATCTGTATGTCTACTTTGGAGAAATGTCTATTTAGGTCTTATGCCCATTTTTGGACTGGGTTCTTTGTTTTTTTAACATTGAGCTGCATGAGCTGTTTATATATTTTGGAGATTAATCGTTTGTCCGTTGATTCATTTGCAAATAGTTTCTCCCATTCTGAGGGTTGTTTTTTTGTCTTCTTTGTAGTTTTCTTTGCCTTGCAAAAGCTTTTAAGTTTCATTAGGTCCCATTTGTTTATTTTTGTTTTTATTTCCATTACTCCAGGAGGTAGATCAAAAAAGATCTTGCTGTGATTTATGGCAAAGAGTGTTCTTCCTATGTTTTCCTCTGTTTTATAGTGTTCAGTCTTACATTTAGGTCTCTAATACATTTTGAGTTTATTTTTGTGTATAGTGTTAGGGAGTGTTCTAATTTCATTCTGTAATGAAACTGTAAATGTAAACTGTAGCTGTCCAGTTTTCCCAGCGCCACTTATTGAAGAGACTGTCTTTTCTCCATTGTATATCCTTGCCTCCTTTGTCATAGATTAATTGACCATAGGTGTGTGGGTTTATCTCTGGGCTTTCTATCCTGTTCCATTGATCTATATGTCTGTTTTTGTGCCAGTACCATGTTGTCTTGATTACTGTAGCTTTGTAGTATAGTTTCAAGTCAGGGAGTCTGATTCCTCCAGCTCCGTGTTTTTCCCTCATACTGCTTTGGCTATTCGGGGTCTTTTGTGTCTCTGTACAAATTTTAAGATTTTTTGTTCTAATTCTGTAAAAACTGCTATTGATAATTTGATAGGGATTGCACTGAAACTGTAGATTGCTTTGGGTAGTATAGTCATTTTCATAATATTGATTCTTCCAATCTAAGAACATGGTATATCTCTCCATCTGTTTGTATCATCTTTCATTTCTTTCATCAGTGTCTTACAGTTTTCTGCTACAGGTCTTTTGTCTCCCTGGGTAGGTTTATTCCTAGGTATTTTATTCTTCTTGTTGCAATGGTAGATGGGAGTGTTTCCTTAATTTCTCTTTCAGATTTTTCATAATTAGTGTATAGGAATGCAAGAGATTTCTGTGCATTAATTTTGTATCCTGCAACTTTACCAAATACATTGATGAGCTCTAGTAGTTTTCTGGTGGCATCTTTAGGATTCTCTATGTATAGTATCATGTCATCTGCAAACAGTGACAGTTTTACTTCTTTTCCAATTTGTATTCCTTTTATTTCTTTTTCTTCTCTGATTGCCATAGCTAGGACTTCCAAAACTATGTTGATCTTAGAGGAAATGCTTTCCGTTTTTCACCATTGAGAATGATGTTGGCTGTGGGTTTGTCGTATATGGCCTTTATTATGTTGAGGTAGGTTCCCTATATGCCCACTTTGTGGAGAGTTTTTATCATAAATGGGTGTTGACTTTTGTCAAAAGCTTTTTCTGCATCTATTGAGATGATCATATGGTTTTTCTCCTTCAATTTGTTAATATGGTGTATCACATTGATTGATTTGCATATAATGAAGAATCCTTGCATCCCTCAGATAAATCCCACTTGATCATGGTATATGATCCTGTTAATGTGTTGTTGGATTCTGTTTGCTAATATTTTGTTGAGGATTTTTACATCTGTGTTCATCAGTGATATTGGTCTGTAATTTTCTTTTTTTTGTAGTATCTCTGTCTGGTTTTGGTATCAGGGTCATGGTGGCCTCATAGAATGAGTTTGGGAGTGTTCCTTCCTCTGCAATTTTTTGGAAGAGTTTGAGAAGGGTGGGTGTTAGCTCTTCTCTAAATGTTTGATAGAATTCACCTGTGAAGTCATCTGGTCCTGGACTTTTGTTGGAAGATTTTTAATCACAGTTTCAATTTCATTACTTGTGATTGGTCTATTCATATTTTCTATTTCTTCCTGGTTCAGTCTTGGAAGGTTATAGTTTTCTAAGAATTTGTCCATTTCTTCCAGATTGTCCATTTTATTGGCATAGAGTTGCTTATAGTAGTCTCTTAGAATGCTTTGTATTTCTACAGTGTCAGTTGTTACTTCTCCTTTTTCATTTCTAATTTTATTGATTTGAGTCTTCCTCTTTTTCTTGATGAGTCTGGCTAATGGTTTATCAATTTTGTTTATCTTCTCAAAGAACCAGCTTTTAGTTTTATTGATCTTTGCTATTGTTTTCTTTGTTTCTGCTTCATTTATTTCTGCTCTGATCTTGATGATTTCTTTCTTTCTACTAACTTTGGGTTTTGTTTGTTCTTCTTTCTCTAGTTCCTTTAGGTGTAACGTTAGATTGTTTATTTGAGATTTTTCTTGTTTGTTGAGGTAGGCTTGTATTGCTATAATCTTCCCTCTTAAAACTGCTTTTGCTGCATCCCACATGTTTTGGATTGTCGTGTTTTTGTTGTCATTTGTCTCTAGGTATTTTTTGATTTCCTCTTTGATTTCTTCAGTGATCCCTTGGTTATTTAGTAACATATTTTTTAGCCTCCTTGTGTTTGTGTTTTTTACAGTTTTTCCTTGTAATTGATTTCTAATCTCATAGTGTTGTGGTTGGAAAAGATGCTTGATATGATTCCAATTTTCTTAAATTTACTGAGGCTTAATTTGTGACCAAAGATGTGATCTGTCCTGGAGAATGTTCTGTGCGCACTTGAGAAGTAAGTGTAATATGCTGTTTTTGGGTAGAATGTCCTATAAATATCAATCAAATCTATCTGGTCTATTGTGTCATTTAAAGCTTGTGTTTCCTTATTAATTTTCTGTCTGGATGATCTGTCCATTGGTGTAAGTGAGGTGTTATAGTCCCCCACTATTATTGTATTACTGTCGATTTCCTCTTTTATAGCTGTTAGCAGTTGCCTTGTGTACTGAGGTGCTCCTATGTTGGATGCATATATATTTATAATTGTTATATCTTCTTTTTGGATTGATCCCTTGATCATTATGTAGTGTCCTTCCTTGTCTCTTGTAACATCCTTTATTTTAAAGTCTGTTTTATTTGATGTGAGTATTGCTACTCCAGCTTTCTTTTGATTTCCATTTGCATCGAATATCTTTTTCCATCCCCTCACTTTCAGTGTGTTTGTGTCCCTAGGTCTGAAGTGGGTCTCTTGTAGACAGCATATACATGGGTCTTGTTTTTGTAACCGTTCAGCAAGCCTGTGTCTTTTGGTTGGAGTGTTTAATCCATTCATGTTTAAGGTGATTATCGATATGTATGTTCCTATTACCATTTCTCTTTGTAGGTCCTTTTGTTCTCTTGTGTTTCCCACTTAGAGAAGTTCCTTTAGCATTTGTTTTACAGCTGGTTTGGTGGTGCTGAATTCTCATAGCTTTTGCTTGTCTGTAAAGCTTTCGATTTCTCCATCAAATCTGAATGAGATCCTTGCTGGGTAGAGTAATCTTGGTTGTAGGTTCTTCCTTTTCATCACTTTAAATATGTCATGCCACTCCCTTCTTGCTTGTTGAGTTTCAGCTGAGAAATCAGCTGTAACCTTATGGGAGTTCCCTTGTATGTTATTTGTCATTTTTCCCTTGTTGCTTTCAATAATTTTCCTTTGTCTTTAATTTTTGTCAGTTTGATTACTATGTGTCTCAGCATGTTTCTCCTTGGGTTTATCCTACCTGGGACTCTCTGCGCTTCCTGAACTTGGGTGGCTATTTCCTTTCCCATGTTAGGGAAGTTTTCGACTATTATCTCTTCAAATATTTTCTCAGGTCCTTTCTTTCTCTCTTCTCCTTCTAGGACCCCTATAATGCGAATGTTGTTGCGTTTAATGTTGTCCCAGAGGTTCCTTAGGCTGTCTTCATTTCTTCTTGTTCTTTTTTCTTTAATCTGTTCCACGGCAGTGAATTCCACCATTCTGTCTTCCAGGTCACTTATCCGTTATCTGCCTCAGTTATTCTGCTATTGATTCCTTCTAGTGTAGTTTTCATTTCAGTTATTGTATTGTTCATCTCTGTTTGTTTGTTCTTTAATTCTTCTAGGTCTTTTTAAAATATTTCTTGCATCGTCTCGATCTTTGCCTCCATTCTTTTTCCTAGGTCCTGGATCATCTTCACTATCATTATTCTGATTCTTTTTCTGGAAAGTTGCCTATCTCCATTTCATTTAGTTGTTTTTCTGGGGTTTTATCTTCTTCCTTCATCTGGTACATAGCCCTCTGCCTTTTCATCTTGTCTGTCTTTCTCTGAATGTGGTTTTTGATCCACAGGCTGCAGGATTGTAGGTCTTCTTGCTTCTGCTGTCTGCCCTCTGGTGGATGAGTCTATCTAAGAGGCTTGTGCAAGTTTCCTGATAGGAAGGACTGGTGGTGGGTAGAGCTGGCTGTTGCTCTGGTGGGCAGAACTCAGTAAAACTTTAATCCACTTGTCTGCTGATGGGTGAGGATGGGTTCCCTCCCTGTTGGTTGTTTGGCCTGAGGCGACCCAACACTGGAGCCTACCGGGGCTCTTTGGTGGGGCTAATGGCTGATTCTGGGAGGGCTCATGCCAAGGAATACTTCCCAAGGCCTCTGCTGCCAGTGTCCTTGTCCCCACGGTGAGCCACAGCCACCCCCCACCTCTGCAAGAGACCCTCCGACACTAGCAGGTAGGTCTGGTTCAGTCTCCCCTGTGGTTACTGCTCCTTCCCCTGCGTCCCGATGTGCACACTACTTTGTGTGTGCCCTCCAAGAGTGGACTCTCTGTTTCCCCCAGTCCTGTTGAAGTCCTGCAATCAAATCCCACTAGCCTTCAGAGTCTGATTCTCTAGGAATCCCTCCTCCTATTGCCAGACCCCCAGGTTGGGAAGCCTGATGTGGGGCTCAGAACCTTCACTCCAGTGGATGGACTTCTGTGGTATAAGTTGTTTCCAGTTTGTGCGTCACCCACCCAGCAGTTGTAGAATTTGATTTTATTGTGATTGCGCCCCTCCTCCTGTCTCATTGTGGCTTCTCCTTTGTCTTTGGATATGGGGTATCTTTTTTGGTGAGTTCCAGTGTCTTCCTGTTGATGATTGTTCAGCAGTTAGTTGTGATTCTGGTGTTCTCACAAGAGGGAGTGAGAGCACATCCTTCTACCCCACCATCTTGATCCTCTCAAAACTCTCCTCTTTTTTAAAAAAGATTTCATTTACTTTATTTCAGAAATGTCTTACAATTTTGATATGAGATCTTGCACATCTTTTATTATATTTATCCCTAAGTAGTTGTGTTCAATTGCAAATTAAAAAAATTGTACAATATACATTGCTAGTGCAATAAGAATACAATTAATTTTTATTTATTAGGTTTGTTTCCTTAGTGATTGACTTATTATTTCCAGGATTTTTTTTTTTTTGGTTGGATCCTTAGGTTTTCTATGTACACAATCATGTTATCTGCAAATAAATACAGGCTTACTTGTTTTTTTCCAATCTTTATGTGTTGTATTTCTTTTTCTGGCCTTATCACATGGGTGAGGTTCCCTATTACAATAATGAATAGAAATAGAAATAGTGATGACTGAAATCCTTGCCTTGTTCATGATTTTAGGAGGAAAGTATTCAGTATTTTATTATTAAGTATGTTCTTAGCCACGTGGAACAGTATGACTGGTTCATCCTAGGTATAGGACACGTGGAAAAGTTGTCTGTAGAAAATTTAAAAACAATAACAATTCTGAATTAAAGTTACTTGGCCTTTTAAGTTCTCATTTTGTGACACACCTTAAACAATGTCAGTATTATGAGCTGAATTGTGTTTTCCCCCAAATTCATATGTTGAGGTCCTAAACCCTCGTAACTCAGAATGTGATTATTTGGAGATGCGGCCTTCAAAGTGATGATTAAGTTAAAATTAGATTGTTAGAGTGGGCCCTGATCCTATATGACTGATGTTCTTAGAAGAAGAGGAAATTTGAACACACTGATGCCAGGGGTGTAAGTACACAGACAGACCATGTGAGGGTCACTGACAAGCCAGGAAAAGTGGCCTCAGAAGAATCCAGACCTTCAACACCTTGAACTTGGACTTCTAGGCTCCAGAACTGTGAGAAAATAAATTTCTATTGTTTAAAGCATCCAGTCTGTATTATTTTGTTACAGTAGCCCCAGCAGATTAATGATAATCAATCACTATCACAGTTAGTGATAAAGTCCTCTTTCCAGAAAAAAAGAAATTGCTCACCTAATTTCTAAAAAATTTCTGTGGTTAAACAGTCAAATTTGCACATTTTCTATTGCTTGCACTTTAGTTAAGATTGTATTCTACACAGGATTTGGTTTAGAGCACTCCTAGTCATAGGGTAGGCCCCTAACAAACTGGAATCAGCTCCATTCATTTTAGTAATAAGTTTCAATGGTTTGGGATTGTTTGAACTCTCTTTCAGGGATAGTTAATATTTCTAAACCTTGTGGGGTTACATATTTCTGGATTTAAACAGTACATTCAAAATAAACAATGTTAGTACAGTTATTGTAAAGTCAAAGAAAACTTGAGTCAGTCTAATGCGCTCATTTTACACGATACCTTATTTTTCTTCAGTGCAACATTTTTTGGACATTTGAGAAAACGTATTCATTCTCTACAGTCTTACCTGTTCACTAGAAAATCCTGCAGAATTTAGGAATATAAATCAGTGAAAAGATTTTCTAGATACAGCAATTACAGAGTAACTCCTGCATAAACATCAATACAAACTTTTGTAATTATTTAAACAACAGCAATCATTCTTTAATATGATTCATCTGAACACGTTTTTCTTTTCCTCTGTTTGAAAAGGACATTTTTACTAGTTATAGGCTCTAGGCTAACAACTGTTTTTTTCTTTTAGTACTGTAAAGAAACTGTGCCATTTTTTCTGGCCTTCATTGTTTCTGTTGAGACTTCAGCTATCATTTTTATACCTTTGTCATGATATATAAAAATATAACCTACCTTTTGTCAGGCTTCCCTGGTGGCGCAGCGGTTGAGAGTCCGCCTGCCGATACAGGGGACACGGGTTCGTGCCCCAGTCCGGGAGGATTCCACATGCGCGGAGCATCTAGGCCCGTGAGCCATAGCCGCTGAGCCTTTGTGTCCAGAGCCTGTGCTCCGCAACGGGAGAGGCCACAACAGTGAGAGGCCTGTGTACCGCAAAAAAAAAAAAAAAAAAAAAAAAAAAAATATATATATATATATATAACCTATCTTTTGTTCTCTGATTGATTTTAAAATTTGGTCTTTATCTTTGGATTTCTGCAGTTTGACTATGATGGGCCTAGGTGTGATTTATTTATTCTGCCTAATGTTTTATTAAATTTTGATATGTGGTTTGTTGATTTCATCAACTTTGGAAAACTCTTGGCCATTGTTTTTCAAATTTTTTTTGTCCAGTAATGTGCATAGCAGCTTTATTTAATTTAATTTTTTTATTGAAGTACAGTTGATTTACAATGTTGTATTGCTTTCAAGTGTACAGCAAAGTGATTCTATTTTTTTGTCCACTAATGTTCATAGCAACTTTATTTTTTTATTTTATGTTTTTATTGAAGTATAGTTGATTTATAATTTGTGTGTTTTTCAAATTTTTTTGCCTTATTTTTAATCTCTTCTCTTTTTGACTTCAATTATACTTATGGTAGTTGATTTGATACTGTTCCAAAGAGTATTTTATTCTTTTTTGCTTATTCGTTTTTGCTCCTTATATTTCACCTTGAATAATTTCTATTGACCCAAATGTATGTTGACTGATTCTTTTTGGTGATGGGCCAGACTGCTAATAAGCCTATTGAAAGAATCATAATGTTTTATTCTATACCATACATTGTACATTAGAGAGCAGTAGAGACTGAAGTAAATAAAATTTCTGCTCAGTCATGAACTTGCCCCTTTCGTCAGAGTGCTAGTGTTGGGAATCGCATTTGTAGCTAAATGGGTTTTCTGGATTTTTCTCCATTGGCTTCAGCTGCTATGAAGGCCAGATGAGGGCCTCTTTGCAAAGTTAGGGATTAGAGGGCCTGAGGATTCTCCTCATCCTAGAACTCTATTCTGAATCTTGCACAAATGTGATGTGTCTGTGCCCCGGGTGGTGCCCCTCAGCTCTCCTGCCCCTCCTCCAGCCACATGTATCCTCTCCCTGGTATGCAGTGGGGGTCCTCAGAGACTTTCTCTCATAGTTTTCCTGTCCTCCCTCTTTAGTAAATTTAAGTGAGTTTAGTAAATTCATGTTTCTTTGCCTTCTCAGCTCTCCAGTGGGTTTGAGATATGAGTTTGTGGCTTCTCAGCTTGTTCTTGTTTGGGTAGTGACAATTTTCTCTTGTGACTTTCTGTTCTAAACAGAAGTGGAAGTCTCAATGTGATGTTTGATGGAAAGAACTATTTGATTTTAAAGTTGTTCATTTACCAAATTTTTCTTTAGAGTTAGTGTATTGTTCATGCTTTTGTGTTAGGTTTGAGAAATCTTTCCCATTCCAAGGACACAATAATATTCACCTTTCTTTTCTTCTGAGAGCTTTATTGTTTCTTGATAATAACTTTAATGAAATTTGAATTCTACTTGAGAGTTGAGGAGAAATATATCAGCTTGAGGGATATTTTGTGTCCCATTGAGAGTGGAGCCCTCACCCTTTATTTATTTATTTATCTTCCTGTAGTTGCTTTCATTGGTTTTGAGAAAAGTTACAAATAATATTAATGCTTTTACTTTGCTCCTTTTAATCAGCGTTTCTTTTATTGCTAAATGTTTCTAGATTATAATAATTATCTAGCATCCTTGGAATTACATGAATTCATCTGAATTAATTAAGATTTTAACAGCACTATTCCAATTTTTAGTGACATAAGAGGAATTTAAAGTGGATTATTTATTCCCAATATAAATGTGGTCAGGAAGGAATAGGGTACAGTTTTGAAAGTGTAATATGTCCAAACATACAGCTCAAGAGATTTTATTGATTTTACCTCTCTAATCAAATTCCAATTACATGGTCCAGTCTAGATTCATACGAAGCAATCCATCTATTTTTTGTGTTACTTGCCAGATCTAGTTATTAGAAGAAAAGTAGGTCATTAGGCTCTTTAGACTAAAAATATTTTAGCCTTAATTTAAGACTAATTTTTTTGAGTTTATAGGCTTATTTAAAGCTATGTTTATGGGATGTTAATGTTTTAGAGGGAAGATCTCTGTAGTAATTTATATTAATCATTTGTAGCATTTGAAAGATATAATCCTTATAGGTGACATATATCATACCTGATCTGTGCTGTTTAAGTGATTGATTTAAACTTTCTTTTCCGTAAATACATCCACTGGAGGGAAGGAAAAATGGTAAAAAGGCCTAAATTTTTATTATCACAAAGTAATTCTAAAATCTTTAAAAGAAGTTTGCCTTCTTTGCTCCTTTGTTCTTGTAAACAATTATAATACAGTATCTTATAGCTGAAGTCACATAATTTTGTTTTTATAGAAAACATATTATGTTGCAAAGACAGGGAATATAGGCCAGTTTGTTTTTGTATTAATATGTAAATGTATCGTTTTTATAGAAAAAAATAAATATTTTTTTTCTTTCCGGAGATATGAATATCTTTCATGGAAGTGTGTTAGAATTCCATCATTCAGATTGTTTATCAGTGAGAAATCATATTTGCTCTTTCAACTAGTATTTATTTAATCCACCATTTGTACTAAACTTTCCCAGAGATATAGAGACACGTGACAACATATAATATTGTTGGAAAAAAAGCATGCAATTTTATGACACATTAAAAACTGTGAATCTAGATATTAGTGCTTTCAAAATTCTAAGGGGTTGAGACCAGTTGAAACTGGAAAGTAAATTAACCACTAATTTCCTAATTATTTTCATAAAAGTTTGTAGCAGTTGAATAGTCAGAGGTGGTTTGAAGGTGAGATGATAACAGATAGCTGTCAAAGATGGTCCCCAAGGGTTCCTACTTCCTGGTGTTCGTACCCCTCCCTTTGAGAGGGGGTGAGGGCTAGAGACTTGCTTCTAACAAAGAGCATAAGACAAAGTAATGAAATCCTCCTGGCTTAGTTGCACTACAAAAGACTGTGATCTTGCTCTTGCTGGCTTTCTCTTTCTATTTCTTCTAAGCTTGTACACTTTGATCATTTTGTTTAAAAAAAAAAAAAAATCCTGCCATGTTGGAGATTTGCGTGGTGCCAGAGAGCTGAGGGGCATCTGCCAACACTGTGGAAGCAGCAAGGCTCCCACATCAACAGCCTGGAAGGAACTGCCTCCTGGGACCAGCCCCAGGAGAGACATGGAGACACAGCCCACCCTCCATCCTGGAGAGGAGGCTGTAGCCCCAGCATCACCTTGATTACAGCCCCTGAGAACCTGCAACAGGGAACCCAGGGAAGCCACACCTGAACTCTGGATCTAGAGAGATAGCAAGTGTTCTGTCAAGCCACCAGGATTGGGGTAGTAGCTCATTGTGCAGTCATCCGTAGCAAATGCGGATGGGGACAGCTGGGGCGGGGTTGAGGTGGCATCCCAAAGAATGGGTGTGATGGGAATGAATAGGCTGAGGAAGAATGTTGTGGATCAAGAAACAGCAGGAACAAAGGCAAGGAGCTGAGCATAATCATTGGGCTAAAGTGGAAAAAGTATACCATGGGATACTCAAGAAGACAACCCAGGAACAGGTTGTAACAGAATGTCCAAGCTAGGACTGGGAGCACATATTAGTAATCATATAAAGAGCAATGATAGCTAACACTTCATTGTTTTCATGGAGCCAGCGTCTAATTTTATTTAATTAATATATGTACTACGCGATTTGCTAAGCGTTTTATGAGCATTATCTCATTCGGTCCTCACAGTAACTCTGAGAAAGATACTGTTTCAGTTATAGCTGAGCGAACTGGGGCTCAGTGTATTTACTGTGAGCAGTTTTCATCTGGAAAGACTATCAGCCTATTGCTTTTTCTAGTAGTGAGACAAATATCTTGGTTATGTACCTACTCAGCTGTTATATAGACATGTTTGAATTATGTGGAGACAGTTTCATGATCAAGTAAACATTTCTTTTGTCAGAAAGTAGCTGCTCATATGATTAATGCTCTACTAATCAGGGCACAAACATTTTTGAGAGTTTTAAACTGAAACTTAATTAGATAGGACCTAATAGAACTTAAGCAATTCCTCACACTAATTTTCCATCAAGATGCTCTTTCTATCAAAACTTGTATATATTTAAGTCTAGGGATCAGTCATGATTTTAAGAGAAATGATATATGGGAGACATCCATTGGTTGTTTATCAATGGGTTTTAATCTTTCATTAGATCATAATGACTCATTGTTAAACAAAATAAATATATTTTAAAATTTAATGGAAAACAAGTGTTAAAAAATGTGTAAAGAGAGGAGTTGAATAATGTATCATCTCTGCCATCTTAAGAATTCCAAGTCACAATGAGGACAAATCCAGGCTTTGAATTGGGAGAGAGTTGGCAGTGATAAGGAAGTTTTCTTTGCAAAACCTAAGTGCAGAGTTTAAGATTAGGGGAGTGGAGCTCCTCTGAGTGATATGGTGAACGTTGGGGGATTAGTTCAGATACAGCACGATGAAAATGATTGTGATTGTTTTGAGTAAGAAACTGTGAGTTCAAGAGTTAAGGTGCTATTTATTTATATTTCAAGCTGATAATAAAGCTACTTGAAATTATGGCAAGAGGTGGGTATAGAGGAAGATTTTTAAAAAATCAAATGTCGACAGGGGCATCCTCTGTTGAATTTGAAAAAAAATCTTACTATCATCTTATCAACCCACACATATAATGGTACTTGATTAAAGAGAGTTGCTCAGCCTTTCAGAGATTTAAAAGACCCGTCTAGTCACTATATAAGCTAGTTAGGGTTATCTTTCAAGTGGTGCGGACATTAAAAGAAAACTTGGATTATTTATCATAGAGCCTTTAGAAGGCAATCTTTTAAGACTCTGAAAATACTCAGCAGTGTTTTATCCTTTTACTACAAAGTGTTGCAGAGGTATTTTTTTGTTGTTATGGAGATAGGCCTGTGTGCTTTAAAGGAAGTTATGAAAAAAAAAAGAACAGTACACTTACAAAGGAATCTATCAACATTTTATCCCACCCTCTCTATCATGAATAACTCACTTTTCAACTGTCACTCACTACTATTTTGTTCATTTAACTCATTAGTCAGGGAGGTGAAATTAGAGATGTCTTTAAACCTTTCTTCACATGTAGAGAGTTGAAGGTACATAAATATTACATAAAATTGTGGGATTTGGAATAAACATGTTTCAAAGCTAAAGGAAATGGTGGAGAGGTCCCGATTGTGCTCTGCCACATGAAAAAGTAAAACTAAAATCTCTGCTCTCGAAAAGCTGAATTATCGCATGCAAGGCCCTTACAAGTCTGGAGGAATTTTATTTTTACCCACTTCTGATGTGCTTCCTGAGACAGTTTTGAAATTTGACGACAAACTTTTATGAGTGAAGATGTGTTCTGCTGGTATCCTGAGGATTTACCCCTCCCTATATAAGCACACAGTGTGATAAGGTTTATACTGTACACTGAGAGTCTCTTTCAGTTTGGGACACTGGACACATCCTCCCAGTGAAGGTGATCTTTCTCTGCCCATCAGCATCCCATACCAGGTGGCCTCCTAAGCCCCCATGGAAGAATTTCTAACACTGTGGCAGGTGGAGGGCAAGAGGAGAAAGTTGTTGAATTGAGACTCGCTTTCTCCATGGACCTCAACTCATGTTTACCATGCCTGGCCCCTAGGCAGGATAAAGCTTGTAGTGTGAAATATTATTTTAAATTGCAATTCAGACCTTGAGCATCATCAGGAGATCCCTCTTGAGGAATCCTTACCCTGCAGCCTTCTCAAGGGGTAAACCACTTCCCTCCCGGCCCTTCTCCTCCCTGGCTGATTCTGAAGGTCCTACAGGTGCCATATTGTTTCCTGTCACTGCTTCCATGCTCCTCTCTCCCTCCTTCCTAAGATGCCATTGTTGGACTTCTTGTCACCAAAAGTTATTCATTATCCCTACTTGCAGCTGCTACCGACACCAGACTCAGGCCCCCTCATTTCCTTAAACTTTTAATTCCTGGGTTACTGTCACTCGCCCCAGCATGATTTCGGTGTTGATTCTGGGTGACTTAGAAATACACGTGGATGACCTTTCTGAAGACCTGTTCCCTGGGTTACTTCAGTGCCTCTTCACTTACTTTTGTCCTTGTCTTTTCTTCTTCAGTCCTGCTCTCCCATGGTCATAATCATGGCCCTTGTCATTACCAATAACTAATCCCTCCACTGTCTACATTTTATCCATCCCACTCTAACCATCACTTCCTATAAAGTTGGAAGTAACTCCCACAATTAATCTGACACTGACAATCCTTTGACCCCCACAAAACCTCGGATCCATTGATTCTGCAGCTTTCTGTTGCCTTTTAACCCTTTAATGGTCTCTCTTCTCTTCTTACGAAGAATAAATTCCAGTCTATCTGATCACCTCCTTGCATTCACCCATACACTCAGTGTTTCATTGTAGGCCTGTCTGCTTTGTACCAGCACTCATGATGCTGGGGATGAAAAACACAGAGCCATGTTGGGTGTGCCTGGGTGAGTCCTGGTGGACCCTTAGTGCTGCCTGACGACCGTGATCCATCTCCCTAGCTCATTTGTTTGTCCCCCTCCTAGACAGGTATTTCATACCTTCTCTTCTCAAACTCCCAACCTCTCCTTCCCCATATTTGTCTTAGCTGATTATTTTGTTGCCTATTTCATTGAGCAAATTAAAGCCATCAGAAAAGAACATCCACAGATTGCCACCAGCACATCCACCACCTAACAGCATCTGCATCACACGCTCTGCCTTCATACCTGTGGTTAAGATGAACAGTTCCTCCTGCATCTGAGGCTGACTTTTTAACTGTGTCTTTTTCCTCCTCTTTTCACTCACTTCCTTTGGTTGCTCAGCTGTAACCTTTGAAATGATGTCTACAGGGATGGTCCTCTCTGAAACTGCAAACTGCCTCCCCATCCTGACCGCTGATCTCCCCGCTTGCTCTGTGTGTTTCCATAGTGCTTATCATCTTCTAACACACTATGTATTTACTCATTTATTATAATTATTTTTATTGCCTGTTCCCCTGCTAGAAAGTAGGCCCCCTTGAGGCCAGGGATCTCTATGTTTAGTCATTGCTCTATGCCAAATGTCTAGATCTGTGCCTGGATAGAGGAGGTACTGAATATTTTCCATCAAATCAATAAATTATTGTTCAAAAGGATGTAAGTCACTCAGGACAGGAATTATAACCCAGAAACGTTATTTTGCTGATTTTGAAAAAGAAAATTTTTCCTATCTTGCTGTTTTCACCTAGTTTGGAAAATTCGTAAAACTTAGATTTCTTATATATTCACTTTATATATAAAAACCTAATTTACACTTGTACAAATTATTTGGGCTAAGAGATCCCTGCTATGATACACTCCAGGGACCCCCCCAGGCACCACCTAGACTTGACAGCACCTGTATCCTTCACTCCTGTGCCCCCACTCCCTCCACATTTTCTTTTAGGAGAGAAGAGTTAGCCTTGAAGGGCACACATATTCTCTGATAAATAAAAACTGAGTAGTGATAACCTCATTCTTTGGATTAGCAATGGCTTCTAGAAGATATTTTTTAACATACTTAGATGTTTTTGTTTTTAAAGCAAGGAACTGTTGATATACTCTAATTTCAACATTAAACTAAATTTTAACTATACATACTAATTTAACCATAAGTTTAGAAGAGTTATACTGCCATGGTACTGTATTTGCATATCCCTTTCTTCACTCACAGATATGGAAACAGTTTGCAAATAGTTAATTTTACAAAGAAAGTCTTTACGATATTGAATATAACCTAAGAAATCAAAACTTTAATAATGCACAGTTATCACCTTTAAAAAAATATTCCCTTAAGTCTATCATTTCATTAACTTACATCAATTCGAAATATAACCCTCCACAAGTTCATTTATTTCACCACATTTTTTTTTTCAAAATGCTGTTAATATTTTCTGATGATGCAGCAGAAATCTGAAGGGTCCCGGCAGTCACTCACCCACCTTAACTGATTTGTGTGTCAGGCAAGCTAAATTCAGACACCATTCATCTCGGCTCGAGTATTTCTGTCTTTTTTGGGCTGAAGTAAGTGGAAGAAAGTGCCCCTCCAGCTCTGTCACATTTGCAGGCAGCCTGCATCCAAGGTCACAGCACTGGGAGAAGAAGGGACCAAAGCCATGTGTGCTCACTCAGCGCCCCCGACCCTCCCTCTCCTCCTGGCCACAGAGCTCAGAGACCCTCACACCTACAGCTCCTCCCTTCCTGGGAACTAATCTGAAGCCACGTTTCCACTTTGTTCCATTTTTTTTCCATCCACCACTTCTGTTTCCTCCCTGTTCACCTCCTCACCGTAAAAAGTCTAAGTGAAGGATGAGACCATAGTGATAAAATATTCTTTTCTTTCTTGAACAAAGGCAAGTAGTACATTCAGAAGGTCAGAGTTCCAAATTCTGTGTCCTGAAGGACTTCAATTCCAGAGTTCCTTGAAGTGTCTGCAGAGGAAGAGTCTCAGTGGGAAAGCTTTACTGTTTTTGAAATTTTACACTCCTTTTTCTCCTGAAGCAGCTTCGTTAAACCGAGCTTGCTATTTAACTCACACTTGCCAACCCTATAGGGTAGTGAGAAGGGATGAAGTTAGACCTAATGAGATGCTGGAAGGGACTACTACATATTCTATTAATAAAAGGCTTCCTACTTGATAAAAACAGGGTTTTGATTTGTGAAATTTGTGAAATAAGCATATTATGGTGCTTTTCACTATCTGTGCCTTACTGTCGTGTAGAATTTTTAATGCTTTTATTTCTGAATAGTGAAGAGACGTGTTAAAATACTAGGCATCCACCCATATTGGTATAATTTGAAAGGTGCCCAAACTTCTTTGTCTATAAATCTCCCTTTTCCAAGTACTCTATAAAATTCTTGGTTTGCATGATTGAGGCAGTGAAGTTAACACTTAATATGATGATATGATTTGGGTGTATTTAAAATACATATTATCAATAGTTTAGCTTATATGTGCTGATGATAAAAACCAGCCCTGAGGGAGTAAGGCAGAGTACAGCTAATTTTCTGTGGTTAGACCAAGAGTGGAATCAGAAAATGTGAGTCTTGATCAGACACTGGAGAAAGGGTAGCCTGATAGCAAGGAAGCAACGTGGTGGCCTCGGAGGCTTCTGAGGAGAGAACGCTCAGAGTGGGCCGGCAAGGAAGCAAAGCCTAGCTTTCTCTGTCCATTGGGCAAATAGTCAACTTAGGTATTGTAACGTGCACTTACTAATGATTATTATTATTGATTTTGTCTAAGGTAACTATTTTAACACTTGTTGAGAGGAAGAAAGGACAGAAGGAAGGAAGGAATTCAAACTCAAAGGGTAGTGTTAGCGGACAGAGCGAAACTCTCAGGTAAAGAGTCGGGACCCAGACCATGTAAACCGATTAATGAACTCGGACAGCAAACAGTCCAACGTGGGGCTGCTCTGGGGGAGGCGTAAGAGGCGGTGGGGTCTGTGGCCCCTTATGTTCTGCTTCCTGTAGTGGCCCCTGAGGCAGCATGGAGGAGCCCAGGGCTCTGAGATTCAGTCAAAAAAAAAATCACTGCACAATCTCTAGAGATTGTCATACTGACTGAAGTAAGTCAGACAGAGAAAGGTAAGTATCATATGATATCGATTATATGTGGAATCTAAAAAAAGGATACAAGTGAACTTGTCTACAAAATAGAAAGACTCACAGACGTAGAGAACAAACTTATGTTTACCGAAGAGGAAAGGGGGGGAAGGATAAATCAGGAGCTTGGGATTAACATATTCACACTACTATACGTAAAATAGAGAATCACAAAGGACCTACGGTATAGCAGAGGGAACTATACTCAGTATCTTGTAATAAACTATAATGGAAAAGAATCTGAAAAAGAGTATGTACATATATATGTGTGTGTGTGTGTGTGTGTGCACCTGAATCACTTTGCTGTACACCCAAAACGAATACAACATTGTAAATCAACTATATTTCAATAAAATTCTTAAAAAATCACTGGATAAGTGAAAGGTTTTCTTTTTGAGATAATTTTAGACCAATATTGTCCACCTTTAGAGTTAGGTAGACACTTGTTTTTAATGCAAACAGTGCTGTACCCCAACTGCATGGACATGTTTCTGTCACTATTTTATAGGCTAGATACCTAGAAGAGGGCATTGTGATGCCATTGAACGAATGTTATTTTATCAATAGCTACCAGCTTGGTGTTAGTCATCTAAATCTCAAAGCCTTTTATATACCCTCCTGCCAAGTCAGTTCTCCCCCATTTGGTATTTGCATAATTGATATTTTGATCCTAAATGGAAGCTTTGTTACAAGCAGAGCTGTGGGACAATGTGGCTTCAGTGTTTGACCACAAACACTCTTTTCTTAGTTCCCTCCAGAATGAGGCAGAGCTTTACCCCCAGTCAGGCAGTGTGGAGACCTTGGGGCTTTCTGGTGGGGTTGGACCCTCGTCACCCCACTGAAGAGAGCGGAGCCCTGCACACGTTCTCTGCAAACACTCAAGCCCCAATGGGGTCAGAAGGGTTAGGGCCACCAGGGCCCCATTCTTCCTCCAGTCTTGACCAACCAGATAAGTGTCTCCCCTTCTCAGCCACTAGGAGTGAGTGAGTGGCCAAGAGCCTGGAGTGTAGTTCTGATGGCGGTCCTTCCACATAAAGACAAAACACCATGAAGAAGGAAGCTTTGCCCTTCGTGTTGTGTTTATGGATTGGCTACGAATGTTGAAACTCGATAAATAGCTCTTATGAACTTTGATCATGCAAAATAACGTGGTTCATATTTTCCATGTCTTTGGTTTTTGTTTTCTGTAATCCAGAAGATTTTGCAAAGTTTATTGACTGTGTCTTTTTGTTAGTGTGTTTTTGACCTTTGAGTGCTTGTTTCCTGTTCTCTGCTTATTCCTTCAGATAACATGTGATTCTTATTTTAGGAGTTAAATATCTTCTTACATCTCTTGAGTATACTGATGACAGTGTTATTGGAGCCATTCTCTTTCTTGAATTATCCCTACTTCCTCAGAAAGTTTTTAAAAATGTGCAAATGATATGACCAACAAGGGGTTAATATCCAAAAATATAAACATCTCATATAACTCAATAACAGAAAAGCAAACAACCCAACCAAAAAATGGGCAGAAGACGTGAATAGACATTTTTTCAAGGATGGCATACAGATGGCCAACAGGCACATGAAAAGATACTCAGCATTGCTAATTTATCAGAGAAATGCAAATCAAAACTATGAGATATCACCGCACACCTGTCAAAATGGCCATCATCAAACACTCTGCAAGTAACAGATGCTGGAGAGGGTGTGGAGAAAAGGGGACCCTGCACTGTTGGGGGGAATGTAAATTGGTGCAGCCACTATGGAGAAGAGTATGGAAGTGTCTCAAGAAACTAAAAATAGAGCTGCCATATTATCCAGCAGTCCCCCTCCTGGGCATATATCCAGAAAAATGAAAACATTAATTTGAAAAGATATATGCGTCCCAGTGTTCATAGCAGCACTATTTCCAATAGCAAGATATGGAAACAACCCAAATGCCCATCATCAGATGAATGGATAAAGAAAATGTGGTGTGTATACACACACACACACACACACACACACACACAGGAATATTACTCAGACTTAAAAAAGAATGAAATATTTGCAGCATGTGAATAGACAGAGATTAAGATTAGTGGAATTAAGTCAGACAAAGACAAATACTGTGTGTTATCACTTATATGTGGAATTAAAAAAATAATATAAATGAATATATATGCAAAAAAGGGATTCACAGACACCGAAAACAAACTAGTGGTTAACAGTGAGGAGAGGGAAGGGGGAGGGGCAAAACAGGGGTAGAGGATTAAGAGATACAAACTACTATGTATAACATAGAGAAACAACAGGATATATTGTGTAGCACAGGGAATTATAGCCATTATCTTGTAATAACTTTCAATGGCGTATAACTTACAAAAATACTGAATCACTGTGCTGTACACTTGGAACTCATAATATTGTCAGTCAACTATAATTCAGTAAAAATTTTTATTTAGTTATTTCTCCTTCATGGCTTTCCTCCAATGTCTGGTCATCCTTGGTTGCTCACACACTTTTAAGACCCAAGGCTGGTGTAGACCGTGTGTATTTGTTCTGAGGCCTCCCGAGGTGTCTCCCTGAGTATAATTCTTAGTCAGCCGGGTCACCAGGCTTGTCAGGACTGTCAAGATGCTGCCTCTCAAAGTGAGAGCGTCAGAAAGATTTTATCCTGTTTTACCATCCTGCTCACGAGAAATCCCAGATCTTCCTAGCTTATGTGTTCAGTTTCTTAGAGATGAGCCTTCTGATGCTTTTCTGGCCATTAAACCCTGTTGACTGCACCCTGCATTGGGGGTGAAAAGGAGGAATCATTTTCAGATTACAGATCTGCAATTAAGCTTCCCATATAAGTTTTGCTTTTTTCTTTTTGTTTTATTTACTTATTTATTTACTTATATTGAAGTATAGTTAATTTATAATTTACAATGTTGTGTTAGTTTCAGGTGTAAAGCAGTGATTCAGTGATATATATGTATGTGTATATATGTGATTTAAAAAAAATATATATATATATATTCTTTTTCAGACTCTTTTCCCATATAGGTTATTACAAGATATTGAATAGAGCTCCCTGTGCTATGTGGTAGTCCTTGTTGGTTATTTTATATACAGTGGTGTGTGTATGTTTGCTTCTAACTCCCAGCCTCGGTCCTGTTCAGAGTCCTAGCCGGGAGTGTACCTCACTCCCCTGGTGGGCTGCTCCACCCTTGCCTGCAGCCCCTCAGGGTGTGTGCTGGTCTGTGGCTTTCTCATGTGTGTTTCCATCTGGCACAACTATCCCACCAGCTCTCCAGCTCTCAGAACTTGGAGAAATGGTTGTAACCCTGGTGCTGCTGCTTTTGAGTTTCTCCACTCTCTTATTCTTATTTCAATTTTATTTTTATTCCCTCATTTCAGTGAGATTTATGCTCTTTCTGCCATCTTGAACTGAAAGTTAACTTGTTACTTTGTTCTAACTGTTAATCTGAATTTTGGAAATAAAACCATCTTAAGTACGTTTTTAAATTCTCCTTTTATCATAAATGCATTGAAACATGTCCACTGATATGAAAGTGGAAGTTAGAGATTATTTTACTGACAACTTTTGTATATGGAAGGTGGGATGCAGGTGAAATGTTTTTATTGCCAGTTACTTTGTTGTTGAGCTCCTGATAGAAGAACATGGTTTACTGTGTATCCCTCCCGCTAACCACCATTTATTGGCCCAGAGATGATTCAAACCAGATCCAGTAAAGACCTTCAATTCTTTTAACCTGGAACCAGCAGTGAATTGCTGGCTCAACTCTAGTGAAGCCATTAATGTGAATGTGAGAGGTGGGAGGGGCCCCGTCTTCAGTGAGAGGAAGATTCGTCCCCCTGACCTTGGAGGGAAGCACAGAGAAGCCAGGAGACAGGGAAGGTCCAGGAGGTGTTTATAGCTCTCGTTCTGGTGGCTCTGGTTATCCAAGAGGTTGGTCTGTACTCATACGCTCTCTCCACTTTAGCTTCCTAGTCAAACCCATCTCCTTCCCCCTCAGCAGCATACATTTCTGTCACATGCGACTGAAATTGTTGAGTTTACTTTACAACCCAGCCATCGTTGCCATCTTGCAGAAACGTATGCAAATTGACACACAAATAATTTACTCATAAATAATTCCAACTCTGCCCTCTGTGTTCACTCTGTCAAGAAACAGGTATAGAAGAGATTTCACAAAATAGCCAAGTGGTTTTAATACCACGAGTGACGCACAGACATATGGAAACAAAGGCTCTTCTCTTAGGTGCACTTATCTATTAATAGGCCAATAAAAACATTTCACGTTATTCAAAGTAATTGAGATCTGGTACCTCTGAAGTTTACTGAGGATGAGAATTCGAAAATAATTTTTAAAACTCTTTTCTTGCTGATAGTTAAGAGACTAGTATTCCCTGTGATTTTTTTTTTCTGGACTCTTAATGGAGAAGGTGATTGGTCAATTATTTGAACTTTTCTTAGCAAACTGAGCTACTATGTTAAATATGTTGTAAAATAATGAAATCAATTATCTGGGTTGTTGAGCAGGTGTTAGCCTGGATTCTCTAAAAATAAATCATGTCAGACTAATCTGAATTTTTTTGATGAAGTAACTAAGTTAATTTGTGAAGGCATAATTTATCTTTATTTTATACAGCAGGTTCTTATCAGTTACCTATTTTATACATATTAGTGTGTATATGTCAATCCCAATCTCCCAATTCATCCCACCTCCACCACCCTCCCCCCCACCCCCGCTTTCCCCTTTTGGTGTTTGTTCTCTGTATCTGTGTCTCTATTTCTGCCTTGCAAACAAGGCATAATTTATCTTGATTTTAGCAATGCTTTTGATAAAACATCTCTCCAAAAGCATGTGAGTAAGTCCCAACCTAATGGCATTAGCAGAGGATTGCTGAAATGGATGACTGACTGGCGATCCAGAGGAGGTAATAATACATGGACAATAATTCTTCGGAGCACAGTTGACAGGCAGGTTTGCCACGGGCTCCAAGTCCAGGAATACTTTAAATAAGATTTATATGGCTCGTTTCGCAATAAGCTCTCGGTGTGCCAGCAGTGCAGTCTGCTGATGACTCAGGGGGTAGTAGGTTGGGATTCGGAGGAAGAAGGGCAACAAGGATGGGTAAACACGTAGGTCCCCAGAACGGTCAGAAGCTGAAGGTGGACTTTCAAGCTCCAGGAGCAGCTCAGTAACAGAACAGATGGAACAGGTAGAGGCGGGGGGACCATGCGAGTTTAGGTAGTGCCGGATGTCACCGCTGGTGAACGGGATGTGCGCTTCAGCTGAAAAGCTGACGGCTGGGGATTGGTTGGGACCCTCTGTGACTGGCTCAGGTACTCCCCACTCCACGCACAATTTTTGGGCTTCCAATCTCATCAACTGTTTGCCAGAAAACTCTGACCTCCTGTCATTTCAGCCTCTGCTCAAAGACCAGCACCCCTCACTCTGCTTTGAGATGCATAGAGATATCTTGAAGCCAAAAATTCTGAGTAATTAGGCCCCCAAACAGCACTCTCAGTGCCTTTCCCGGTGGTTGCCCTCTTTGGTGCTTCCCGTGTATGGTTTCCAGAAGCCTCCTGAATAGCGTCACTGCTGCCAGCAGTCCTCAGCAGGGGCTCTTCTGTGACAAGGACCCTGTCTGTTTTCTCAGTATCTCACTACACAGTCTCTCATGGGTTCTGCAGATCGACAAGGGTTGCTCACAACCCTTTATCATCCTAGACCCTTCCTTTGGCTGTTACAGACTTTAATATCGGTCTTTCTCCAGACCCATCTCTAAGTGTAACTCAGAGGAACGTTGGAACTTCACTCTCTAGTTTCCATTTTGTGAGAAATGTCACAGCTTTTTTGAAAGAACTCAAGGTACATGAATCTTGATCACCTTGATACTTGGAATGTGGTCCTCAGACCAGCGGCACTGGCAGCTTTGGGGATCTTGCTAGAAATGCAGGATCTTGGTCCTGTCCTTTGCCACTGAAATCAAATATGCACTCGCCATGATTTCCAGGTAATTTCTATGCACATTAAGGTGTGGGAAGCAGGCTTATATAGAAAACTGAACATTGGTGGAAGGTGGTTAGAAACTGACAGAGCCTATTTGACTTCAATTATATCTTTTCCCCTCTACACCACGCTGCAAGGATTGATGTAAAAGAGAACAATAGGATGACTAGATGACTGTGTTCTCTGGTGCCTGCGTCTTAAAAAATGTCCCCCTGAATGGAGTATCTAATAGTGGAAGGAAGTGGTTGCAATGAAGGAGACATGGCTAGATTCAGAGCCTGGCTCTGTGGAATGTTTTGAACAATTGTCGTGGCACGGAGAGGCGGGGCACAGCTACGGTGATGCAGTCCTGCCTGTTAGCAGAGATGAGGTTGCTGGTCCCTGTGAGTCCAGCGAGACACCCCCATCCCCCATCTCTGCCATGACTGGGCACCTGATGGCAGAACTAAGTTGTCCTGTTTCTTCTGTTTGCACCATGTCCTTAGCACCATAGCTTGGAGCTTTGGAAGCATGAAGACTTATAAAAATCGAGTTATTTTTTAGTGAACTTTGTTCTGGGAATCAAGGGAAATCACAGATCTGCTTTACGAGTTCTCAGAAGCAATGCTATATTTGGTTCTAAACACTGAGTGTAATTAAGGAGTTTCAAATTGGTGAATGATACTGAAAATGACTGTAAAATTTATTCAAAAATCAGAATAACTATTTTTGTGAGGGAGGATTCACGATGAATACATTTATGTCTGAAAAATACATTTTAAAACAGGCTGAGGAGATCGGATTGCATCTAACAATTTTAGAGGGATAGTAAATAAACGACTGCATGTGAAGAGGAAAGAATTTACATTCTAACAGCCTGAACTAAGGGACAGTGACAATTTTAACTCTTTAATTGTGTGATTGGGGTAAAGTGTGGTGTCAGCTCAGAAATGTAAACACTTCAACTGGAAAAACCCTTGAAAAGTGATCTAAGTCCATTTACAAATTGCTTAAGGGGATATCAAGTGGGAATTGCATTATTGGTACTTCAAATTGTTCCAACTTTGTTCTTGATCCATCTGTATCCTTCTTTTCCCAACTGATTTTTTCTTCTGAGGTTTTTCTCATAAGGAAACTGCTCTACGAGAGTCTCTTTTCACCCACTGTCATCCTGTTAAAAATCTCTGGTCTTCAGTGCGTGTTACAACTCTCTCCTCCTCTTACCCATGCATGCTGGATCAATTTTCTATGGTGTGTATTAATGTAGCTTCTCTTGGCCTAGGTTCATTTTTCTCTCTGCTCCTGTTTTGATCAGGGTAACAAAGTCCAGCTACTGAGTAGGCAAACCTAGAAAATTCAGAAATTTCCTTAAAGAGGGATGAGAAGGCTCTGAGATGAAATAGCAAAATTATACTTTTGGATCCTGTTATAATGATGCTGTAAGATAGTTACATGTTTATACTTCAAGCCCCCTTACCAGGCTCTGATTTCCTTACTATAAAGAGCTCATGGAAGGTGATTGTAAGATCTTGTTGAATGAAGACATTGGGAGAAGAGGCTAGCAGGCAGTAAAAACCGATGCTGGTCATGTTTGACATCAACTGGTAGATTTAGCAAAAGATGTAAAATGCTGTCGTCTACAGCCTTCCTACTAGATGTGTGGTCCATGCACCAGCAACTCAGTGTTGCTGGAAATGCAATTTTAGTCCCCCTCAGGACCAACTGAATTAGAATTTCAGCAAAGTCCACACGGGATTGGTCAGCACACTCACAGTTGGGAAGCGTCACTCTGAACTGACCAAACATAATTTTCTCCTTTGGTCAACAGTGTAAAGGGACCCATCACTCAGGACATTTTGTATTTTCTTATAGCACTTTTGCTACTGCTTCCTAAGATTACGTTGTATAGAATGTGCTAGGCCATAGTGCAAAATGCCAATTGGATGCTGAGAAAAACACGAAGGAAAAATTTGTGATATTTTTCAAAATTCCCAAATTTGGAAGGTGAAAGACAAATACATAGATAGACTTATTGAAGATGGAGATTGTATTTCCAATGGATCTCCAGGGCCTAGCGGTGAACCCAGAATGTAATCGGAGGCCACCAAACATTTGTTGAATGAGGGAATGAATGAATGAATGAATGAATGAGGTCCATTTACCCATTCAAGTGCTTAAAAATACAAGTTGGGAAGTTTTGAAACTTGCAGGAAAGAAATAAATTCTAAAACATAATGATACTTTTGACTGTATTTCTTTGTGCCTTTTTAGTGTCCCTTTTCTCTCTTATTTTCTTTTTTTACCCTAAAACTTAAATATTTGAAGTAGTCTGTGATATTAGTATTGTTTTCTTTCTTCAGCTCATAGTAATAGCTCAATGCCATTTCAACATTTGGACAATAAGGTTAGTAATTTTACATCTTCACGTGTCAATCTTTTACTGATTTGCAGCAAGCCATCTATAAATTTATTTTAAAAATTTGGATCATGTTGAAAGTTTCCCTGATGGAATGCTAGCCTCAAGATCTACTACCGGGCAAGCCATAGAGAGATGACAGAATGGAAAGGTCACAGACAATATAAAATTGCTTGAATCACATATTTTTGTTTGTTTTTTTTAACTTTAGCATTTTTAGATTTTTAGAATCTTTTTTAACTTTAGCATTTCTTCAACGTTTTCACTATTTTAGTACTTTTGTAGCAAAGAATGGAAATTATATAAAAGGTTGAAAAAAATAAAAGCAAGGAGAAAGAAATGGGATAGGATGCCAGATGGTGGAAGGATGAGCCTTGGGGTATTCAGTGTTCCCACCTCCTGTCTCTCTGCCCATCAGCCTTCCTCATTGATGGTGTGGTTACAAGAATTAGCATGGAGGTCTGAACAAGGAGGCCTAGGAATGGAAGGTGTCTTGGGCTCTGACCTACACTTGCCTATCGGGGAAAAGCAGAGGCCTCAATGCTCCATGCAGCTTGCGTGGCACTTAGATGGCTGAGCAGCCATGGCTTTTATTTATGGTCTAGCTTAGAGCCCATGGGGCTAGAACGGGACCCTCCTGAGAAGGACCCATGTGTGCCTTTTCTGGAGATAGCCGCTGTCAGCCTGGAGGTGGTGTGATCATAATTTGGTCTCTCCAGCCTTCCTATTTAGATGTAACACTTCTGTTTGTTCCATCATATTTCCTATTTATTCAGTCTACTGTTAACATGTTTTAGAAGTTACTAACTTACCACCTAAGTGTCTGATGGGTTCTGCCTGTGGCTCACCAGCTGCTGTGTATCCATTCTCTGTACCCCACACAGCCCATGAGCTTCACTGATAATTTCATCAGCTACTAACTTACTGTCTATGCTTACTATTTCTCACGCATTTCATCTGTTTCATTCCCTTCAATTCCACAGCAGAATTAAACTTCTTTAAAAAATCCAACAAAGAAACAATACAATGTACATATGGCATTTCATAGATAACACAATTTAATTTTTTATACTTGAAGGATATTTACTTAAGGAAATACTATTCAGATTTCACTGCAATGAAAGTCATGTTAGTAAACAGTGTTAATGTTAACACGTGCTAAAATTAACAGTATCAGTATTAACATAATATTAGTATTAAATCACCAAGAGTTTTAGGATTGAAAATGCTGATAGTGGAAGCCCAGCTGATATTTGACATAGGCTGACAGAAAGCATTGAGATCAATTCATCTAAAGTTTTTTTCTTCTAATACAAGGGTCTATTTTTAATTTTAATTTTTTTTTTTTTTTTTGTGATCTGCAGGCTTTGTTTGCTACAAAAGTACTAAAACGAAAGGAAAGTTGAAAGGATTTCAAGGAGCAACCTTCTCTTTAGCATGTCAGTTTGGGTGAACGTTTTGCTGTCACCCTGTTCATTCCCTCTCCCTCTTAGGCTGCTTTCAAGGAAGCATTCAATATACAGAAATGTACCCAGACTCGGAGCTCACCAGGTCAAAGGCTGTTGCTTAGGTTGGCTGCACACACCGTGCGGGTGGTGGTTGGTGGGTGAAGATTCTAGAGTCAAACTCCATCCCTTCAAATCCCAGCTCTTCTGCTAACTAGTTGAATCTACGTACCTCCTTCCTGCCTCATCTACAGTATGTCCCCAAACGAGACTACAGGTTACATAAAGCCGGCTAGTCCTATCTCAGAAGGTAACTGTGAAGGTTAAGTTGAATAACGTCTGGCTCATCTTCACGTTAATGCATTAAATTTCAGAGAGTTCAGCAACACTTTTGCTGAAACTATGTTGAGATTTTCTTGCCCACTCTATCTAATTTTCCATGTGTTGTAGATAAAAATGAGAAGGCAGGTTTTCTTTAATGAATGAAAAATTTGCTGAACATTTACATTTTCAGGACACTTCTGCTCCTAATACTTTTATTTTCTTGACTGACTTAGCTCAATGAGAAAAGAGAAGGGCTTGGTGCCTATATTTTCCAGAATAACTGAAGACCTTTTTTTAGATAATTAAAAAAATTTTAACTTCATTTTAATATTGTACACTTGATATGAAAGTGTCCTTGTGACCGTTTATTCAAATAATATTCCAGTCTTTTCTAATCTGTATAATTATATCCTGCTTAAAGATTTATATTACATTTTCCCAAGTATCATTTTTGTTTTGGTACTAAAACTTTATTGGTATACTATGTCACTCTATTTTTCATTTTGTTCTTATTCATCAGGTTTCATGAAAGGATATTTTTAGTTGTGCTAATTTTCTTACACAGTAAATATAATGAAATGCAAACTAATTGACTTACTGACCACAGTAAAACATAATCATCTTTCTAAGTAAATAGGTTGAACCCAGTGTTGCTATTAATTCATCAGTAGAAGGAGGCAAGGAAGTATACTGTTACTAAATCTACATTTGACTTCTGACAAAAAATTACCATTTTTGTTTTATTTACTGTAGCTTTCTCACCTTTTATATTTTCTGACTTTTAGTCAGAAGACTGAGAAAAATGAATATTGAAAAATATTAAAAATATTTTAACTGATGATTTTGAAATAGATTTGGGTAAGGCCAGGTTGCAAGTAAGGATAGAGATGAAGTTGACAGTTGACTTACCTTCTCTGGTCAATATCAAAAACAAGCATTTTTAAATGAACTGATTATCTTCTTGAATTGACCAGATGTACTGTCATGGCTTGGAGTGACATCCTTGGTCCTTCCAGCATAGAAAATGTTCATTTTCAGAAACTGTCATACTCTCCACATTTTTTTTTGGGGGGGGGCAGTAACATACATAAATTTTGATAGAGAAAAGTGCCCCCAATTTTTTACTGTTCCTAAGCTTCCCAGTGTTCAATGACTGTAGGAAAAGAATGACACCAACTTTGTTCTTTGTGTTTAGTTTTGTTATTTCATACATTCATTTATTGAGTACTAATATGCTGAGTTCTATTCTGGAATCTTGGTATTGGGATATAGCAGATAAAAAAAACTGACCAATTTCTTGCTCTTATTCAGCAAGACAGGAAACTGAATACACATGTAGGACACTAATGCAGATTCTGGTACCAGAAAACAGGGTGCTGCTGCCATAAGAATACCTGAAAGTACAGAAGTGGCTTTGGAATTCAGTAATGTGTAGAGGCTAGAAGAGTTTGAGGTGCTTGATAGAAAAATACCTAAATTGCCTTGAAGAGATTGTCTATCAATATGGATGTTAAAAGCAATTCTGGTGAGGACTCAGAAGACAGAAGATCAAAGAAAGCTTTCTACCCCCTTAGAGAACACACATATCATTGTCAACACAATGTTCTTAGAAATATGAATGTTAAAGGTGCCTCTGGTGAGGTCTCAGATGGAAATGAGGGACATGTTTTTGGACCCTAGAGGGAAGGTGGTCTTTGTTGTATAAAGTCACAGAGAACTCATTTGAATTATATTTTGCTGTTGGGAGGACAGTAGAACCTGTGAGCAATGACCTTGGATATTCAACTGAGAAAATTTCCAAGCAAAGTGTAGAAGGTGCAGCCTGGTTTCTCCTTGCTGAACAAAAAAGGAATCAACATTTGATGATTTGGACAATTCTTAGCTGACCCAGATAGCATGTTCTGGAACCAGGACCATGGCTGTGATTGGACACATGTTTGCTAAAGAGAGTGTGACTTCCGGATCCAATGGACCATAAGTCAGGAAGAAGGATGTGATTACCTAGGCAGGATATCTGGAGAACCCTTGTGCCTCATAGAGTGGATCTTCTTGACACCTGTGGAAGACTGAAGAATTTGGAGAACTTATACTAGTATCAAAACTGCCGGCCTGAGAAGACCTAAATAGACATCTCTCCAAAGAAGGTATACAGACTGCCAACAAACACATGAAAGGATGCTCAGCATCACTAATCATTAGAGAAATGCAAATCAAAACTACAGTGAGGTATCACCTCACACCAGTCAGAATGGCCATCATCAAAAAATCTAGAAACAGTAAATGCTGGAGAGGGTGTGGAGAAAAGGGAACCCTCTTGCACTGCTGGTGGGAATGTAAATTGGTGCAGCCACTATGGAGAACAGTATGGAGGTTCCTTAAAAAACTAAAAATAGAGTTACCATACGACCCAGCAATCCCACTACTGGGCATATAGCCTGAGAAAACCATAATTCCAAAAGAGTCATGTACCACAATGTTCATTGCAGCACTATTTACAATAGCCAGGACATGGAAGCAACCTAAGTGTCCACTGACAGATGAATGGATAAAGAAGATGTGGCATATATATAGAATGGAATATTACTCACCCATAAAAAGAAACAAAATTGAGTTATTTGTAGTGAGGTGGATGGACCTAGAGTCTGTCATACAGAGTGAAGTAACTCAGAAGGAGAAAAACAAATACGGGATGTTAACACATATATATGGAATCTAAAAAGAAAATAAAAGGTCAGAAGAACCTAGGGAAAGGACAGGTATAAAGACGCAGATGTAGAGAATGGACTTGAGGACACAGGGAGTGGGAAAGGTAAGCTGGGAAGAAGTGAGAGAGTGGCATGGACATATATACACTACCAAATATAAAACAGGTAGCTAGTGGGAAGCAGCCGCATAGCAAAGGGAGATCAGCTCGGTGCTTTGTGCCCACCCAGAGGGGTGTGATAGGGAGGGTGGGAGGGAGACGCAAGAGGGAAGAGATATGGGGATATATGTATATATATAGCTGATTCACTTTGTTGTAAAGCAGAAACTAACACACCATTGTGAAGCAATTATACTCCAATAAAGATTAAAAAAAAAACCCTGCTGGCCTGGATTGCAAGGGACAGAGATGGGGTAGAATGGAGGAAGAATGACTCTGAGGGCAGAGACGTGGATGCAGAGGACTGGACCAACAGGAGCTCCTTGGGCAGAGAGATTGGAGCTGCTGACCCAGTGGACCAAGAGGATGGGCCCGGAGTGCATGGCTGTCATTGGGAGAAACGGGTGTCCAACCATAGAGGGTTGCTGAAAGGCCTTGAAGTCTGCTGGAATATGTTTCCTGGGCTTTTGACTTGCTTGGGACCCATGACTCCTTTTTTCCTTCCAGTTTCTCTCTTTTGGAATAGGAATATCTATCTTTGCTCGTCCCACCATTGTATTTTGGAAGCAGACAACTTGTTTTCTAGGTTTTGCAAGTCCATACATAAAGAAGAATTTTGCCCCTGTATGGATCATACCCAGAGTCTCACCTATACCTGATTTAGATGATTCAGAAGGTGAGATTTGGGACTTTTTGAGTTGATCATATTTCGATGAGATTTGGGACTCAGAGTTGAGGCTGGAATGGGATAAGATTTTCAGGGATGTTGAGATGGGGTGAATGTATTTTGAGTATGGGAAGGACATGAATTTTGGGGGGCCAGGGCAGATTCATCAGTTGAATTGTGTCCTACAAAAAGATATGTTGACGTTCTAAATACGGTACCTCAGAATGTGACCTTATTTGGAAACTGGGTCATTGCAGATTAATTAGTTAAGACAAGGTCATGCTGGAGTAGGGTGGATCCTCCATATAAAATAGCTCGTGGGCTTCCCTGGTGGCGCAGTGGTTGAGAGTCCGCCTGCCGATGCAGGGGACACGGGTTCGTGCCCCTGTCCGGGAAGACCCCACATGCCGTGGAGCGGCTGGACCCGTGAGCCATGGCCGTTGAGCCTGCGTGTCCAGAGCCTGTGCTCTGCCACGGGAGAGGCCACAACAGTGAGAGGCCCACATACCGAAAAAAATAAAATAAAATAAAATAAAATAGCTCGTGTCCTTATGAGAAGAGAGACATTTGGATACGACATGCCCAGAGGGAAGATACAGGAAGATACAGGAAGAAAATGGCTATGTTAATACAGAGGCAGAGATTGGAGCGATGCATCTACAAGCCAGGGAATGCCAAGGATAGCTGAGAATTGCTAGATGCTAGGGAGAGGCAAGAAAGGATCCTCCCCAGAACCAGAGGGAACATGGTCTTCCCAACACTTCGATTTTGAACTTCTAGCCTCCAGAACTGTAAGAGGATACATTTCTGTTGTTTTCAGCCACCAAGTTTGTGGTACGTTATTATGGCAGCCGTAGGAAAGTAATACACATACTTTGTGTGTATATCCAACACACAGATAGATTGAAAGTAGAAGAATGGTAAAAAGATATACCATGCAAACAACTGAAAATGAACTGGAGTGGTTAATACTAATATCAGACAAAAAAGACTTTAATACAAAAATTATTACTGGAGACCATTTGATAACAGTTTGATAAATCAAGGGCATTTGATAACGCTAGAGTCAATCCATCAAGAAGACATTAAAATTATAAAATTATATGCGCCTAACAACACAGCCACCAAAACTATGATGCAGAGTTCGCAGACTCACTGTCCTTTGTGAATGTAGACGCAGATATCCTCAACAAAATACTAGCAAACGGACTCCAGTAGCATTCGAAAACAGCTGTAACCCAGTAGAGCTATACACAGGAATGTTCACAGTGCTGCTAATTGTGATAGGTAAGTATTGATAACAACCTAAATATCCATGGAGAGGTCAGTGGGTAAACTCTGTGGTGTATCTGTTCAATAATAGTACTTAGCAATAAAAAACAATGAATTGATGACACGTGCTGCAACGTGAATGCATATCACAGTAATTATGATGAATGGAAGGAAACATAAAAAGGAAACATATTTATGATTCCATTTATATAACATTCTAAATAATGTAAATATTCAAATGGTGGAAAATAAATCAGTGGTTGCCTGGCGACAGTGGTGGAGGAATGGGAGGGGAAAGCTACAAAGTAGCAAGAACTTTTTGGGGTGATGGATATATTCTTCATCTTGAATGAGGCAGCATTTTTATGGATGTGTACATGTGCCAACATATATCAAGTTGTATACCTTAAATATATTTGGTGTATTTTATTCCAACTACATTCAAGAACGCTCTTTAGGAAAGGAAAATACAGTGAAAGAATGAAGGAATATGAGGTCTTACTTCTCAAATAAAAAGAGAACACATTTGTTTTGAATTTAAGTATTCTTGCTTGAAATCTGTCTTGAAATCACACCTTAGCTTGAGGACCACAGTGTTCCATGCTTTATGGTGAGGTAGGTACCCAGTGCTGAGCAAGTAATTCTACCTAGTCTCTCCTCCACTTGTAATTTTTCATTATCTTTAACTGGATGCAAATTGACCAGCATTAATTATTAGCTGTCTCTAATTAGACACGGAAACTATAGACGATATTATAAATATTGGAAGGATCAAGAAATACTTTCCTGTACAGACTCATGGCTTATTCCTCAGTCTCATTCAGTTGTAATGTGTGAGGGTCCCTACTTGTACCAATGGCAGGAGAGTGGTGGTTAGAAATAAGCTACAAGTAAGGTGTGAGGTCAGCAACTTCTAAAAGAGGGAGAAGTATTCCTATGTTTCAAGCACTTTTCCACTTTAAATTTTGTTTTCACAGTTCTTAATTTATTAGTTCAGAATTGCATGAACTAATGAAATACAGGTCGAAAGAATAGTTAAGGCCTTCTAAAAAAAACTTGATTTCTATAGTAAAATGAAAATGATAGATTGAAGATTTAATGGAGGTTTTCTGGAAACAAATCCTCAAATTTCATGGCTTTGGGGATGTAGTGGGGAATACCTCGTAGGTGGAGTAAGGTTTGGTGCTCTAGGAGCATAATAAACCATAAATATCTCTACAATCTAATTAAAAATTTTACTTTTTAGATTGCCCTGTGATTACTGAGTCACTGATTTAGAGTTCTTTACAAAGTCTTCTTGGGAACAATATTAAAAGAGAAAGGGAAACAATTTTTTTTGGTTACTAACCCAAATAAATAGCAGTTATGGTATTGCTGTGTTTAATATATAGAACATTTATCTATAGGCTCTAAGGTAATGACTTTTAACTAAGATTACAACCTCCCACTATTTTAAATTTATTTGACATCTTTTTTGAAACTTGTATTTTAATTTGCACTTATCTTTATTTGTGCCAGCCTGCAGTAAGTGTTTCTATATGGGATATTTTATATACAGATTAATATTTTTAAAGTTTATGGATAGTGTTTGGCTTATTTATGAACTGTTTCCTGTGAACACCGCTTAATAAGAGTCCTTCCAGCCAAGACCCTTCAGCAACATCTTCCTTCTTTACTGTGTAGCTGCTACCTAGGAGCAGTATCTGGTTCCTGCCACCAACTTTGGTCCAAACTTTGTGTTGGGGAATAGCTGATGGAAAAGGGGGCGTTCACAGCCGGAGGAGAAGCTTCTTGGCTGCCATCCTCTTTTCTGACTTCCTCTTGTTGCACTTCTGCACCTTCTCTCTTCCATCTCACATTTCATGTCTGTGTCCATGAGGAGCTGTCCAGGGTAACTGGGGAGGTGGGGCCCAGTTAGCCCACCTGGCTGCCCCGGGTTCTGTTCTTCTGGGGAAAACGCCCTCTCCACCACCCTCCATGGCCCCTGAATAGACTCTCTAGAAGGTTCTTCCTTGGTTCTTATTCTTCATGGAAACATCTGGGATGGACGTTGGTGGGCTTCTCCAGTTCCTCTTCTCCCTGAGAACATTCACAGTCCAGGGGATTGTTTTGCAGTTTGAATAGGCACAGGTTTCTGAAAACTACACTTAGATTATTTTGGTCATACAGTTTCCTCAAAAAACTTAGTGAGTCTCTGGTCTGTTTGTTTCTGGGCACTTCTGTATGTGAGTCACCACGGCCAAGGTTCTTCAGAAGATAATTTTCTAAGCCTGGAGACGGGTCTCTTACTTGTTGGCCCGTTCTCTTTCCACCACTACTTATTGGTAGTGAAACAGCTGAAGCAAATGGCTGCCATGGAGGGCGACCCGCCGAGCTGTACAAACAGATGTCTCACAGCCCCGTCACCCTGAGGTTCCCTTGCTTGTTTTATATTTCATCTCAAACTACTTATTTTGTAGGTTGAATCAGGTGAGAGCCACTGAGTGACAAAAACGACTCCTAAATAAAGCTTATTTAAATGGCTCTGAAAAGAATTTTATGACACTTTAATACATTTCCACAAAATTACCAAGAACATTTTTGCAACTTTATTAGCCTTTTTTTTTTTTTTTTTTTTTTTTTTTGCGGTATGCGGGCATCTCACTGCTGTGGCCTCTCCTGTTGCGGAGCACAGGCTCCGGACGCGCAGGCTTAGCGGCCATGGCTCACGGGCCCAGCCGCTCCGCGGCATGTGGGATCTTCCCAGACTGGGGCACGAAGCGTGTCCCCTGCATCGGCAGGCGGACTCTCAACCACTGTGCCACCAGGGAAGCCCTATTAGCTATTTTAATGTACTAAAATTAAATAAAATCACCTGTTAGATATTCATTAATTAATATGGTAAACATGTTTTTCAACTCAACATCTGGTTAATCATCTAAAAAGGTTTTGGGGGCCACTTCTGAGTATTGTAAGCATTCTAGGAAAATAAGTTTGGGTGAAATTTTGTGTTCTGGGAAGTTTGGATAATTTGTAAGAATGATCATAATCCTTTCAGAAAACTCCAGCATATATAATAGGATTTTCTATAATATTTTATGCCACAAATATGAATGTTTTAAAAATAAGAAATTCTTGTCGGGACATTTTACCTCTACTATACAAAATAGCTTCCTGTATTTTCCAGGTGAATTGTCTGGGTATTTTGACATCCTGTTACTTAATGAAGTAGGTGGATGTAAATATGATACGGCTGCCCCCAAGAAACTGTGTGTTCAAACTTGCTAGACATTATTTTAATAGCTAATATCACTTGCGTCTTCCAAGAAAATACTTTATTGATAAGCGTATCCGAGACCATGCCTGGCAGTATGTTTTAGAGATGGTGTGATTGCTAATCAAGGGAGATGGGGCTGGCATCTTGTAGAATACACACGAGATGATGCTGGTGCTGGATTTTATTGTAAGGGAGCAATGGCCCTCAGACTACATGTAGTACTAACGGTGAATCATTCTGTTAACAAGAAACATAATACAGGAGAACTGGCTGTCTTTTACTCCCTTATAAATAACTCTTAGAGATATCTGAGCTAAGTCTAATTTGTTTTCACTTCTACCATATGAAATTGGTACCTCGTCACATTTGTATATTAACTTACCAGTGTTGCACAGTCCAGGCCAGAGGGTGCTTAATGAATGCAATTCAGTGATGATGTTTGTATATTCACTGATGTTTGAGAGCAGCTCGTGCAGCTCCTGCAGATGTGTGGCTGACCTGGGACAGCAGCAGGACAAGGACTGGCTCATTACTGAATAAATGGTGGTTTCTGCTCTAGAAGGAACCATGGAGAAGACAGGTCAATTAGGACCTAATGAATTATCTCCCACTATTTCTCAAGCATACAAATCGAGCAGTCTGCATCTTATTAATAAGAGATTTTTTAACCCCAGATGTTTAGGATCTTGACTGTAATTATCAGGGAGACTAATAACAATCCCACTTCTTTTCCTGTACGTCTGAATGGCCTCCAGGGTGCAAGGCGAATTTCATTCTTTGCCGTAATGGGGCTTCTTCTTAGAAAATGGCAGTGATGGCATAGCATTAAAGTCTGCCGAATTGTCTCCGTTTTTAATGAGAAGAAAGGTTATGATTTGATTTTCCTGTATTGAAACAAGAGTTTCTTCTGATATACCTCCTGCTCCTTGAACCGTTTAACCCCATAGCCCATCGGGTTGATGAATGATTGTCTCCCAGCTGATGAAGGAAGTTAAGTATTATCAAGCTTAAACATATTTACACTTCAAGAAAGGTCAGGGATAAGTGTCTCTCATTAACGACTTTTAAGTTTTCTTACAGTTCTCTGATTTTTTTGGTCCTATGTCACATTACATTGTAGTTGCTAGCAATAAAAATGTCTAGAAAAAAATATGAGGGTTAGGGAAGATGATACAAAGTAAGGATTTAAATGGTTCTGTAGTCAGCCTGGAATTAGAGAGCCTTGGATTTCAGGAAAGCTCTCATGAGAACGTCAGTTCATGAAATCCTTGAAAGAAGAACTGAAGAGCTGAGTTAAGGAGTTTTTCCATGTTCTAGAATGATTGCAGGATATGTGCATCTGTGGTAGACCTTCAGTGATCTCAGGTAATAAGAAGTTGCTCTGGCGTTTCTTCTTCTTACTTCCGATGGCTTAATTTTTCTTCCACGGGAATGATGTGAAAAGGGCTAGCTATTTTACAGAGATGCAGTACTGTACATGGAGGTTTCCTATTTCTGTTTGTAGCTGTAGAATAGCCCATGTTTAGGACTCTCCGAGCAAACCAGCTAGTCAAACAAACTAAAAACCGTGCTTCAAAATACAGCCATGAATTTATTTCCCACCCTGTGCCAGACACAATAATTATATTTGATCCTCATAACAATACTATGGGGAAGATATTATCTCTATACTATGGATGAATATAAAAAACCAAAGTGCAGAGTTGTGTTTCAAAGCTGGCACAGTTAGAGCTAACTCTCAACTATGTTCTTTTTCTATCATTTTGCACCACCTCTTACAAACTTCCCTCTCAACATAAAAGAAAAGAAAGTATCGTAACTTTCTCTCTCTTCACTGATGTTGTCTACATGGCCACTGAATAATATTGGAATAAATGTAGCTCTTTATCAAATCCATAGATTCACCATCATATCATATTAAGTGTATGTTTTTAAGCTGTCTGTTTGAAATTTGAGACCAGTTTTTTTCCTGCCTCACATCTGTATTTTCTTCTTTTCTCAGAAATAATGGGTTTGGCTTAGGTGTCTCTTAAATACAAAGTTCAGTAATGGTTGTGAAACAATGTCAAACCAAAGAATGAAATAATGCCATTTGTGGCAACATGGATGGACCTAGAGATTATCATACTAAGTGAAGTAAGTCCGACGGAGAAAGGCAAATATCACATGATATCGCTTATATATGGAATCTTAAAAAAATAATACAAATAAACTTATTTACGAGACAGAAACAGAGTCACAGATTTAACAAACAAACTTATGATTACCAAAGAGGAAAGGTTGGGGGGAGGGATAAATTGGGAGTTTGAGACTGACATATACACACTACTATATATAAAACAGATAACAAACAAGGACCTACTGTATAGCACAGGGAACTCTACTCAGTATTCTGTAATAACCTATATGGGAAAAGAATCTGGAAAAGAATAGATATATGTATGTATATAACTGAATCACTTTGCTGTATACCTGAAACTAAAAAAACATTGTAAATTAACTATACTCCAATATAAAAATTAAAAAAAAACCCCATCAAACTCTACCAAATCATGACAAAATGATCTTAAAGGGAATAAAACATAATTTTTAACTCTAAGAAAACTTTAATAGTGACTGTAATATAATATCACCAGAATCTTCTATATTTTTATACAGGTATGTGATATCTGATATTTAATAAAAATATTTTAGGTATACCAAGAGATTAAACCATATGGTGAAAATCTAAAGCTAAACAAGAGAAATATCATATAGGTGAATCAGATATTGGAATGAGCAGAAAAATACTTTAAAATATATCTGGTAAATGTATTCAAGAAATAGAGAAAAAATAAAGAAAATAGATGAGATGATGGGTAATTTCACCAGAAAATTGGAATCTGGTAAAAAGTAATAAGTAAAAATTTTAAAGATGAAAAAATTCAGTAACTGAAACCAGCAACTACTTAACCTGACTGTACATGCAGCAGATGGAAGATGAGTGAATTGGAAGAGAGATCAAATAGAAAAAATCCAAACTGAATTCCAGAATGACAATAGATTTGAAAACAGAGGAAATGCAAAAGTGATGTGTGGGACACAATCATCATGCTCGTCGTAAGTAATAGGAATTGGAGGGGGAGAGAGGGTGTGAAAGTAGCAATAAATTGAAGGAATAATACCTGAAAATATTCCAAAATCAATGAAAGACAGCAACCTATAGATTCAAGTAGCTATGTGAATGCCAGTGAAGATGAAGTCAAAGAGAATTACACACCTTATGTGAACATGTAGGAAAGCAAAGACAGAGGGAAAACTTAGAAGCAGCAAGGACTGGATTGGGAGATGGGTGGACGTAATGTCTTCAAAGGAGCAACAGTAAAGAAAAAAAAGGCTGAAAATGGACTTTTCAATAAAAATGATAAAAACCCAGAGGATAATGAGTAATGTCTTTAAATTGCTTGGGAGCATGGAGTTACCATCCTTGAATTCCACAACTAGAGTGAACTTCCTTCAAGAATAGAAACCTAAATAGAGACATTTTTAGAAAAAGAAAAAAGCAGAGAATTTTGTTACCAACTGGCATGAATGCAAATAAATGTTAAGAGGTTTAAAGAAAATGATTCCTGATGAAAAAATCAGTAAATGCGGAAAGGGTGAAGAACATAGAAATGATAAACATGCAGTAAATATTGATGAACAGTGATTGTTAAAAACAATAATATCTCGTGGGATTTAATATATATGACACTGTAACAAAAGGTGGAACTAGGGCAGAGTTAAAGTCCTCTAAAGTTTAAGAAATATTAGTAAAATGTTAACGATAATAATTTGCTTTGTACTGTAAAAAGTTAAGGATGTGTGTTGTAAATGTCCTGGATAAAGCAACAGGATACAAAAGAATAATAATTCAATAGAGCTAATATGGAAAAACCAAAAATACGGGTTACATCCGAACGAAATTTGGAAAGAAAAAAGAACATAAAAAAGGTGTTTGTATTAGGGTTCTCCAGAGAAACAGAACCAAGAGGTTATATATAATGAGATTTATTATAAGAAATTGGCTTACATGTTATGGAGCTGAGAAGTCCCACCATCTAACATCTGCAAGCTGGAGACCCAGGAAAGGTGGGCATGTAAATTCCAGTCCAAGTTCGAAGGCCTGAGAGCAAGGAACACCAGCGGTGTGAGTCCCAGTCCAAGGGCAGGAGAAGACCAATGTCTCAGCTCAACAGTCTGGCAGAGAGAGAATTCAAACCTTCTTCCTTTTTTGTTTTGTTTTGCTCTACTCAGGTTCTCAATGGACTGAATGCTGACCATCCACATGGCAGAGGACAGTCTGGTTTACTAAGTCCACCAATTCAAATGCTAATCTCTTCCACAAACACCCTCACAGACACACCCAGAAATAATGTTGAACCAGATATCTGGGCATCCTGTAACCCAGTCAAGTGGACACATAAAATTAACCAAATTAACCTTCACAGTGTATCACATTAAAGACAGATAGCCATATGGTATATATGATTGCAAGTATGTCAGTAATTATAGAAAATGAAAATGCTCTAAATATCTCCAAGTGAAAGCCTCGTTTCCAGGCCGAATATAAAATCAAAGCCCTACTGTATGCTGCTTAAAAGAGACATGACTCAAGTATTAATTGGATGTTCAGGTAGACCTCCTTGAGAGGTGAGATGTGAGAAAAGACTCATCGTTCTGAGTGAGCAGACATCAGGAGGAAGAGCATTTGGGTGGGAGGAGCACTTAGAGCCCTGGTTCCAAGGGAGGGCTTGTCTGGTTTGGTGAAGGACAGAGAAGAGGCCAGGGTGGGTGAAGTGGAGGAGTGAGGAGGAGACTGTAGCGTCAGTCAGAGAAGTAGGGAGAGTCAGATCCTACAGAGCCTTCTTGGCCATGGTAGGACTTCGGGTTTTACTCTAAGTTAACTAGGGAATAATTCTGGAATTTTGAATAGGGAAGTGACATGATCCAACTTAAACTTTGAAAATATCATTCTGGCTGCCATCTTGGGAAGTGACAGCAAGGAGATGTCAGGGAACTATTGCCACCATCCAATGGGATGTGATGGTGGCTTGGACCAGGACGGTGGAAACGAAGTTACTGAGAAGTCGCTGGAATTTGGATGTAGTTGAATCTCCAATAAACTGTAGTCAGAGGGCTGTACCTCCCTGCCATTGGCTAGGAAATGTCCCTAAATAATCAAACTGATTTAGGAGACCTTACAGCAGAGACAAGATAAAACGTTGTAGAGGTGAAGTTTAGCTTCAGAGATGATGTGATGATTGTGTTAGTGGACAAAAAAGATCAGATGTGGGAAGGGAAGAATTGGAGAGTCAGTAAGACAGGAGGCAAAAGTGTGCACACATGATAACAACGGCTGTACTTCTATCAGATTTGTTCATCTTTCTCTTTGAAGTTAGGGCTTGCTATAAGGGGCCTAGTGCTCAAAAAGCTAACATGTTTAAGGGTGAATGCATTATGGGTGAAAAATGAAAAAAGGGGGGAAAACCACGGAATATGTCACTTTTCTCCCAAACTAATAGACTTGTAAATAAATATTAGTTCCCTTCCTCTCTGCCATATATCTTAGCAGCACACTGAGTGACTGTTTAAACACGCTCTGTTAAAATTAATACTGTACAATGAGTGATGATCGATGATAAATGGGAAAAGAATACTTACAAACACATAAATTACTCTTTCTTCCCTATGTGCATCTGTAACAGAAGATAATTCCTTGTATCATCTATAACAGACTTCTATATTTTGGAAAGTAATAATTCATTCTTATTTTTCCCTTGTAAAAATGAGTAAACTATTGTTATGAGCATCAATTAGTTAATCCAATAGGGACAATTCAATGACACCCCAAAGACTAATGGTCCTGTGACTTCTAAGAAAAGATGTATTTTAAAGTCTTACTGATTGAATTGCTCTCAGCCTCTTGCCAGGTAATGTGATTATCTACTGTAGGACATTTTTCTGCATTAGCAAGGGATTGGGGTTATGCCTTTACACTAATAGATGGACGTATACTCTCAGGGTCCCCTAAGTAATTTGCTTTATACAAGTCTACTACTCAATTATAAAATATTGATTATTGCTGAATTTGGAAACCAGATTTTGTTTTAGGAATCTTAGATAAACAATATGAAAGAGAGACGGGGCTGCTAGCTCTTGTTCATCTTGGTATCCAAGAGACTTTGCACAAGGACAGAAACGTAGTTACTACATCTTCATGAATTCAGAATGCAGAGTGCTTATCACTTCGTCAAAATGCAGAAAACT
Source organism: Globicephala melas (assembly GCF_963455315.2). Lineage (NCBI taxonomy): Eukaryota > Metazoa > Chordata > Mammalia > Artiodactyla > Delphinidae > Globicephala > Globicephala melas. The sequence goes on along the minus strand of NC_083319.1, from coordinate 112,033,675 downwards.
TTTTCATTTTCCTGCATGTGCTTAGGGAAGATCATGGATTATGAGGTTAGAAACAAAAACACTTTGAGATGGAAAAATCCTGGTTCTTTCCATAGTAACCATGAAGATGAATATTTTATAAAATTAGCAAGACTGGAGCAATGATTGTAATACTTCTCATGTTATTAAACATTAAGAGAAAATCAAAACTTTGCATAAAAACATTTTAAAAATGAATTCTCTCTGTTAAGTAAAAATAGTAGACAATTTACTAAATGGTGAGGATTGTCAGAGAAGGAAATAGAATCCTCTTTCTATGGTAAGATTATATTATTTAATGAAGCAAATCCTACTGTTCTAAGAATGAGATAATTTTTACTTGGCCACCTCCTTCCTAACAATTATGATTAAAAAATCATTTCTTTCTTTAGAAAACAAATCTAAAATAAAGAAACTCATAGTAATGAACTTATAAAAATTGCTTTTGTTAATTAACATCAGGTACATAGTGCTGAGAAAACTGTCTCTAAAATCACAGATGATTTCAAACTTTGCTGTTTGAAATTGTAGTTGCGAGAATGGAACATATTACTTTTGTCTGAAGGATCAGAGCCACGAGGGTCACTGTGACACAGAAAGCAGCTCTATTTCCAGAACAGGTACAGAGCTTCAGATAAGGGTTTTTTGAACACCGTATTCCACCAATATATCTTCTCTTTGTATTACGCAAGGACGTAAGACCCTGAGTTCTCTCCTAGCACTGGTGGTAGTCAGATTATGATGTGCCTAAAAAATCTGAAAGAATATCCTCATTTTAAATCAACTGTGCTCTAATAAAAGTTTTTAAAAAATATTTGAAGCGAAAAATAAATATCCTAACAGCATATGGCCAAAGTTATATAAACCATACTTTCCAGGGCCACACTGTGGTTGAAAAGTGTCCGGCCATTTCTTATCATTCGACTGATTGCTTCTTCTCACCATGACTCCCTCAGCCCCACTTTTTTCCTTCTGTGTCCTGAGCAAAGATGCTGAGATACACCCAACGTCTCCTCATCACAGCACGAGCTAGCGCTCTATTTCCCCCATAGCGTGTGCGCACACCCTTTTCTAAGCCCCGCCCCTGCCCCGCCCCACACCAATTCCACCTCTGAGGCTCCATGCTTCCTCTGCTCTCACTCTCCCTTGATACAGCAACTTAATGTACAACAAACCCAACCGAATTTGACTATAACATGTTCCTTGCAGTTCTTTTCTGTGCTAGTTTATATTAACAACTTAGTTGTTGCGCTGAACCTAAATACATAGCAAAACCCACATTCTTTTCTGGGAAATAAACTCAGCAATGGCGATCATTTTAACTTTCTTTAGCTTTTTACATAAACATCCGTGCAATCCTTGGGGGAAAAAATGCTAGATAGTTCTGCCCGGAATTGTAATTAGTATTGTAATTCTCAAGGGAACGTCTAGAAGATGTGCTTATAGGGTATTCGTGGTGAATATTTTTTAGAATGGAGAATGGGTTAGAAGTGTGGAGAGAGTTTAACGTCTGGATTTTCTAAGAGGGGAACGTAGCAAAGTATGTCTCAGAAGCAAACCTAGGGAACTAGATGTTGATTCTTGTGGGTGGGCAAGTGGGGGAGGCGTGTGATGAGTTGGTAGGTTTCTGAACATCTGCCAGGAGAGATAATCAGGGCCTGGATCTCAAAAGAATAGACTAGAGAATGGGATGGATGAATAAAGCAGTGAGTTGGTTATTAGAAAACACTGATCAGAACCAGGGGACAATAGCAGCCCTGATATAGAGGCCAGTGTATCCTGGCATAGAGTGCTGGGGTGTCATTGGGGCTCCTCAGGCCCCTTTTAGGGACACTGTTTGTCTGGAGAATGGATGGGGCTGATCTCCAGGTGAGGAAGCAGAGACCCTGCAGTCCCGTCGGGATGGACATCCTCTGCTTCTGTTCTATTCGTGATAGAGCTGAGCTCGAGGCTCCTATTTTCAGATACTGATGAATAAACTAGGGGAATTCTTAACAGAATTGAACACTTGAGATCTCAGTCCTTGTCATAGTGGGGACCTGTCTGTACCCAGACAGTGGGGACATTGTGATTGTCCCAAGTCAGTGTCTGAGGCTGTGTCCAACCACTGCCAAAGCACCTGACACTCTAGTCAATGACACTGAAGATTTCTGTTATAGGAAGCAGCAAGCCCTTTGTTCACAATCACATATGCAGAACAACTAGCTTTATTGACTCAGCAAATAATAATGTTACTGCAGATGTTACTGGGTCTTCCCTGCCACCCTCTGTGTTTTCCCTAGTCCCCTTCTGGTGACAAGTTGGCTGTGGTAATTCCCGGCTTCACACACAGACTAACCACGCATAGGGGCTGTCTCTTCTCGTGTGTCTGTTCTTATGACAAAGGAAATCGTTGGCAGAAGCTGCCTGGTTGACTTTCCTTCATTTGTCAGAAGTGGGTCACACACGTGGCTAGTTCTGCCCTGTTTGCTCTGCTTCACAGGAGGATCTGACCTCTGTAGGCTATCTCTAGGACCCTGGTTTCTCGCTGGGTTTGGTCACGGGGGACCACTAGTGGAGACTAAAGGCTGGGCAGGGGAGATGGGTGTTTCTGTTCCTCCCTCTTCCTGGTGCTGTGTGTCCAGCAGCTGCCTGGCTCTGTTGCTCCAACACCCACTGGACCCGTGGAAGTGAGTCCAGATTCTGCAGACACCCCACCCATGCCACTGGGCTCTGGTTAAACTCCCATTCCCACTGTTTCTCCAGTTGAGGGGTGGCTTTGGCTTGGTTGCCTCCCCTCCCCCCTGTCCAGTTTCTCAACTCTTCCATCACTTGTGGAAAAAATTCCCTGCATTGAATTTCCTTTTTTTCCCCCCAAATATTTGCTGTGTTTATGTTTTCCAATTAAATCCTGAATGAGATGTGTGCCTACCCCCAAACCAATTACTAGCAAGGTGAATGGGGTCTCTAGGATTAGATTAAACCACTGGGGGTTCACCTGGAGATGAGAACCTACCATATTTTCCACATTTTTCTTGGGTGTGGATAGCCTCCAGTGATGGTGTTTCCCTTTGGAAGGATGAGGGTAGGAGATTTGTGTTTTACAGATTATGGGAGTTACTTTTTCCATTTTCTTTCTAAGGTTCTGTGTATGTAATAGAGGAGGAAAAAAAAAAAACCCTATATTTGCCTGACAGTAAACTGGTGTAAAAGTACACAAGAGATAATTATGGCAAAGTAAGGAGTGATTAAAAAAGGAATTCAAGAGTTTGCACTTGGTTCCTGTGTAAGTTTGAGCTGCCATAACTAAATACCATAGACTGAGTGAGTGGCTTAAACAATGGAAATTTATTTTCACGGTTCTGGAGGCTGGAGTCCAAGATCAGGATGCAGGCCGGGTTGGTTTCTTGTGGGAGCTCATCCTGGCTTGCAGAGAGTCTCACATGTCCCTCCCTTAGTGCCCATGTGTTTAGAGAGAGAGAAGGTGAGCTCCGGGTGCCTCTTCTTACAAAGACACTAATCCTATTGGATCAGGGCCCCAGCCTTATCACCTCCCTTAACCTTGCTCTTACCCGATAGGCCCCATCTCCAAACACAGGTACGTTGGGGGTTAAGGCACCAACATACGAATTTGGCCAGGGAGGGCGACACAATTCAGTCCACAGCAGTCCCAGATTGGTTTTGCCATATATGATGATGTGCAATTTTCTTTGATCACATTGCATGTCAGCTTTCTGTCCTGAAGTAGGGAGTTGACACATTGGCATTGGGATGGAGGGAGCTACATAAGGGTGAAGTTGGGGAGCCTTTAGGTTTTAATGACAGTGTTGATTAGATCTCATATACTGTGCTCTAGGAAAAAGATACCTTCTTTTCTTTTGCGTGATTCTCTGTTGGAGGGTTTGCTAATAATGTGGGTGCTCTTCTCATATTGTTTTCCTTGCCTTGATTATCTGTTACTCCTGAATTATGCACTGATGCATTTTCAATGACGTGATTAGTACTGGCTTAAGATTTGAAATACAGGTGCTGAATATCCCATTTCTCAGGGTAAAGTCAGGGGGGAGGGACAGTGCGTTCCTGCTGCTTTTTCCTTTGCTGACTAAATCAAAACATGGATTTGAGACATTTAAGTTTCACATTAATTAGAAGAATTGATCACTCTTTCCCACATGTCATGAATATGATTCTAAGCCCTTATTCTGTGTTTTAGACCAAAGGATGGATAAAAAAGATCCAAAAGGGAGGTTTAGAGACACTGATTTTTTATAAGTTAAGTTTTATTAGCAAGAGAACTAGAGGTCTGAATAAATGGCCTAAATGATAAGAGGCCAGAAATAAAAGCTAACTGTGCAGAAAGCAACAGGATATGATTTAGGACCAGGATATGCACGAAAAATCGGAAATCAGACTGTGTTAGTGGGACGCCATTGCTGAGAATTTGCCAGAAGGACAGAGAGGGATTTAAAAGATGGAAAATCCAGTTTTGGAAGACACAAGGGCAAGATCATGAAACACTCTCAGCCTCACACGCCAGGGAGAATAAAGAGGTTTATGTGCTGGGATGAGGTTAAGAATGATGCTGAGGAGAGGTGCAGTGAAGCAGCAAACTCGCCTGATAGCAGGTGATCAAGGGCACACCCAGAGCTGCGGTCTAGGAGCAGAGCTTTGCATCTGAAACCAAGCCAAAGAATGAGACTTGTCCCTAAGGACAGAGGAGAGATTATGAACAGAACGGAAGAAACTCTAAAAATATAAAAATTGGACTTCCCTGGTGGCACAGTGGTTGAGAGTCCGCCTGCCGATGCAGGGGACACGTGTTCGTGCCCCGGGCCAGGAAGATCCCACATGCTGCGGAGCGGCTGGGCCCGTGAGCCATGGCCGCTGAGCCTGCGCGTCCGGAGCCTGTGCTCCGCAACGGGAGAGGCCACAACAGTGAGAGGCCCGCGTACCGCAAAAAAATAAAATAAAACATAAAAATATAAAAATTGATTAATGAAGCTCGAATGTGGGCTAGATGAATAAGTGTGTATTTATTCATTACTTACCATTCTGTACACTCTAATAATATGAGGTAGTTTTGGTGGATTTTTGACTGAAGATATAGAGCCAAAGGGAACTTTTGACTTCTTACTATCTTTCAAAACCAAACCAAACCTCTGAGGTAGATATAATTAGATCTCTCTAAAAGATGAGAAAATTGACAGAGAATTTATGGTGCTCACCCCAGATCACATGATGAGAACTTCGTAAGGTTAGGATTGAATCCTGCATTCCTAAGGGCCACCCCCATTCCTTTTCCTAGTGACGAAGTGGCAGGAAGACACCTCACGTTGGCACCTGCATATCAATATACTTCTGTTGTTTCTGTCCAATGACAATGTGGCAGCTTCTTTCCTGGTGAATGACATAAAAATGCAGAGAAGAGAAATGCCTCTGGTGGAGTTTACTCTATATAGAAATGTCTCTATGGTAACAATGCGGAAGGGACTCTGACAGCGTCAACGCTTAAATCTTGTGGTACGTTCACATTTCTCAAGTCATAGATCCCCTATGTGCAAACAAACCCTAACTTCCTAGCTGTGGATTCCATCACAAGCTCCCATAGAGTCTGATGCCAGACGCCTTGGAGAAGCCGGGTGACACGGGTCCCATCAGTCTCCTCCCTGCTCCAGTAGGTGTTTCATCCCACCTGGTCCCTTGATGGGGACATCCCTCTATTGGCTTTAGCCGAGGCTGTCTTTCTGGCAGTACTTGGCTGCTTTTTCCCACTGTGGCAGGACCCAGTCTGACACACATCCCCCATCCTTCCTCCCTCTCTCTCTCTCTCTGTCTCTCTCAGTCCTTTCAAGACCTGGTAGCAGGGGAACGGGAAGCTATTTCTTTAACGTAGAAAGTGAAGTAAACTTAGCTTTGTACCCGGGAGAGTAACTTTTGTTCAGTTTGTGGAAATTGTGACTTAGGTTTTTAAGGGATGGGAGCCTTCTCACATAATGAAGGCATCGCGCAGCCTGTAGCAGCCACTCTGCTGAGTCCTCAGACCGCCCAGCACATCATTAATTTTAATCACTTCTTAGTATTTAAGAATGAAAGGAGAAGGAAAACTAATCTAAAACATAGATGGTGTATCCTCTTCAGTAGAATTTAATTTCAAAGAAAAGTGTGAAATAGGCTTTAAGCAAAATGCTAGCCCAGGAGGAAAAGAGGAGAAATGTGGAAGAAATGGAGAAGAAGATCTCAAAGGTCGTTGATGGCTTTGGGTGTTCCTTCGCACCTGAGGAGCAATTGTTAGTCTTTGCTACAGGATTGGTTAAAAATTGTTATGATCATAGAAAAGTCCTAAAAAATCTTCAAGAATGGTGTTGTTCACTATAAGTATATAGGGACAGGAGATGTAGGTTTTGAACTTTAGCTTGGTTTCCAAAGGGCAGTGTTAAGGGTCTGCAGTGAGTATGTGTAGAAGAAAAAGACTGGGTAGAGGAGAGACCTACATGTATAGGATTGTGATGGAAGACAGGAGACCCTGCTTGCCTTGCTTTCTAGAAAACAGTGCCCCACAATTTACAGGATATGAATCATGTATTTTTGTACTCTCCCTAAGTGGTGATTTTGAGCTTTGATGTCTAACTTTTTTTTTTTTTTTTTGCGGTACACGGGCCTCTCACTGCCGTGGCCTCTCCCGTTGCGGAGCACGGGCTCCGGACGCGCAGGCTCAGCGGCCATGGCTCATGGGCCCAGCCGCTCCGCAGCATGTGGGATCTTCCCGGACCGGGGCACGAGCCTGTCTCCCCTGCATCGGCAGGCGGACTCTCAACCACTGCGCCACCAGGGAAGCCCTAGACTTTCTTTATTTTTAATCATGCTGATATTTTTAGGTTAAAATAGGTCAGATATTTTATAGAATTCACTCAATTTGATTTTTCTGATATCTCATGATTAAATTTAAGCTATAGGTTTTGAGCAAGAATACCACAGGAGTGATAAGTTCCTCTCAGTGCATTCTACCAGGAGTTACATAATGCCTTTTTGTTCCATTATTGGTGCTTTTAGCTTTGTCACGTGGTTAAGGTGGTATTTGTCAGGCTTCTCCATTATAATTTTACAGATTTTTCCCTTGTAATTTTTCTGGAGAGAAACTTTGAAACTCTGAAAACATCCTGTTATTCCTTGAATTTTTGCCCACTAGTTTTAGCATCCGTTGAAGATTCTTTTCTGAATCAGTTTTTATTATAATGGTTGACAAATGATGATTCTCTTATTTTATCATTCCTTGCATGTTTATTAGGTGGCTTTGTGCTGTAAGGAATCAGTCCCCCCAGTTATCCATTAACTAGTTAATAAACTAACTAGTTAGTAAATTAATTAATATGTTTGGACTCAAAAGGTTCTAATGTCATTTACAGAACTGTAATTCGTATTTGGCTAGTAGGAGCCTCAAATCCAGATGAATCTGTATTCTTTTGCTACTCTCTTATTTTGTGACACAGTAAGGTGTTCCAGAATGATCTCATGCTTTCCTCACTCCAGCTCTGGAATTAAGCATGTCTCCAATGACACTTGGTGGATAATGGTATTTAGAACTCAAGATGTACCACCAGGGACTCATTGCTTCTAGGCCTTCTTAGCCAAAGAGCTACTACATTCATACATATCTGTGCCTGTTTCTATATTTGTCCATCTAGCATAAAAACCATGGGTTCATGTGGATACTCCCTATTCCAATTCAACAACAGCGGGCTTATTTTATTTTTCCCTCTATCCGTATTTGCAACTTACTTCTCCAATAGTGAGAGACTGGTTTTCTATTATCCACAATTTACTTACTTAATCTTTCACAATTAGAATACACACAGAATTTTATTTTGAATTGCTAGCTCATGCTTCTGTGAAAAATTAGTCTCCTGCCTGGAGTTCACCCTTTGTTTAAAGTTGTTTTCTTTCCTTATCCTGGGGACAGTTAGTTGAAAAACTGTGTTTAAAAGTTGCCAAGGTTATTCCTCTTTTCCTGCCCCTCCCTACTACCTCCTTAGTGTAGTTTTATTATTAACTTGAAATACAACTTTGGTTTATTTGTTTTCATTTCACAACTCCTCCTTTTAATTTTATTTTTTATTCTTTTTGAGTATGTGAAACACAGAGTTCTGAGGTTCAAACTGTTTACAAGAGCTATTGTCAGAGATGTGTTATTCCCCCAAATTCCTACTATTCTTTCCCTCTTTTCCCTTCTATTCTTTCCCTCTGTTACCAATATCAGTAATTTCTCATTTGTCCTCTCTTTTGTTTTGTGCCCATGGGAGTAGATATGCATAATTTCTAATTTTTTCCATTTTTCTTACAAAAAAAAGAGATATGATGGACCTATGTTGCACTTAGCTTTTTTCACTGATTCATTTATCAGAGATAAATAATTATTAAATAAAGTCAGCGATCCTAATTATTTCTACAACTTCATGGTCTTCCATTGTGTAGATGTGCCACAGTTTATTTAACCTTTCCTTTTACTTAGAAGCATAGTTTCCAATATCTTGAAGCTATAAACAGGGTCTCAAAAGATCACTTTGTGATTTGTATTTTCATATCATTGGACATGAACCTTCATGGTGTAGTCATGATTGACATTAAAAAAGAAATGCATGTGATAAAACAACTGAATAGAGCAGAATGACACAAACTAAAAAGTGTGTCTACACCTGCCACCCATTCCTACCCTATATTTCTTGGAGTCAATCCATTTCTTTTACCCATTTCTAATCTCAGTTCTTCTGGTTGTTACATCTCCAAATAATGTAAATTACATGAATGGGGGGATATTTAGAATGATGATCATCTCTTTATTACTTTCTTGTGTTTAGAGACACCTGATGTAAGGATCAGAAGCTAGTCGTCAAAGTATCAACTGGATTGAATAATAACTCAGATTAGGTTTATGTCTATAATTAGGTTTTCTAGTGCATCCCTCTCGGTACAGACTTTGGAACAACTCACTTGAGAGAGTGAGATTACAGAGAAAAAAAATCTTCCACCTGGAATCGTTGTATCATATATACTTAATGTACATTTAGTATAGAGTTAATCTGTTCTGAATTCTGGAATATTTCACTTATAGATGTTTAGAGTTGCCAGAACAAAATATTAGATGGATTTTAAAGTATTTTGAAAATACTTACTGGTAGACACTTTATATCCAAGTTTTGAAGCACTGTAACAGAGATCTCCTGTATACGTGCTTTTAAGGAATAATCCATTGCCCATGTGAATATTCTGTTATCAGTATTGTTAATCCAACACTTAGGAGCAAGGTTATAGATTCAGGAGAAAATTTATACATAAATTCATAGAGCAAAAAAAAAAAACCATTAAGTAGAAATTGTCTGCCATTAAAAATACCGTCAGCGTCTACCCTTTTCACTAGACTTCATCTTAAAATATGTAAGGACAGAAATTCAATCAATATGTATTTTTTATTCCTGACCCAATCTGTGTTTAGCCAAGCAAGTGGACAGGGGAATAGTTACAAGACAAATTGTATGTCTTTGCTTTGTTGCAGGCTATTTGTCACTGTAACATATTGAAATTAAAAGAACCATCTTGGATATCATTCTTCAACAGTATATTCCCTTTTGTCACTGTTCTGCACACTATTTTCTTTTAAAAACCCCCCACATTTTAGAGGATCCGATTTTTGAGACATTTAAAAAGGGCTTTCGTGGCATTTGGTTGTATGTTAGGAAGAGCTTCTTTTTTTTTTTTTTTTGCGGTACGCGGGCCTCTCACTGTTGTGGCCTCTCCCATTGCGGAGCACAGGCTCAGCGGCCCGGCTCACGGGCCCAGCCGCTCCGCAACATGTGGGATCCTCCCAGATGAACCCTGCATCCCCTGTATCGGCAGGCGGACTCTCAACCACTGCACCACCAGGGAAGCCCCAGGAAGAGCTTCTTAAGTTCACAAATAATGATTCAGTAGATTACTTTGACAGGAGACAGTGTTGGTTTTCCTCTACCTTTGGAATCTCTTCTTAAGAGCCAAACCATTTGCATATGTGCAATAATTTGAATCCGTGATAATTTGGGGGCAGAGGCATCAACTAACTACAATAATTAAGAAATTTCTAGTTCTATGATTTTTTTAAATGTTGCAGCTGACTTTCAAAGTGAGCATTTGTAGTTGGTAGCACGTAATATTTGCTCATGGTAAACAGAGATTTATTGGAAGTAAGCAAATGTAACATCTGGAAAAGCGGACGGTGTATACTATTTAAATACCTTGATTTCTTATCCACTGTTATACAAGAGAAATTTGACATCGTCTGCCCTTAGCGGTTTAATGGAATCCCTTGAACGGCTGCATAGACACACAAAACAAAGTGGATGCAGTTTACCTAAGGAATAAAGGAAGATGCAAAAGTCTTTAATCCCAAAAATAAGCTAAGTGAGATGCTTAAAAGGATGATGGAAAAGGGAAGTTCTTGTCAGCTGACTTAGAAAAGACTTTAAAAATTACTTTTAAAACTCTTGCTTTCTCTTGGAAGTTCACCTACATTCTGCTGGCTATCGTAGGTGACCCCTGACGTTGGTGGCCATGGTTATTAAATCGGTGGGGTTGTGTAAAGGTTGTGCTGACAGGTTAGGCGTGTTCTACCCTACGCAGGCTGTGGTCCTGGCGCACAAGAACTGGTTGTCATTACTGAAGAATGCTGCCCACTACTTCTGAGAACTTATCAACAATGAGGCTAATTCCTAAAGACTGAAAAAGGGCAAACGTAGAGACCCTGAGGAAAAAAGAGGCTGGATGAGGGTAAAAGCAGCTTTCAAACTTGCCAATATGTTACACATTATTAAAGTAATTCATCTAAGCAAACAAATTCTGTCAACTTAAGCTGGCTTTTTTTTTTTGTTCCTCACATGAACGTGATTTCCCTAGAAGGTAAGTGACAAGGAGCAAAAAGTAATATGATTTCACCTTAATGAGGTTCAAGGTTTTATCTCACAGGGCGTTTATCGAAACATTGTAGAAATATGGTTTAGATCAAAGAGGTCTTAGGTTAAAGCAGATGTGAGTGGCAGGAAAACAAATTTAAAAGTCTGTTCTAAATAACTTAAAAATAAGGGAGTAAGTAAAATGCAGTAAGCAGTGTTGGTGGTAGTAGGGTCTTATTAGTTGTATTAATGAAAGACTTACAGGAGAGAATATATATTACGTCCATTAAACATAGTAATTCTACCAAGTTGATGACGAATTTGGATAACAGATTTATAAAAATAATGGTGGTGTTAGTGCAAGAGAATCTACTCGAAGAAAAAGAAATTGAGCGAGTACAGCATCAGTAAAAATCAGTTTTCCAGAAGTGATGCAAAAAATGATCACATGTCATATAAGGGTAAGCAAGATACCGGCAATTATGAATCGCCGTCTAGAAAGTAGGAACCCTTATACTCAGCACAGATCACCCAACCCCTCCCCCACCAGCAAGCCTTCTGAAAATTACACATCAGAAAACACTCTAATTGGAAGGAAGGAAACATGATGGAAAGCATTTAGGGAGAGGCAGAATGTGTTCATTTTACTAGGTGTTCAATTTTAGCTTGATGATTTACTGGGAGGCTGGAAAACTGGGAGAGGGCTCTGAAAAGAGAAATAATAAGGAATAGGAAATGGGTTGATAAAGAAAGGGAATTTTGCTTGGAACAAAGTATAAAGTGGAACTAAATGGGTGAAACTACATGAATGTGTAAAATGATACAGCACTGATGTTTATCAACTCTTCCTGGTCTCTTCTGAGGATCAGTCAGTGTGGTTGTAGAAGTAGCAGATTTGTTCTAGTCCCGTGAAAAATGCGTTTGTATTTTGACGGGGATTGCACTGAGTCTGTAGATTGCCTTGGATAGTATGGTCATTTTAGCAATATTGATTCTTGCATTCCAAGAACACAGTATATCTTTGCATCTGTTCCTGTCATCTTCAATTTCTTTCATCAGCATCTTATAGTTTTTGGAGTACAGGGCTTTTGCCTCCTTAGGTAGGTTTATTCCCAGGTATTGTATTCTTTTTGAAGTGATGGTAGATGGGATGGTTTCCTTAATTTCTCTTTTTGATATTTCATTGTTAGTGTATAGAAATGCAACCGATTTCTGCGTATTAATTTTGTATCCTGCAACTTTACCAAATTCATGGATGAGCTCTAGTAGTTTTCTGGTGGCAACTTGAGGATTTTCTATGTATAGTATTTTGTCGTCTGCAAACAGTGATAGTTTCACTTCTTCCTTTCCAATTTGGATTCATTTTATATCTTTTTCTTCTCTGGTTGCTGTGGCTAGGACTTGTAATAATATGTTGAATAAAAGTTGCAAGAGTGGACATCCTTGTCTTGTTGTTCCTGTTGGTAGAGGAAAGGCTTTCAGCTTTTCACTGTTGAGTGTGATGTTAGCTGTGGTTTGTCATGTATGGCCTTGTATAATTTGAAGGTATTAAATGTGGAGAATAAGGTAAGCAAGAGAAGCATCATGTCTGTCCCATTGGACCACGTCAGTCAGATTCTTACAGGGAAATACCCATCCCACAGGGCTATTGCTGACATTCTGGCGTAGTCTTTGAGACATTTTGAGAGATTAGGAAATTTTGTGAATATGTTTGTTATAATAATATACCAATTATAGAACACGTCATCGAATTTCCTTCCTCTTAAAACATCCACTTTAATAATTTGTGCTCAGCATGTTTAAATAAGGTCTCCCCCGCTACCCCCGGAGTTGTGGAAAGGAGTTTAAGACAAGAGGAGTGTGATAAGACTCGTAGAAAATAACATGGACTGTATGAATTGCAGCTAGTTTTTGTTTAAAGGCTACAGGAGCACATCATGAAAAATTTAAGAAGTTATAACTAAAATCTTTGGACACAAGAACACCGTACTTTCAAACTGTAGATATTCAAGTCAAAACTTCACTCAATAGATGCATGAGTTTGTGAAAGTAATCTTTTCAGTCATAGAAACCTACTTATAATAACAGCAGTGATAATGATAGCATGGTAATAATAATAAATGACATTTATTGAGCTCTTAGTTTATACCAAAGACTGTTGTAGACATTTCACATGGATTAATTCATTTACTCTTCAGTAATTAGGTCCTCTTACTCTCATGATCATTTTAAAATTAGCAACGAGGGTATGGAAGTAGAGCAAGATTAAGCAGTCTTCCACAGTTTGTGTGCCTGTTCTGTGGTCTGACTGTAGATCCATCCCATTTTGTTGGTCTGACACAGAACACACTTAGGTACACATTATCAAATGACTCAATTCAGTTCTACAGTTAATAATCGGCAATTCCTATTATCTATGGCCAGAATAGTAACCCATGGAATATGACACACAATGAGAGTAACCTATGTAGAATTTTCCGCTAACATTCTGTAATAAAGACAGTGCTTTCAGTAGACATGATTTACTGCAGGTCCCCCTATGGAAATGCCTTTAAAATATAGTCTGCAAGTATTTTAAATTGGTGCTGTATTATGGTATTAGTGTTTTTTAATCTGTGTATTTAATTATATAAATAGATTTCCTGAAAGTACAGATTTGATTTTTAAACACAATGGTAAATTAAGCATTCTACAAATTTTCTTGAGTTTCAGAAGACAGTTTTTTTTTCTTTTGCTAAAATGAGATTTCAGGACATTGTGCCTTTTTAAACTCCCATGATTTACTAAATGGAATACTGTTTAGTATTACAAATATTTATAATTTAGTATTAAGTATTAGTATTTAGTTTAGTATGTGATAGTCAACACTTTTTAGAAAATCTCTTTTTCAAGAGTTTCTTGATATAAAATCGTTATTATTGGAAATCAGTACTTGTCTAATTTGCCGTAAAATTAACTACTAGCTCAATTGCTCACATCCTAAGAGAATTAGGAATGGAAACTCTCTAGAAGGAAACCCACCAGGTTGGTGATGGTTGTTTCCACTGATATGAGCCCACCATGAGGGTGATGAGGGGAGGTGACAGCAATATTATGCTTTGTTTTGTTTTTATTAAGAATGCATTCCTATATTCCATGTGCATTTAAAAGCTAATTTTAAAGTGATATAATCTTTTTATTTGTAAAGATGATCATGACTGGAAGAGATAAAGCTATTTCATCCTACAAAATCAGTGTGGTAAGAAAAGTGGTTAATTTAGGGTCCCAGTTTTTGAATATGTGGCCGGTGTCTACTAAAGGCATGATTGAGTGATGTATGGCTTTTTAGATCTGGAGAGGACCTTAGAAATCAATCATTTTTTGCCCTTTAGTCTCTGTCATTTCTTTAATTAGATTAGACGTGTGACTTGGTACCTAACAATCAGGAGACAAGGTAGATTTGAAGTGAGAAGAGGCCCTCTCGGGAGAACCACCCTGACAAAGGCAGTGCAGACGCACTGTTTGCTGGGGATGCCCGGTGGAGATTTTTGCGGTTGGGTCTGTGTCACAGACTCAGGGCAGTGGGGACAGGTCAGGGTTCTGCAGGGCAGGCCCACAGAGAGGCTGCTCATCAACACTGCCCCAAGCACTGGAGCCTAGCTCCCTGGAGTCATGAGCCACGTGGATTCACATAGCAAATTTCTCTTCTGTATCAAATCAACAGATTGGGTTCTGTCTTTAGTTCTTTTACTAAAAACCCTGATTGATGGCTAAATTTTTTGCTTCTACTTTATCCACATATGCGATATTCTTCTCATTGGAAGAAGCTATTAGACTTTTCCCCGTCTCATCTTTTCTATAAAAGTATATATTAAAGATTAATTCACGGATGAACTAGCTTAAATGTCCTGTACAGCACTTGTGAAACAGGTGTTAACTTTTGTAAAATGGGTGCAATTCAGTTCTTCTAGGTAGCATTTTGGAGTTTATAGGAAAATATAGAATCCAAGAAGTTTTAGTTTCTCTGTTGGTCATATAATTTATAATTTATCTCGATAAAAGTCTTTGGGCAAGAAATCAGAGACTTGAGATTGAAAACTCTAGTTCCAAAATGAGAATGTAGGAAGTGTTGAAAGAAATTGAGAACAAATTTGCCTAAATTCACAAATGCTTTTATTTTATAAGCAAAAAACAAAATGACCCCCCCCAAAACCCTTAAGCCCCAAGTAATTAGTGTTTTTCACACAGCTGAGTGAAATCCAAGGCCTTCTGGTGCTTTTGTTCCAATACTCTGTCCATTTCACATGATTCAGCCGCCATGACAATGCCCATGGTCATCTCTGAGTGGCTACTGCTATGTTCTCTGAGGGCAAATTTGGGAGATCCAGGCTCAGACCTCCTGCATTTGCTTTCACTGCCTCTGCCCCAGCTCTTGAGAATCCGGCCTCTTGGGAAGGTTCATTCCCCTTCTGTCTCCAGGCTCCACTCTCAGGAGTGGAGCAGTAACAGTGTGCCTAATCAAGTCGCAGTGTGTTTCTAAGGTATGTCCACCTAAAACATCGAATAATTCCAAAATCTCTCATATTAATTTCAAAATCTCTCTGTCTGGTCATTATTACCCAAAAGCCTTTTCCCAAATGGGAAAAAATGCATTATCATTCAACCTTCAGCCCAATGTTTCTGAATTACTGAAGAAACTTGATTTTCTAATTCCTTGTCCATTTTATAAGAAAGCATCCTTTCTATTGATTCATTCATTGAACAAGTCTGTACTGAAAGGATCTATTATGAGCCTGGCAATGTTCTAGGCTATAGAGATATATGTGTAAACAGAATGGATTTTGTTTGCAACATTTCTGTCCTTGTGGGGCTCACATTTTATTAGAGAAGACAAACAACATGCCTACAAAATAAGCACATTATATGGCAAGTTAGATGGCGGGAGTGCTGGGGGAAATACTGAGCAAGGTTGGGAGGCTGGATTCTGCGGCTTGGGTGGGATCACAATGCCAAATGCATCAGAGAATCATCATCAGGAAGGTGACGGTTGAGCAAAGATCTGAAGAGGAGTGTGAATGTGGAGGCTGTATTGAGATTTTCATGGAGGAGGGTATAAAATTGTTCAGTTGCACGGAGCGCAAAGTGACTCAGGAAATGTACAAGGATTGCTGGGTCCTTTGAAGGGCCCGCTTAAGGTTGACTTGTGGGTATACATTTAAGATCAGACAAATCAGAATGCTTGTGATTGTGTGTGTGTGTGTGTGTTTATCCACATTCAGTTACACAAAGGCAAGCATGCAAGGAGTAGGCAGAAAGTTGTATTTAGCAAGAATTGTGGGTATAATGAGGCCAGAGAGGCTCAAAAAATTGAGAATGTGATTCTACTGATCGCCCATAACATTTATACTGGGTTCAGGGGGAAGACCAGCTTATTATGGGCATGAAGACAGAAGATAGGAGAATCAACTGATTGTATGTACTGGTCAAGTCAGAGGATTCCTGGAAGCTTTCTTAGTGCTCCTAGTAACCTCACTGACATTTATTGAGTACTTGATGTATCTGGACACGTGGACACAGTGCAGACTGCTACAGATAGATTATCCCTTTAAAGGTTCACAGACCTCTGGGGTAGATACCATCCTGTAATCAACCTCATTTTGCAGATGATGAAATTGAAAGTGGGAGTGGACCTCTCTAACTCTCCAGTTCAGTCACATTAAGATAAGGTGATATGTATGAAACCTGTAGAACTCTATGCAAATATAACTGTTATTCAGTGGACAGGGGCCTGGAATGTATATAACATGTAGTTTAATTAACGGCCAAAGTTAGCCGTAGTGACAAGTCTTCTGTGTCCTCAACCACAAGGCCAAACATAGCCTATGAATTTAGGGAGGTGTTTTATTTCCACGCTTAGTAATCTGATTTTCATACACATTCAAAGAGCACTGTGTGAATACAAGAAAAATCAAGCTATTAGGATAGCATATTTTAATCTCTGGGAACATACTGCTTTTCTTTAAAAGATAATAGATCTTGATTGATATCTTCTTTCATGGAGTTTGAGACACAAACTGACTTGTAAGATTTCAGTATACTTATGTTCAATTTCAGAAATAAGAGAGCATGATGTATTTTCCATATAAATGTGAAATGGTAGAATATGTATTTATCAGAACAGAAAACAGTACAGTAATCAAAGACCAACGTGACTTAGTCGTTTCTCTAGATAAGACTCTGAAAGGAGGAAATTAACCCTCATCAACTGGGTTCATAAAATTAAATTATAAGCTGATAAAGAACTGACTCCACCTCAGATGTCCTTTCCAACTATCATTCGTAATCTGTTCAACTTAAGAAGAATGACTCAGCACTCCAAGTGCTGTGCACCTCACTGAGAAGAGCCATTACCAGGAGTGAATCATTTTAAGTGTTGCGCCTGGGATGGGAAGCCCTTGGACTCCTGGTGTCCCAGTTGTCAGGTCTGTGGATATAGTAAGCAGAGCTGCACTTCCTAATAGTTATTTTCTCCCATCTTCCCTGCTTTTGTTACCGAACTCAGGTTCAGCTGCTCGCTGCTCAAAAGCCAATCATTTGAGAGGCAAGTGTCAGTAGAAAGGAAAGGTGCTTTAATCAGAAAAGCCGGCAATCTGGGGAGAGGGTGGACTCGTGTCCTGAGACCAACTCTGAAGATTCTGCTCAGTCATGACAGTTTTTAAAGGGGAAAAGGGGGAAGAATCTCAGGGAATCATCGAGGCCGGAGGTTGGGTTCTGCATCTCCATTGCGTGCAGACTGGCTGACTCTCTCTTCAGATGGCATCTTGCCTGTGTGATCTGCCAGCAGGATGGCTAAGGGAGCTGTTGGGGGGTAGAGAGCTAGTCATTCTTTAACTACTTTTCTTCATTCTTTTTATCTAGGAAAAGAATCAACAGGTTAATTAGATTCTTTCGAGTTTAGAGGGGAATAGAAACGGGCAAACAGGAAGGGGGCAAAAGAGTTGCTTTCACTTTGAGTCAGTGGACACTATATAACCTCTCTTAATTACCAATAATTGGCAGCTTTAAAAAAGAGTTTTAAAAATAGCTAGATATGGCAGCCAAAACTAGCTTCTCTCCATGACTATTTAAAAGATGTCAGTGGACAGGTGAGAAGGGCTTCACTCCGTGATCACGCATGCCACGTGAAATCAGGGCAGAAAAGCAGGAGGGATCATTGCAGCATCTAATCCATTCCCACAGTAATGAAGGACCATCAGTTATGCTTTATTTCCCAGTGTTTCTTCCAGAAGAGGCTGTCACCTTTAATTGATGCAAGTGATAGAGATTTCCTGAACTTTGCTGGGGAGTCAGTTCTGGGCTAATGTACCTCACAGTTTTTTTTTTTCTCAACCTCATTTCAGCCCAACTGTGCTTTATTTACTTCTTTCTTTCCCTTAAAGAGTCCTTCTTCCAGAATCTCTATACAACTCTAAAGAAGATTTGATTTTAAGTTATTTAAGGCCATTCTCCCCATGGAGAGAGGTGCTATGTTAATCTATGAAGTATTCTTACCCTGAAGATTTTGTATACCATGTAAGCTCTGACATCCTTAGTAATACCCTGTCTTTATCCTGTCTCTCTTTTCATTTCTTTGCTCCAAAGTTGCTTTGTGTTGCTTCCAAAGTTCAC
Source organism: Globicephala melas (assembly GCF_963455315.2). Lineage (NCBI taxonomy): Eukaryota > Metazoa > Chordata > Mammalia > Artiodactyla > Delphinidae > Globicephala > Globicephala melas. Next base: position 112,015,115 of record NC_083319.1, on the reverse strand, counting down.
CAAACAGCAAACAGGAACCTCAGTGGAAAAATGGGCAGATGACATGACCAAGCAATTTTCAGAAGAGAAACCTTAAAAATTCATTAGTAATCAGAGAAATACAGACTATGTATGTATATGACTATAACGTATCAGGTGACCTCCCATTAGACAGCCTCGATGATGGAGAGGATGTGCTGATGTAAGGCTTTTATCCATTACTAATGGGAATGGAGAAAGCTCCGCCCATTCTGGAGAGAAATGTGGCACAACTTCATCAAATTGATTGACTATGTCCTCCAAGATAGAGCAAGTCATCTCCTGAACTTATATCCCCAATAAATTATTTTACAGGACCATCAAAGAACTTGCACATGAATGTTCATCACAGCACATTTGTGGTGACAGTGTTGAAGGTGGTCCCGGTGTCTATCAGTGGGCAAGTTGGCCAGCTTCAGTCCGGTGGGTTCCCACCCCAGAGCCCTCGGCAGCAGTGAGAAGCAACTAGATAGACCCCTGGCAACGTGAATGGATCCTAAACCAATTTGTTAAATGAAAAAAGTGTGACTAGAGAACACCATTTAAATAAATTAAATCTATAGTCCTGTAAAATAAATTATACCTGTTACAGAAAGACATAAGAACAAAAATACATATATTAAGCACTTTAGGATGGTAACCTATGGAGGAGGAGAGGAATGCGTATGGAGAATGGGGGCAACAGGAATAAATAATATATAGATAAACTAAGCCAATAGGATTGATTTTTGTGGAGTTTTGTTTAGTCTTCCCGAGATCCAAGTATAAAATATCCTTACCATCCTGGCCAGCTTTTCTGCTCGGCCCCCTCTCTTTGCAAGGACACTGAATTTTCTTTCAAGGTATTTCAACCAAAACATTGTTAGTTAATTAATTAATTTATGGTTGTGTTGGGTCTTCATTTCTGTGTGAGGGCTTTCTCTAGTTGTGGCAAGTGGGGGCCACTCTTCATCGTGGTGCACGAGCCTCTCACTATCGTGGCCTCTCTTGTTGCGGAGCACAGGCTCCAGACGCGCAAGCTCAGTAATTGTGGCTCACGGGCCCAGTTGCTCTGCGGCATGTGGGATCTTCCCAGACCAGGGCGCGATCCCGCGTCCCCTGCATTGGCAGGCAGACTCCCAACCACTGCGCCACCAGGGAAGCCCTGTTAATTCATTTTTAAAAGTTATTATAGGCCCCAAATTGCAGACACTCTTTGCATTTTCTGTACCCCTCCCCAGTTAGTGCCCTAAGTTGGGCCTGGCATGTTACCTTATAATACACCTTTTGAGTGAGGAAGAGGAGGATGTGAGTTCCTATCTAAAAACTTCATCCTCTGATCTCAAGGTCAAAGGAAAGAGTGTTATCCCTGAGGCAGGGCTGGGAGGTGCAGCAGCCTTGGCAGGGGTGTTTTGAGGTCTTGGGAAAATTTGTCTAGAGAGACCTCCACGCTCTCTGACGCTCCCTTTAAGCCCTTTCTAACGTTGCAGTGTCTCAAAGCCACATTTGGGCACAGGGGAGCCTGATCCCAAGCCCAGTCCATACTCCCAGGCCCTGCTTATGCCCTGTTGTATCCGTATCACCATCTTCTTCCTCCCCCCTATGCCCCTCCTCCTGACCTCCCTCCATTCCCCAGCTCTACTGAGCTATTGTCGACATAGAAGACGTGTAAGTCTAAGCCTACCTTCCTGTGTAGTCTAGCCCCTCCTTACCCGACCTTACCTCTGATTCCTACTCAGCCACATCAGCGCCTCACAATCATAAGTCAGCTCCTGCCAGAACCTTCCCTGATGTCTGCCCGACGACCGGGGCTGGATTGTACCAGTGGTTCCTAATTTGGAGTTTCTCATCCACGAAGGCCAACAGATACCGAAGTGAATTTCAGTAAAAACAGTCAGGTTCTCTAAAATATTGATGCACTTTTACGGTTTGGGCTAGATGTGTTTAACTCATTGTAGTGGATTGAATAATATCTCCCCAAATCCATGTGTACTGAAACCTCTGCGTGTGATCTTATTTGGATCTTATTTGGAAATAGGGTCTTTGCAGGTGGAATTAAGATAAAGATAAAAATGGGATTACACTGGATTGGAGTGGGTCCTAAATTCAATGAAGGTCCTTGTAAGAGACAGGAAAGGACACACAGACACACGCAGATAAGAAGACCCTGGGAAGATGGAGTCAGAGACTGGGGCTGTGCTGCCACAAGCCAGGGAGGACTGGGGTCTCTGTCAACTGGAAGAGGCAGGAAGGAGCCTTCAGAGGGAGCAGGCCCTTGACTTTGGACTTTTGGCCTCCAGACTGTGAGAGAGTAACATTGTGCTATTTCAAGCCACCAAATTTGTGGTATTTTGTTGAGGTGTCCCTAGGAAATTGGTACACTCAGTAGAACACATGGATCACTAGTTTATGATAATCAGTTCTCAGATTGGTTACATATATATGTATGGATGTCATTCTTTAATACAGATGAGAAAAAATTGCTTATTCTATTGTTATTATACATGGTGCTTGGTAATTTGTCTTCTGTTAGGACTGAGATGTACACTCTCTTGTAGTGGGTAGAATATCAGAGTGAAGAGCCTGACTGTGTGAGTTCAAATTACAGCTCTGCTAGTTACTGGCCGTGTGATGCTGGAAAAGTTATTTTCACCCATTTGTGCCTCAGTTTGCTCACTTTTAGTGGGTAATGATAGTACCTATGTCTCGGAGGATAGGATTAAAAATTGGTTAAAATATCAATATTTTAAATACTTGGAAGAGTGATAAGCATATAGTAAAAAATAAGTGTTTGCTAATATTATTTATTTCATGAAGATACCTGTCTTCAACCCTTCCTTTACTTTTTCTTAGATCTATGTATAAATTGGGTAATAGCTATTATGTACCATGTGCAGATGATATGGGCTGTGGGCAGGGCCCATTCTGCCCCAGGTAATTTATATCAATGTGATACACACACACACAAAAAGTAAAGATTCTCAATTTCATTAAATCTGTAGATTAAAATATTTTTATTTAGCCCAGAATAATATTTACATTACTCTACTGTTTGTAATTTAAGTGGCACTGTTAAATTTTTTTATGATCTTCTGGAACATCAGATGACATTCATCAAACAAAATTTTTCTGATTTATTTTGCATTTCATTCACTATGCAGTGAGATTGATTTTAGAAAAAGTACAGTTCCAAAGTTGAGGAGAAGAAAACCTTCTCCTCCAGACCATAGAAGTCTGTTCTGTGGTATTGTACTTCCAGATGTAAGAAAACCTGTTCTTTGTTGCTTCATTTTTGTTTTAACCAGTGAATTTGTTGCTGTTCCTGACTGGGGTATGATTAATGCCCAAAGTTCAGTCTCACTTAGACTGTTCACTTTTTGAGTTTTTAAATCATATTTCCCTTTCCTTCTATCTATCTAGATAGATAATTAAACTTCTTAATTAACATAATTAAACTTCTGTGAGATCTCTACTGTCCAAAAGTCAGAGTGGAAAGCAAGGTTGGAGAGCCTGTACTTCAGATAGTCCCATGCCGGAAGCTACACACCATAGTTAATAATCTGTTGAGTGTCTGCTGTACTTTACTGCATCCTTAGTTCTTTGATATGTTTCATTGGTAATTGTGGTGGTTAATTTCCTTTGTCAACTTGACTCGGCTACAGGGTACCCAAATAATTGGTCAAAAGTTATTCTGGGTGTTTCTGTGAGGGTGTTTCTGGATGAGGTTAACATTTGAATTGGAAGACAAAGCGAAGCAGGTTGCCCTCCCTGATGTGGGTGGGCCTCATCCAATCCACTGAAGACCTGAATAGAACAAAAAGGCTGAGTAAGAGGAACTTGGCTTGACCGCTGAGCTGGAACATGGGGTTTCTCTTGCCCTTGAACTTTGAACGGAATGTATACCATTGGCTCTCTTGCTTTTCAGGTCTTTGGACTTAGAGTAGAGCAGTTACCATTGGCTCTTTTGGGTGTCCATCTGGCCAACTGTACATCTCAGGGCTTCTCAGTCTCCATAATGGTGTGAACCAATTCCAGACAATAACATTTCTATTATATGTATGTGTGTGTGCATGTGTGTATGCGTATGTATGGAAACACACGGTTGACCCTTGAACAACACAGGTTTGAACTGCAAGGGTCCACTTGTATGTGGATTCTTTTCAATAGTAAATACTACAGCACTGTGTGATCTGCGGTTGGTTGAATCCATGGATGTGGAACCAAAAATGAGGAGCACCAACTATGGGGTTTGAACACCTGTGGATTTCGGCATCCCTGGCAACTGCTGGAACCACTCCCTAAGGTTACCAAGGGATGATTGTGTGTATAGGAAGGGAGGGAAGGAGGGAGGGAGGGAGGAAGGAAATGGTATGGATAGATGAATGGATGGATGCATCAATAGATGGATATGATATGGATATAGATATAGATATCTCCTGTTGGCTCTGTTTTCTGGAGAACCCTCAAGAATACAGTAATGCAGTGTTTTTGCAAGTTTGCTATTATAATCTCTTTTACAGATTAGAAAATTGAAGCTTCTTCAGAAAAGAATAATCCTAAATTGACTCAGCAAATGGTTGGTAGATCTGGAATTTCAACTCAGTTTTGCATGATTCCAAATCTCACACTGTAGCCACCTCATGACAGTCCACTTCATCACAGCTGCTCAAAAGGTGCAAAGAGAGCCTGAAACCAATACTGAATTTACCCCAAGACATGTCAGCTCAGAAATATTTCCCTACTGAAGACTGATTGCCTCTGAGAAGCCGCACACCCTCCTCTGCTCACACAGCCCCTCCTCCTTTCCTGAGTTCGTGCTAAGTGCATTCTCCACAAGTATATTCCAACTCAAGGCTGAAAGAACAAAGTCAGTTTATCATTTATTGCATTTTATTCATGCAGCTTATTTCCATCCCCAGAAAGAGATAAGAACTGGTACCGTGTATTCTTCTTAAACTCCATTTAATTCCCACTGAATCTCCAGTCCTCAAATTCTTAAATAATTACACTGCTTAAATGTGAACAATTGTGGTAGAGCCTTTTTATGTAAACTTTTTACGAAAAGTAGTTAATCAAGATCACCTTTCTTCCAACTGATTGTTATGGTGCACAGAACACCTGTGAGTCTAAATATTGTTTCAGGTCTCTGGATCTTTTCTCTACTTCTATTCTTAGAATTCCAACTAGGTGGGGTATAGCACAATGGACCCATTCCTGTTTTCTTTTTGTTAATGGAACATGTGTTTTTTTCATCGAGGAGAAGTTATTGCTACTTTTTTTCTTTCTGTTTTGTCAGACTAATTTAACATCGTTAAATAGTTTTCATGTCCTTACATATTGGGTCTCTGTTATTCAGTTTTCGTTTCTAATGGACTAGATTTGCACGCTGCCTTGAAATAATCTTGCATTTGTACTGGACTCTCTTTCGCAAAGTTTATCTCATCTGTTTTTGGCTGGCTTGCAGGACAGTGATTTAAGCAGCTTGTTGGCTAGGTTTTATTGCCTCCTGGCTTAACTCATTTTCATATAGATGCTCTCCAGTTACGTTTAAAAGGGATCAAAGGATGTTTTCTAACTAAGTACTCCCCTTTTCAGGAACCCTGCCAATGACTGTTATATGTGGCGTCTTTTCATCTTTTAAAAAAAAAAGTGGAAATAAACCAAAAAGCCACCTTAGCATGACTTTCTTTTTTTCTTTTTTTTTTTTTTTAGCACAAACTCACTCTAAAAACCATTTCCACTCACGTCAGCTCTATGAAGCTCTTGTTCTCTTCAATTACTGCTCTTTTCCTCCTTTGTCTGGGGCTGGGGGGCTATACTTTCTTGCTGTGTCCTGATCCCACTCTTAGGGATATTTTGCCAGGTCACCTGCTTTCTAAAGTTCACTCCTTTATGAGCTAGCGGGGCATGACAAAGGGAAGCCACTTAATAGTTTTACTACCTAACCCTGACACCTTATTTTTCAAAGGGGTGTCTTACAAATGCTCACTTTTTATCAGATCTGAAGGAAAGAGTATCTCAAAGAGCATCCCTTAAGCACTTGCCAATTAAATCTGGGCTATTTCCTACGATATTTTTGAGCTCCCTTTGAAGAAGGGTTTCTCTACGTCTCAGATCTGTTAAATTTTACTCTTTATATTGCCATTTATGCCACAAAAGTTTTGTGACCTCTGAGTAATTTTTTGAGATGGATTTTCATAGCATTTATGACTTCAATTTTGAATTTGTCAGTCTTTTCTCCTGCAGAAGAAAGAGGGCAGAAAGGGTATCCCATTTTCTGAAAAGAAAGCTAGTGTATAACATAGAGTTTAACAACCACTTGAAGGTTTTAGAAAATATAGAAAAATTTGTGTATCGTTTTTGCAAAGGGCCTCAGGATAGGAAAAGGAAAGGCAGAAGGAATAAGTGACTACAGCACTTACTTCCTAAAATTGTTTTAGACTGCTAAACCATAGAACATGAGATGAAATTTGCATCTAACATGTTTCTTAGTTAGAAAACATCCTTGATCCCTTTTAAACGTAACTGGAGAGCATCTATATGAAAACGAATTAAGCCAGGAGTCAGTAAAACCTAGCCAACAAGCTGCTTAAATCACTGTCCTGCAAGCCAGCCAAAAACAGGTGAGATAAACTTGGCAAAAGAGAGTCCAGTACAAATGCAACATCTCAAACTGAACAACAACAACAAAAAAGATAAGTATTTACTTTCATTAATTGAATGAAGTGATGATAAGGATTCAATATTTAAAATTCCAGAACAGTATGTGATGATTCCTCATTCTTATTAAAAAGTATCGTCACTCTCTTTAAACACAGGAAAAATAGTAAAATTCATACGTTTAAAGGTAGCAAAGAGAAGACCTCCACTTCTGGAAAGAATGGAGTAGATGTAGTGAATATACTTTTCTCAATTCCTCCTGCTAAATACAACTAAATATTCTGGATGATATATAAATAAAAGTAACATGAGAAAACAGAGGGCTTCCCTGGTGGCGCAGTGGTTGAGAGTCCGCCTGACGATGCAGGGGACTCGGGTTCGTACCCCGGTCCGGGAGGATCCCATGCCCGTGAGCCATGGCCGCTGAGCCTGTGCGTCCGGAGCCTGTGCTCTGCAACGGGAGAGGCCACAACAGTGAGAGGCCCGCGTACTGCAAAAAAAAAAAAAAAAAAGAAAAAGAAAACCGAATGGTGGAGAGAAGGAAACAAACCAGCTATGGGTCTCGGGTCCTAAGAAATGACATGGTGGTTAGTTCCCCAGGGTTTTCTTTTTGTCTCATATAACCTAAAGTTGGAGCTGGAAGTCCAGAAAAAGCCCCAACGTAAGCTTTCTCCCTTCTGGCAAAGCACCAGTAAAAGGGGCATTCTTGCAAGAGAAAGATTTTAGACAATAACCACTGTACTCTAGACAAACACCACAGAGAGAAACTGTGGCCCTATCCCCACCTGCTCCATTAAACGTTGAGTGGGTAGCCTAGACTGCCATCCTCGCTGGCTGTGCCCACTGCCCCCTGGAGTGGTCAGAGAAGGCTTAGGAGGGAGCAGGGCCTTTCTTTCTCACAGAGCAGTAATAGTACCCTATCCCCAATAGCATCAGTAAAGGCTTCCACCCCCACCAGGCAGTAATGAGGTAGCCCTTTTGAGAAGTGATTTCCTAAGAGGTGTGGTGAAAAGTCAGAATTTTCACCACTGTCCACTGGTCACTAGGTAACTTTCTGCTCCCCTAGGTGTCAGTACAGGCTGTGTAGGGAAGTAACAAGACATTCCTGCCCCTCCCAGCCAGAAAGTTATCAGTGGAGGCCTTTCAGGTGATCAAAATTCCTACTCCTGCATAGCAGTGATGAGGAGCCCCTTACCATGGTCATCATTGGAGGTTACGTTGGGAATCTAGACTTCTGCCCACTTCACGCAGTGATATGGTGGCATCCTCCTTCACCTGCCAGGATGGAGTCAAAGAAAGCCAGCTAAAATACAAGTATGGTACCCCAAATGTCCGTAACATAGTATTCAAAGTGTTCAGGTTTTAATCACTTATTCTGAGCACCAGGAAGATCTCAAACAGAACAACAACAAAAAAGATAATCAATAGATGCTTGCACCAAGCAGACAGAGATGTTAGAGTTATTTGGCAACAATTTTAAATCAGTTCTCATAAAAAAAAATGCTTCAAGGAGCAATTGTGAACACATTTGAAATAAATTAAAAAGTGGAAAATCACAGCAAAGAAATAGAAAGTCTCAGAAAAGGAATAGAAGACATAAAGAAGAACCAAATGGACCATTTAGAACTGAAAAATACGTTAACATAATTTTAAAAAACTTCACAGATGGGCTGAATAGCATAATGAAGGGGACAGATGGAAGAATCATGGAGCTGGAAGCTAGAATGATAGAAATTACTCAGGAAGCTAGAACAATAGAAATTACCCAATCTGAGTAGTAGAAAGAAAGACTGAAAAGTGTATTGGATAGAGCTCAGGCACCTGTCAACCTATAACAAAAGGTCTCACATTTTTGTCATTGAAGTTCTAGAAGGAGAAACAAAAGATGGTAGAAAAAAAAATAGAAAAAAAAATAGAAAAAAAAAAAAGATGGTAGAAGTTAAAAAGCACTTGAATAAGTAATGGCTAAAAAATTCCCAAATTTGGCACAAGATATACACCTGCAGTTTCAAAAAGCTGAGTGAACTCCAAATAGCATAAACCCAGTGAAACACACACCAAGATACATCATAGTAAAACTTCTGAAAAAGGAGAAGAAAAAAATCGTGAAAGCAGTGACTCACCTATGTATCCAGTGAAAATATCTTTCAGGAATGAAGGGAGAAATCAAGGCATCAGGTGAAGAAAAATGAAGAGAATTTGTAGTCAGCAGAACTACTTTAGAATAATGACTAAAGGGGTTTTCTAAACCGGAAGGAAATGGTTAAAGAAGGAACCTTTGAACCTTAGGGAAGAAGGAAGGACACAGTAAGCAAAAATATGGGTAAATACAACCAACTTTCCTTCTCCTCAAGTTTTCACAGTTATGTTTGGTGATTGAAGCAAAAATTGTATCCCTGTCTGATGTCGTTCTAAATTTGTTTTAGAAAAAATACTTCATACAATGATTTTATAAACGGGGGAGGTGTAAAAGAACATGAAGGAAGGTAAATTTCCTACACTTTACTTAGACTGGTAAAATGATAACATCAGTAGACTGTGATAGGTTATGTATATACAGCGCAACACCTAGAGCAACCACCAAAAAAGCTATACAAAGACATGCAATAAAAATACTACATATAAATGAAAATGGAGTTCTAAAAATGTTCAAGTAACCAACAGTAAGGCAGGAGAAAGAAAACAAAAATTGGAGAACAAACATTAAACAAATAAAAAATGGCAGACTTAAGCCCTAACATATCTATTATTACATTTAGTGTAAATGGTCTAAATGCACCAATTACAGACAGAGATTAGCAAAGTGGATTGAAGAGCATGACCCAACTGTATGCTGTCTGCAAGAAACTGACTTCAGTTATGCTATAGGCTGGTTAACAGTAAAGTGATGGGAAAAGATATGTAATCATTAATCAAAAAAAGCAGAAGTGGCAATATTAATATTAGATAAAGTAGACTTCAGAGCAAAGAGTCATGAGAGATAGATATTATATGATGATAAAAGAGTTATTCTACCAAGAAAACATAGCATTCCTTAATATGTATCCACCAAACAACAGAGCTACAAAATATGTGAAGCAAAAACTGATGAAACTGAAAGGAGAATTAGACAAATCCATAATTATAGTTGAGACTTTAATACTCTTTTCTCAACAGTTGTTAGAACAATTAAGCAGAAAATCAGTGAGGATATGAAAGAACTCATTATCAATTAAAAGAATCAAATAAACATTTGTGGGACACTCCATCCAACAAGAGCAAAACACATAATTTTCAGGTCCCACAGAAAGTATACCACGATTTACCATATCCTGGGCCATAAAACAAAACTCGTCAAGTATAAAAAATTTGATAGATACAGATTGTGTTCTCCAACCGCAACAAAATTGAACAGGAAATCAATAACAGGAAATTCTCCAAACACTTAGAAATTAAACAACTCCTAAATAATCCATGGGTGAAAGAAGAAGTGTCAAGGTAATGAAAATAAAAATACAACACATCAAAATTTGTGGGACACAGTTAAAATAGTGCTGAGCAGGAAATTTATAACACTCAATGCATGCATCAGAAAAGGAAGTTTTAAATCAATAATTGAAGCTCCCACCTCAAGAATGTAGAAAAAGCACAGCAAAATAAACCCAAACCAAGGAAAAACTAATAAAGATAATAGCATAAACCAATAAAATTGAAAACAAAACAAAAATAATAGGGAAAATCAATAAAACAAAGAACTGATTCTCTGAGATTAAATAAAAATCGATAAAGTTCTGGTAAGACTGACAAAGGAAAAGAAGATACAAATCATCAATATCAGGAAAGAAACTGTATATCACTATGGACCCATCAGACATTAAAAGGATAATAAGGGAATACTACAAACCAATTTACACACACAAATCTGACAATTTTTGTAAATAATCCAATTCCTTGAAAAACCTAACTATTACCGCTCACTCAGTATAAAACTGATAATTTGTATAGCATTATAACTATTAAGACTGATGTTGTAACTTAAAAATTCCTGAAAAAGAAATATAGAGGCCCAGATGGCATCACTGAAGAATTTTTCCGCATGTTTAAAGAATTAACACCAATTTTACACACTGTGTCTTGGGGGTGTGTGTGTGTGTGTGTGTGTGTGTGTTTGTTTCTCCCTCACCTGAAAAAGGAGGAGGTTACCAGATGATCCCTAAGGATTCTGCCTGAAGATAGTCTGTCTTGGAGGGAATAAAACTGACTGATGACCTATGTTAAATGCATCCCTAAATATACATCGGAGGAGACGGTGGCAGTTAATCGATATTGGTCAAGGTGCTAGGCTTTTTCCACAGGTGGACTAACAAGAGGGGCACAGAAAGTTCTCATATCAATCAGCGTTGCTTCATTTTTTCATAACTTATGAAGTTATTTAAAATGGCATCTGTATTAACTAAACTGTCATTGCATGTATTTTTCTACTAAAATTAATATGAACATACCATCTGACACAATATAAATAAATAGAAGCCATGGTTTTGAATATCACAACTTCTTCACTGTGTACCCTCCAAACTTTCATCTTTTTGAGGATAAGTTGCCTCCAAACTTTCACTTTTCAAAGGTCATATACAGACTGTGTTTTAGATGTGGCTTTCCTTGTGTTTTCACCTGCTAGTGCTTAATAATTAAATTGTTTTGCTTACATAATAACAAGAGAATATTTTTCAGACAATCTTCATTTTTTCCCAAAACCCTGTTATTGACATTTTAAATACCACATTTTTTTTCTTCCAGTGATATCCATGCTTCTTAGCATTCACATAACTAGGATTACGATTTTGTAATTAAGTGGAAGAATAACCTTTAAGAGTAGCTCATTAGTTGTGTTTGATTGATTTTTAATGCATTTTCGGATTTATTCTCAAAAATACCCCTACATTTTATTTAGATTTTTGCTTCCTGAGTACTGAGCAAATTGTGCCCATCCTAGAGCATGTTTTTCAAAGAACTTAATTACACATTGAATTGAGCTGATAGAATTGTCTTTTGATATATGAAAGATAAGCTTCAGAATTGTAAATCGTGGCAAAATGTAAGCCTTGCATGCTGACGTGTCCTTGTGTAGAGTGACATAAAGCATTTTTATAGTTTTTAAGTCTCTGAAGGGCATTATGACTAACGCTATTTCCTCATTTAACTTATATTTCCATGAAGTACTCCAGTGGGACAGTGTTGAAGAAGCACAAACTTTTAAGTTGCCAGTGATTTAATTTAACACATGTTTCTGTGGTATTTACATACACAGACTGCATTATTTATAATTAAGTTCCCTAGTTGTGTATATGCAGCTTTCTAAATCCCTCAGTATCACTCTGCTTCCTTGAAAAGTTCAGTCACATATGATAACACCAATCTTGCATTTAAATGTGACAAATGTAGACACCACATTCATTTTTCAAATAATATATACAAAGTGACATTCAGGAGACCATCTACCTTGTGTCCCTGGCATCGCTGTCTGGGGCTCTCCTGGATCAGTTCCAAGGCTGAGAGCGAGGTCCTTACACTGAGAGCGCCTGGTTTGTTCTGATTAATTTTCATTCTAAAAAAGGAAAAAGGAAAGGAAAAAAAGGGTGCTCCCATTTGAACGTTCATGGTTACTAGAAAACGCAGTCAATAATTTACTCTTTGTTTTGATTATATTCAGTGAGTCTGTATAAAACTGGAATTCACTCCAAATGCAGCTTAAAAAAAAGAAAAAATTTAGTGGCTCCAGTCCAAGTAGTTTTTATTGGATGTTGTCTCAGCCTATTATTATGACTCTCTGTTTCATTATAAAGCCATGAACTTACTCTATAAAAAATTTGTTAAAAATATCAAATATACACAACCACTCTCACCCCCTAATTGCATGGTTTCCCCTGCCTAC